>NC_137675.1:37350981-37950981 GCF_963989245.1 Nansenia antarctica | reverse complement strand
TTTTTTTTTTTTTTTAATATTACGAACCTTTAAATGTTGAAGAGCCCACTCGATATAACAAACAACAGTTTTAGGATCACTAAATGAGTGAATGACTAAATGTGTTGATTTGCACTATCGTCTGCCATCATGCTTTGTCCTCTGTGAGTGTTGGTGATAGGTACATGTGTTGTTTACGTTTTAGGACGTGTTCAAAAGCAAGGACTGTGTGATCATCTAGTTATGTGTAGTTATTATGTATAATTATTGTATAGTGTTATAAATATTGTATAGTGTTTTTAGCATGTTCTTGTTCTATCAGCATGTTGTGATGTGCTAAACATGCAGACGTTAGATATGTTACATAGCCAGAGCTGCCAAGTTTCACCAAACGTTTGGAGTGAGATTTTTTGCCAGTGGAGCGACCCAAAACTGCACATTTTGGCAGCGGCGGCCCCTCTCTCCCACCCAATTATGTGTGCTAGTTTCCTGCAATTTTACATGTTGTTCATAATAAACCAGCACAATAAATGAAAATAATTAACATGTTATAAAACAAGACAAAAATTCAGACAATATATCATATTTATGAAATCTTAATAAACAAATACAGTAGCCTACAGACTCTAAAAGAAAATTGGGCCCCATCAACAGGACTCAGCCCCTTGGTCAGCAGCAGAAAGACCCTTGGTCATCATCTTATATACAGTGCATTGCTCATAGATGGCTATCATGTTATACAGTACATACCAGGGTTTTTCCTGGGTCAGAATGAGGGCTTGGTGGTTGATCTTGTGCGCCCGCAGCGTGCCCAATTCTTTTTTTGAGGGACCCCCAATTGTTGTATTTGTATTGTAAATTGTCATTATTATTAATAATAATAATAATAATTATTATTATTATTATTATTATTAATGTACCTGGTTATGTTACAGTAGAGAAACAAAAAACAGTTACCAAAACAGAGTATTTACTAGCTAAGATTGGCAAAAGATTGGCGTGGTGCAACTGAAATTAGTAAACAACTAGTTTGAAACTAGCTAGTAACAACTAGGGGTTTAGTAACTACTAAATGCCTGCATTTAGTACTGACTTACGCCAAATTGGTGCAACCCAGTCCAGTAGGCTACCAGGCACATATTTTGCTACCACGGTTGCCAGACGGAATTGACAATGTCCAGCCCAACCAGTCTAAAAGCTGCCGAATCCACCCATCCAGTGTGACCAAAAGTAGCCCAATCTGGCAACACTGCTTGCTACATTTTTACATGCAGCTCGCATGAACACAGGTTCTTCCGTCAGTGCTCGCCTCCCGCTTCGATTGCAGACTCAAGTCAACGCGCGTGCAGAAAGATGCCACGAAACTCATGTCCGGTAGCTTTTTTCAAAAATAAAAGTCCCGTAAAACAATTGTTATTTCTCGCCGTGAGAAATAGAAGTGCGGCGTGAGAGCGTGAGAACTGGTTGAAATGCGTGAGTCTCACGGCCAAAGCGTGAAACATGGCAGCTCTGTACATAGCGATGTTCTTTGTTGTTAGCTGGTAGCTAGTAGCCAGCTAGCGCGATGGAGCAAAGTCTGTTTCGGTTCAGGGTGATTTTCTGGCTATTTGGTTTGAGGTGTACCAACATTCAACAACAAATAAGCATATCTGCTTCAACTATTTTCAGATTTCAATGTATGACTCATCATTTGAATTGTATGAATCTGCACTTCATAATAGTTTACAAAACTGAATAAGTAAGTGGTGTAAGCCTGTCTCTATATTAAGTAAATTAATTTAATCTTGTTTAAAATCAGTGTGTGGTTGGTAGTTTGCTGTGGTTATCTGGCCTTAAGGCCAGGGAGCTACTTTCTGTTGAAAGCTATCTGTCTGTTTGAAGCTAATTGTATTTTATCCATTTAGCAGATGCGATTTACAATTAGAGATTACAGGGACAGTCTCCCTGGAGTAATTTAGAGCTAAGTATCTTACTTAAGGGCACACTAGTGGTGGTGTTCCCAGGTGGGATTCTAACTCATGACCTTCTGATCACCAACTCGCTACCCACTAGGAAACCAATTCCCCTAATTGCTGTCTCCAGTGGGTGGGCCCGAAAATATTCTGCTAGGTATTTAAGTCCCAACTAACTTTGACTAGGACTAAATAAATGTATTTGGAGTGAGTGGTGAAGCCTGTCTCCAGCCTGAGTAAGTTAATTTAATCGTGTTTAAAGTCACTCCTCCCTGTCTGCAGATGACTTTGTCACCTACTTTGAAAAGAAGGTTGATGACATTTGGAGCTCTTTCACTCTACCTCTCACCAACATTGAGCTACACTCGGTCTCTGGTATACCAGGGGCCTCATTCATAGAACGTGCTTAGATCAAATGTTGATCTTACCCGTGTCGTACGTAGAAAACCACGTCAACGTAGTGATTTATAACATTTCAACGTGAGTCAATTTGATCTTGGAAACGATCGTAGCTCGACGTCGAGTATTCAACTTGCTTACGCACATTCCCTACTGGTTATGCGGAGTTATTACAGGCATGTGAGCCGCACTGCCTAGTGTAATTCATGCGAAGTTTAAGTGGCTCGTAATAAAATTAACGATGTTGTTATCAGCCGAGAAAATGAGTTTAATTCAAGATTTAAAAGGAACTGATGTTTATGATTGTATTTCAGTCTTCCTTTATATCCCTCCGTAGCTGTCTATCTCCCCTTCAACATGCCTAGTGCGTTCCACAACGGACCTTGCCCGGCCAAGCTCTAAATTATACTGGATTTTCTCCGGTGTCAGGGAGTGAGCAGCCATATAAGAATAAGACCACCTGATAAGAATAAGACCATTATATTATTACAGTATAAGCAGCACTCGAGTTGAGGGGGGATGGCATCCCCCCTGAAATAAAAACAGTCAAAATCGCCCCCCTCTTTCCATACTTAATGTCATTTTATCAATGAACGTGGTATTACTGCTATTTCAAGGTGCGAGGGGGCACGCACACATGCAATGACATTTTTACCAAGTTACTGACACTGAAGTCACTGACGCTGAGGGGATGCTAAAATTGTCCTCTTATGATAAAATCCACCACCTCCCCTGATTTTCTTTTACAACTTGAGTACTGAGTATAAGCATGTGCCTGGTTAGTTGTCATGATCAAACGTTACAAATGCAATTTACCGAGAAGCCACCCTTCTCTGCCCTCTCCCACTTCCAGACGAACGCCTACCCTATATTATAGCACTTGTCTTAATTGAGCCGCTATAATTGAGCCGCTATCACAGGGTGTTAATACAAACCTCATTCACCTGCGTTCAATTCCAAGTATATTTGGTATTTATAGAAGGAAGCACGTACGCAATTTTAAACCATCTCAGCCAGTTTTATAAATAATGCTTACGTCCGTTTAGAAAACTGTACTTACGTGAAAGTCAAAGATGACGTTCAAGTACTTTTTTATGAATGAGGCCCCAGCTCTTTCCCCTCTCTCCCCTGATGATATTCTAAAACTGGTCACATCCAAGCGGGTTACCACCTGCCCCCTCGATCCTATCCCCTCCTCCTTTCTCCAATCCATTTCCAAAGACCTCTTTCCATTCCTTACCACCATAATCAATTCCTCTCTGTCCACAGGATCTGTCCCAGCAGCCAGAGTCAAGCTTCTTCTCAAGAAATGTTTGACCTTTCTGCTGTCCAACCAACTGTCTCACTATCTTCTAATCTCCTTGATCCTCACCAATCCGGCTTTAAGGCTGGGCACTGTACTGAGACTGCTGTCGTTGCTGTCACGGAGGCCCTCCACTATGCTCCAGCTTCCTCCCTTTTGTCTGTTCTCATTCTTCTGGACCTGTGTGCTGCGTTCGACACAGTAAACCACCCAATTCTTCTCTCCACCCTCTCAGAACTGGGAATCTCTGACTCTGCACTCTCCTGGTTTGCATCCTACCTAGCTAATCGTTCTTACTAGGTGATGTGGAGAGGATCACTGTTCTCTACACACAAGCCCTCACCACTGGGGTCCCCCAGGGCTCCGTCCTGGGGCCCTTGCTGTTCTCCCTCTATACCACTGGGGTCCCTCAGGGCTCTGTCCTAGGGCCCTTACTGTTCTCCCTCTATACCACTGGGGTCCCCCAGGGCTCTGTCCTAGGGCCCTTACTGTTCTTCCTCTATACCACTGGGGTCCCTCAGGGCTCTGTCCTAGGGCCTCTACTGTTCTCCCTCTATACCACTGGGGTCCCTCCGGGCTCTGTCCTAGGGCCCTTACTGTTCTCCCTCTATACCACTGGGGTCCCTCAGGGCTCTGTCCAGGGGCCCTTACTGTTCTCCCTCTATACCACTGGGGTCCCCCAGGGCTCTTTCCTAGGGCCCTTACTGTTCTCCCTCTATACCACTGGAGTGGATCACTTTAGGGTGATTCATGACAAACAGGTAAGGGTATGCAGGCTGTGTATTAAGCCAGGACATGTGTTAAGAGAGTGCCCAGAATGTATGTGTTTTAAGTGTAATAAACAGGACATTATGCACGTGAATGCACTGTCTTGTCCTGTCTTGCACCTGTCCTGCTGTAAACCGTGCTCCATTGTCCCAAACCAAATTCCTAACATGTTTACATGTCATGGCAATAAAGTCTTCTGATTCTGATTCTGATTCTGGATGGAGGAGAGAGAGTGAGCAGTGAGGAGGAGGAGGAGGAGGAGGAGGAGGTGGTGGAGGTGGAGGTGGAGGGGGATGAAGAAGAGGAGATGGTGGGAGAGGAGGAAGAGGAGGTGGTGGAGGAGGAAGAGGTGGAGACACAAGGAGAAGGTGGGGAAAGGAGCCATGAAGACGTGACGGAGGGAGGAGGACAAGCTGAGGTGGTGGAGGAGACGCAGTTGGAGCCGGAAGTGGAGGGAGGAGCGGAGGGGCCTGGTTCGGTGGAAGTGGAGGGTAAAGAGAGAGAGGAGATTGGAGCCAGCTTCGATAATGCAGTAAGAGATGGAGAAATGGATGAGGCAGGGCCTTCAACAGAGGGCGTGGGAAAAAGAAAAGGTTCCGATGAAGAACTATATGCGGATGTACAGAGGGTGAGGACAAGATCGGGAAGGGGTGCAATAGCACGAGGGAAGAAGACAAATTGGCTATGGGAAAATGACATGGGGGTGCATGTGTTCCTTTTTTGTATCTTGACTATGGTCAGGGTTGTTGCTGTCAACACAAATGGACTCAGAGATAGGAAGAAGATGGAGCTTGTGTTGGCAGCATACAAAGAAGAGATCATATGCCTCCAAGAGACACATTGGACAGAGGACATAATGGAAGATGTAAGAAGGAGGTGGAATGGACAAGTGTATATAAGTAATGGAACAGTGTATGCTTGTGGGGTGGCTATTTTGGTAAAGAATGGGGTGGTGAACAATGTAAGGAACATAATGAATGACAATGAGGGAAGAGTGGTGGGAGTGGGGTTTGAATATCAAGGGATTGAGTATGCACTGTATTGTATACAGTATATGCACCAAATGTGGATAAACGTTTTTTTTTTCATCTTTGAAAGAGAAATGTGTTGGGAATTGTATTATGGTTGGGGATTATAATGTGGTGGTAGATAGGTTAGATGTAACAAGGGGGGTGAAATGTAGGAATGATCCGTCACGCCCAGTATTGCTAGAAATGATGCGCACAAGAGGAATGGTGGATATATGGAGGGAGGTGCACCCTGATGCGCAGGTTTTTTCAAGGAGACAAATGGTGATGGGGGTTTTGAGACAATCAAGGATAGATTTGTGTTTAGTGAAGAGGGAGGTGAGGCACCTGGTTGGAAAGGTTGAGTATCGGTTTATGGCTTTTAGTGACCACGATGCTCAGTCTTTCCAGCTAGGTGCGGGGAACGTAGGGGGAAGAGGAGGGACATGGTGCTTTAATGCAAGTTTGCTTAAAGATAAACGTTTTGGGGTGATAGAAAGAGAGTGTGTGAGTGTGGCTATGGAAGACCAGATGTATGAGAGTGATGTGTGTGTGTGTGTGTGGTGGGAAGGGATGAAGGATAAATTAAAAGCTGTAATAATAGCATTTGCAAAACGGAGAGGGAAAGAGAGGGTGAGGGAGGAAAGGGATTTGCAGAAAAGGTTAGCAATAGAACAGGAGAGAGTAGACAATATTCCAGGGCATGATTTAACAGAGTATTTGAGGGTGAGGGAAGATTTGAGGGAGTTAGAGAAGAGAAAGTGTGAAGGTGCTTTAGTAAGGAGTAGAGCAAGGAATGTGGCTGAGGGAGAAAGGAGTACAGCATTCTTTTTAGGTTTAGAGAAGAGACAGAGAGAGAAAGGGAAAATTAAGGAATTGAGAATGATAAAGGTGAAATAATAACAGACTTAGTGGGAATAATGGATACTGTGCAGTCATTTTATACAGACCTGTATACATCTGGGGGTGTGAATGAGGAATGTATGAATAAAGTTGTAGAGGCTTCTTAATAATCCAAATAGACTCTACATTGGGTGAGTCGTAGGTTCCAACAAACAGTATCATAAAAAGGCAGAGTCACGCGTGTATAAAAATAAACACGTTCCTTTATTTACTCAAAATAAATATATCTCCATCAACATAGTCCACATTAACGATCCTGTCAGCAAAGTCTATAGCTGTCCACAAAACTGTCCATTAATATTGAACTGTTAATTAATGTTCACAACCGTGTTGTCCTGAACTGTCAATTACTGTCGTTGAAACTTAGTTTGCTCCCAATTAACCATCCCCTTCCTGTTCCCTTATATCCCCAATATTCATTCATCCCAACCACCAGGGGGGAATGACCATAAGGAACAATCTAAATAACATAAAATAGGGAATATAGGCTTAGAAGCAAATATTATCATAATTAAATTAAAGCAATCAATATCATAAATCAATAACTCAAAATTCATATTAGAAGATTAACATAAATAACATGTAGGACTAAAATGGCTCCTACACTTCCGGCCCCTAATTGTTACTCTGGAACAATTACTCAAAAACATATGATGAGCCGATCTATACATAGGCAATAACAATTAATTTTTCATTACAAATTCATAATTCACAATAATATAATCACAATTATAGTGTCCACTTTTCAGTCTTTAAGACATGCTTGTGAGCGTGTCCATGAAGCACAACTTTCATTGTTGGCTCGCATCATTTAGTCCATTGTTCATAATGTCTAGTGTGGTGCATAGTGTATGTATTCATGTATTCAGAGTGTCCAGTGTAGAGTGTGAAAGGTTTGAGCGTATGATCCTCTATATGGGTTCATTCCTTTGGTCTTCTCTTTATCTCATATTCATCCATCTCACTTCCTTTCATCTCCACGTTTCCTCTGTCCTCTTGATTCACCATCACTTCCTCCTTCCTCATTTTGTCTCCTCCTGGCTCTTCTTTTACCAAGAATTGTGTTTCCTTTGCTCAGAAGTTTGCGTTGCCGCTGTCCTTCTCTGCTGTTGAGTGGTAGGTGGTGGTAGTGGTGGTGGCCGGAGTGGTGGCTGTAGCCTAATAAGAGTGTCCTTCCGGTGGTTCAGTCCTTCTGTCTCTGCATCGGTAGACCCAAGGTGTGTCCTCTGGCGTTGTTCCGTAGAGACAGGTTCCAAGCAATCATCGACATAGAAGTTTCTTTTGACTGTGTCGATGACCTCTGTGTTGAACTTGTTCGCATTGTCATCAGCTGTCCTTTCTAGTGCAAAGCTAGCACGGCTAGGAGAAATGACTGCTCCAAAGAGATGGACTGTCATCCTATGCTCTTGGAGACCTTGTATTATGTCCCCGTTTGGCCACCACAGGAACCTAAGGAAGTCCACATCTTCAGGGGGTACTTGTACCTGGTGGAACATGCCTTCTATATCTGCCATCAAAGCAATGGGTTCCTGGCTAAGTCGTAGAACACCCGTCGTATTTGTAAGGTCGGGTCCTTGTAGAAGTTTGCTGTTGAGAGAAGTGCCCTGAAAAGTGGCACCACAGTCGAAGTCAACTTGAATGGTGTTCTTCCTTTTGTGGTAGACTCTACCATCCTGTCTGTGTAGCTGTTGTTGTGGCACTCTTTCAGCATGACCTTCATTGATCAACTTAGACGGAAATCTTTGGTAATCCTCATGGAAGGCAGGATTCTTCTTCAACCTTCGAGTGAGATTCAGAGAACGTTGGTTTGCTACCAGCCGATTGTTAGGCATCAGTACATCCTCCTCTCGGAGAGGTAGCCGCATGTAGTAATGTCCCTCCTTCAGTACAGCAGTAGAAGCAGCCTTCATGAATTGCTTCTCTTCAATGGACATTTCCCTCTCATCTCCATAGTTCTTTTCTGAAAAGTCCTGATTGAATTGTTGGATTAACAGGTCTTCATTCCTGGCTATGGTGATTCTGTTTGAAGTAAGATTTGGTCATGCTTGTCTCTGAAGTTGCTGCTGCTGCTAGTGAGTGGGCCATTCACCACCCATCCGAGAAGAGTCTCCACTGCGTAGGGTCCATTACCCTGGCTATTGATGATCCTCCAAGGTTCCATTAACTTTGAATTGTTGACTCCAATCAGCAGTCCAATATCAGCGTTGATCAGTTTCAACTGAACATCTTTCAGGTATGACCACCTATTGACCTCTTCTTGAGAAGGGATGTTGTCTTTAGTGACCGGAATTGTCCTCTGAGTATATACTTTGGGAAGTTGAATGAATGTGTCGTTGTCTAGATTGGACACCTCTAGGCCGGACACCTCATAACTCCTCACTGGCTTCTCCTGGCCCAAGGTGCGTAGGAGTATCTCAGTCTTTCTGCTATTAACTTTCAGTTGTTTCATCAGTTGCTCTGTACAAAATGTGGCAGAGCTGCCTGGGTCTAGAAATGCATAGGTGTTTATGACCTTGTTACCCTTTGCAACCTTTATCTTTACAGGCAGGATGGCTAGTGTGCAGTCCTTGTTGCCAGCCCCAGTTTGTTTGCTAGGGGACAAGGAAACAAGTGCACTGCTGACAGCAGTCTCCTCAGATGAATTCTCCACCTTAGTACTTGTATTCTTGGTTAAAATGTGCAGAACATTAGGGTGCTTGAGTTTACATGTGAGACAGGTAATGCGTCTCCTGCAGTCTTTGCTCATGTGACCTTTTGTGAGGCAGCCAAAGCATAGACCCTTAGACCTCAGGAACTCAACTTTGTCTTTGTGGGGTTTGGCCTTTAACTGCTTGCATGAGTCTATGGTGTGTTCTCCAGTACAAAAAATGCAAGGCTGTTGTAGAGCATTTACTGTGCTGGTGTTTCTAGTCCTATCTTGAGCTGGCTCACCACAATAGATTGTTGTGGCAAAACTGCTCCCTCTACTGGCTGGTTTGACTCTGGGTATGGGCTCCTCGCTCCTCGTCATTAGAACCTTTTGTTTTGGAAATGGATCGCTGATGTTACCAAAGAGTGGATCTAAGATTATTCTGGCCTGCTTTTCGGTGAACTCCACCAGATCAATGAACTTAGCTCTGGCGTTGTCTCTCTCCAGTAGTTGGCGTGCGACTGATCTCCATTTGTCCCTGAGTTTGAATGGGAGTTTGGAGATGATGGCTCTCATGTTGGTGGGAGAGTCCAGTTCTTCCATGTAATGAATATCGCGCATAGCATTGCTGCAAGCTCGCAGGAATAGAGCATAGTTGTTCAAGGCCCTTCCATCCTCTGGTTTTATGACTGCCCAGTTGAGTGCCTTTTCAAAGTAGGCTGCAGTAATTTTTACCTCATTGCCAAAGTACCATTTCAAGAGTTTCTTAGCCTCCTTGAATCCTCTTTCTGAATTCATATGCTGGCAACTTTGGACCAGTTCCTTGGGTTGGCCAGTGGTGTACTGCTCTAAAAAGTACAGTCTGTCGTGGTCATTGTCTGTCTTGTCTTCAATGCCGTGTTCAAACGCCCTTATGAATGAGACATAATGAAGTGGATCACTGGGATCTCTCTTACAGGAAGTGATGAGAGTTTTTGCTGTTGAACAAGGATTTCAGCAATATCATTTTGTCTATGCATGACATCTGCAAGATTTAATTGATTGATGTGTCCTGGATCTGTTTGAACAGTGAAATCATCAGCAGTTATGTGCGGTGTTTTAGATGACTGTTCCAATGGAGAGGGGTTGTACATGTGAAATCCTCTAGATTGCCGCCGCTGGGCACCCTCCAGATATGCGTTCATGCCATCCTTTGGTAGCCTTGTATGAGACACTTGAGATGAGCTCTCATCCTTCAACACCTTGAGTCTAGCAGTGGAAGCAGCAAGGTTAATTTCCATGTCCAGTCGCTCTCTCCTGGCTTTTAATTTTGCATCCTCCATTTCAAGAGCATGTTTTTTCTCCATGGAAGCTGCACGTGCCAGCAAAGCAGCTCTCTCTGCTTCTACCTTTATGCGTGCAGAAGATTATGTACTCCTATTGGAGCTTCTATTAGATGTGTGTGAGACACTGTCATGAGGCCCAACAGTATCATGGTGCAGAGATTCAGTTGTGTGTTGTTTAGGTTGAACATCCATTGCAGCCTGTAACCATACATCAGGTTCATCTTGAAATTCCATAAAACGCTTAATTTTTGGTTCATACCAGTCCGTCTGGTCATACCCTTTCTCCTCCTCAGGGATAAGCACTTGCACTGATTTATGAAGTCGTTTGAATTCATTGAGATTTGTATTGAACACATCCATACGATTGACAACATTTTCAACATCATTCTCTTGCATCAGAGCTTTTATTTCGTTCATTTTTCTTGTCAAAGCACTCAGATTCCCTCTGCGTGTCCCAATTAATTTAGTTAATGTTTCATTTGCATTTTGAATTGGACCTTCGTCCGGTTTTGTGTTACTTTCGATGTCCATTACGTCGCACAAGTCCTCTATTTAGATAGATAGAGCCGTAATGTTGTTTTATTGCATGGAACAACGTGACAGTTTTATATTGACGGTGAAAAGCAGCGCTTTCATTGAGGTACGTAAGCGCTTGAATTCCTTCCCGCACCAATTATTCAATTGTCGGTTTTGACAGACATCCACGTTATCAACACTTCACAAGCGCTTCCATCAAACATCAAACATTGTATCAAACAATGTGTCCCAGGGCAGAGCAGAGCATAGGCATTTCAACTTTGTTCTACTCACGAAACGATGGTCATATAGCGCGTTCTGTGATCCACCTGCGTTGTCCTTCCAAACAATAGATACAAAGTTTCCGAGCAGGTGCGTAAAGTTTCCACTTGAATGCACCTGCGTTGTCCTTCCAAAACAGTAGAGCAAAAGTTTCAACTTGAATGTAGAGGCTTCTTAATAATCCAAATAGACTCTACATTGGGTGAGTCGTAGGTTCCAACAAACAGTATCCTAAAAAGGCAGAGTCACGCGTGTATAAAAATAAACACGTTCCTTTATTTACTCAAAATAAATATATCTCCATCAACATAGTCCACATTAACAATCCTGTCAGCAAAGTCTATAGCTGTCCACAAAACTGTCCATTAATATTGAACTGTTAATTACTGTTCACAACCGTGTTGTCCTGAACTGTCAATTACTGTCGTTGAAACTTTGTTTGCTCCCAATTAACCATCCCCTTCCTGTTCCCTTATATCCCCAATATTCATTCATCCCAACCACCAGGGGGGAATGACCATAAGGAACAATCTAAATAACATAAAATAGGGAATATAGGCTTAGAAGCAAATATTATCATAATTAAATTAAAGCAATCAATATCATGAATCAATAACTCAAAATTCATATTAGAAGATTAACATAAATAACATGTAGGACTAAAATGGCTCCTACAAAAGTATTAGAAGCAGTGGAAGCTAGGGTGACAGAAGAAGAAGGAAAAATGTGTGATGCAGATCTAAGGGTGGAGGAGGTTAAGACAGCCATCATGGGGTTAAACCTAAATAAGAGTCCGGGTTCGGACGGGTTGACGGCTGAATTTTATAAAGCATTTGTTGACATCCTGGCCCCTATATTGTGCAGAGTATATATGTGTATGGGGAATAAAAGGGTGGTTCCGGACTCTATGGGCTTGGGGGTGCTCACTTTATTGTATAAGGGTAAAGGGGACAGGAACAAATTACAGAATTATAGAGCATTATCATTACTTAATTGTGATTATAAAATTATAGCAAAAGTATTAGCTAATAGATTGAATGAAGTAATGAAAAACATGATTGCACCTACCCAGGCCTATGGAGTCCCAGGGAGGGATGTGGCAGAGAATATGTGCACATTAAGGGATGTTGTGAAGGACATGAGGGAGGGAGGGGGTTTATTGTTATCTTTGGATTTAAATAAGGCTTTTGACAGGGTGGAACATGTATTTTTCATTGAAAACAATGGAACATTTTGGGATTGGGACTGTTATGAGAGATTGGATTGAATTATTATATAAGAATGCTAGAAGTAAAGTAAAGATAGATGGATTATTGACTGACTCCTTCCCTTTGGGTAGATCAATAAGACAAGGGTGTCCACTGTCAGCATTGCTATATAGCATATCTGTGGAGCCATTGGCAGCTTATATTAAGCAGGAGAAAGAAATTAAGGGAATAAATATGCCGGGGGGAGGAGTTAGCATAATCCGTCAATATGCAGATGACACGACGTGTACTGTAAGGGATGTAAATAGTGTGAACAAAATAATGGGGTGTGTAAACATATATGGAAAGGCTTCTGGTGCAAAAGTGAATGTTGACAAGTCTGAAATGTTGTGTATAGGGGGAGTGAATACAGACAATTGTGTTTTTGATTTGAAAATCGTAAAGGGGATGATAAAAGTGTTGGGGATATATCTTGGAGAGGATGACAGGGAGGCTGTTGATTACACATGGACAGGGGTTTTGAATAAAATAAGAACAACATTGAATTATTGGAAGCAAAGGAACATGAAACTGAAGGGAAAAGTTGTAATTGTTAATGCACTGTTAATGTCAAAATATGTTTATGTATTAGGTGTATTGAATGTACCAGAGTGGGTTCTAAAAGAAAGCAGGATGTTAGTGTCAGATTTTTTGTGATTGATTGATTGATTGATTGAAAACCTTTATTGTCCCCAATGGGGAAATTTTGTTGTCAAACAGCTCAGTTAGGGCAGAAAACATTCAGTACAGAAAACAGAAAAACATTCAATAAAAAACATAAAACAGTGCAGGCTCAATAAGTTGTGGAGAGGAAAGGGGGTTAAAATTGTGTATGATGTACTAGTAGCAGATTATGATAAAGGAGGGTTGAAGCTGGTAGATCCGGAGGTAAAGATGAGGGCAATGAGAGTCAGAACAGTCAAAAGGTTTTTGTATGGGGAGGAAGGACATGGATGGAAAGGATACTTTAGGGAATGGGTACATAGATGTGGGGGGGGTGGGGATTATGGTTTGTTGATGTGCTTTAAAGCACGGATGTATGATAGGGTTCCGGAATTCTATAAAGAGGTGTTTAAAGCCTGGGGTAGTTTTTTGCCTGGGGTAGGATATGAGTGTGAGAAGAGAGGGGAGATACTAAATGTTCCAGTTGTATTGAACCCGTTAATAAGAAGAGAGGGAAAAATGTTAGAGTCTAGGAGTTTTTGGAGGGTAGGACTGATTAGAGTAAGGGATTTTAGGTATGAGGTAGTGCCAGGGTTCCTATCAGAGCAGGCAATTATTGAAGTTGTTAGGGAAATAGATGAGGAGATGAGAAGGGGAGAAATAGTGAGCATGTATGATAAAATAAAGCAGAGTATACCTGGGGAGTGGGTGAGGAGGTTAGATAGGGAGTTAAGAGGGAAGGAGCAAACAGAGTTACCTAGGTTAAGACTAGGGAAAGGGGAAACAGTGCGGGACTTCTCAGCTGTTAAGGTGAAGGAGTGCTGGGCACTGTTGGAGAGCAGAGTGAAGGAGCCTGCGGCAGAGAAGGTGTGGAGGCAGGTGTTCCCAGGATTGGAGGTGAAGAATATATGGAGGAATTTATTTTTGAAATATAATAGTTTAGAATGTACACATTTTGATTTTATGCTCAGACATAACAGGGTTTATACTAAGGTGGTGTTGCATCAGGTAGACAGAACAGTTTCGAGGGAGTGTGATGTGTGTGGGATACAGGATGAGAACTTAATGCATATGCTTTTTGAATGTAGAGAAATGAAGGGATTTGAAGAAAGGTTGAAAGGACTAGTGAAGAAGCATTGGGGGGTGGGGATGCAGGAGTGGAGGAGGTAGGTGGTATTTTGGGTGGTAGGAAAGAGGAGGGGAGTGAATATATGGTGTTTAAATTATGTATTATCACAGGTTAGGTATGCAATTTATTTGAGGAGAAATTTAGCAAGATTTGAGGGAAAGTGGATAACGGTTTGGAAAGTTGTTGAGGGATTGGTCAGGAAGAATGTGGGACTGATGCACAAGACAGGGAAAAAAGATTTGGAGAAGTTGTTTTTTAGGGATTGTGGGTTTATAAGGGTGGGGGTGGATGGAGGGTTGGAGTTTGATTTCGATTTTTGAAGGTGGTTTTGTTTTTATTGTTGCATTCATTTGTTATTGATTTATATTAAAGGGTTATTTTGGTTATGAAGGACTGACTGAATAATAGATGGATTTATCTCATACCAAAATGGTATGGGTGTTTTTTGTTTTATTTATTGGTTTTTTAATTTATTTTATTTGAATTATAATACAATGAAGGCTATACAATTAACATGTGTGAATATGTATAGCTATGATTGTATTTAAAAGAATATTTTTATAATAAAAAAAAAAAAAAAAAAAAAAGAGCCACCGTCTAAAGATCTCAAGGTTGGCAGATCGGCGGTTCGAGCCCCGGCTGGCCACATGTCGAAGTGTCCTTGGGCAAGACACTGAACCCCAAATTGCTCCCAGTGAGTGGGCCGGCGCCTTGCATGGTAGCTTGCCGCCATTGGTGTGTGAATGTGTGTGTGAATGGGTGAATGAGAGGCCATTGTAAAGCGCTTTGGATAAAGGCGCTATATAAGTGCAGTCCATCAAACCAAATACCTCGCTCTGAATCAACAGATGCATTAGCTACCATCGCGTTGCTAGCTAGCTAGCAGCTAACAAAGAACATTGCTATGTAACATCTAACTACATGTTAAGCACATCAGAACATGTTGATAGAACATGAACATGCTAAACAAAATACATGCTAAAATACATGCTAAACAAAATACAACTACACATAACTAGATGATCGTACAGTCCTTTCTTTTGAACAGTCCTAAAATGTATGTTTGTTTACAAGCTGTGTATCACTAATACTCACCAAGTATAAAGCAGGACCGGCAGACGATACAGTGAATCCAAAACAAGCTGAGTTCACTTTCAAATTATAAGCATTTAATGATCCTAAAACTGTTGTTTGTTATATTTAGTGGGCTCTTCAACACGTAAACTTTCGTAATATGAAAAAAAAGGAAAAGATTTTGGGGTTATTTTCACGACTTGATGATTCCCGACTTGTTACACCTCTTTCACCAGACCATCTCACAAATGTATTTGTTGTAAGTCGTAAGGTGTCCGCTAGGTATCTCACCTTGATCTCTACATTATTTCCCTCACTCTCGACCAGCGGTTCCCAACCTATGGTGGTCCGCGAGAGTACTGCAAGTGGGCCGCCAAATCATGGGCAAAAAAATGTTTTTATTGACGTTTTTTTTTTACAAAAACGTTTTATTTTAAAAAGATAAAAAAATCTTGGATTGAACAGCCTTGATCGTATTGTGTGTGGTGTGCGCCGATATTTCCATCCGAAAAGAAGAAGTCAGCTCGCTTCTTGATTGGCTACATTCCATCCCAGTCACAATCGGACTCGCGTACAGGGTTGCCAGATGGGATCGACATTTTCCACCCTAACCACAGTCTAAAACCGCTAATTCCACCCAAAAAACCGGGCCCATCTGGCAACCCTAGTCGGGAGTCGGGAGTTGCCCACACACATAAGGATGTTTGGTCGTAAATATTGAACACATACAACATTTACGATCTTGGTATTTGATCACCTGCTATATAAAACATCGCTGCTCTGCTTTAATGTTTTAACCGCTATTTTTTTTTTTTTTTTGCCACGCTCCCTCTAGTTTTTGGTGAAATGACGTCGTTGTTTTGAGCGCTCGTGCGCGTTTCATGCGCGTGCACGCACAAACGCGCTTTGCGCGCTGCTGAGTGGGCCGCGAATACTGTAGAGATTTGTAAAGTGGGCCGTGAGTCCAAAAAGGTTGAGAACCGCTGCTCTAGACAATTCCCAGGCCTAAGCATTACTAGGGTCAAGTTACTATTTATTATTTATTACCATTACTATTGATGACACAAAACTAACAATCCACTTACTGATGATGTACAATTGCAGTTCCTTGTGGTGTCCCACAGCGTTCGATTTTGGGTCTGATATTGGTTCAATATTTATATTAATGATATTGCTTCCAAACTATAAACTACATCTTTATGCTGATGATATTGTTGTATACTCACATGCATCCTTTTTAACCTGTTGCCATTGACAACCTGCAGCTTGCTTTCATTACTAAACAGAAGTTGCTTAGATAATAATAATAATAATAATAATAATAATAATAATAATAATAGATAATAAGGGAGCTTCTAGAGTGCTGCTTTCCAGCAGGAGCTCCCTTATTATCTCATATCCCTGCTAATACCTCTAACATTACATCTCAAAGTGTATTACATCCCACGTGTTTCCACGGAGGTTGGGAAGACTGCCTTTAAGTATTGTGTCCTGGAACGACTGACACTGGACAACTGTATTATTTGTTTTCTGTGGGTCAGTTTAGAACACAAATGATAAATGATTTAGCTGATGTCTGCATGTTTGTTTTTTTAATGGACATTGAAGGTACAGTGCCTTGCATAAGTAATGACATTTACTTCAACATTTTGGGTTTCATTTTGTTCTTCTTTTGGCTCTGTACTCAAAAAGGTTTTGTATCAAACACTTACTATGAGGTTAACATAGATAGATAGATGCTCAGTTTTTATTTGATGGCAGTTGTGTACATATTGATTTCACCATTTAGAAATGACAACACTTTTCATACTTAGGAGCTTGTAGGTCAAGGGAGACTTCTACAGTGCATGGATGAAGAATGCCCAACATCATTAAGAAAACACCCCAAACAACTCAGGACAACTCACAGACCAGGAACACTCTCCAGGAGGTAGGCGTGAATATGTCAGACTATAATAACCAGACCAACTACAGAGGCTTCACTGAAAGGTGCAAACCACTAGTTATCCTTGAAAAGGATGGTCAGGTTACAGTTTGATAAAATAACCGTGCAGGGGTCTGGAGAAAGCTACGGTGGACAGAAAACCCTAACACTATTATCATGTAGCAAAGTGATTATAAGAGTAACTATTATAATGTAGCAGAGTGATTATAAGAGTAACTGTTATCATGTAGCAAAGTGATTATAAGAGTAACTATTATCATGTAGCAGAGTGATTATACGAGTAACTATTATCATGTAGCAACGTGATTATAAGAGTAACTATTATCATGTAGCAACGTGATTATAAGAGTAACTGTTATCATGTAGCAAAGTGATTATAAGAGTAACTATTATCATGTAGCAGAGTGATTATAAGAGTAACTATTATCATGTAGCAGAGTGATTATAAGAGTAACTATTATCATGTAGCAACGTGATTATAAGAGTAACTGTTATCATGTAGCAAAGTGATTATAAGAGTAACTATTATCATGTAGCAGAGTGATTATAAGAGTACCTATTATCATGTAGCAGAGTGATTATAAGAGTAACTATTATCATGTAGCAGAGTAATTGTAAGAGTAACTATTATCATGTAGCATCGTGATTATAAGAGTAACTATTATCATGTAGCAACGTGATTATAAGAGTAACTATTATCATGTAGCAACGTGACTATAAGAGTAACTATTATCATGTAGCAGAGTGATTATAAGAGTAACCATTATCATGTAGCAACGTGATTATAAGAGTAACTATTATCATGTAGCAACGTGATTATAAGAGTAACTATTATCATGTAGCAACGTGATTATAAGAGTAACTATTATCATGTAGCAGAGTGATTATAAGAGTAACGTTTGGATAAAGATCTGCTCAAGATTTACAGCATACACCTCATAACTGGCTAACTTGTCTTAGCTGATGATATAAACGGCTGATGGCAGCAGCAGGATGTGTCCTGAAGCACACAGAAACTAATTAAGTATATGATATATAATATATATATTAACTAATTAAGTATATGATATATAAGATATATATATCTTAACTAATTAAGTATATGATATATAAGATATATATATATATTTTGGGGCGAAAAGGGTGAAACCATAGGGTGAAAAGAGGGTGAAACCAACATGTATAGACCCTTACCTAAAAACTGAGAAACTATACTTCAACCCACATAATAATTGTTTGATTTCAAATCCAAACCTCAGTAGTATAGAGCCAACAGAAGAAAACATAATTCACTCAGTAATAAAAAATAAAAAAAATGTTTTAACTGTTCGTTGTTTGTATAGTTTTGGTTTAAAGACAGGGCAACGACTCAACAGATTCTCGGGTGTCATCGGGACTGCCGTGATAAAATAAAGGTTAATAACCATGACCACTTCATACTCACCCCTGCCTCGTATAGAGGGTTGTTGAAGTCAGACTCCACCGTGATGGGGCTGTATGAGTGGGTGTGAGAGAGAGACTTCCAGAAGAGAGGCTTCCACTGCAGTCGACATACACTGGGAAGAAAGACAACAGAGAATACATACAGTTGACTTCTAGTTTAGTTTAGTTTAGTTTATTAGTTTATTATATCGAGGACAATCCAAATACATTAACCATATAAAATACAGTAAAAAAGGCAGCGTTAGCCTAGTCGGCTAATTTTCAGCTGAAGTCCCCGGCCAGTTGCAACATGGCATGCTAGTTCTGTAAGAATAAAGTTAACTTCTGCGACTTAAGGAAGTAGAAAGTACTATTTTAATTGGGTGAATTGCTAAATCTGAGTGGACCCAACTGGACCCGACCATGCAGTTGTCAGTCTGCCAGTAACTCAACTAAACATGCCCTACAGTCAGCTTCACACTGGAAGACCAGACAGCAGTGAAGGCGGGTGGCCCAAGCACCAGTGTCTGTAACGCACCAGCTCGTCAGCACATGTTTAGATTCTGTCTGAGTTTGCGCAAGATGAAATGGGCTTTTTCCATCTGCACACTGCAAGATGTTGGTTTTTCATGGTGAAGGTGATACTATTTTTGTCACTGAGCAACAACGTATTTGACCGGTGAAGAACTCTATTTGGGATTACTGAATTTGCACAGCACTTACTTTGTGTAATACATGTAGATTCCTCCAATCAGAAGGATGACCAGGATGATTGGCAGGATAATCGCCAAAGCAATGTTCTCACTTAGCATCTGATGGGAGGGCTCAAACGACTGGGACACTAGAGACATAACACCCAAAAGAGGAAGTTAAAGCAGGTGTCATCACTTTATTCTTTTTCAACAAGTACCTCATGTAGCATGGCCGCTGCTGGCCATGTGGGTGCAACACTGTGAAACTGATATGCTTTGAGATGATTCTAATAACATGACAGCACGGATGCTTTGAGATGATTCTAATAACATGACAGCATGGATGCTTTGAGATGATTCTAATAACATGAAAGCACGGATGCTATCATTCTGTTATAAGTAGAGATGATTCTAATAACATGACAGCACGCATGCTATAATTTTGTTATAAGTAGAGCATTTTTGAGAATTTAAAGTAGGGCAAGGTGACAATGTTCAGTGAGCTGATCACAGCAACTGTCTGAGAGACATCAGTTATTTTACAAATACCAGTACATTGGCAGTAAGCTCACTCCTCTCTCAGCAACTAAATATTGTGCATGGAAAAAAGGGTTTTGGTTTGAATGCACTGTTGCTGTGATTCTCAATGTAGCCACAGTGACTTGTTAAGATCACTGACAGCTGCTTTAAAGAGAGTAAATAAGATGAAGAAAAATAATTTAAAAATCACCTTCTAATTTATGGTCATCTAGCAGCTCCTCATACGCCACTGTAAGATACAGAAGAGCAAAATCATCATTCATAATTACAGTATTTTTAAAGGATGTTAAAAAAACATTTCAGTTCAAATACACAATTGAACCCTCCTGGAACCGCATCCATATTTGCAGCAGTCCAACACCGCTAACACCCATTGTCACCTTTGCAGAAGGGCGGCGGGCTGTTCCATTGAGACGGGTGTCCTGGAACACAGTTGATGATGACCTCCCCGATGAGTTCATAACCCTCGTAGCAGAAGAACCGCAGCGTCTCTCCTGCCTGGTAGCTGTGCTTATACAAGGTCTGGTACCCGTTGTCCGGCACGCCTGGGTTTGGGCATGGGTCATACTTCACTGTTTGGGTGCAGAGAGAGATGGTGCATGTGTTAGGATTACAGTTGACTACGTTGCAAGATACAAAACGTTGACATTTTTGCCATTTAGCAGACGCCTTTGTCCGAAGCAACTTTACAACAAATACATTTGACTTTGTAAAGGCACAACATGGGAATCTTAGGGCATCTAGCTCATGTGTGAACGTCGAAAGATCACTGGCGGTCCCGGGTTGGGATGTAATTTACAGGGAACTATGTGTGAAAAGGGAGTGAATCATCTGTCCATCAGTCATACCAGGAAAAAGTAATCTATGCTCAGGCCAGGGGACATTGGCAGTCGTCGTGCTAGAAGAAGGACGATTATTATAATGTTTTTTTCCGACACACTTTTCTTCAAACTTCACACTCTTGCACAGTCAGTGACTCACAGACACATTTGGGGCTGCGGTCGCTCCACTTGGGGGTGCCGGTGTCCCGTCCATGGCAGGAGATCTGCCCGGGCCCTTCCAGCTGGTAACCCTGGTTACAGGAGAAGCGCACCACTGTTCCAACAGCAAAACCAGACTCTGGCCGCACTGAGCGCGCTCCGTTCACCACCTCTCCTGGATCAGGACACTGCTGGACTGGGGTGGGTAAGGCCATGTTATGTTTTTAATGATCGCACAACACTTATCAGGGCTTTGATTTTTTTTTCAGTACATAAAACCCATAGAACTGTAATAGCAATTTCTCTTCAAAAATGTAATTCAGATGTGGAGATTACTGCATAGCAGGTAGATAACTAATGCTTTATGTTATGAAGTCCATACTAGTGAGACAAGGAGACCTCAAAGGTGTTTAGACTAGAGAACTTGCTCTAGCCTAAACACCTTTGAGGTCTCCTTGTCTTACTAGTAGTGTTTAACAGCATGTGGTCATAGCGGTATGCATGTTTGGTCATAGCGGTATGCATGTTTGGTCATAGCGGTATGCATATATTACTAGTAGTGTTTAACAGCATGTGGTCATAGCGGTATGCATGTTTAACAGCATGTGGTCATAGCGGTATGCATGTTTGGTCATAGCGGTATGCATGTTTGGTCATAGCGGTATGCATGTTTGGTCATAGCGGTATGCATGTTTGGTCATAGCGGTATGCATGTTTAACAGCATGTTTGGTCATAGTGGTATGCATGTTTGGTCATAGCGGTATGCATATATTACTAGTAGTGTTTAACAGCATGTGGTCATAGCGGTATGCATGTTTGGTCATAGCGGTATGCATATATTACTAGTAGTGTTTAACAGCATGTGGTCATAGCGGTATGCATGTTTGGTCATAGCGGTATGTAATGGCATATTTGACTGTAATTGGACATAATAGTAAATGCTGTGATCTTTTTTGAAAGCCCTAATATTGTTCCTAATAAAGCCCTTATATTGTTCCTAATAAAGCCCTAATATTGTTCCTAATAAACATTTTACAAAGGACATACTGTACACACAGCACATGAAAGTATTTGTTTTGGTTTTTTTTCACTTTACCTAAAGAGTCAATTCAATAATCTGTACATGGATGTGCAAACTAAATGTTGACCTCCCATTTCACTTCACCCAGACAGCATTGTTGGCTGGATCATATCCTATAACTGTACAGCAGACGGAGGTAACCTACTGTTTAGAAGTTAGAATAGCAAACATGGTAAGTTATTCAGAAATGCAGTCCAGTTGATAAATGTAGGATACTAACCCATTGTTTTTGACACGTAGCAATATGATATGTTGGCCTGCTATTGCTTTTCTTAACCACCTTTCTTAACCACTGGTCTGTTGAGCTACACACATCTGAAATCGACACTCCAATGTTGTATTTCTAACCTCCAGAGCTTTCACAAATAGTGCTTTTTCTGGTATTACATTTCCTTTTTTTCCCCCTGCATCAGCTATACTACTGACCCATAAAATAGACTTGCATATGTTCTGTGCTTTTTGGGTTTGAAACCGGCCATACCTTTGATGCAGGTGGGTGGACTGTTGCTCCAGGAGAGATCCCATTGGCAAGTGATGATATCAGAGCCACTGATGTCATACCCCGGCTGGCACTGATAGGTCAACACGCTGCCTCTCACTGGGGAGGTGTGGGAGGAGCTAATCCAGCCAAATTCGATTTGCGGCAAGGCAGGACAAGTATCATTGGGCTCCACCTCTGAATGAAACAAAATATATTACAGTTTTTCTCTGTCGCTTTAACACTAACATCGGAACCTCAAACACAATGACCAAAACCTGAAACTGGTGTATTTTATCTCACACCAATTCTTCACAATGACAAACACATTTCTTGCTTTTCACTCATTTTGTAGCTCTAAACCACACAGTTAACAAAACATTAAATACAATTCTCTACATTTGGCACAATCTTCCTTGTTAAAATCTCCTATGTTCACATGGAAAACACTACCATTCAGAATGCTAAACTCAAACCACCAATCACACAATCACACTCCTCATATGGGCAAACACCTATTGCTTTTCAATTAGCAATCATAGCTTTAGCAATAAAAGGGCCAAAGGTGAGCTCTCCTGTGTTGAAATATATCTGAAGTATATCAGGGCTGGATTCGTCATGCGATAATTTCCCCTCTGCTTGGCCAGGAAGAATATTGCCTGTGATGTCGACGAGGTCTTGGGTATTCTGAAATACTGTACACATCTCACATCTGTACACATCTCAGCAATGACAGTTGGATTTGCAAAGTGTTCTTCATACAGACCAAACAATAGAAAAAAGAAAATGTGCCTTCTGCATACTCTACACCAGGGTTGTCAAACGTCCGTCAGGCCTGTGAACGAGTTTAATCCGGCCCCATGAGATGATTTTGCAAAGCATAAAAATGAGATGCGAGGGAGATACAATTTTTAAAAGAAAGAAACTGCTGTTCTAAATGTGTCCACTAGATGTCGCACTTCTGTCCAGCAAGCAAGCGGTTTATACTGGGGCTGAGGGACTAGTAGTCTAGCAGCAATTCCTCAAAAAAGGCTTTATTTTTCGAGATACCCCTACCCGAGGTAGAACAAATGACAACAATGATTTTTCTTATCTTTAGGGTCTCCCATTAATGAAATTGATTGTTGTCAAATTTTATTTTTGGGGAAAAGATGTTTTTTTGGTTGTTCTTTAGAGCTACCCCAATCCCTGAAAAAGACCCAAATTAGACCAGGCCGAATATGGGGAAGGTGACAAAAAAGCCCATAACCCTAAATAAATACTGAATTATAGTCCTGTAAACGTAGCTTTAGTTTAGACCAGGGGTCCCCAAACTACGGCCCGCGGGCCAAACACGGCCCACCCCCACACTTGGACCGGCCCTTTGAACAACGTCGACCCCACACACTCTCAACAATGCCAGAAACATATTTTGAAAATAAATAAATATATGTTTTAATCATATCATATCTGTATTTGATATTCAAGGTTGGCTTTCAAATTAAAATGTCCCTTAGTTATAAACTATTTTCATTAATAACATTATTAGTTAGTTTCACCCGCCCACAGAATGCGGTACATTCAACGTAACGTTCCATAGTGAACAAGCACGGATCTATAGCAGGTGCACGCGAACTACAGTAGAACGAAAATTCAGAGAGATGAAAAATGGCCAAACGGTTGGTAAAGAGAAAAGTTTATTCAGAATGCAGGGTTTTTAACCAACAGTGCACAAGTGATTATTATTGTTAAATGCAAAGAAAAGGCTCATCTGTCAAGAAGCGGTGTCTGTGTTCAAAGAATACAATCTGCGCCGACACTATGAAGCCCGCCACAAAGACAAGTATGCTAGTTTACAAGACCAAATGAGAGCAGACAAGTGTCGAAGCTAAAATCAGCTCAGCAGAATACGTTTGTACCCGAAACCCAGTTATACCAGTAATCCGTTCGGGCCAGTGCTGATGAGTTTGTCAATAAATGTATGAATGTGTCCCGCGGTGAGTCTGTCCGCAAGTAGGCACCAGATGAATTGAAACAATGGGGGATTAGATCATGTAGATGCAGTGGTGTAGTCTAGTTTTTTCTAGCGGGTATACTGTGATTTTTCCCTCTCAGCCTCATATCGTTCATTTTGGAACGCCATAAAAATAAATCTGCGCTCCCTGTCTAACGTTATATATCTAACATTACATGTTATAAGGCTGATCTGTGCATGATAGTGCTGCATTTTGACATATTTCATGTCGCATTCCCCCCCGTTGATGGTATATGACATTATTGTCAGTCCCAATGGTCCAAAAGTCAAGTGCTTCGTAACACAGACGGGGTGAATTTTATGAATGAAAGTGTGAAAGTTCTGTCACAAAACGCTGTTACGTATCCTCGCACATGTTTAAGTGGGTATACGGAAATCCTTGGCCTTTCCTAGTGGGTATACGGCGTAGTCCTGCGTATCACGTAGACTACACCACTGTGTAGATGCCCAGCTGCAGGAGAAAACAACATAATGTTACCGATATGTTCATGATCTGTGTCAAGCAGGGTTTTTCCTGCATAGATAATTATGAGGCGGCCGCCTCCGTCATATTTCTAGCCGCCTCCAGCTCTCGACAAAACTCTGACGGTCGTATTTTCTACAAGCGTTGCACTCTGTGGATTTCTGTCATTTCTAACTGCAATTGCGGCACTGTGCCGACGTGGTGGCGAGGGCGCTGTTTCGCAAATAAGTTAGCTTTCGTGTTTGCTAGCGAAATAGCTGATAGTTGATGTTGACTGCTCAAGGAGAATACATATTTGAAAGTACAGAATGCCTGAGAGCCTTATATTGCATTATATTACATTACATTTTGAATGATCATCTGGTGCCTGAATATTGTGTTTTCCTTTACATAAATAATGACATTTCCACCATAAATTGATGCAGAAAGGGCACAAATTGGTGCATCTAAATTCACCAGAATGCAAGAAATTAAGTGATTGATGCTCTTTTAAGGACCCCCAGACAGCCCTGCTTCATGGGTCCCCCCGTGTATGATGAGGGTCCTCCCTCATGTATCAGACTGTAAAACTGATTATATTTCATTGACATATCACTATAGGTATAAATTCCATCCAAATTCAACTGTTTAGACTTTGTTTGCATCCACCAGTGCTCTCCTGCGCGCAATTGCTTTGCGCAACCGCCTCCATTTCACACCGTTCCATATTATTTTATGTTAGAGACTGACCCAGGCCCCCCGTCACAGAAAGGAAAAATGAGGTGGCCCTCACAGAAAAAAGTTTGGGGACCCCTGGTTTAGACGGAAATTGTACTTTTTGGTGACAGGAACATAGGACTCCATCACTTTTCTCTCATTAAATACATGTTATCAGAAAAACAGAAATCCCTGAAAAATATATCATTACTGAATTGTTTAGGGTGCTATTGAACACTAACCAGTAGTTGTATGGAAATATCTCATACAGTTCTATTGCAAATTAGATTTCTTTAGACATAGGCCTACCTCTTCTCTGATACAGTCAAATTCCGAATGGGGGATAAGTGGCATAATAGCCTATAAGTTAAGAATGCTCACTCTGATGGTCATCATATTTGGAGAGGGAAATACCAGGTGGCTGAACTACATCACCAAATAGTCAGAATAAGAGTAACCCAATAAAATAAAGTTTATTAGTTCTAAATTGCAAGCCTCTAAAACATAGGTGTAAATAGTACAGGTTGTATTAAAACTGGAACCTTAATTCAAAGTACAATTAAATAAAGTCCTCAAACATTAGGGGACACATTTTGACATTCTGCACAGCAGGTGCAGAACTCTGTACAGGGAAGGCCAACAGAGAGGCACTGGCACTTTCCACTCTCTCCACACTTTGCATATTTGCAATATAAGTGAGTGATGTCTCTCACTTCTGTAGGTGCTGGGGGTTTTGTAAAAAGGACAGGTTGAATGGCCCCATCTCTGATAATCCACCCCTTGCCAATAGGACTCCATAACAGAGGTTTGGGCATGTGGCTGTGACACCATACCGCTGTCTGGAACATTGCTCTCTGCACATGCTGCTGAAATGCATCCTCTGTTGGCGGCAGATTTGCAGAGGCTGTATCTGATGTTGATGCAATGATGAACCTCAGTTCATCCAGGTTTGTGCACATCAATCCATTTTCCATTTTCTTCTTTCCATATAGGAGTAGCGCAAATTCTCTTGCGACTGGCAAAGACTCTTCCAAGCTGGCAGAGAGTCCAAAATGGGCCAGATCTTTGAGCTAGCTGAGATGGGTCTTGAGTTTGTTGAATGCTGTTCTCTTTCCTATTCTGTAGAAACTACTTGTTGTGTCACAGCCAGTGAGTGCATGACATGCTGGTAGACAGTTAGACATGTCTTTTCCAATTTTCTCAGATATGGTGTTGAGGGGGACATATCTCTCTCTCATTCCATGGCCTGTATGCATGTACACCAGAGATGAACCAAACATTTCTTTGCTTGCATAATATATGAGCAGTACTTCCACATCTGTGTCATCAGACCTCACAATTATGCGGGAATATGACTCTGCAAGATGTATGGCATGGAGCACCATCCTTGTGTCTGCCTCCTCCTGATCACTGTACAGTGATGTCAAACTGCTGACTCCTGCTGTGCAGATGCTCTTCACCTCCTCCCCTTTGTCAAATCCACTTGCCAAGATGATGGAGTCATCTGAGTGTAGTCTCTGTGGGGCTGCAGTGACAATGTAGTTGCTCACAAACATGCACAGTGCAGTCTTGTTTCCACTACTCCTCAAGTACTTCCTGTAGTTTGGGACATTTGTGTTGCCAGTGATAACATGTGTAGGCCTTCCATCACTTGAATGAATGGTCTTTATTGTCATTAATACAGTACAGGTACCATACAACGAAATTTAGGAGGGGGGGCTCCCCTGGTGCTTGGAAAAAAGACTAAAAACAAGAGGGCCAAGGGTAAAATAAAAAAAGGGAAAAGAGCTGGTTTACATAAATAAAGGCTATGTACACTATCTACTATACTATACTACTATACTATACAATAAAACACTGTGCTGTACTCTATGCTATGCTATAAATATCCTAACTTTCTCCTGTATCTGAACCTTATGTACACAAGGGTTGTCATATTGCACATAGTATTTGTTGCACATTCATTAAAGTGTCGCAGTTAGCAGGTTTAGAATGTTCACAGTTGTATTTCAATATTGCACTTATGTTTACAATCTAGTAGCTGCCATCAAATTGTCTAGATTGTCCAGGGCCTAGAACCTAGGTCTTTACTGTGTTCAGGGCCTGAATGGCCCTAGGGTAGAAGCTGAGCTTCAGTCTATTTGTCCGTGCGAACATGGTCCTGAACCGCCTGCCTGAGCGCAGCCGAACAAAGTGTTCGTTCCCAGGGTGGGATGGGTCCCTGGAGATCTTGGAGGCCTTCCTGAGGCAGCGTGTGTTGTACAGCTCTTCCAGAGAGGGGAGGGGGGCGCCGATGATCTTCTGGGCCGATCTCACGACTCTCTGTAGCGCTTTCCTCTCTGCGGCTGTGCAGCTGGAGAACCACACGCAGATGCAGTAGGTGAGGATGCTCTCCACTGTGCAGCGGTAGAAGGTCACAAGCAGCTCCTGTCTGAGGTGGTATTTCCTGAGGACTCTCAGGAAGAAGAGCCGCTGTTGTGCCTTCTTGATGATGGCTGCTGTGTTGGTCCTCCAGGACAGGTCCTCCTGTATGTGCACCCCCAGGAATCGGAGAGTTGAGACTCTCTCCACGCTCTCTCCATCGACGAGCAGGGGCTGGACCTCAGATTATTTCCTCCTGAAGTCCACGATGATTTCCTGGGTCTTTAACTGGTTCAGCAGCAGGTTGTTAACCTTGCACAGCTTGCCCAGATGCTCCACCCCATCCCTGTACGCCGCCTCGTCCCCCCCCGGGATGCAGCCCACCACGGTGGTGTCGTCTGCAAACTTTATGATGGAGTTGCTGGGGTGGACGGGGGTGAAGTCGTGGGTGTAGAGGTTGTAGAGGATGGGGCTCAGCACGCAGCCCTGGGGGGACCCAGTGCTGAGTCTGAGGGCTGTGGAGGTGTGGGAGCCCACCCGCACCCTCTGGGGGCGGTCAGACAGGAAGTCCTTCTTGCACCTCTCCTTTGCCTCTCCAGGTCTTTGATTGACTGTGGGCCGTCATACCTGTCAAATACCATGACCACACACTGCATTTCTTGTTTTATATTTAGAAGTGACAACATCTTCTTCAGGATGCATTCTGCTAGCTCACTGAAGGTCTGGAAGGCTGAATCATGGAGGCTTTGAAGCATAGCCATGCCATCAATGATGTATGCAGATTTCTCTGTGGTGTCAGACAGCTCTTGTATCACTTCTACTACCGACTCCAGTTTTTTGCAAGGTCTGCTTTTGTGGTTTTTATCATCGCCCCATCGTCATAGAAGAGATGACAATTCATGACACATCACATTCTCCAATGAGAGAGAGATATGTCCCCATCAACACCATATCTGAGAAAATTGGAAAATACATGTCTAACTGTCATGCACTCACTGGCTGTGACACAACAAGTAGTTTGTACAGAATAGGAAAAACAACAGCATTCAACAAACTCAAGACCCATCTCAGCGAGCTCAAAGATCTGGCCCATTTTGGACTCTCTGCCAGCTTGGAAGAGTCTTTGCCAGTCGCAAGAGAATTTGCGCTACTCCTATATGGAAAGAAGAAAATGGAAAATGGATTGATGTGCACAAACCTGGATGAACTGAGGTTCATCATTGCATCAACATCAGATACAGCCTCTGCAAATCTGCCGCCAACAGAGGATGCATTTCAGCAGCATGTGCAGAGAGCAATGTTCCAGACAGCTGTATGGTGTCACAGCCACATGCCCAAACCCCTGTTATGGAGTCCTATTGGCAAGGGGTGGATTATCAGAGATGGGGCCATTCAACCTGTCCTTTTTACAAAACCCCCAGCACCTACAGAAGTGAGAGACATCACTCACTTATATTGCAAAGATGCAAAGTGTGGAGAGAGTGGAAAGTGCCAGTGCCTCTCTGTTGGCCTTCCCTGTACAGAGTTCTGCACCTGCTGTGCAGAATGTCAAAATGTGTCCCCTAATGTTTGAGGACTTTATTTAATTGTACTTTGAATTAAGGTTCCAGTTTTAATAAAACCTGTACTATTTACACCTATGTTTTAGAGGCTTGCAATTTAGAACTAATACACTTTCTTTTATTGGGTTACTCTTATTCTGACTATTTGGTGATGTAGTTCAGCCACCTGGTATTTCCCTCTCCAAATATGATGACCATCAGAGTGAGCATTCTTAACTTATAGGCTATTATGCCACTTATCCCCCATTCGGAATTTGACTGTATCAGAGAAGAGGTAGGCCTATGTCTAAAGAAATCTCATTTGCAATAGAACTGTATGAGATATTTCGATACAACTACTGGTTAGTGTTCAATAGCACCCTAGACAATTCAGTAATGATATATTTTTCAGGGATTTCTGTTTTTCTGATAAATGAGAGAAAAGTGATGGAGTCCTATGTTCCTGTCACCAAAAAGTACAATTTCCGTCTAAACTAAAGCTAAGTTTACAGGACTATAATTCAGTATTTATTTAGGTAAATAGTTGTCTGACTATTTGGTGATGTAGGACAACCACCTGGTTCATACCTCAGCAAATCTGAAGAGGAAAAGAGTGATCATTCTCAAGTTATGGGCTTTTTTGTCACCTTCCCCATATTCGGCCTGGTCTAATTTTGGTCTTTTTCAGGGATTGGGGTAGCTCTAAAGAACAACCAAAAAAACATATTTTCCCTAAAAATAAAATTTGACAACAATCAATTTCATTAATGGGAGACCCTAAAGATAAGAAAAATCATTGTTGTCATTTGTTCTACCTCGGGTAGGGGTATCTCAAAATCTGAGGGCCCTTCCTGCTAGGCACAGGTAGGCACAGGTAGTCGGAGCTAGCTTGTCAACATTACGTGCTTTGGCACCCAGAGTCATTGCCCCAAAATGTCCCTGTCAAATGCGTTGGTCCTCATGTTGGCAGCCAATCAAAATGTTTGTGTCTTTTGAAACACGGAACTACGTTTTGACGTCATTGAGAATCACAACATGAACTCGCTAGTCAAGCCAAAATACTGCAACGCAATGGATTGGATGAGTAATCCAAGCTACCTAGTTAACTAGAACACTACTTAACATTGTTACCTAGTTAACTAGAACACTACTTTACATTGTTACCTAGTTAACTAGAACACTACTTTACATTGTTACCTAGTTAACTAGAACACTACTTTACATTGTTAGCAGGCTCACAAAACAAGCTGTGTTAGTTGACTAGCGATGTGTCGTTGATTTTCAACAACGCGGAAATGGATTTAAATGTTTCTATGTTTTGTTATCTTGATTTGGCATAATGTCCACGGTGACATGCTTTTTTGGTTGTCATGTCGGCAACATTTTTGTTTTCACTTCGCGAAGTATTTTACATACATTCAGGAGAATCTTTGTGCCATTGTGGTAAAGAACAACAATTATTTTGTTTGTTGTTGTCCCCCAGGAGTCTATTTCCCTGCCGTATAATAAAGCAAAATGCTAGCTAGGCCTTGTAGAGGAGGGGCGATCAGGTCAGTAGGAAGTACTCATGTATTTTAGTTCTCACAGTCGATATTAACCCTCTATGGCATGACTTTTTATTTTAGGGTGGAAAACATATTCACCCCACTTTTTCACCCCAATGTTATCGCCTGGTTACGCGTTACAGCTAGTCACGGCTACTGTTAGGTTCACGACTGTTGTTCGTTGTGTTGTTGTTGTTCATTGATTGGCCGCTTGGCCACAAGTGATTTGCATATTAGCGTCCCCAAAGGATTCTGGGCCCAATTTATGTGAGTTTTGTGGGTCACACCGTGACTGTGTTGTACAGGGGAAAGTATGGGGTAGTTCCAAGTTCAAGGTGAAAAGGTCAAGCTACAGCCATGCTTTCGGAAGTTATGCTGTGTCAGTGTTCCAATGGCGGTTGACGTCCAATAAACGTTTGTGTGATTACATTGTGTGTGAGTCCAATAAATATCCACACTACAATATCAATCAGGAGCTTTGTTCTCACTGAATAAAAGTTGATTAATGTTGATTAAATTCAGTATTGTGGTGAATGTTATCGCCTGGTTACTGTTACGTTCACTACTGTTGTTCACTGCGTTGTTTTTGTTCATTGATTGGTCGCTTGGCCACAACTGATTTGCATATTAGCGGCCCCAAAGGATTATGGGCACATTCTATGTAAGTTTTATGGGTCAAACCGTAGCTGTGTCGTACAGGGGGAAGTATGGGGTAGTTCGAGTTTAAAGGGATAACGCAAGCAAAAACCGTGCCTGTGTCAGTGTCCGATGCCGTGCAACGGTCAATAAAAGTTCACGTGATTACACTTAGTGTGCGGAGTCCTATCCATTTCCATGCTACAGTATTATTGATTCATTTCAGAATTTAGTTTATATAATTACCTTGGCTAATGAAACCATTTATTGAACAAACAAATCTGCATTGGCAGAATGAAGAATTAAACGTGATGACCATTGGCAGGAAAAACTAATATTAGTTGGAACAACAATCTAATATGAGTTGGACCAACAATCAAATATCAGTTGGACCAACAATCTAATATGAGTTGGACCAACAATCTAATATGAGTTGGACCAACGATCTAATATTCTTAATTTTTAAATTATTTTTTTATTAATTTTGCCATTTAGCAGACGCTTTTAATCCAAAGCGATTTACAATTACGAATTACAGGGACATTCCCCCTGGAGTAACTGAGGGCAAAGTGCCTTACTCAAGGGCACACTAGTAGTGGTGTGGTTTCAGGCAGGATTTGAACTCACAACCTTCCGATCACAAGTCCAACTCACTATCCACTAGACCACCACTACCCCACTATATATTAGTTGGACCAACATTCTAATATTAGTTGGAACAACAAACTCAAAATTCTTAGTGCATAAGGTTGCCTTGAATTTTTAAATATTCTCAACTATTCTTTTTTTAGAGTGTACCTCAGTTTGTATGGTTTGTTGAGTTTCATAATGGTAAATTCTAAGGGCGGCACTTCCACATTGCATTAATTTTGTGGGCGTCAAATGCTGTTAGCCCACAGAAATGCTGTTAGCCCACAGAAATGCTGTTAGCCCACAGAAATGGAACAACATTGGGCTTACTGACACTTAATAGGCTAGGTGTACGATCTCCACTACTTCCTGAAAGGCACCTTGCATGAACATAATCATGTCTCACTCTATTGGTTTAATTCATCGTTTCTCAACGGGGGCGTTCAGACAACATCGGGGGGCGCTGGAGCAGATATTTTTAAAAGGGGGGCGTTGATGTGTTCTTGGGGGGCGTTGACGCATAAAGTATTTTTCTCATGAAAAACAGCTGTGTTATTACGGGCACATTCGTAAATGCACGAACGGTCAGTTCGCTCGGACAAACCGTGTTTTCAGTCAGAGCACCCATCTCTGAGCGCTCTGAACTTGGCCGGGCTTTCCTCTCGTTTCTTGGGCTGCATTCGTAATCTTGCTCTGAGAGCGCCGGAACGCACACTAGGTGCAACGTCATAAAGGGACCAAGTAATTTGATTGGACAAGAGGCATTCCATGAGTGGTGATCAGATTTTCAAAGCGTATTTACTAACGCAGCCTCGGTTATCTCCGTTTTGAAATGATCGCTGGTAGCATTGCGCCGGTCTTTTCCCATTGACATCACGGTGTCAAGTAATGTATAAATAAATGTGCTGAATTGATATGCCCTTTTGTGTTTTCATGCATATACAGTATATGCAGGGATGTTCAAAGTATTTTACTTTCAACCAGGTATCTGATTCTGATCACCTGTAGTCACTTGCTTAATCATATGTAGGAACTAGTTAACCCAATTCTTGTTGCACGCCCGGGGGCGTGCGGGGGATATCCTTTATTTTCGGGAAAATATCCCTTATTTTCAAATCCCAATGTTGACAGGTATGGTGCTAATACCATACCACCATACCAGAACATCACAGCAGGAACAACCTATCTCAAAAAAGCGATCGTATTGTAATAAACCAGTCCTGAAAGTTCTCTGTCGCTTACCAATAATCGAACCTAGAGAAATCAGCTACGAATGTCCCCTCCCCTCGCAGGTTCATCACAGTATATTACATTACTGTTAATTGTTGTTGTGGATGTTATCCCTAGTAGTGCCATTCTGAGGTTAGCATTGCGATGTGTTTGCAAACTAAAATATACGATCGCTTTTTTGTGATATGTTGCTCCTCTTGTGATGTCCTGGAAACGAACGCATCAGCTGCAGCGTCTTTTGTATTGATCAGCTGTCAGCAGTGTTATTACGGGTTGTATTGTTCTTCCCATGATGGATGTATGTTTATCTTGTAGATAGTAATAGTTATTTGTCTGTATTATCTTGTAGATAGTACTAGTTTTTTTGTCTGTCTTACATGTAACGATGAATTGAGAATCAAGGACCCCAATTGAAATAAGCCAGTGGCTTTCTTGGGTTTTTATCCTGTTAGTTGACCTTGTATGTAATATGTACTTTCATGTACCTACTTCTGCAAATCTTCTAATAAAGTTTTCAATCAATCAATCAAAACCGGACAAAACCGTGTTTTCAGTCAGAGCGTCCATCTCTGAGCGCTCCCAGAGCGCAGAGCTCTGAACTTTGGAACTTTGTTATGTTTTGATATGTTTTGATATGAGAAATTCGAAGTGGTCAGTTTATGAAAATAATACCATAGAATACTAAATACAATTTTAAAATAATAGCCCCCTAGCGTTTGCCGCCATATTGTGACACCACCCCCCCCAAAGTCCAATCAAAAATGAATAAATATTAGCATCATAAAACAGCAATTTGGAGAAATGCAACACCAGCACACTTAAAAAAACTAACAATGTTAGTTGTAATGTACAGTTCTGCAGCCTACTGTTTGTTCTGCTTCGGACATGTGTGAAATTGCTGCTGTTCCATAGCAGTCTGTTTGTATTCTCTGATGTTGTCTGAGTTTGTTGATGTTGTCTGAGTTTGTTTAACACTCATAAACAGCCTTTTTTATTCACATTCACATGGCTTTTCTGCTCTCTGGTAAACTAATGATAATGATATTCCAACTGCCCAGTTAAATCCAATCTATTATTTGGCATTCAGTGACATGCTTTTAAAATTATATAACACATAATATTAGTCAACATTATTATTTAGGGAAGAAAATAAGCCTACTTTTTTGATGGGGGGGGCGGTAAGAGGCCTGGATAATGGACAGGGGGGCGCTGGCCCAAAAAAGGTTGAGAACCACTGGTAATTGATTAATCAGCTGTGCACTGTGTGTTCCAACAGTTTACTGCACAGCTGATTAATCAATTAAACCAATAGATGAGACAGGATATGTTCATGCAAGGTGCCTTTCAGGAAGTAGTGGAGATCGTGCACCTAGCCTATTCTACGATGATGGGATTTCACCTGCCTCCCACCATTCTGACAGACACTCACTCATTTCCCCATATCTTGTCCTGTTGTTTGTGTCGTATTGTCTTTTTGTCACGCCCTCTACCTCGAGGTAGCAGGCAATGCCTCTCTCTCTCCCTTTCTCTCTCTCTCTCCCTCTAATTGGCAGGAGTGGCTTCAGGTGTGCGTTTGTCCGGCTGTTCACAATTACCACATTGTTAGCCCTGCATAAAGACCCGGTCCAGCCTTCACTTCACTGCCAGATCGTAGCTTCAGCTTACCGTAAAGATACGCTTCCAGCTCCCCTACCTATTTACTACCCTGCCTGTACCTGCCTCCTACTTACCCCTTGTTTGCCTTTACCCCCAGTACCCCTACCGGACTCCTGCTACCTGCCCTCCTGCCTGCCTGCCCTCCTGCCCTCCCGGCCTGACCCCTGCCTGCCTTTACGACTACTCCTCCTGCCTAAGCCCCTGCCTGCCTGCCGACTACCCCTCCTGCCTAAGCCCCTGCCTGCCTGCCGACTACCCCTCCTGCCTAACCCCTTGCCTGCCTGCCGACAGCCTAACCCCCTGCCTGCCTGCCGTCTACTCCCCCTGCCTGACCCCCCGCTTGCCCTACGACCATTCTCTGCCTACTCCCTTAAATAAATGATACTTTATTTTACTTTAATCTGTCTCTGTCTGTGTCTGCGCTTGGGTTCCCTACCTGACCGTAACACTTTTATCACATCACAAAATCAATCTGACCCATTCCTGTCTGTATGGATACATACCTGTCTATATGGATACATACCTGTCTCTATGGATACATTTCTGTCTGTATGGATACATACCTGTCTATATGGATACATACCTGTTTATATGGATACATACCTGTCTATATGGATACATTCCTGTCTGTATGGATACATACCTGTCTATATGGATACATACCTGTCTATATGGATACATTCCTGTTTATATGGTTACATACCGCGGTAGTGAATGAGGAATCCCTGGCTCAGGATGAAGGTAGAATCATCAGAGTCGCTCTGGAACTGAATAGTAACCTCTGACCCCCCCGACACCACCTGGAAGCGCTCCCGCGAGCCCATGTACTGGCCAATCACATGAGACATGAGGTCGTGCCCATCGAATACGGTAAGGACATCGTTGTTGCGGATATTCAAACTTTAAGAGGGAGAAAGAAAGAACGAAGATACATCTGAGAAATCGTAATAATAATAATAATAATAATAATAATAATAATAATAATAATAATACATTAGACTTATATAGAGCTTTTCTAGACACTCAAAGATGCTTTACAAACTGAAAAGATCGAATAGTAATAATAAAAAGAAACAAAAATATTTAAATAAATTAACTATAGGGGTCTAATACATTTTTAGATTACTAAATCTAAATCTAAGTGTCTTTGTAGGACAATCTACTCTGTATACTGCAATTACACCTGGATTTCGGGCGGAGAAGCGGCGAACAAGCAACGCCAGCGTCCTCTCTCGACCGACTTTTTGAAAAGTTCAAATTTGTATCAAGGTTTTATGAAAGTCCTTTCATAAGGAAAGGACTTTCCTAAATCAAAATCTAAGTGTCTTTGTAGGACAATCTTACATCGTACTCATCTATGGGGCAGCAAATGGTTCACTTCAAGAATAACAACCAGACAGTTGAATTAGCAATTCCTCCGAAAATATACTTTTCTCATAGACCATTTGTTTATTCATATCTGAGGTTCTTTGTTTCCCCATGCAGTTCAATGTTGTCAGGCGCCTCCACCCTGAGTCTGAGTTTGCTTATTACTCCCATGAAATCCACCTACAGCCTGTGGTCCAAATGGGTATGCCATACAGCGCCCCCTCCATGGGTATTAGAAAGAATTGTGTCTTCTTTTATCTCAAACAGTTTGGCTTTAACTCAAGGAAGCCTCAGAATGGCTTCCTTGAGTTTCATTGATGTCTGTGTGGACATGTTGACAGACACCAATAGCAGACACCAAAGGAACATGTATATTGGAAGCTCCATAAGAGACTAGGGGCCCTATTATGCACTTCTTAACTTGCCGTCTTAAGTCTTAATTAAGACGCACCGCCAGGTTAAGACCTACCGCCACCCTTATTATGCGCTTCATACGCGCTACTGCTATTATGCAGGTGTCGCTAGGCGCCCACAGATAAGACGTAAGACTCCCGTGCATATATTACTCATTGTGGGAGTGTTCATATGTTAATGAAGTGCGCTAGGCGCCCCTGCTATTATGCGATCTGACTTTGCGCCTAGCGCTAAGAAGTGGTTTGAAAAGTTCTTAGGCGCTAGAGTTCATGCACGTTTTGAAACACGAGCGCGCCTCCGCGGTTTGCGCATGCGCGCCGACCGACTTCTTAAGAAGTGGGTCAGCGCGCATGCGCAAACCGCGGAGGCGCGCTCGTGTTTCAAAACGTGCATGAAGTCTAGCGCCTATGAACTGCATAATAGCATAGCGCTTATGACTTAACGCAGCCGGTTCTTAAAGGGAATGGCACCTGGCACGCTGATTGGGTTGATTGAGAAGACGCCCAAAACACACCCATGACTAATTTCTGGGCTTAGCGCCGGGTCTTAGGCGCCCACTACCGCACGCATAATAGCAAAGTGGCCTTGACCACGCCTCCACGTCTTAAGTTTAGATCTACCGCCTCGTCTTATTGCTTAAGACTTATGAAGTGCATAATAGGGCCCTAGATGTTGACAGCTCTCTTATGCCTGCACAAAAGATGTGATGGAACATACCTGACTACCCAGAAACACCTGTCAAGCCAATTGTCCAATACTTTTGGTCCCCTGAAATAGGGGGACTATGAAACAAATCTGCACTGTATTTTGTCTATCAGGGTCTATTTGACAATATAACGTCAATCGGGGTAGATTTCCCAGGGGTTTTTCAAATTGGACTGTGTGGGCTTGGATAAACCACTTCTGCCATCGGTCGTATTTTTCAGGTTTTCTGCCCGAAATGACATGCCCACAGTGAATATAGAATATCTCCACAATCACAAGGGCCTTCATAATGATCTTGGTATCAAATGAAAGCTAACACCTGTGGGGTGACTGTAGAATGAATGAATGAATGGTCTTTATTGTCATTGCTATAGTACAGGTACCAAACAACGACATTTGGGAGGGGTGGCTCCCCTGGTGCTAGGAAAGAAAAAAAAAAGAAAGAAAAAAAGAAGGGAAAGGAGCTGGTTTACATAAATAAAGGCTATGTACACTATCCACTATACTATACTGTACAGATAAAACACTGTGCTGTACTCTATGCTATGCTATACCTATTCTAACATTTCCTATTTCTCTGCAACCTTATGTACCGTAGGGTTGTCATATTGCACATAGTGTTATTGCACATTCATTTAAAGTGTCGCAGTTTGCAGGCTTGAAATGTACACATTTGTGCCTCAGCACTACACCTGATTTTTCAATCCAGCAGCTGCCATCAATCCGTCCAGACTGTCCAGGGCCCAGAACCTAGGTCTTTGCTGTGTTCAGGGCCTGGATGGCCCTGGGGTAGAAGCTGAGCTTCAGTCTGTTTGTCCTTGCGGCCATGGTCCTGTACCGCCTGTTCGAGGGCAGCCGGGCAAAGTGTTCGTACCCAGGGTGGGATGGGTCTCTGGAGATCTTGGAGGCCTTCCTGAGGCAGCGTGTGTTGTACAGCTCTTCCAGAGAGGGGAGGGGGGCGCCGGTGATCTTCTGGGCTGTTCTCACGACTCTCTGTAGCGCATTTCTCTCTGCGGCTGTGCAGCTGGAGAACCAGTTGCAGATGCAGTAGGTGAGGATGCTCTCCACTGCGCAGCGGTAGAAAGCCACCAGTATCTCCTGCTTGTTGTGGTCCTTCCTGAGGACTCTCAGGAAGAAGAGCCGCTGTTGTGGGTTCTTGATAATGGCTGCTGTGTTGTTCTTCCAGGACAGGTCATCCTGTATGTGCACCCCCAGGAATCGGAGGGTTGAGACTCTCTCCACGCTCTCTCCATCGATGAGCAAGGGCTGGACCTCAGATTTTTTCCTCCTGAAGTCCACGATGATTTCCTGGGTCTTTGACTGGTTCAGCAGCAGGTTGTTAACCTTGCACAGCTTGCTCAGCTGCTCTACCTCATCCCTGTACGCCGCCTCGTCCCCCCCCGAGATGCAGCCCACCACGGTGGTGTCGTCTGCAAACTTTACGATGGAGTTGCTGGGGTGGACGGGGGTGAAGTCGTAGGTGTAGAGGTTGTAGAGGATGGGGCTTAGCACGCAGCCCTGGGGGGACCCAGTGCTGAGTCTGAGGGCTGTGGAGGTGTGGGAGCCCACCCGCACCCTCTGGGGGCGGTCGGACAGGAAGTCCTTGATCCATGCACATATAGAGTGTGATAGTCCCAGGTCTAGTAGTTTGGTCACTAGCCTGTCTGGAAGGATGGTGTTGAAGGCAGAGCTGAAGTCCACAAAGAGCAGTCTCGCATAGCTGTTTCCCCTCTCCAGGTGGGATAGAGTGGAGTGGAGAGTCATCGCGATGGCGTCCTCTGTGGACCTGTGGGCTCTGTAGGCGAACTGGTATGGATCCAGGTTGGGCGGGAGGCGTGTGACTATGTGGGCCCGGACTAGTTTCTCGAAGCACTTCATGATGATTGGTGTGAGTGCCACCGGGCGGTAGTCGTTTAGGCAGCTCGCCGTGCTTTTCTTCGGGACTGGGATGATAGTTGAGGTTTTCAGGCAGGGTGGGATGGTGGCCTGGGACAGGGACTGGTTGAAGATGTTGGTAAAAACCCCGGCCAGCTGGTCGCCGCAGTCCCTCAGCACCCGTCCCAGGACGCCATCCGGCCCTGAGGCTTTCCTGGGGTCCACCGCCTTCAGCACGCGTCTCACTTCATGCTCTGTGAGGGTGAGGCTGCTGAGAGCTGGAGAGAGTGGTGTTTGTGTTGTGGTTACCTCCGTTCGCCCCTCGTCGAACCGGGCGTAGAAGGAGTTCAGCTTTTCCGCCAGCAGGGGGTCGTCCTCTGCGGCTGTGAGCCTGTTGGCTCTGAAGTTTGTCATGTGCTGGACCCCCTGCCACACCCGCCTGGAGTCGTTGCTCAGGAAGCATTCCTCAATCTTCTTCTAGGTACTATTTACACAACCGTTCCCTATAAGTACTAAAATAAAAATGTACATACAAATGTACTTAAAAACACTAAAAAACACCAGCGTTGAAGCCACTCCGAGCCGCGCGTCTGAGTAGCGCGCCGCCATCTTGTTGTTTCCAAAGTGTCAGAATCAACATATATGTTACTGTGTCAGAGTTAATAGAGCTAGAACATTGTGAAAAATCTAAAATTCACTCTCCGCCTAAAGAAAAAACAGCTTTTAGAGTGAATATCAGCTTGGAAATGAATAAGCCCAAATCATCTAGGAATCAGTACTCCAGGGTCTGATGAGTACTTGTGCCAAATTAGATGCTAGTAATGTGAACCAGTGCAACTTTGTACCTGTTTTAGTACAGGTATGTTTAGGCAGAAAACCAAATTGTGCCATTTGGAGACATTTTGTCACCATCAGTGTATCAGACTTTCTCTTGTATCAAGACTGTAAAATTTATTATATTTTATTGACATATTACTATAGGTATAATTTGCATCTGTTTAGACTCTGTTTCCACCAAGCAGGGCCCTGCTGCGCGCTTGTCTGTGCGCCCCTATGGCGCACCCGCCTCTTTTTCACACAAGGTCAAATTACGCAGTCAAATTACTCCCAAAACCATTGGTCAGAATGTCATGATTGATTTAGTAATCAAAAAATTATTAGACCCCTATACTTTCTTTTATCAATTTTTTTTGTTTCTTTTTATTTTACTACTCGATCTTTTCAGTTTGTAAAGTGTCTTTGAGTGTCTAGAAAAGTGCTATATAAGTCTAATGTATTATTATTATTATTATTATTATTATTATTATTATTAAGTGTGCTTGCAGTAGCAAGCAGCACTTATTAAGTGTGCTTGCAGTAGCAAGCAGCACTTATTGTTATTGTACATATAACTTATTAATAATATTATTATTATAGCAACATTTTTCCTGGCTTCTCGTCCCACAGTTTTGGCACTAGGTAGACATGAGAGGTGTCAAAATGAAATGTGCGGCTCGTTCCAACTCGCATTGCTATTGTCCGGCGGAAGGTTACGGCATACGGTTTACCCACAATGCCCCGTTTAGCGGTCAAAAAATCCCATAGACCAGCGGTTCCCAACCTGTGGGCCGCGGCCCACTGGTGGTCCGCGAGAGTACTGCAAGTGGGCCGCCAAATCATGGGCAAAACATTTGTTTTATTGACGTTTTTTTGTTACAAAAACGTTTTAATTTTAAAAAGATAAAAAATCTTGGATTGAACAGCCTTGATCGTATTGTGTGTGGTGTCCGCCGATATTTCCATGAAGAAAGACAAAGAAGAAGTCAGCTCGCTTCTTGATTGGCTACATTCCATCCCGGACTCGCGAACAGGGTTGCCAGATGGGATCGACATTTTCCACCCTAACCACAGTCTAAAACCGCTAATTCCACCAAAAAACCCCGAGCCCATCTGGCAACCCTAGTCGGGAGTCGGGAGTTGCCCACACACATAAGGATGTTTGGTCGTAAATATTGAACACATACAACATTTACGATCTTGGTATTTGATCACCTGCTATATAAAACATCGCCGCTCGGCTTTAATGGTTTAACCGCTATTTATTTGAAAAAATTTTGCCACGCTCCCTCTAGTTTTTGGTCAAATTACGTCATGTTTTTGAGCGCTCGTGCGCGTTTCATGCGCTGCTGAGTGGGCCGCGAATACTGGACATATCTGTAAAGTGGGCCGTGAGTCCTAAAAGGTTGGGAACCGCTGCCATAGACAATGAATTGGGCAATATTGAAAACGCCACAGCTCGGCCTCTGGGTGACGTAAAGACACGCGGGTTTCGCCGGGGGGGGCAGGGTGGTGACCAAAACACACACACACACACACATACACACACTCACACACACACACACACACACACACACACACAGACACAGACTTTTTGTGGAGAGAAATCGCCATTGAAATTCAATGGCGGAACTTTGAGAACAGAGTGAGCAGAAAAAGTTTTTGAACTTTTTGTACACATTTTGCAAACTGCTCCCACGGCTACAATTGTATGTCTATATTAACAATCTTTACATGGAAACATAGAGCAATTCTTACTGTCACTTCAAATATCAACATATAAGCCCAAACATGAATAGTTTTTACGTTTCAGACGTTTGTTTGAGAGCTGGCCAAAGACAAAAGCAGGTCTGGTCAGAGCACGTTGCCGTAGCAACCACCAACTGTCACTTAACTCTTAAGCTGCGTGCACACCGCGGACCGTGACCCACCGTTCTGGCGCAACCTGGTGGAGTGGACTTGACGTACTTCAACGTGCGATGCAGATGCAAAGCTCTACTCGTGTTGCTAGCGAAGTTTCCCACAGAAGTGGGGGAAAAAACGTCAGATTAGATATATAAACGGGTTATTTTGATAAACTGGACACATTTTGTGAATATATATGGTTACTTTCTCGCCTGAAAACATATAAAAACGTAATAAAATGACATATTAACACTTGTAGAGCCAAATTACAGATTTTAGCCAATGGCGGCCAGAGAGCTCCGGGCAAGAAACTACTTCCGGTTTACTTCCGGATCCAACGCAACGCAAAAAGCAGACATTTTTTGACTGATTGCCGCACCCTGACGGTCAAGAAACGCAATGCAGAGCAAGGCAACTGATCAACGCAACGGCCCCATTGAGATGAATGACTTCCGGTGCAACGCAATGGCCATGTGTGCACGCAGCTTTACAGGTGTCCCTCTGATCGACAGCAGCAGGTAGGGTAAGAACGAGAGGGAGACAGAGAGAGAGGCGCACACGCACACACACACACACACACACACACACACAGACACACACAACCCCACAACTTGGCCTCTGGGTGAGCTAGAGGAACGCGGTCTTCGCCGGGGGGTGCAGGGGAGTTAGCTAGCACTAGTTAGCTCGGCCCCTGGGTGAGCTAGAGAAACATGGTCTTCGCCGGGGATGCAGTGGAGTGGCCCGGGGGGGGGGGGGGGGCAAGCACCCTTTACAATTTCCACAGGAATTGTCCCTGTCTAGTTATTATTATTATTATTATTATTATTATTATTATTATTATTATTATTATTATTATTATTATTATGTCAGAGACTACCATCTGCAGAAGACTTCACCAGCCCAACTACAGAGACTTTACTGCAAGGTGCAAATACATAGTTGGCCACAAACATAGGATGGCCAACTTATGGTTTGCTAAAAAGGACCTAAAAGGGCATGCAGAAGTCTGGAAAATGTTGTTGTGGACAGATAAGACGGAAGGAACTGGCCAATATCCACAGCATACCACCTCGTCTGTGAAATATCAGGGGGCTTGAGCATGAGTGCTTCATTTGGACTTTTTATAAATCTGACTGTTGTTGCCCTAAAATAGGGGGACTATGTTTAATTAATTAAGTATTGAATGGTGAAAACAATATGTTTGCCGAATTTAATATTAAATTCAAACTTTTGGAGAGTAGAACCCCCCCCCCCAAAAAGACTCCTTCACTTTCCCATGACTTATGCAAGGCACCATATATAATGGACTCTAACTAACATAGGCTTGTTGGCTAATAGGCTCCACTCACATCTGCACGTCCAGCTCAATGCGCCTCTCCTCGTTGCCATGGATCTGCCACACACAGTCCTGCCCCTTGGAGTAGCTCTGGGGCCAATCAGGAGACAGGACAGTGCCTGAGGGGTCAGTCAACTCTCCCCCGCACAGAGCTTAGCGAGGGCAGGAAGAAAGATAGGGGGAGGAGGGAGGTATACAGGACAGGGAGGAGAAGAGGGAAGGATGTAGATGGAGTGAGGAGAGGGAAGGATGTAGATGGAGTGAGGAGAGGGAAGGATGTAGAGATGGAGTGAGGAGACGGAAGATTAATTGAGATTCCTTTCCCTATAGGCATCTTTCATTCTTTACCCCCCTTGAACTGTCTCTCCAGTGTCTATTAATAAAGATACAAATACAATCTTTCTTTCTTTCTTCTTCTATCACGACGACTGCCAATGGCCCCTGGCCTGAGCTAGATCACTCTTCCTGACAGAACTGGTGAATTGATGAGTCAAATGTATCGTCAAATGTATCGATTGTAAGTCGCATTGGAATAAGGCGTCTGCTAATGGCAACAATGTAAATGTGAATGTCATTCTGCTCAGATAGGTCAGATAGGTCAGATAGGTCAGATAGGTCAGATAGGTCAGATAGGTCAGATAGGTCAGATAGGTCAGAGAGGAGGTGTGGAAACAACATGCAATCGAGACAGGCCAGTGTTGCTAAAACCTCAAACCTCAATATTATTTTTGCCGTAAAACGAAACTTTCAAATGGTTAACACACTGAAGCTAGTCAAACATGTAGGATAGAGACTTTTCTGATATCCGTGTGTTGTGTATTATGTGTGTTGTGTATTATGTGTTGTGTATTATGTGTTGTGTATTATGTGTGTGCTGTGTGTGTGTTGTGTATTATGTGTGTGCTGTTCGATATGCTAGTCTTGCTGTGTTGACACATTGTTTGCCTAAATAATCCACCATCTTACTCTACAGCTCAAATTTATTTTCTTTTGAATATATTATCGAATGAGCCGGTGAAAAAGAATAATCAGTTATCTGTAAAACGGTGGGAAAAGCAGCTTTACAAGTCGCACTTTAGGTAAGCTAAGGATTAACTTCATTTATCCCCCCATAAATCTAAAGTGCATCTTATTTTCAATAGGATTTCAATTCCAGTGAATCGGAATGGAGTTGACCCCCAACCTGGCCCCTACCTTTGCACACTGGCTCGCTTTCGTTCCAGTGAGGGTCGCTGGGGTCAACACACTCAATGACCCCTGACCCCTGCTCCATGACGAAGCCTGGAGAGCAGGAGAAGGTCACTGTGGTCCCGAGTGGGAAGGTGATGTCACTGCTGCTGAAATTCCCATGCGGCAAGTAAGGTTCATAACAATGTTCCCCGTCGAAAGCTGGTAAGTGAGAGTGAGAGAGAAAGAGAAAGAGGGGAAAAGGAGGAGAGAGACAGAATCATTTGAGACAAGAGAGAAATAAATAAAGAGTGAACGAGATAAAGTCTATGGGGAGAGGAGAGACAGAGAGAGGGACAAAACGATTGTGTCAATGACGGGAGCGTTTTGGAGCGTGTCTTCTCCGCTCACCCTCGTAGCGCAGAGCTAGAAGCAGCGGGATGGAGGAGGAGTCAGCCGTGAGCTCCAGGTAAAGCGTCGAGCCTTCGCTCACGATCCCACGTTCTGGAATGTCGTCCAGATCCGAGTCAAAGAGGAGAGGAGCCATCGAGTTGTTCCCGCTGCGAACAATCAACCTGACAAGAAAGATAGGAGGAAGGATGAAAGGGTTTTCAATCCTTCAAAAAGATTGTAGAAGAAATACTGGATGTGACATGCAGAGGGAAAATAATATTGTTATGATGGGAGTGGAAGAGGGAGAACACGAGGATTACCTGGTCGGCGGAAAAAATCACTCACTTTAGTTTTTTGTACTGTGTTTGATTTGTGATAACAGATGATAATAATAATAAAAACGTGTATCACAAAAAATAACACAGGGTACATAGTATGACGGTGTTACTACTGTGGCTGCCACATGCTACTCAATATTCTGCATTTCCAGACATTTTGAAATATAAAAAGATATGGCAGGATTCCAGAAGAGGGCGCTATTATAGCAACACGTTTAATCTGAACTTTGAGAAGACATCACTTTTGAAGTGTTCGTCTTAGAGACGAAAACTGGCAGATCCTCAAGACTAACAGAAAAGCCGGTTGGACTGAAAAGACGTGTCCTAATAGGTGTGAAAAACACCACCGAAATTGTCTCCAAATAGGCAGTGCATCTCAAAATGACAGCGGCAAACACGGTCTTTCTCAATTCTTGTGAAACCAGATTTTGCACCTGAGATCACAGTGATGGCACAGTGATGGCATCGTGTTATGGAATCTATAGGCCTAAGTGATCACAATTTTGCAAATTATCCATACATCCATTATAGAAATTAAACGTATGTAATTGAATATGTAATTAAGAGTAGGAAACAAGATCCTCATGACAGAATGACGTTTGCATAATCAGTTGCGCGGATGAGTGACGGAGGACAATGAACCTATGACGTCTACGTGTGACAGGCATGTTGACGGTGTAAAGTGACTCTGTATGGCAGAAAGCCATCTAAGATGGACGGCGCTGCTGTGTGAGTGTTCCCAGGCTGTACGAGTGGTTTTAAGTGTGACGTTAGTAGCAAGGGTTTTGGGAAACAGGTAAAAAGATAACAATGCACTTACAATGCACTGACGTGGGCTCTTATGATGAACATAACATTAACGATGTTAACGAGAGCAACATCTATTCTTCAGTCCACTAATTTTGATATAAATTACATTTGGAGGGGAGGATAATATAAACCTAGGATACAACAGGCCTACTGTGGATGTACACAATAGGTGGTGCCTGTCATGGGCTCATTGCTAACACACTGAGGGTCTGACTAATGTCTGAAAAACACGCATCAACTCATCTCGGCTTACTTATCGTCGTCCTCGTCCAGTGCGACCCTTTCAAAGTGGAGGTGGAGCCTATGTCCCTCCTTGGCCTCCAGTAACCAATGGCAGCTGAGGTTATTGCTGGTGCTATGGTTACTCGTGGCGGGAGGAGGTGGCGATAGTATTCGGCCCACGGTTGCGTTTCGGATCCACCCTCCACATGACACAGCTGAGAGAGAAAGACCAAAACATTCAACTATCATGTGAATCAGGCGATGAAGCCAGGCACCTAGGCACCTTGTTTCAGGTCACCATTACACTTGTTTAAGTAATTCAAATGTTTATTGTAACAGTTATTTAACAACTTGCATTTCAATATAGTTTCTAATATAATGGCAGCAGACTGGTGTCACATACTGGCCACAAAATGGAGAAAACAAATTATTTTAAGTTATACAATAACCACGATATTGCCTTAAAAATATATATTGATATGTATGTATGGTATATGCTTAATCACAGAAAGGGATTGAACTAGTGATCGCAAATCAGTTATGTTGTAATCATTAATTCTGAATCCCTGGCATGACTTAAAGGAATACTGCACTCCAAATGACTTATTCTGATGATTTACAGTGTTAAATGTACGATATGGAGCTTTTTCCACTTGAAAATGTCACTAAGTAACCATGCTGAATCATTACTTATGATGGATTGGGAGTCTGTGACATTGCTGCACCAGCCAAGACCCTGCTCATGTGCCTCCATTTTCTTTTCCAAAATGTTCAGATTTCTGGGCCATCTATCACTTGCTGAGGGCATGCAACCTTCGACTTACGTGTGTGTGGCTCATCGGCTGGCAACATACTGCCTGGGAGCCGTAAGCATTTCTCAGTGCTAGAAGCCGACGGAAGCAATGGAAGCCTTTGTGTGCAGATTTTTTAAAATGTTTTTTTCATTTATCCTTTATTTATTCAGTGGAGTCCCTTTGAGACCACGATCTCTACATTCGTAACATGTATCCTGATGATTGTTCATAGTAAACGTACCTGCTTGTCTTTTGTTTGGGGAATTTGGAGGGGATTAGTTTGAAATGTCAGGTCTAGTGCATAATAACGTGAACACTCATGCATAGGGTGCCTTTAAATAGCGCTAATACTGTATATGAGATATATTGCTGTATATGTGAACAATTGCATTTGGTATTTATAACAATTGCAAGAAAGCAATATGTGAAAATCATTGTGGAAATCTGTTGGAGCTCAACTCCTCTACAGACCCACAATGCAATGCTCTCTCTCTCTGGGCAGAGACTAGGGGGTAGTGGTGGTCTAGTGGATAGTGAGTTGGACTTGTGATCGGAAGGTTGTGAGTTCAAATCCCGCCTGAAACCACACCACTACTAGTGTGCCCTTGAGTAAGGCACTTAGCCCTCAGTTACTCCAGGGGGAATGTCCCTGTAATTCGTAATTGTAAGTCGCTTTGGATTAAAAGCGTCTGCTAAATGGCAAAATTAGACTAGACTGGAAGAAACTGAGCAATGCATTATGGGAGAAAATGTCAGCAAACTGTAGACAGCTCTGCATAAGTAATGGGACAGCGAAGCATTTTTCCTTCATTTGGCTGTACACTCTAAGTTATTTCTTTATTTATTTGATGGAATTTGTGTACATTTCAGGATTCAGAAATTACATCAGTTTTTATGCATAGTCCCTGTTTTTTTAGGGAACTCAAAAGTAATAGAACAATTGGCTTGACAAGTGTTTCTGGTAAGTCAAGGGTATTCTGTCCCATCATCTGTACAGGCATAAGAGAGCGGTCACTTGATTCTAGGTGTTGGATTTTCTTTTGGAGTTTGTTCTTGGTGTCAGTCGACATGAGGACCAAAGCGGTGTCAATCAAAGTAAAATAAGCCATTATTAGGGTGAGAAATCTGAAGAAAACAGGTATAAACCACTATGGAAATGGTTGGTTATCTGTAAGGTTTGGGGGGTCGCTCTTATTGTGGAGCGACCCTTTGGCGTCCTCTGGTGTTTATGTATGTATTTTTGTCTGTCCTAACTACTGTGATTGCTACCTGGTGTGTCTTGTTTAGCTGTGGCTATTTATATCCCTCTGTTTCCTCTCTTGTTGTCGGTTGTTCATTATATGTTGCGTTCATTGTGTGTGTACGGGTCTTCGTAGCCTTATCGTTCCTCGCCTGCTCAGGAAATAAGTATCGAATGACTATTGTAAGTACCTTGCCCTGCCTTGTTCTATTGACAGCGTTTTTGGGAGACTAAAGCCATCTCCCCTTTTGTTTTGTTGTTTTGTTTCCTATTATTATTTAAGCATTTATCGGAGACTTGCTTTCTCCTCTTTTGTTTCATCGCTTACTGTGCGGTTATTATTAATTCCTGTTTGCTCAAATAAAGAGTACCTTTACTTTTGAATTATACTCCTGCCGTAACAGTTATCCTCAAAAAATGAACACTGACCAACACACTGAGGTTCAGGAGAGCTCCAGTGTGGCCGTGTAGTGTTGAGACAGGTAGCCACCTCGTGACCCCTGACCTGGAAACCAGGGTCACAGTGGAAGTGGGCCTGACCTCCTGGGTGGATGTCTGTCACTGTCACACCCCCTCCCTCAGGAGAGAGAGGGAACGAGCAGGAGAGGAGGAAAGCTGTTATGTGCGGGAGGGATATGAAGAGAGACACAGAGACGGAGGATAAATGGAAAGATGGAGGATAGAGCAAGAGATTAATTACACAAGACATGGCAGGATAACATTTCACCAATCACGCTACATCCGTTTCGTGGTTTAATCACAAGGGCTAATTAAAGTCGATTACCTTGATAGTGGAGGCTGAACGCCCCATGATTGGTCTGCCGGAGACTGCGGTAGTGAATCTGCACCTGATTGGTTGAACTGCGAATCACCTGACCCTCACTCATCAAGGTCTCGTTGGCTAAGAGCTCTGGTCCCACCCCTCCCAACCCCAGGATGACCAGAGACTCCTCCTTTGAAAGGTTAACCTTCCTTACCTGGGGAGAGAGGAAACGGTGGATGACTGTTATTTAAGCTTTATTCATCCAAGGAAAAACACACTAAGAGGTGGATGGTTTCGGATTGCTTGGGTGAAAAATGTTGGCTTGAATCTGTTCGATCCATTATCGCAGATAAACATTTGCCCATTTGGCAGCTTGACATCTTCCAGACCCGGGAAGGGTTTTGGCTGACCATTGGCACGTTCTAATGCGTTGGTCTGCATATCAGGATCCGATGTAATGATCAGACTTTATTTTCTCTAAAAATGTGAATAAATTTCCGCGTCATTGAAAATCAAAGACACATCGCTAGTCAACTAACACAGCTTGTCCTGTGAGCCTGCTAACAATGTAAAGTAGTGTTATAGTTAAGTAGGTAGCAGTGGGGATTACTCACAAATCCATTGCATTGCAGTATTTTGGCTTAACTAGCGAGTTTGTGTTGTGATTCTCAACAACGTAGAAACATAGTTCCGTGTTTCAAAAGAAAAGTCTGAACATTTTGATTGGTTGCCGATATGAGGAGCAAAGCATTAGAACGGGTCACATATTTTCTCTGTAATCAGCTAAAAGACCCATAAAAGCCCCAGCCAGGAAAGATCCCTTGACACTTGTCACAAGAGCAGACATGTTAACCTCATAGGAGCCAACGGACCCCCATGGGCATCCGAAGTGATATAAAGAGTTTACCTCGATCAATTCTCTTCATCGATATCACATTTTTTTCACAACTTTGCATGCTATACGATGCCACAATTTTTTTCCAGAGACGGTAAACACGGCCTAAGTCACATCCAGTTTTCTCCAACTGGAGAATGTGTCATGTCCGGTTTCAACGCCAAATTTCCATACCATTGGTCGGCCAACTCCAAAAAATCCCCCCCCCCCCAATTTTTTTTTTTGAAATCTGATACATGAGAAAGGTCAAAGGTCAAAGATGGTGCCAACATATCTCCAAATGGCCTAAACATATAGGTGTCCGCCTAAACATACCTGTACTAAAACAGGTACAAAGTTGCATTTGCTCACATTACTAGCATCGACTTTGGCACAAGTACTAATAAGACCCTGGAGTACTGATTCCTAGATGATTTGGGCTTATTCATCAGGTTTCCAAGGTGATATTGACTGTAAAAGCTGTTGTTTCTTTAGGCGGAGACTGCATTTTAGATTTTTTATAATGTTCTAGCTCTATTTACTCTGACACAGTAACATAGATTTTGATTCTGACACTTCTACAGCCACCCCACAGGTGTTAGCTTTCATTTGATAACAAGATCATTATGAAGGCCCTTGTGATTGTGGAGATATTCTATATTCACTGTGGGCATGTCATTTCGAGCAGAAAACCAGAAAAATGAGGTGGATAAGAAGAGGTTTTTAATGCTAGTTTCCTGGCTATATTCCTACACTGGCTTTCATACCATCGTGGCTTATTACATCAACAATGTTTTGTTGTTCAACATATTTCCATTGCAGCTTTACATGACATTTAGACCAGACATTGGTGTGAACTCAATAAAACTACACAGCTAAATAAAAACCAATCTATAACAAAGTTATGCGCAATAAAGTGGAATGACAGGAAAGAAGTATTGAACATACTAACTGAAATGTATTTATTCCTTGTTAGAGAAGCCTTTATTTCCAACGACAGCTTCAAAATACTTCCTGCACGAAAAACTAATCGCTCACAGTGATCAGGTGGGATTTTGGCCCATTCTTCAACACACAGTCTTTAAATCTTGAAGATTCTGAGGGGCCCGCTGGTGAATCTTCATCTTCAGTTCCTTCCACAAATGTTCTGTTGGATTTAAGTCTGGCGATTGACTAGGCCAGTCCAACACCTTTGTTTTCTTCCTCTTGAACCAATTATGAGTCTCCTTTGCAGTATGTTTTGGATTGTTGTCCTGCTGCAAGATTCACCCGTGCCTCATCCTCATCAACCTGGTGGATAGCAACAGATTCTTCTCAAGAAGTTCCCACTGTACGGCTCCATTTTGATTCGAGTGGAGCGGCCTCCCCCTCTCTCTCTCTCTCTCTCTCTCTCTCTCTCTCTCTCTCTCTCTCTCTCTCTCTCTCTCTCTCTCTCTCTCTCTCTCTCTCTCTCTCTCTCTCTCTCTCTCTCTCTCTCTCTCTCTCTCTCTCTCTCTCTCTCTCTCTCTCTCTCTCTCTCTCTCTCTCTCTCTCTCTCTCTCTCTCTCTCTCTCTCTCTCTCTCTCTCTCTCTCTCTCTCTCTCTCTCTCTCTCTCTCTCTCTCTCTCTCCTCCACCATTGTTCCTCTCGCTCCCTCTGTCCTTCCGGTAAGTTCTGCTGTGGAGGACCCTGGCAGTGCCAAGCTATCCAGACCCAGTCAAGACAGCCAAGCCCCGCCTCCCTCCCTCCCTCCCTCTCCCCCTCGCTCCCTCCTGATTGTGTCCTTCTTTGAACTCTCTCAGGGAGGGGAAGTGAGAGAGCCTCTCTGTTAATTTCTGGCGAACGCGGTCAATGCTAAAACAGCTTCCAGCACCTGCCGGGCCGTGCTTCCATCCCCCTGGAGACTTTTGCTCAGCATGTTAAGGTGACTTGTCATGTCCACCATGAAGTGGAACTTTTCCAGTTCTGCATAGGTCAGGCCTTTGCTTTCCTGGAGAGTTTTCACATGTTCAACACAAAGCATTTCAGGACCCCTGCCTGAACAGCCCCTAGACTTTGTTACACAGCAGGAGATCCAAAATATATGCTGACGACCTCATCTAGCAATGCACAGAACTGTGGTGGTTTAAGCCTTTTGGCATTATTTTGTTCACTATCTGTTTTATAATGTTTTATTATTTGTGAGTCATCATTTTCAGTCACTCATAACCCTAAACATATTGAGTTCTGATGACTGTTGTAAAACTAAGAATCTCCGCTTTCTAACCATGCCAAATTCATGTATCAGTGAACAAGAGTCAGTTACAGATAGAGTATTACTGAACACTGATTTGGAAAATTAAATCCATAGGTTACTGCATTTCACTCGCGGCACCACAGACACTCACACCACGGTTCAAATGAAGACAGGCATTATTTGGGCTGACATTAACTAAACTTTAAACCTAATGCAAGACAGCCAGTTTGCTAACCAGTGAGTCATTAGCAACATTGCTAACATGTTAGCGGCTAAATTGCAGTAACTTCCTCAGAATAGAAGTATCAGTAACTGCTGAGCAGGGTTCGAGTTATGTGGGAGCCAAGGGTCCCCCCAGGGCTGCGTGCTAAGCCCCATCCTCTACAACCTCTACACCTACGACTTCACCCCCGTCCACCCCAGCAACTCCATTGTAAAGTTTGCAGACGACACCACCGTGGTGGGCTGCATCTCGGGGGGGGGACGAGGCGGCGTACAGGGATGAGGTAGAGCAGCTGAGCAAGCTGTGCAAGGTTAACAACCTGCTGCTGAACCAGTCAAAGACCCAGGAAATCATCGTGGACTTCAGGAGGAAAAAATCTGAGGTCCAGCCCCTGCTCATCGACGGAGGGAGCGTGGAGAGAGTCTCAACCCTCCGATTCCTGGGGGTGCACATACAGGATGACCTGTCCTGGAAGAACAACACAGCAGCCATCATCAAGAAGGCACAACAGCGGCTCTTCTTCCTGAGAGTCCTCAGGAAGGAACACAACAAGCAGGAGATGCTGGTGGCCTTCTACCGCTGCGCAGTGGAGAGCATCCTCACCTACTGCATCTGCAACTGGTTTTCCAGCTGCACAGCCGCAGAGAGGAATGCGCTACAGAGAGTCGTGAGATCGGCCCAGAAGATCACCGGCGCCCCCCTCCCCTCTCTGGAAGAGCTGTACAACACACGCTGCCTCAGGAAGGCCTCCAAGATCTCCAGAGACCCATCCCACCCTGGGTACGAACACTTTGCTCGGCTGCCCTCGAACAGGCGGTTCAGGACCATGTTCGCAAGGACAAACAGACTGAAGCTCAGCTTCTACCCCAGGGCCATTCAGGCCCTGAACACAGCAAAGACCTAGGTTCTGGGCCCTGGACAGTCTGGACGGATTGATGGCAGCTGCTGGATTGAAATCAGGTGTAGTGCTGAGGCACAAATGTGTACATTTCAAGCCTGCAAACTGCAACACTTTAAATGAATGTGCAATAACACTATGTGCAATATGACAACTCTAGGGTACATAAGGTTGCAGAGAATAGGAAATGTTAGAATGGGTATAGCATAGCATAGAGTACAGCACAGTGTTTTATTTGTATAGTATAGTATAGTGGATAGTGTACATAGCCTTTATTTATGTAAACCAGCTCCTTTCCCTTCTTGTTTTTTAGTTTTTTTCTTTCCTAGCACCAGGGGAGCCCCCCCTCCCAAATTTCGTTGTTTGGTACCTGTACTATATCAATGACAATAAAGACCATTCATTCATTCATTCATTCAATGGGAGCTGAGCTCCCATAAGGAAGGTCTGAGCTCCCATGAAAGCATCTGTGGGGGTCGCTAATAATACATTACCACAACCATTATTTGATCAAAAATGTCAATGTAATGAGTATTATTTATATTTATTTATATGATAAATATTCTAAAATAAACACGTTTTCCAAAAGAACTACGCGCACCAGCATTAATCTCCTGTGAATGACAGTATGCCTTTGACTGCCTGCACTTTACCACCAAGACACTATGGGGCGCAGTAGAATATTGTGCAACAGCAGAATATGATCGTTGAGAGCTTGCGAACGTGATTAATGAGAAGAAAACATTCAGTAGCTAGCTATCATGCCGCCCCAAAAAAGGCCACTGCTGCCGACCGAGTCGACAAGCCTGGAAAGTTTCGGGTTTTTAACCAAGAAACCAAACTTGAATTCAGCTGCACCTGTTATGACACCCAACGTTGAAACTGTTGAAATAGCAGAGCTCAAACAAAAGCAAGTGCTTCCGAAGAAAGTAGCAGAACTCACCTCCAGTATGTATAAGGAGACAGCTAGCTAGTTCGTTCAGGGCAGCCTATACTGTCTAAAGAAAGGATGCCTTATACAAAACTGAATCCAATTATGAAACTTAATGAGATGAATGGCGCGACAGTTGGCCCCTGCTCACCGATCCGATCATTCATGTGCCCAGATTGTAGAGCACATTGCACAAGAGATGAAACAAATTTATTTCTAATGTCAAATCACTTGATTCCCGTAGTAGCATAACATTAGATGAAAGCACAATTCATGGATGAGCATACATGATTATTTATGTCAGGTGCGATGTCACTGGAAATGGAGATGTGGACAATGTGTCGTGCTAACAGGGAAAGTGAATAGACTGTATAGCAAAAACAACAAAATTATTGGCCGAGATACCCGTAACTATCGCTTATAGCTGTTGTTTCATGTGGTGCTGTTGATGTGGTGAAATGAGTAGCCTATGGCTAATTAAAACTTGTAAGTCCCATCGCTGTGTGGGCATGATTCGCGCGCGTGCATGAGAACATTTCGCACTGTTATTTTGGAGACCCCCACAAAGCTCAGCTTATAACTCGAACCCTGCTGCTGAGTATAAACCACCTCCCTGGTAAAAATGTATCCCACTGGCAACCAATATAAGGGCTCGAGATGAGTCCAGCCCAGTATATTGCAGTGTTTGCTAAATTTGTTTAGTTTGCATGAGGGAGGATCAAAGCTTGTAATGTGCCCCATTTGTAGCCAAACAAGTGTTTCATGCCAAGCCATGTACAGTATAGCTGCCTGAGTACCAAGCCATGTGCAGTATAGCTGCCTGAGTACCAAGCCATGTGCAGTATAGCTGCCTGAGTGCACCATTATGATCCAACCTAGAATTGTTCCCTTTGATGCAAGTTGGAAATGCAATTAAATTAAGTGCTTCACATGTTTGTTTACATGTTCACGTAGCCTAATAAAGGTGTATCCTACAAAATGAGCCTAGTTTACTTGGAATTTCAGATATCTTAACTTGGAATAACACAGTTCATTCAATAGGATTACGAAAGGTTGTCAGTTCTGACATCAAACTGCTATACTTCCTTAAACGTAAGGCCCTACCTTCTTATGGGGCAAATCCACCATCACGATATATGTGACAGCAGCTGGTGAAACCGGGAACAAGATCAAATGTTCAACCCTAAATAAATGTCAACGTTGTTGAAAATCAATTACACCCTCGCTAGTCAACTAACACAGCTTTTTTTTGTGAGCCTGCTAACAATGTAGTGTTATAGTTAACTAGGTAGTAGTGGGGATTACTCACTGAATCCATCGCATTGCAATATTTTGGCTTGATTAGTGAGTGTGTCATTGATTTTCAACAACATTGACATTTATTGAAATTTTTCGGAATAAAAGTCTGAAGAATTTGATTGGTTGCCAACTTGTTCCTGGTTTCACCAGCTGCTGTCACATATCACCTCCATTCATTTTCTATGGAACACGAGCAGTGCATGACAGGATTGTAAAACTGTTTAGAGTTTATAGATGAAAATGGTTGAATCAGGCTGGATATGATTTAGTATAGAGTGAAGCCTTTTCATCTACGGCCGTAAAGTGTAGAGCCTGTTCACCTATAGAGAGTAGAGCCTTTTTGTTTAAGGGAGTTTGGCAGTTTCGTCTCACAAATGAGGGAATATATAGATGGTTATCGTTAAATATATAGATGGTTATGGTTATATATATAGATGGTTATGGTTATATATATAGATGGTTGATCTCTGAACCACATCTGTTTGATTGGACACCGACTCTCTCTACTGAGAACTGAGGATGTCCTAAACGGACACCACCATTATGAACCCAGCGGTGATGACATGCCTTACCCGAATCTCCACACCATACCCCGGATACACGTTGATGCTGTAGGTGCACTCCAGAGGAGAAAAGGGGGATGAGGACAGAGGGTCTGGGGACTCCAAGATCCCCTCCATCCCTGAGAGACTGGCATTGCACTGCACTGGAGAGAAGAAGAGTAAAAAAAGACAATAAATAAGAAGTGAATGAGTTATAATTATGTCACTGCGATTTCACCAGCAATCTACGGTATGATATGGGGTGGGGGAAGATAAGGGGGTAATTAGTGTCCTTAGTCAATTCCTAACTTTCCTAAAAAATACTAAATTTATTATGTAATCCATAGTAACCTATCCACATCCATAGTAATTTATGGATTACAGAATAAATATAATATCTTCAGGAAAGTTGATTCTCATTTATTAAGTTAAAATAGCGGTAAAACATTTCTCCTGATTGTCCTGGCTGTACAGACGAGAGCTTAGGTACAGAGAATGTGTGATGACGACAGCAAACAGTAGGAGAGTAGATCATGATTTTTGAAAAACACCAGTTCATGCCTTCCTCTCGTCCCTGTTTGTCCTGTGATTCATGATCAAATCTGTTATCTAATCAGCTCCATTTTGCCACATATACGATTTTAAAATATTTTCAAATGAAATGTTGTTGCACCCATATGCAGCATATCACATGATGAATAACAGATGACAAATCATAAATCTAGAACTTAAAAGTCCTGCAGGATATATACTGAAAAATGTATGCAGTCATTACAATGTAAGTCGCTTTGGATAAAAGCGTCTTCTAAATGGCATATATTAAAATTATGTATGTATTTATGCTCTGTATGTATATGTATAGAGATAAAAGTGTTATTACTGGAACTGTATTCTATTAGCGGGATAATGCACTCAATTTCGGGCTAAACTGTGTAGTGTAGCCGGCGTCCCATAACTATGAAAATGTACACCATGTTTTCTGATGATTCCACCTAATGGGGTCATATACAGGGAGAAGAGCAAGGGACCAAGAATAGATCCCTGAGGGACCCCACATGTGATGTCAATATTATCAGAAACCGAGTCTCCCAGAACTACAGAGAAATGCCTACCAGCTAGATAAGATTTAAAACACTCTAATAACCAACACAGTTTTCTAAACAATGTATTAGAATACTGTGATCTACTGTATCAAAAGCAGCACTCAAATCTAACAAGACAAGAACTGATATACCACCAGCATCTATGATAAGTCTGAGATCGTTTACAACCTTTACTAATGCAGTCTCAGTACTGTGGTTAGAACGAAAACCTGATTGAAACTTCTCAAATAAAATGTTTTTGCTAAGAAGATCAGTTGTCTGAAAAGCACGTTCTCAAGGATTTTACTTAGAAATTAAAGGTTAGATATTGGTCTGAATTTTCAGAGAACAGAATTATCTTGCTTTCCTTTCTTAAGTAGTGGTTTTATAATGGCAGATTTTAGGGGAGTGGGAAAGATGCCAGTTGATGAAGAGCAGTTCACAATTTCTAATACATTGTCAGTTAAACAGTCAAAAACACTTTTGAAGAACCATGTTGGGATTGGATCAAGTGAGCATGTTGAGGATTTCATTTGTGAAATAGATAAAAAAAATAAAAAATAAAGATAAGAAGATGGTTATCATAATTTTTCTAATCTTTATTACAGTTTTTCTCAATTGCTAAAACACATTTCACAAAACTTTCCTCCATTTTCCCAAAACTCTAAACACAACACACTTTCTAAAGCTACATAAACAAAACCACACCTTCTCTCTTCAAAACTCAAACTTTCACACCAAAACAGCTGCTCAAAGCCTGCAAAAATGTAAACACTATAAGCATCATTACAGACTACAACAAAACAACTGAAAACACAATGTTCAGTGTGTGAGAATGTTCTTTTTTTTCACAACTGCCAAAGCACATTTTTAGAAACCTTACAGTATCTGTTCTCAGAATATATCACTGTAGAGCAGGGGTCGGCAATAGGCGGCCCGTGGGCCATTGCTGGCCCGTCACCAATAATATTTGGCCCAGCAGATTATTTTGAGAATCCCCTTTTTTTTTTTTTTTTTTTTTTTTTTTTATAATAATATCGGACCGACAGTCCCACATATAGCGCCTATAATGTCCGAATAGAGAATCGAACTCCACCTGAATAATGCTTATTGTACTTTTATCCATGTTGAGAGTGAATGACACAGGGACAGACAATCAGGCAGCAAGGTGCACCGAAGCGCACTGACGCTGAACCCCTCAGAGTGAATCATAAGCAGGTGGACAACGCGTCACGGTGCTGAAATAGCCGACATACCGTGTGTGGTTTGAACAAAATAACACGAGCTCAGTAAGCCATTCAAACGTAATGTTTACGTATATGGGACTGCAACACACATATGAACAGTAACAACGCAAATTCTGTTTAATTTTCTGAAAAACATTGAAAACAAAATCGGCGCAAACAAAAAGCATCTCCCATCGGTCAGTATTTGCTTGATATCTGGTGATATTGACGTCACTTTAATCCACAGGCAGTTCTCAAGGTTTTTATGCATCCATCGATTCCTCTCGTGCGTCTTTATCGCATTCATTGACGAAAAGGACGACTCGCGTATAGAAAGGGAACATTGTGAGCACGGAAAATGTCTCTCACAACGGCTTTGCATTGATGAAACCAGGTAGGATGAACGTATAGTTCGCTGTCCATTCCTCTTTAAATGCCCTGTTTCCACCGTCAACTTTCCTCTTTAGACCTTTGGAGAGTGACATTATGTTTCTCTTGCTAGCAGGTTAAATGTTTGGCTAACTTCACCCGGCACGCAAACAACCAATCCAATAATAATAATGTGACCTTGTCTGGGAGGAGGGGGGAATAATTATCAGAATGAAACTATGTTACATAATTATTAGAATAAGTTAGGCTACGCTACATCGTCAGTCCACACATTTATTATTCAAAAATATGGAAAAGTGTGAAACTATGTTTCAACGTTGTTGAGAATCACAACACAAACTCGCAACATAATGGATTGGACAGCTACCTAGTTAACTAGAACACTACTTTACATTGTTAGCAGGTTCACAAAACAAGCTGTGTTAGTTGACTAGCGATGTGTACAGTCGAAAGAAAAGTCAAAGCATTAGAACGTGGTGTGGTGACTAGACACCCACTGAGTGATCAGGGCGAATTCACTACATTACCCAGGTGCCTTAGCAGGGTGATGAGGTGTATTTAAGGCGACCAGGAAGTGTGAATGAGAGAGTGAATGCAGAGTGTGCAATAAACACAGCTCTTGTTTACACATTAACCATGTGCTCCTAGTCCTTCTTCATATCCCTCAAACCAACAACTACATTGGTGACCCTGACAAGTGAGTTTTTTGGACGTTTTTCTGAAACTTTTTTGAACATGGCTAATGCAGTTGCTCTCAAATTGCCTGAGTTTTGGGAGCAAAATGTTAGTGCTTGGTTTGTGCACGCTGAAGCTCAGTTTGCCATCAGGGATATAACTGCAGAAGACACAAAGTATTACTATGTGGTGGCATCTCTGAAGGGTTCAACTGCCGCATGGGTGATAAACCTGATAGAAAACCCACCAGCCAGGGACAAATATACCACTCTTAAAGGGCACCTGAAAGGAATTTTTGGATTGTCAGAACCAGAAAGAGCCCGGCAGCTCCTATCTCTCCCTGGGCTTGGAGACTCAAAGCCCTCTGAGTTAATGGACCATATGCTGGCTGTGCTTGGCAATCATCAACCATGTTTCCTTTTTAAAGAGCTTTTTTTGCAGCAACTCCCAGACCAGATTCGTTTGCCTTTAGCCAGTTCTGTAAAGGCAAACCTTCGTGAATTGGCTAAAGAAGCTGATGTTTTTTTTTCAGCTGGGAGAAAGACTGTTTCAGTCACGCCCCTTACCAACACCAGCACTGCCTGGGAGGAATGCATGCATCAACCGCACACACACTCTGTCTCCGCCAGCGCTGTGGCCCGCCGTGAGAAGTCAAGTCTCTGCTTCTATCACGGCAAGTTCGGCAACAAAGCAAAGAAGTGCCTGCCACCTTGTAGCTGGTCGGGAAACGCGTTGGCCGCCACTCGTTAGCAGCCCTGAGTGTCGGCCCTTCCAGCGGATTGCTGTTCATTACTGACTCTATATCTGGCCGCAGATTTCTTTGTGACACTGGAGCTCAGGTCAGCATTCTGCCGGCGTCAGCCTTGGATATCCGAGCAGCCAAACTGGGCCCCAACCTTGAAGCAGCTAATGGCACCCCCATCCCCACGTTTGGCACACGCCCCTTAACACTGTGCTTTGCTGGACAACGTTTCTCTTGGGACTTTGTGTTGGCGAAGGTGTCCACCCCGCTCCTGGGTGCTGATTTTCTTTGTGCTAATGGGCTGCTGGTGGATGTGGGTAACCGTCAGCTTGTCAACGCTGAGACCTTCTGCTCACTGGCTTGTGAGCACACCACCGCTACATCGACAAGACTGGCCGCTCTCCTTTCACCGGCTGATGATGTCGCCCAACTCCTGCTGGAGTTTTCAGACATCACAACGCCAACGTTTTTGGCTGGCTCCATAAAACACAATGTGACACACTTCATACCTACCAGTGGTCCGCCTGTGCATGCTCGAGCCCGCCGGCTGGACCCACAAAAGTTGGCGATAGCAAAGGAGGAGTTCAGCTCCATGGAGAGACTGGGCATCATTCGTAGGTCTGACAGTCCCTGGGCCTCGCCTTTGCACCTGGTTCCCAAGGCCAATGGAGGCTGGCGCCCGTGTGGTGATTACCGGCGGCTTAATGATGCCAATACGCCTGACCGGTATCCAGTTCCCTACATTCAGGATTTCTCAGCCCACCTGGCAGGAGCAGTTATTTTTTCAAAGGTGGATCTCATTCGAGGATATCACCAAGTGCCAGTCCATCCTCAAGACATCACCAAAACGGCAGTCATCACACCGTTTGGCCTCTTTGAATATTTACGAATGCCTTTCGGCCTGAAGAATGCCGCCCAAACCTTTCAGCGGTTGATGGACTCAGTGTTGCGTGATCTGCCTTTTCTTTTTGTTTACCTTGATGATATCCTGGTGGCCAGTACATCCAAGGCAGAACACATGTCACACCTCCGCCTCCTTTTTGCTCAATTGCAGCAGCACGGCTTGATTGTCAATCCAGCAAAATGCCAGTTTGGGGTGCCCTCCATTGATTTTCTCGGCCATCACATCACTTCTGCCGGTGCAACCCCACTGCCCTTAAAGGTGAAGGCGGTGCTGCAGTTCCCACGCCCCACAACAGTGAAGGCCCTACAGGAGTTCCTGGGTATGGTGAATTTTTATCATCGCTTTATTCCACAAGCAGCCTGCCTCATGCGACCCCTGTATGGGGCCCTCAAGGGCAAGCCTCCCAAGCACATTGTTGACTGGTCCAGTGAAATGTCAGGATCATTCTCTGCCACCAAGGAAGCTCTTGCAAATGCAACCATGCTAGCACATCCAGTGCCAGATGCCCCCATTGCCTTGACATCTGATGCCTCAGACCGCGCAGTTGGTGCTGTTTTAGAGCAGCAGATTGACGGGGTTTGGCAGCCTCTCGCTTTTTTTAGCCGGCAGCTCCGTGCTAGTGAGCAGAAATACAGCACGTTCGACCGTGAGCTACTAGCCCTTTACCTGGCAGTCAGACATTTCCGTTTCCTCCTAGAGGCTCGACCATTCACTGCTTTTGTAGACCACAAGCCTTTAACTTTTGTCATGTCTAAACTGTCGGAGCCATGGTCAGCCAGGCAACAGCGTCATCTCTCCTACGTTTCTGAATTTACTACAGACATACAACATGTAGCAGGAAAGCAGAACGTCGTGGCTGACTGCCTTTCTCGCACCTTCACAAGCACCGTCCACCTCGGCATCGATTATGCCCGCATGGCTGTGGACCAAGATGCAGACCCTGACATTCAGGCCTTTCGGACGGCGACTACAGGGCTTCGGTTGGTGGATGTCCCTTTTGACGATAAGGGTACGACACTGCTATGCGATGTCTCTACTGGCCAGCCCCGTCCTCTGGCACCCAAGATGTGGAGACGGAAGGTTTTCGATGTCATACATGGCTTGTCACACCCAGGCCGGAAGCCATCACAGCGTCTGGTGACAGAAAAATTTGTCTGGCATGGCATGAAGAAGGACATTCGCGACTGGGTCAAAACATGCATCGCATGCCAGCTCACAAAAGTCCATCGACATGTGAAGGCACCATTGGAGCAGTTCACAGTCCCAGAAAGGCGCTTTGACCACATCAACGTGGATTTAGTTGGACCTCTTCCTCCTTCTGGAGGGTTCACCCATCTCTTGACAATGGTGGACAGAACGACACGGTGGCCAGAGGTGGTTCCACTGTCGGGAACAACGACAGCTGAGGTGGCCCGCGGATTCATTGGTACTTGGATCGCCCGGTTCGGGGTTCCCTCTGACCTCTCCTCAGACCGGGGACCACAATTCACCTCACAATTGTGGACCTCTATCACCCAACAGTTGGGTATTTCACTCCATCGGACTGCAGCATATCATCCCCAGGCCAATGGCCTGTGTGAGCGATTTCACCGTTCCATGAAAGCAGCCCTGAAAGTGGACCTCCAGGGCAATAGCTGGATCGACAGGCTACCCTGGGTGATGCTGGGACTTCGTACTGTACCTAAGGAGGACCTCCTCTCTTCTTCGGCAGAGCTTGTTTATGGCCAGGCCCTTAGAGTACCGGGTGATTTTTTCCCCTCTGTTAACGTTCCCTGGTCTGCACCAGAACAACTTCGTAATCTATGGGACAAGGCAAGTGCCTTTATGCCGACCCCTACTTCAAATCACAGCCTGCCACGTATCCATGTCCCTCTGGATCTCCAATCAGCAAGATATGTGTTCATCCGCCACGACGCACATAGGAACCCTCTACAGCCGCCTTACGATGGCCCCTACAGAGTTGTGGAGACAGGCGACAAGACCTTTATCATTGACATAGGGGGAAGTATGGAGCATATCTCAGTGGACCGCCTGAAGACAGCTCATCTAGATGGAGAACGGGCTGTGGAGGTGGCCCGTCCACCACGTCGTGGCCGCCCTCCTACAAGCACAACAAAAAAACCTCCCAGTGGTTCCGGGCCAGGCTGTCAGCAGCCAAGAGATTTCCGTCCAGCCCAAGTTCCGGAGTCCCGTAATCGCTTTGGACGAGTCCTCCGAGCTCCGGCACGTTATGGGAAGTCAGTGTTTGTGAATTCTGGGGGGGACCTGTGTGGTGACTAGACACCCACTGAGTGATCAGGGCGAATTCACTACATTACCCAGGTGCCTTAGCAGGGTGATGAGGTGTATTTAAGGCGACCAGGAAGTGTGAATGAGAGAGTGAATGCAGAGTGTGCAATAAACACAGCTCTTGTTTACACATTAACCATGTGCTCCTAGTCCTTCTTCATATCCCTCAAACCAACAACTACAGTGTCACATTTTTAAACAATCAATTACTTAAATTAGCCTTTGATTATGTTCGGGCCCGCCATCTAGTGGCTCAAATCTAATTGCCGACCCCTGCTGTAGAGTATTGGGCATTCATAGATTTGTGTGTTTCATATGAACAGTATGTAAATCTACAGAAAATACAGTATGTATGTTACAGTACATGTGGGAATACGGTACATGTGGGAAAACTAGGGTTAGGGTTAGGTGCTAGGGTGACTTGGTACATGCTGGCATGTCTAACCCTAACCGTAACCTTAACCCTAACCCTAACCCTAACCTTAACCCTAGCACCCTAGCACCTAACCCTAACCCTAGTTTTCCCACATGTACCGTATTCCCACATGTACCGTAACATGTACAATACTGTACTGTATCCCAACTCAATGCAAACACTACAAAGGATCCATTACACACAACAATACTCACTGAAAACAATGTTCAGGGTGTGATGCTTTTTTAATTTTTTTATGGAACTATACCACACACACACACACACACACACACACACACACACACACACCACAATCATTTGCAACAAGTGTCTTAAATTTTGAGTCGTTATGTTTAATGAATGAAGCCAGGTTTGTTCATTGTGTTCAAATTTTGCTGACTGTGGGAAGCATTTGTGACGCAATCTGATGTAAATGGACACCTCTCGGAAATGAGAAAGACGTCAAATTCGTCTTTAAAGTTTTTTTTTTTTTTTTCAGATTTTCGTTTTTTTAGCTAACATTCAACTCGAAGATGTGAAGTACCCACTCGTTATTTTTCCGAACAGTTTTACGTTCATTAAATCAGTGTAATCTATAACACAATGACTTCGTTTCTAGTTGTTTGATTGGGATTCATTATCTTTGATGGGGATTTTCTGTGCTTAGTGATTTCCGGTGTAGCAACTTTCAAATACTCATGTCGTCTTCAATTTGTTTCCGATTTCAATGTATGATGCATCATTTGAAAGCTTACAATCTGTAGTTTAAGCACATGTAAAAAACAGAAAAATGATTTCGCCTACAGGTAGCCCTTTTCATTGGGCTGTGTCACATTTTGCATCACATGAGCTTTAATTTGAGAATTTGAGCAGAGATTTTTGCAACTTGTGTTTTAGCAAGACAAAATGTGTTTAGATTTATGAGAAAAGGAGGATTGTGTTTTGTGAATTGTGTCTTCATGTGAAATGTGTTTATGGTTTTGGCAAATGGGAGCTAGTTGTATTAAATGTGTTTAGAGAACTGGTCATTTGGTTTAGAGAATTGGCTTTTGTGTTTTAGCAATTGGGAAAAACTGTAATAAGTAATTACAGAAAAAGTAAATGACATTTGACACACTTCCGCATTGCCTAGAGCGAAATCTGTTGTGGTATTTAAAAATGGCGGTTAGAGGTGAACTCGAATATCAACCTGGGATGACGTTATTGTGACGATTTCCATTGACCAATCAACCGTCTGCAGCGTCACATCGTAGCACGGATAGCACCTTTCGCTCCGAGTCAGGAAGGGTAGCTAACATCAGTACGGGTACTACGGCCCGGTACGGCCCAGTTGGCAGTGGAGAAAACAAAACAAAACGGGCGTACAGGTTCTGGTACGGTATGGGACGGTAGTGGAGAAGCACCATTAGAGTACTGTCGCCTGGCCTCCTTAATCTCCTTGCCAAACGTCTTGTTAGCCAGTCTAAACCATCCCTTGTCTCCACTCCTGAAAGCCCTGTCCTTCTCCAAACAAAGCTGTTTGAGTCTTGCTGTCAACCAGGGCATTGTTTTAACTCACACAGGTGCATGTTGGAATACATCTGTCCTCACAGAAGCTGGTGTATGACATCACAGCTTCTATGTATTCGTCCAGGCTGTTGGAAATAGTCTTAAACATGTCTGTCCCAGTCTGCACTATCCAGCCAATCACACAGCTCCTCCACTTCTTCTCTGCTGCTCCAGTTCTTAGATCTCCACACAGCAGGTGGAGGAGGTTTTAGTTTCTGCCTGTATGTCAGATCAGATGAATAAGAGCGTGGGCAGATCGTCTCAGAGCCACGCAGGGCCTGATAAGCTCTGCTGATGTCGCTGTAACAATGACCCAAAGTTTTCTCTTCCCTGGGTTGGGCATTTGATGAACTGTTTATATTTGACACTCCTTAAATCAAAACCTGAAAAACACCTCTGGAATACGAACATTTATGAACATCAATATCAACTGGTACCACCATCGGCATGCATCAATAAATGGCTGCGGAGGGCTTGTTTACTGCTGCATACGACAAGCGTTCCAATGCGATGCCTTCACTAATGCGTATATAGATCAGTGGTTAATTGTCATCACTGTATGAATGGTTTCCCTTGGAGAGGGGGATGGTATGAGAGTCCAGAGATGATGTGCCTCCTTGCTCAAATGTAGGCATACTGTATGAGGACAGCTCTGTGGCACTCTCTTCCATTACTCCCAACTCTGCGGAGCACCCGGTGTGGTAACATTTCACTGCCAATTTCAACCATCCTTTGTGTCATAAGCAGTCACAAACCTTGCTGCTTACCATAATTACAATGCTTAGCCTAGTGTTAGCTAATAGGGATAGTTAATAATAACATTGGGCGTTAGAACCTTTGAACTATAGTCAGTGATTGGACCATACAAAAAAAAAAGACATTTTTGTAGTTTGTGTTGAGAGTTTGTGTTTGTAGTGTTGCTGAGCTAGGCGGTCATCAGTCTGTTGCTCAAGCTACTTTCTACCACTCCAAAATGCTCCACCTTTTCCTTTTCCTCCTTTTCCTTCTCCTCCTCCCCCTCTTTGCAGATGATTTTGTCACTGACAGTGAAAAGAATGTACCCTCTGGTTCGTGTTGAGCATCTGTCTCTCCCCTCCACTCCCCCTCCCCCAAGATGACATCCTGGAACAAGTGACATTCAGCCTGCCTATTTGATCCCTTTCTTTCCATTTCCATTTCCAGAACCTTCCTTGAAATCTCAAGGGATTTAACATTTTAAAATTTGAAATAAATACTTTGATTTGACGTAATTTGATATCGTTTGCACCTCACGGCTTCATGACTCCGCCGAATTCGTCGAGCTGAGACGATAACGCTGGGAGGGTGTTTTCATTTCATTGTCGGAGTCGTGTGGTCAGTGGTTGGGTGCATTTTTCGTTAACGATGACGCAGACACCCACAAATGTAGTGTGGTTTACTTAATACTGTTCAGAACTTGGTTACATTCAATGCATGACTTGTGCTATATAGCTAAATCAAATTATGAAAGCGGCAAGTAACAAGTGTGCGCATCAAAGGTCTAGGCATTAGGCACGTAACATCCATATGCTGTATAAATAAAGTTTGATTGATTGATGTATTGATTTATTGATTGACGCATTGCCTGCGACCCAACCATTCAGCGCAAGTCTTGTGCTATAAATAGCCTATACACTTGATAAACTAGTGCTGTGATATTATGTATCGTCTTAGAAACATCTTAGCAAGAGGCACTTGTAACAATTATCATAAAGTTTATTATGCATCAGCTCTTTTTATCCAACCTAAATTTACACAGATGAATAACGTATACATGCCACGTAACGTATACATGAATGAAAATGAATGAATTTCTATTATTTAACAGTACTGTCTCAATTATATTTTAATAATTTTCTGGGTCTACCAGTACGCGCATGCCCAGTGTATCTGAATACGCGGTTCCATGTGGCCAGAGATTGAAATTGTGTTTTGTCGTCATTTTGTCGTCGTGTAGCCTAGGCCTCAGTCAGTGCAGTCTTCTAGTGCCATATCAGTCAGTGCAGTCTTCTAGTGCCATATCAGTCAGTGCAGTCTTCTAGTGCCATATCAGTCAGTGCAGTCTTCTAGTGCCATATCAGTCAGTGCAGTCTTCTAGTGCCATATCAGTCTGTGCAGTCTTATAGTGCCATATCAGTCAGTGCAGTCTTCTAGTGCCATATCAGTCTGTGCAGTCTTATAGTGCCATATCAGTCAGTGCAGTCTTCTAGTGCCATATCAGTCAGTGCAGTCTTCTAGTGCCATATCAGTCAGGCTTCAACACTGCTCTACAGAGAGTGCTCTCCTTTATGTCACAGGGGCCCTGCACAATGCCAGAGCTGCCTCTGGTCCTCTGTTCTCATTCTTCTAGACCTGCCCGCTGTGTTTGACACAGAGAACACCATGAACTATGTTCTATAACCGTGCAATATGTTTACATTCTTGTGATGAGGATCATAGACTGTATATAAGTCTACTAGTCCATATGGTATATGTTTATAAAAAGTACACAGTTACATGCATGATATGTTTATAAAAGTACACAGTTACATGCTAACTCTCCCCAGTCTATATACCCCCCTGTGAATAGGCCATACATATAGGTGTATATAAGTATAGAAGCTCACATTCTAGATACATTCTCAGATGTCTACCAACCACTTATCCCCCTATTTTTATTTATACCCCCCCCTATTTATGTCTAATTCTTGTTTTTTTATTATCTTAGGACTGTGTTTGTTTGTTAGCACCTAGGGTTTGCATTTGAATTTCGTTGTACCTGTTACAATGACAATAAAGATCATTCATTCATTCATTCAACTAGACCTGTCTGCTGTGTTTGACACAGTGAACAACATGAACTATGTTCTATAACCGTGCAATATGTTTACATTCTTGTGATGAGGATCATATACTGTATATAAGTCTACTAGTCCATATGTTATATGTTTATAAAAAGTACACAGTTACATGCATGATATGTTTATAAAAGTACACAGTTACATGCTAACTCTCCCCAGTCTATATACCCCCCTGTGAATAGGCCATACATATAGGTGTATATAAGTATAGAAGCTCACATTCTAGATACATTCTCAGATGTCTACCAACCTCTTATCCCCCTATTTTTATTTATATCCCCCCCTATTTATGTCTAATTCTTGTTTTTTTTATTATCTTAGGACTGTGTTTGTTTGTTAGCACCTAGGGTTTGCATTTGAATTTCGTTGTACCTGTTACAATGACAATAAAGATCATTCATTCATTCATTCAACTAGACCTGTCTGCTGTGTTTGACACAGTGAACACCATGAACCACCATCTTTCTCTCCACACTCTCAGAGCTGAGAATCTTAGCCTCTGCACCAGTGGCGGCTGGTGCTAAACATTTTGGGTGGGGCACAGGTTATGGGGGCATGCTCCACGGGGAAGAATATCAACTTTAAAATCTGGATTTACAGTCGATTTTAGCACGAGAATAACAGTGTTTCCCCTAGGTTTGCTGCCTTGGGGGGGTGGCATGGACCGTCATTGTCAAGTGTCAGTCAGACACTTTCTAGTCACAATAATAACGACCAATTTTAACCAACTTTCTCTGTCAGAACACTCAGCAATTATATTTGCTAACGTTTCAACTTGCTTACTTTCTATCTGAAGACATCTCACCCGGCAAAAACTCTCTCGCGTCGCGCGCACAATGTTGTATTTCTGGTTTGGAGCCGGAAATTGCAAAACGTCACGTTTGACGTCAGACTTAGGACTTAGGACGGCCGGGGCGCAAAAAAGAAATAGGAGACAGCCAATTGGAGCGCTGCTACAGCTCACGTGTAAGCCAAAAGTATTTGGCCTGCCATAGACTTGCATTCGGCCGGCGCCCCGACTCCTCCCCCTATGTATTTTAACAGTGAATTTTACACACACACAGATACAATGTTTATTGTATTGGAGGATTTTTAATGAATGCTGATAGGCGCCGACAGAATATCAGCCGCATTTTGTGAATAAACAATGTTTATTTATTTTTTTTACTTTTACAAATCGCAACTAGGAAGTGAAGGTGGGGGCGGCGCCCCAGCGCCCTCTATCACTAGGACCGCGGCGGATCGCGACCTTATTCAATCGCGATGAGGTGTGTTTCAGCACTATGATAGTTTAACATAGAGAAGAGTGTACTGACGCACAAAGATCGCTGGAGGGCGATGTCACACAAGGTCTGCCAGGCTCCGACGCCTTTTTCCCAGAATGCATTTCGCACCGGCAAGCAGAAGGCGATTTGAATCCTCCATTTTTTTTCCCCCCCAAAAAAGCTGTAATTTTGCCTTTACAAGTGTTACCATGTCATTTTATGAAGTTTGAATATGTTTTCAGGTGAGAAAGTACCAATATATATTCCCAAAATGTGTCCAGTTTATCAAAATAACCCATATATCTCCTCTGACGATTTTCGTCGTCGAATTCGCTAGCATGCGTTCGTAAATTCGCCCTGGAAATCTGGTCAGCACCCATGGAATGCCTCTTGTCCAATCAAATTACCTGGTCCCTTTATGACGTTGAACCCGGTGTGCGCTCCGGCGCTCTCATAGCGAATTTACGAACGCACCCTGCGGTTTCATAACATTATGATACTAGACTAGCACATAATACTAGACTAGCATATATGATACTAGACTATGATACTAGACTAGCATATATGATACTAGACTATGATACTAGACTAGCACATATGATACTAGACTATGATACTAGACTAGCATATATGATACTAGACTATGATACTAGACTAGCATATGACACTAGACTATGATACTAGACTAGCATATATGATACTAGACTATGATACTAGACTAGCATATATGATACTAGACTAGCATGATACTAGACTAGCATTATGATACTAGACTAGCACATATGATACTAGACTAGCACATATGATACTAGACTATGATACTAGACTAGCATATATGATACTAGACTAGCACATATGATACTAGACTAGCACATATGATACTAGACTAATAATATTAATAATAATTTATTAAATTTATATAGCGCTTTTCCAAGGCTCAAAGACGCTGACAATATAGGATACACATGGGGAGACACAAAAACAACAAGTAACAACAACAAGTAACATGGAACACAGAGTCAGCGAACGGGGAGGGGAGGGGGGGGGGGGGGGGGTGGTGTAGAGTCCAGTGATGATGTTGCTGGGAGCCTCGATGGATGTGGCGGCGGCAGCGGAGAATGCCTGCCTTGGTGGCAGCAGCAGCAGTGAGGCGATGGTTGTGGTTCAGTGAGTGTAGGTGAGACGAGAGAAGGGCAGGGGGAGGTGGGGGGCAGGTGAGATGGCCGGGAGTCCAGGGCAAGACGACAGGCAGTGAACCAGAGCGACAGCGCGGTGCCGCCGTTGCCGTTGTCATCTGTATTGCCAGCCTGGGACCGAACCCGCGCGGCCGGCCAGCCTAGCCGTGCCATGCCAGCGACCAAATCGCGCAGCAGTGAGTGAAGGCTGGGAAGGACCGACACTCACCTGCGGAGATGGCAACCCCCGAACCGGGGAGGGAGCGGTGGCTACCTCCCAGGACGAGGGTAGTAGCACAGCACGGCCAGGCCAGCGATGTCTGAGAGCGGCGCGCAGCGGGTCGGTCGGCAACACAGAGCCGAGGGACAGGAACGGTGAGGCGGTGAGTACTGCAGTCCGGTAGTGAAGGCGGTGAGTACTGCAGTCCGGTAGTGAAGGCGGTGAGTATTGCAGTCCGGTAGTGAAGGCGGTGAGAGGCGGGAGATGGCGGGGGGGGAAGGCAGCGGAGGTCGGCGGGACAGGATACAAAAAGGATAAGACAGGATACAAAAAGACAGGATACAAAAAGACAGGACAGGATACAAAAAGACAGGATACAAAAAGACAGGAGACAGGACCGGGAAACAGAAGCGGCAGTCACAACGCGGACGCCAGCGTGCTCTGAACCCGGAACTAGCATAGACTAGCATATATGATACTAGACTATGATACTAGACTAACAAATATGATACTAGACTAGCACATATGATACTAGACTATGATACTAGACTAGCATATATGATACTAGACTAGCATATATGATACTAGACTATGATACTAGACTAACAAATATGATACTAGACTAGCACATATGATACTAGACTATGATACTAGACTAGCACATATGATACTAGACTATGATACTAGACTAGCATATATGATACTAGACTATGATACTAGACTAGCACATATGATACTAGACTAGCATATATGATACTAGACTAGCATATATGATACTAGACTAGCATATATGATACTAGACTAGCATATATGATACTAGACTAGCACATATGATACTAGATTATGATACTAGACTAGCATATATGATACTAGACTAACAAATATGATACTAGACTAGCACATATGATACTAGACTAGCATATATGATACTAGACTAGCATATATGATACTAGACTAGCACATATGATACTAGACTATGATACTAGACTAGCATATATAATACTAGACTGACATATATGATACTAGACTAGCACATAATACTAGACTAGCACATATGATACTAGACTATGATACTAGACTAGCATATATGATAGTAGACTAGCATATATGATACTAGACTATGATACTAGACTAGCATATATGATACTAGACTAGCATATACGATACTAGACTAGCATATATGATACTAGACTATGATACTAGACTAGCTCATCGACGGAGAGAGCGTGGAGAGAGTCTCAACCCTCCGATTCCTGGGGGTGCACATACAGGATGACCTGTCCTGGAAGAACAACACAACAGCCACCATCAAGAAGGCACAACAGCGGCTCTACATCCTGAGAGTCCTCAGGAAGGAACACAACAAGCAGGAGATACTGGTGACCTTCTACCGCGGCGCAGTGGAGAGCATCCTCACCTACGGCATCTGCAACTCATTTAGCAGCCTGGCGGCTGAGGGGAAGAAACTGAGCCTGTGGCGGGCCTTCAGTGCCTTAGGCAGCCGCAACCTTCTTCCAGAGGGAAGCAGTGTGAGGAGGCCGTGGCCGGGGTGGAAGGGGTCGGCCATGATCTTTCTTGCCCTCCTCAGAGCCCTGGTGTCATGCAAGGAGTTGAGGGAGGGCAAGGGACAGCCGATCACCCTCTCTGCTGAACGTAACACCCGCTGCAACTTGGCCTTGTCCTTGGTCGTTGCAGCAGGGAACCAGGTGATGATGGAGTGGGTGAGGATGGACTCTATGATGGCCGTGTAAAACTGGAGAACCACTGTGAATTCAATTATTCAAACATTTCGTCGGGAGAACAGGTGTGTATATTGGACAGTAATTCAGCACTAAACTATCTGCACTGCACTACTGTCATTGTGTCATACATGAAGCTTACAGTGGGACAAGAACTTGTCGTCACATTTTACATTTAGATTTACAGATTTACTGCAGCACATATTTACTGTATTGTAGTGTAAAGTAGTGTTACAGTAAATATTTGCCATATTTACAGTATGGTACTGTACTGCAGCATTTTACAAGTGGGAAGCACTGTTATTGTACACTACAGTAATATGGGTTAAAGCAGTATATCTCATGTTTACTGTACATTACTCTAATTTTACTCTGCACCACATAGGATTGCAAGACAACCTCACAGAGGTGGAAGAGGGCCCATTTTTACTCCGCAACAAGAGGAAGCCATTTGTGCAATGGTGATTGCAAACAATGCCATAAGGTTGAGAGAGATCCAGAGCGCTGTTATAGAGGACGACAATATCTTTGGCAATATTGAATCTGTTTCAATCTCTACAATTGACAGAGTGCTTAGGAGAAATGAAATGCGCATGAAACAACTGTATAATGTGCCATTTGAACGGAACAGTGACAGAGTGAAGGAGATCCGTCACCAGTATGTACAGGTAAAACATTTATGTGTTCTATGCATACTCTAATGTTCAGTGCTGTAAACTGGTTACATGACAGTTCATACTGTACAATGTGTTGTCCAAAATGCATTATGTTACACAGGAAAAGTTGTTATAGTTTCTCTCTCTCTCTCTCTCTCTATTCTGGGATAAAGCATGTACTGGAGCTGGACGCCAGGGAACCGCTGCACACATTCATATATCTTGAAAATATGTGGCCAGACAGACAGGAACGTCTGGATGCGAATGAATAATTTACAGTACTGTGTATGTTGTATGTCCAATAAGTACTGCAATATTGTTTACAGTTGTGCACAGCTATACCCAAAGGGTGTTTCTTATGTTTGTTGTAAATAAGTTTGTATTTTTCTTTTGCACAATGCTGTGAACACATTTGAATTGCAAAGAGCATATGCAGTAAAAATGTGAAACATAACTATTCAGCGTCTTGTACTTATTTACCTCACTAAATACAGTAATGTGTAACCCACTGTAGATTTCATATGGCCGTGCAAATAGTGTATAGTACTGTCTTGAGCATTTTCAGGTAGTGTCACCAAGATCTGACTTTTTTGCATTGGAAAACACTTACAGAGTGAACTGTCATAATGAAAACATGACAAAGCCATTTGACTATCTTGTTCATAAACAATGGTGTCAGGACTTTTCATTTTGATGACACTGACAACTGTTGTGCAAATGTTAATAGTGATGTGAGAAATGCACCAAAGCGACTGAGAAAACTGTATTATACACAACAGTGTTGTGTTGTGTATATGTGAGTGAGACTGTGGTCTACAGTGATATACAGAAAAAACATTATATACAATATTATACATATATTTTTGTTGTCAGGACTTGTTTAGTTATTGTCATTTCGCAGAGTCACCTCAATAAAGCAAATGAACAAATGGAACATTTGCGAACAGTTCTGTAACAAAACGCTGTTACGTTTCCTCACACATGTGTAAGTGGAAATCCTTGGCCTTTCCTGTGGTCCTCGTAAATAAACCAGAATAACTCGTTTCTAAAGTCAGTTCCATTCACTTGATATAATGGTTGAAGCATGGGGGATGGTAATCTTATTCTTCTTGATTGTCGCAGATCAGCCAAACAAAGGATTTCCATCCCCCACACCTCCCAAGGGGAGCCAATCGGGTTTCAAACACGGCTCTCAAGCTTACAGCAGTTTTAGGGGCTGACAGGCTGACATTACAGGCAGGGCTAAATTCAAAGGATCTAAAACAATTGTGGCTTGTTTTTCAATGAAGCCAACAAGGTCTTTGAATTTAGCCCTGCCATGACTAATCTCAAGTATATTGCAGGCAATAGACCTCCATTTATCCCTATACTTGTAGGGCAACTTAGAAACAATAAGCCTGAGGTTTGATGGGCTATCAAGCTCTTCCAGATAGTGCAAGTCTTGCATGGCATTGTTGCATCCTCTCAAATACAGTGCATAGGCCTGAAGTGACTTTCCATCTTCAGCCTTTATGCTTGGCCAGTTCAAGGCTTTTTCCATGTAGGCACTGGTTATCTTGATTTCATTTCCAAAGTTCTTTTCAAGTAGCTTCTTAGCTTCAGCATAGCCTCTGTCTGGTTGCATATGCATGCAGCTACGCACCAAGTCTCGTGACTGTCCAGTGGTGTACTGTTCCAGGAAATAAAGCCTGTCTGGATTGCTACTTGTCTTGTCCTCAATACAATGTTCAAAAGCACGCATAAAGGGTAGGAAATTCATTGGGTCTCCATCAAATGTATTCATTTCCCTCACAGGAAGTAAAGCAAGTTTCTGCTGAGTAAGAAGGATATCAGCGATGTCATGTTTTTGCTCTACATTGGACATGGTGTCTTGATTGATAAGATTATCCATTGTTGACTGATTATTCATTGTTGACATTTGATCATGTTCTCTTTTACTGTGCAATGTGTTAGTAGGCTTTGGATGCTGCCTTTGAATAACAACCTTTTGAAGTGGGGTTTTAGGCACTGTTCCTATATTAGCATATTCAACCGGTGATTGTTCAAGATTCATAGACACAGATTGACCCTTTTGCATATCATCATAATAGGCATTCGTGTCATCATGTTCTTTACACATTACATAACCAAGATTTATTTTGCAATCACAACAATGTCAACACAATCACAACAGAATCTTATTTAATCCAATCAGGTTGTATATATAATCTATATATATAATCTATATATTGGTTTCAATATACCTCCATAGCAGTCTACAGTCTAATTTAGCTATATCTATAATTACATTATGAGAACATCAGTATTTTTACGCCTTTGGTTGTATTGTCTGAACGAACATTGATTGGGAGACATACTGTACAGTTTATCATTTTCATAACTGTCTGCACATATACATATCTTATTTTGATTGTTATTGTAGCCTATATATAAACACAAATATCAGTCTTATGCACTGTGTCTCATTCAGCACTGAAGCCTGAATTTGAGCACAGTGTGTGCCCCCTTGCTACCTCTGCTGATATAAAAGAGAATTGCAGGCTTGGAGAAAAAGATGGCAGCCACAAATACACAGACACACACAGAAATACTGCTAAAACGCTTTATACTAACCCGATTTTGAAAATGTAAAAATGCTGGGTGGTAGAACGCACATATCTAGGAAAAATCATGAAAGGAGGGTCCTGAAATGTGATCGAGTGCAAAAGTAGATTTTTTTTTGTACTCACTGGTGCTGTTTAACACCTCACGGCTGTTCTAGTGCTATCGGTCAGCCGCCACTGCTCTGCACTCTCCTGGCTTGCATGATTCTACCAGTTGGCAGATGGCTCTTACCAGATTCATGCACTTACACCTGGCGTCCACCAGAGGTCTGTCCTGGGTCACCTACAGCTTTCTCTAATCTCTTGATGATCCTCAACTCTTTCCCTTTTTTCCTCCCTCTGACACACGAGTAGTGACACGTGTCTCTGCACATCTCAGCTTCAAATCATGTTTTTAAAAGGTGGTGACACTTTACATGTTGGTACATGAATTGACATTAACTAATGTATTAGTTAATGTTAGTTAATGATGAACAGAAGCATTATGTGCTGACAAAACATATGTGAGTTTAATTGAGAGTTAACAAATGGTTTATAATGTTGCATGTTGAGGAACGATGCCACCTAACCAAACAATACAATATAACTGCTTTCGTTTTATCTTCTTCATCTTTTATGCCATATGTGCGGTCCATGATCAATTTGTCTCTTGGTATAAATATTGCACAGAAGTTATGATGCATTGTAAAAACACACCTCAAGCTTACATTACACAGTTCCAGCTGTTTTTCAGTGTTTTTAACAAACATATTTTTTATGTGTACATTTAACATTACTTTTTTTTTTCTTATATTTGCTTTTATTCATTGTTATTTTCCTACTATGCTCCTCTTGCTGTATTTTCAATAATGTATGTAAAGCACTTTGAATTGCCCCTGTTGAATAAAATGTGCTGTACAAATAAACTTGCCTTGCCTTGCCAAGAAGAGATATGTGTGAAAAAATGCAAGGTATGCATTAGGGATGTACCCGAATACAAATACGCTATTCGGAAAAGCACAAATAATGTGATGGAAACAGACACAGATTCTATCAGAGTGGTTATTATCCAGAACAAAGCCATGATGTCTGTGCTTCGTCTGGTTCTCCAGATGGATTCATATCATTGTGAATGGCACAAGATAAAAAAAACATTTTGTTTGTAACATAGAACTTTGATTTCACTAACTAGTCGTTTAATTTACTACACATTATTGAAAAGTGATTCCTATTCTGTAATCAGCCCCACTGAGTCAGCACAAAGCAGACTCTCGCATGGCAAGTATGCTAAGTTTACCTAGCGAATTGCAGTAGCCTAACATTAACTTCAAGAAATGTGAACGCAGCACCATTGGAATTTAAGATTATTCCCTTCAATTGAAAGATAGGTTTATATCTTTACTGTAAATAGTTTTTTTAATTTCCAATGCAAAATAGAATCTTTAGATTTATTTTTTAAAAATAATTAAAAAACTCCTGATTTAGTGATGTGTCGGTCACGAACGAGTGGAAGGATGGAAGCCGGCTGGATGGAAGAGAGAATAATAGGATGATCATATAATGAGTTAAATGTGTAAATACGATCCAGAAACATCTCTCTTTGGTAATAACATTACAAGCCAAGAATGGTGAGACTTTGGTAACGAGCCAAGCATGGTGAGACTTTGGTAATAACATTACGAGCCAAGCATGGTGAGACTTTGGTAATAACATTACAAGCCAAGCATAGTGAGACTTTGGTAATAACATTACAAGCCAAGCATGGTGAGACTTTGGTAATAACATTACGAGCCAAGCATGGTGAGACTTTGGTAATAACATTACGAGTCAAGCATGGTGAGACTTTTGTATGTTGCACCGGTCGCCCCCCCCCCGCCCCCTCAGAGCTCAGAGCGCAAATTTAAATCGCAGAAAAAGAACAGAGCAGAACTATTTTCAAATACAGGTATGTGTGTCTGTATAGAGTAAATGTAATAGTGTTTGATGTTTATTATTTGTACCAAACATAATGTAAAATTATGGTATTCTGGTAAAAGTATAAGGTTTAGTATAATTACATTTAATAATTTAAGTGATATGTGCAGACGTACCAATCAAAGTCAGAACATTGTTAGATTTGGCTGAAGACGTTTGGGAGCTGAAAGAGCCGTCTCTTATTGCTGAGCTGAGCCAGTGGGTCTAGCTCACTAAAAAGAGACAGTTCATAAAACTTAGTTTAGTTAAAAATAAAAATAAAAGAGAGAGATTCCATGATTAATTATATGCCAACATGAAATACATTTTATGTTTTTAAGGCACAAAAATTGCATTGCCAATGAATATTAGGTTATAAAATATAACATTTGCCTGATTTAACGTTTTGACTTCCGGTATGAACCACGCCCACTTCCAGCCTTCGGTATGAATACAGATACAGATACTTGTGTTGGCTGAACAGACACAGATACAGATAACCACCTCTCTGTACACCCCTAGCATGCATACAGATCTTCTATCACTATTCTGTATTGTTTACATAATCGTAACATTATCCCAATTTTAGGTAGAGAAACTAAGCATGCCTTTACCTGGCATGTGTACTGTGGTTATGGTTGTCGTGGTGATCAAAGTGGTGGTGGTTTCCTCCTCGGTCGGTGGGGATGTCACAGTGATCCCTGCTCGTGATTGGCTGGCTGCAGGCGATGCGGTCAAGGCCGTGGTCAGCACCCCTGGGGACATCCCAGTGGCTGCAGGCTCGGTCTGCCCAAGGGGCACGGCCTGAGTAGGGTTGGTGGTCGTACCTGCCAATAAGTCAGAGGGTTAGAAGCACACAGACATACAGTACCCTGTGTAAGTATTTGGACAGTGAATAATTGTTTCTTCTTTCTTCCAAAAGTTTGGGCCTGTGTTCATCAAGCTACCTCATACACTAGTCCAGAGTTTAAAAGGTTCATGCTGCCATTGCATTGATGGTCTTCCTCAATGCCCTGCCACAGCAGACACAGCAATGGGACCAACTCCTATCTACTCTCATATCGTCTCAAATGCCTCCCACAGAGCAGAGAAGCGGGAGGCATTTCACCCAATCAGACATGAATAAGCACGAGTTGGCTTTCATAAGTCATAAGTATTGACTACAAAATAAGAGTGAGGAGTAAGGATGATGGGTTTCAGTAGGATTGAGACCAGATCTCTGGAACACCGTCCCAGACCACATCACATCCTCCAGCACACACTCCTCCTCCTTCAAACCATCCCCCAAAGCCCATGTTTTTAAACTATTTTTTGTATTGTTGTTTACCGACTGCGCTTTTGTTTTACTTTTACTTATCTCTCTATTCTTGCTCTGTCCATGAAATGTTATGCTGTCTTTGGGTACTAAGAAAAGCGCTATACAAAATAAATGCACTATTATTATTATTATTATTATTATTATTATTATTATTACTGTTATCAATGTTTGTTGCTGTCCTGTTGTTTACTTTGTCTACTGTATGTTGTATGTATCGTCTCTGTTGCACTTGAAGCATGAAAGTACCATGCCCAAGACAAATTTCCCCTCGGGGACAATAAAGTATAATCAATCAATCAATTAAAAATGTCATAATTGGGTCTATCATAACTGGCAACATGATGTAATATTTGGGGGATATTAAATATAAGTGTACCAGCTAGTGATAACTGACAAATCCACTACTGACAGTTGAAGTAAATGTTGTTTTACTTTTGTTTAAAAAGGAATGCTGACTCGTCACCCCTGCTAGCTGTCTAGGGTTTTACCTGAGGAAAGTTAAGCTCTACCTGTAACTATCTATCGTAGCCTACCTACCAACATGACATGGAAAGAAACACGTGATATGGCCGAGTGGATGGCTCTCTCAACTAGCAGTGATTGGCCTGAGCATCGATTGGCCAGACAGATCAACTGCATAAACTTCTATCTGATTTAGCCTAATTTGTCAGAATTTTAGACAGAGCCTATTGTGACTGATAACACCCTATTCGGTTGTTAAGTCGTGACGTGTTTCCGGGTCCAAAGTTCGCTGTCTTCGAAATGCCTCAGTAATTATAATAATTATAACATTATATTCATATAGCGCTTTTCCGAGGCTCAAAGACGCTGACAAATATGGGAAAACGGGAAAGTGCTGTATCCCTTGTTGTATGAATAGATCCAAGTCTAAAAAACGATTGAACTGTCATTCTACCGCTGTAGTACACTGGTATTCTGGTGGAAGGAATTTCTGGTTTGGACCCGGAAATTGCTAAACGTCACATTTGACGTCAGACTTAACAACCGAATAGGCTACTCCTAAAAAGACAAATGTGTAGCCTAGAGATTGTCAATGTCACACATACAAGGACTGTCCAAGGCTACAGCAATATGAAAGTTATTAATTTGTAGCCAACTATGATACATGATATGATGGACAGGGGCAAAAGAATGTACAGGCAACTACAAATGACTTGTTGGATATGGGTAGTAAAACTATAAACTCACAACACTTTATTAGGAACACTATACTAATACTGGGTAGGGCCTCCCTTTGCTCTCAAAACAGCTTTCTTCACTGCATTGATTCCACAAGATGTAGGAAACATTCCTTTGAGATTCTGATCCATGATGTCATGATTGCATCACGCAATTCCTGCAGATATTTCAGGTGCACCTTCAAGCTGTGAATTTCATGTTCTACCACATCCCAAAGCTGTTCTATTCATATGAATCCAATACTGGGAAGGCCACTGAAGAACTCATTGTCATGTTCATGAAACCAGTTTGAGATTACTTTTGCTTTGTGACATGGTGCATTATCATGTTGAAAGTAGCCATTAAGATGGCCATGAATGGATGCACATGGTCAGCAACAATACTCAAATTGGCACCAAACTCCCTACCATCGAGTCACTCCAGCCAGACCGCTGTCGACAGAGGGCAGCAAGCATCATCAAGGATAGCTCGCAGCCTAGCCACGGTGTGGTTGACCCCTGACCCCTGACCCTACCATCTAAGAGACTCAGGAAGTACGAATACAAAGTAAGTATGAAGTAAGTATGAATAGATCTGTTTAATTGGCATGTGCCTACTGTTAATCAGTGCCTACTGTTAATCAGTAGCCTGTATGGTGTATATGAAGATGTTATATCAGTGCGGTGGTTAAGGGCTCAAAATGACCGTATACCGATGGTGAAGTTAGCAAAGGAGTATTGTGATTGTACCACCTTCATAGCCGGTGTTATTCACGGGCAAAGACGGTGCCCGGAGGCACCCTTTGCGAGTTAATAACTGTGATTTACCGTGGGTTAGGATAACAATTCAAACGTGTCCGGATAAGGGAGAGGACAGGGAATCCATAACCATTTGAATGGTGTCGATACTACACTCCTATCACGGTCGACACAGCGCAGAGTTAATTCCCCGGTAGAACTATTCTCTCCCCCCGCTGTCAAAGGGAGTTTCATCCAGCAGCAAGCGGTGCTGCGAGCAGCAGCGGGTGAACTCCCGGTTCATTGAGTTTACGGTTAAAAGCATAACTTCTCGGGGTGTCAGTGCGGTGGTTAACACTACAGGCGCGACGTTTTTTTACCTACTAAAGCGCGACGAGGTGTGGAATAACACGACCACTATTCACAATGGGGGAGTGTGTACTGACCCACAAAAATCGCTGAAGCAGAGAAGCGTGAACACGCAACAGAAACACACCGCGGGGGAAACCCGATGTCTTTGTTCATTGAGAGAGCCATCAACCCTCCCCCCACTGCCCGCAGCACAGAGCGCATGTCTTATTGAGTCAACACGAGTTGACTCGCTGGAACGAGACAGACTGATACACACCACACCTCTGCCATATCATACATCGGTCCCACATGTATTTATTTACCATCATATTTTTCAATATAAAACGGTATGATATGGCAGATATATATGGTAGCCTACATTGCAGTCGTCCCGCAGTTCTAGTAGATCGCCGACATCATGTTATTTGATGTAGGCTACACATTTCACGGCAAGAGAATTCCGATTTGTGGCAAACACCCAACAATTGTTCGTTCACTAAACATTATAACATGAACACAGTTATAGCACCAGTTCCTAGCACCTAGTTTCCTAGCACCAGGGGAGCCCCCCCTCCCAAATTTCGTTGTTTGGTACCTGTACTATATCAATGACAAATAAAGACCATTCATTCATTCATTCAAACAATGACAGTTACAGTCTCGCTCAAACTGTAGCGAGATTATGAGACTACTAATTGAGAAAAAGAAAAGAAAATACATGAAAGAAAGGAGAGAAAGAGTACAGAATGATAAATCATTCAGAATGTTATTGGTTTTAATATTTCACAATCTGCCAGAATAAGCACGCTCCCTCGCACGCCCAGCCCATCATTTTTGATGCCGCTAATGTGTATAATGAAAAGTGTGACAATGTTGAAAGACATGATGTCATAATCAAAATATAAAACCTGGTTGGATAAAATAAGATTCTGTTGTGATTGTGTTGACATTGTTGTGATGTCAAAAGAGATCTTGGTTATGTAATGTGTAAAGTGGAGAGGAGATTGAATGGGACTGCGGGAGTTTTCATTACTAACGAATGATGGTTGATTATTATTATACAAAAATAATAGTAATAAATATTGCAACATTGTGTTATCATAGTTATGAGCTTCACAAAGTCTGTTTATTTGTCGTGAACTTCACGCCGGCCGTAACATCAGCAGACAATCGACTGCTGTAAGCTTGTAAGCTTTGAAACCTGCTTGGCAGCTTTGAAACCCGCTTGGCTCCCTCATGAATTGGCAGCTATTGTTTGCTGATGGGAAACGATCAATAAGATTACCCTCCCCCGTGCATCAACCATTGCATCAAGTGATTGTAACTCACTTTAGAAACTAGTTCTTAGCCTACACGTTTATTTGTCAAATACATGCTCTGCATGTTTCTCTAAAATGCATAAAGTTCCTATGAGCAGAGTAGTGGGGAAATTATTAGAGCAATCTGATATGAAGCTTGAGTCAGCTGAGAACGAACTATGGAACAGATTAAATGCTATATATGGAGAGGAGATTGATTGAGACTGCGGGAGCTTTACTAATGAATGAAAGTTGATTATCAATATTAAAAAAGAATAGTAATAAATATTGCAATATTGTGTTATCATAGTTATGAGCTTCACAAAGTCTGTTTATTTGTCGTGAACTTCACGCCGGCCGTAACATCAGCCGACAATCGACTGCTGTAAGCTTGTAAGCTTTGAAACCTGCTTGGCAGCTTTGAAACCCGCTTGGCTCCCTCATGAATTGGCAGCTATTGTTTGCTGATGGGAAACGATCAAGAAACAGTTAGAGAATAAGATTACCCTCAATATCTTATTATCAATTATCAATATACTGGTGGCTTAACATGGTCCAGTGGTCTAGCACCGTGGTCGTGCACACATATGTCGGCCCTTCTTCTCCTTACTTTCCTGTCTGTCTTCACTATATCAGTCCAATAACATGAAAACTATGAGTGGGACTGCCCCACTCAGAAAAAAACATTATACAATAACATTATATACAAAAAAAACATTATATACAATATTATAAATATCCGTTCGTTATATAATATCCGTTGATGAGTACAGGCATAATCAAACGTAGGTTACTCCAATTACTTTGCTGCAGTAGCTATGCATGCACCACACAACTTGATAGGTACATACTGTGCAGTGTATCATTCATAACTGTACATAGGCTACACATATCATAATATCTTATCACTATTGCATGGAACTTGGGTAAACCCGCTGTGAAAAAAACCCCTCAGCTCCAACAAATCTGAAGGGATTGGGAGACATACTGTACAGTTTATCATTTTCATAACTGTCTGTACATATACATATCTTATGTATCACTATTGCTATATATAGCCTATATATAAACACATTGGGCCCTATTATGCACTTCATAAGTCTTAAGCAATAAGACGAGGCGGTAGATCTAAACTTAAGACGTGGAGGCGTGGTCAAGGCCACTTTGCTATTATGCGTGCAGTAGTGGGCGCCTAAGACCCGGCGCTAAGCCCAGAAATTAGTCATGAGTGTGTTTTGGGCGTCTTCTCAATCAACCCAATCAGCGTGCCAGGTGCCATTCCCTTTAAGAACCGGCTGCGGAGTCATTAGCGCTATGCTATTATGGAAGTCCTAAGAAGGAGGTCAGCGCGCTTCTCTGCAGAAGAAAGTAACAAGCTCGTGCATGATTATTTTCTGAATAAACACGGCAATACCTCCGCTTGTGAGTTGAGAAGTATTACAGAGGGGTCGCTGGAAGACTGCAGGAATGACAGATGTTGATGTCATTATATTACGCACGGCATGCTCGTACTGTATGTGCACAGTATGCGGAGGCAACATTACTGTACAGTGCTGGCCTCTCCCTTCTGAAATAAAGCATTTAAACTGTGACCGTAATTGACGTCTTGCCGTGGAGCCACGTGTGTGTTCATGTGTGCCCACATGCATGCGCAAACCGCGGAGGCGCGCTCGTGTTTCAAAACGTGCATGAAGTCTAAACTTAAGAACTTTTCAAACCACTTCTTAGCGCTAGGAGCAAAGTCAGATCGCATAATAGCAGCGGCGCCTAGTGCACTTCATTAACATATGAACACTCCCACAATGAGTAATATATGCACGGGAGTATTACGTCTTATGTGTGGGCGCCTATCGACACCTGCATAATAGCAGTAGCGCGTATGAAGCGCATAATAAGGGTGGCGGTAGGTCTTAACCTGGCGGTGCGTCTTAATTAAGACTTAAGACGGCAAGTTAAGAAGTGCTTAATAGGGCCCATTATGTTACAAATATCAGTCTTATCCACTGTATCTAATTCAGCACTGAAGCCTGAAGGTTGAGCACAGTGTGTGCCCCCTTGCTACCTCTGCTGATATAAAAGAGAATTGCAGCCTTGGAGAAAAAGATGGCAGCCGAATGCCAAGGCAAATACACAGGCACACACAGAAATACTGCAAAATCGCTTTATACTAACTCGATTTTGAAAATGTAAAGATGCTGGGTGGTAGAACGCACATATCTAGGAAAAGTCATGAAAGGAGGGTCCTGACATTTGATCGAGTGCAAAGGTAGACATTTTTTTGTACTCACTGGTGCCCGATGACACCTCACGGCTTTCCTAGTGTTAAGGGCTCAAAATGACCGTATACCGATGGTGAAGTTAGCAAATGAGTATTGTGATTGTACCACCTTCATAGCCGGTGTTATTCACAATATTTCAGCTTCACTTTCATCTCCCTTTTTAACAGTAGGATCTGTTATGTAGGACTAGATGTTGATATCCCTCGATACATACATACTTAAGGCACCGATGAGACTCTGTGGTGTTCAAATGAGCGATGGCATCCTTTGGGTTGTCAAGTGGGCGCCCTCCTTCATGAATGTTTCGCTGATAAGCCCACGACACCTCCAGAGGGTTCAGCAGTGAATCCCAGCGTCCCAGGTTCACTCCCTAGATGCGATCAGCTCATTTGAACGCCCGGGTCGAGTCCTTTCTCTTCATCCACAGCCACTGGCTCCCCTTTTCAGCAGCCCTGGAGAGGTCCTTGATTGCCTGCCGGTGGGTCTTCCCCCGCACTCCCATCTCCCTGAGTAGCCTGGATGTTGAGGTGGCTACGAACCCTCTGCAGCCTACTTCCACTGGGCGTACCTTCGCTGTCCAGCCTTGTTGTTGGGCATCTGCTGCGAGTTCAGTGTACCTCAGCCTCTTCCGCTCGTAGGCCTCCTCCACTGCACCCTCCCAGGGCACAGTGAGCTCGATGATGTAAACGAGCTTGAGCGAGGCTGACCACAGCACAAGGTCTGGTCGCAGGTTGGTGGCTGCGATCTCAGCTGGGAAGCAGAGTTTCTTGTCCAAGTCTGCCAGCAGCTTCCAGTCCCGTGCTCTGCCCAGCTGCCCAGTGTCTGGTCTTATGGTGGTGAGGCTGGCTTGACCCTCGCCCTCCCGAACAAATGGTGCTGGCTGCCACCGGGATGATGGGGGAGGAAGGGCGTTCACACTTGTCCGTTGACTTTCCAGCACTGCTGCAAGACACCTTAGCACCTGGTCGTGCCGCCAGGTGTAACGGCCTTGGGTGAGGCTGGTCTTGCATCCCACTAAGATGTGCTTCAGTGTTGCTGGACTTTGACATAGAGGGCACGTGGGGTCTTCGCCATACCACTGGCTTAGGTTTGCAGGAGAAGGCAGGACATCGTAGGCAGCCCTGATGGTGAAGCTCGCTCTGAATGCCTCCATCTCCCACAGATCTTTCCATGAGATCTTCCTCTTTTCCACTCCTTCCCATGCCATCCACTGCCCTTGCTTTGCCTGCGCCACAGCTTGTGCGCGCCTTCCTGCTTCCTCTTCCCGACGTACCTCCTGGACCACCAGCTTGCGTCTCTGAGATGGATTGGCCTTGCTCCAGGCCGGTGTACTAATCCCGAGGCCAAGACCACTCCTCCCCTCCTGCACTCGGCCCACAATGTCCCTGTGTCTGAGTGCTGCCTTTGCCTGCTCAGTTGCAGCCAATGGGGTCCACTTCCTCCCAGTGGCCAGGATGGGGGCAGCTTGGGCTACAAATAGATCATTCGAATCCAGAAGCATCATCTCCAGTCTGACTTTGGCACACTTGTACTCCTCTGTCAGACTGGAAATGGGCAGGTGTAACATCCCTTTGCCGTAGAGCCCAATGCTGCTGAGGCACCTGGGAAGGCCAAGCCACTTCCTTGCATATGAGTTGACCAGTCTCTCCAGCTTTTCCACCTTTGAGAGAGGAACTTCATAGAGGGTTAGTGGCCACAGGAGACGTGGAAGTAGTCCATACTGCATGCACCAGAGCTTCAGCTTGCCAGGAAGCAGGCTTCTGTCGATGTTCTCCAGGCCGCTGGCTACCTCCTTCCTGAGCTGCTCTACTTGCTCTTTATCTTTGAGGGAGGCATCATACCAACGACCTAGGCTCTTCACAGGCTTCTCGGAGACCGTTGGAATGGGTTCTTTGCCAATGTGGAAGCGGTGGTCTGACAGCTTCCCCTTGACAATGGAGATGCTTCTGGACTTGCTCGGCTTGATCTTCATGCGAGCCAACTCAATGTTTTCCTGGAGCTTTCTTAGTAGCCGTACTGTGCAAGCCTTGGTCGTGGTGAGTGTTGTGAGGTCATCCATGTAGGCTCTGATCGGCGGCAGCCTCAGCCCAGGTCTTATTCGCTGTCCGCCAACCACCCATCGAGAGGCCCGAATAATGACCTCCATGGCCAGGGTGAAGGCCAGCGGGGAGATGGTGCAGCCGGCCATGATTCCCACTTCCAGATGTTGCCATGCTGTGGTGTACTCTGCTGTGGTCACGCAGAGCTGGACATCCTGGAAGTAGGCCTTGACAAGGGTTGTGAGAGCTGGTGGGATCCTGAAGTAGTCGAAGGCTGTCCACAGGAGGTTGTGAGGGACTGAGCCAAAGGCATTCGCGAGATCCAGGAACACCACGTGGAGATCCGTTCCCTCCTTCTTGGCGACCTGGATCTGATGCCAGATGACACTAGCATGTTCGACACACCCTGAGAAGCCTGAGATGCCTGCTTTCTGGATTGACGTGTCAATCAGGTTGTTTCTTTGCAGGTATCCTGCCAGCCTATGAGCGACCACGCTGAAGAAGATTTTTCCCTCGACATTTAGAAGGCTGATCTGCCGGAACTGTCCGATTTCTGTTGAGTCCTTTTCCTTGGGGATAAGGATCCCTCCGGCTCTCCGCCAGGACGTTGGTATCGCCTTCTTTTGCCACACAACTTTCATCAGCTTCCAGAGGAATCTCAGGACATCTGGTGCGTTTTTGTAGAGCCTGTATGGAACTCCGTTGGGACCTGGAGCTGACGCGGCCCTTGCTCTACGCACAGTGTTGTCTACTTCACTCCACCTGGGTGGACTGATATCTAGTTCGTGCTCTGGTGGATTGACTGGTGGCATGTCAGGTGGGAGCGTGACCTCTTCCTGGTGTCGGTCATCTGTGCAGCCCTTTTTCAGATGTTCTTCCAGGTGGGCCTTTGCCACTGAGAGACTTCTGCTCTTCTCCTTTGTGAAGAGAGTCTTCACAAATTTGAAAGGATCTTTGTAGAAGCGTGATCTTGTTTGCTCCTTCCTTCTGCGCCTCTTCAGGAGGTTTTCAGCTCTCCTCAGTGTTGCAAGCCTGCTCTTAATCTCTTCCTGCAGCAGGTTTATTCCCTCCTTCTCCTCCTCTGTGGCCTTCCTCCATTGCTTCTTCAGCTGCCTCCTCTCCTTGACTAGTCGGTCTATTTCTGTCTGCCTTCTGGACTTGGTGGGAATTGACTGAGTAGATCGTTTGCCTTCGACCACTCCGAACTGTTCCACTCCATAGGCATAGATGAGGTTGCCCATTCTCTCCAACTTCTTCATGGTGGTGCCTCTGATCCCTTCTAGGATGTTGCAGAGATCAGTGTTGACCTCCTTCCACAGCGTCTTGTTGCAGGACTTTGGCCACTTGACTAATGGCCTTAGCCCCTGGATCTTCTTCTCTGCTGGTGGTCGTGATGTGTTGGATTCAGGTTGCTCTCCTGTGCCTTGTTCTTCCTCCTCTGGGACAGGGGTGTTGATGTCCTGCAGACTGTGGTGTGTGTCCTGCTGCTGAACTTCAGTCGACTGACTCGGCCTGCTTCTCAAAAAGTAGCTGTCGATGCGACTTCCCTGTTGACCCTTCTTTAGGCACCCTTTCTTGCCCTGGTGTATCTTCAGGCCATGGGTGGAAGTAACCTTTGTCCAACCACATACGCAGTTCTGGAGCGTGTGTCCTGCTGTAGCTGTCGGAGCCTCAGGTATGCTGAATAACAGTAGGCAAATGCCAATTGAACAGATGTATTCATTATCCTATCTTAAGAAAACTAATGTAACACTCTCATCTAGGGACTTACACGGCAAATCAAATCAAAGATCGACAAATCCCTGATGACAGGGAGATGACATATGACTGCTCTGATGAATCAACCCCTATTTCATTAATTTTCTCTATATAACGACGTCAATCATTGATCGGCAACGACACTATATAATAGTTTGCCTAACTGGCCATCGGATTTGGGCTCCTAATAACTAAAAAGCACTACGGTTTTCTTATTTTATCGGATTAAAGTAGCAAAGACCAGAAATGTCCATTGACCGCCAGTCAAACTTCTACACTGCTATCACACAAAAAGGGGCGTGGACATGACGGGAGAGCAAAGTACACGGATGTGTTTCCTAGAACATGTCAATGCAATTGCGTTTCACCGAACTGCATAGAGAGTTTGAATTTTGTCAGCTACAAAGCAGCGCATGACTTTGTCAAATGGCTTTGCAATTGCGAATCACATTATTGCATTACAATTTGAATATTGACTCAAATAACGCAGGCAAAAGTGGCAAATGAATATGCTATTTTGGGATTGCATAGTCATTTGAATTTTGTCAGCTACAAAGCAGCGCATGACTTTGTCAAATGGCTTTGCAATTGCGAATCACATTATTGCATTACAATTTGAATATTGACTCAAATAACGCAGGCAAAAGTGGCAAATGAATATGCTATTTTGGGATTGCAAAGTCATTTGCACATTAGAATGAACTTTTGAATTTTGTCAGCTACAAAGCAGCGCATGACTTTGTCAAATGGCTTTGCATTATAATTTTAATATTGACAGCGAATATGCACATCAGGTACATGAAAATGCAAATGCAAATCATTAGAATTGCATTTGAATTTGAATATTGTCTGAAAGAATGCATGCAAAAGTGGAACATGCAATTGCAATCTCATATTGCATTGGCATTTCAATTATGTCAGCTATATGCTTCCATAATAAACCTGCTACATTATAAACCGGCTACATTATAAATCTGCTACATTATAAACCTGCTACATTATAACCTGCTACATTATAAACCTGCTACATTATAACCTGCTACATTATAAACCTGCTACATTATAAACCTGCTACATAATAACCTGCTACATTATAAACCTGCTACATTATAAACCTGCTACATAATAACCTGCTACATTATAAACCTGCTACATTATAAATCTGCTACATTATAACCTGCTACATTATAAACCTGCTACATTATACATCTGCTACATTATAACCTGCTACATTATAACCTCATAGGAGCCAACGGACCCCCATGGGCATCCGAAGTGATATAAAGAGTTTACCTCGATCAATTCTCTTCAAAGATATCACATTTTTTTCACAACTTTGCATGCTATACGATGCCACCATTTTTTTCCAGAGACGGTAAACACGGCCTAAGTCACATCCAGTTTTCTCCAACTGGAGAATGTGTCATGTCCGGTTTCAACGCCGAATTTCCATACCATTGGTCGGCCAACCCAAACCCCCCCCCCCCCCCCCGCCAAAAAAAAAAGAAAATCTGATACATGAGAAAGGTCAAAGGTCAAAGATGGTGCCAACATATCTCCAAATGGCCTAAACATATAGGTGTCCGCCTAAACATACCTGTACTAAAACAGGTACAAAGTTGCATTTGCTCACATTACTAGCATCGACTTTGGCACAAGTACTAATAAGACCCTGGAGTACTGATTCCTAGATGATTTGGGCTTATTCATCAGGTTTCCAAGGTGATATTCACTGTAAAAGCTGTTGTTTTTTTAGGCGGACACTGAATTTGAGATGTTTTATAATGTTCTAGCTCTATTTGCTGACACAGTAACATATATTTTGATCCTGACACCCCACAGGTGTTAGCTTTCATTTGATAACAATATCATTATGAAGGCCCTTGTGATTGTGGAGATATTCTATATTCACTGTGGGCATGTCATTTCGAGCAGAAAACCAGAAAAATGAGGTGGATAAGATGAGGATAACCTGCTACATTATAAACCTGCTACATAATAACCTGCTACATTATAACCTGCTACATAATAACCTGCTACATTATAACCTGCTACATAATAAACCTGCTACATTATAACCTGCTACATAATAAACCTGCTACATAATAACCTGCTATATTATAACCTGCTACATTATAAACCTGCTACATAATAAACCTGCTACATAATAACCTGCTATATTATAACCTGCTACATAATAAACCTGCTACATTATAAACCTGCTACATTATAAACCTGCTACATTATAACCTGCTACATTATAAACCTGCTACATTATAAACCTGCTACATTATAAACCTGCTACATTATCACTATTTGTTTATTAATATGCCGTTTTGCAGAGACATGTCTACAGAGACATGATTTGTTCTAAATTAAGGTTTAACGAAGAACATCATTTTGAATTTCTTCAACCAGACAATAATGTGTTCTTCTCTAAATTGAAGTATCAATTCATAAGCTCCTATTCACATAATTCATCAAGGCTGCCAGTACGGTTAATTCAGAGTGAAAAAAAGGAATTACGATAAAAAAAATAAAAATAAAAAATACAATGAATATTAGCTCATAGCAAAGGACCTTGTGAAGATGCTGGAGGAAACATGCTGGAGGAAGTTTCTACCTAGATCCACACTAGGTGGAAAACGAGTCCTATATGAACATAACCTGAAAGGCCGCACACCAAGCAAGAAGCCACTGCTCCAAAACGGACATAAAAAGCCAGACTACAATTTGAATTCATGCTAATGCGTTTGTCACTAGCAGGCTAGATTACTGCAATGCTCTCCTGACAGGTCTACCAAAAAAAGTGATTAGTCGACTGCAAATGGTTCAGAATGCTGCTGCACGTGTCCTTACTAGGACCAAACGGAGAGCACACATCACACCTGTCCTGAGATCACCTAACCCTAACCCTGTCAGTTATAGAATAGACTTCAAGACTTTTTATTAGTCTATAATTCACTCCACTGCCATGCACCCAAATACATCATGGACATGCTCATAAAATACACACCAGGTAGACCCCCGAGGTCCAGTGGCACTGAACTTCTGATGGTACCAGAAGCCAGGAACAAGAGATATGGAGGGACAGCCTGGAACACCTCACCTGAGAGCCTGAGATTGTCCAAAACTCCTAAAAAAAAAACTCAAAACCTACTTATTCAATCTCACCTTTTGAAACTAGGGAGAAAAGTTGGCAAATTTCGGGATTATAGAACTAGGATTACTGTGCTGTTGCGCTTGAGATCTTCTGTTGACAGGAAAGAGGACCTGGGTGCTGATGGGGCACTGTTAGCTATCAGCAGCACCTGGACCAGTACCAGGACCTGCACCAGGCTGTGTTGTTGTTATTGTTATTGTGTTGTTGCATCATAATTGCGCTTGAGATCTTCTGTTGACAGGAAAGAGCTGGACAAAGCAGTTCCGACGATGAGGACATTATTTTAAATTATTTGTGGACAGTGTGTACGCTGATAAGATGCAGGGAATTTTTCCTGGATACACGGTATAGAGGTTTACAGGTGTACAGGTTTACAGGTGTACAGGTTTACAGGTTTACAGGTGTACAGGTTTACAGGTTTACAGGTGTACAGGTTTACAGGTGTACAGGTTTACAGGTGTACAGGTTTACAGGTTTACAGGTGTACAGGTTTACAGGTTTACAGGTGTACAGGTTTACAGGTGTACAGGTTTACAGGTGTACAGGTTTACAGGTTTACAGGTGTACAGGTTTACAGGTGTACAGGTTTACAGGTGTACAGGTTTACAGGTGTACAGGTTTACAGGTGTACAGGTTTACAGGTTTACAGGTGTACAGGTTTACAGGTTTACAGGTGTACAGGTTTACAGGTGTACAGGTGTTTTTCGCCCTTGCTTGCTTGCTGTGCGCCGGTGGTCTGTTCCGCCGCTGGGGCACCTGGTTCGACTAGCCAAGTGCGGGGCTATTATGATCTGTGCTTGGTTGGCTGGGCCGGGTGTGCTGGTGGTGGGGCAAGTCGGTGTGTGGGGCGGCTATGGCCCCCCGGGGGGAGTTTGGGGGCCGCTGCTGAGCGCTGGTAGCGAAACTGGTAGTAGTCACTCGATGAGTAGAGCGCTGCAAGGGAATTTTCCTCGATACACAGTGTACAGGTTTTTTACCCTTGCCTGCTTGCGTGTTCTGTCATCATGTGAAGAGCATTGAATCACCTTTTGTGAGAAATGCGCTATACAAATAAAACTTGATTTGATTACAATTTGCAACTGCACAGGGAGACAAAGATCTTACTTTTTGAAGAAATGTCCTCTGGTCTGATGAAACAAAATTAAATTGTTTGACCATGATGACCACTGTTATGTTAGGAGGAAAAAGGCGGAGGCTTGCAAGCCGAAGAACACCATCCTAACCGTGAAGCACAGGGGTGGCAGCATCATGTTGTGGGGTGCTTTGCTGCAGGAGGGACTGGTGCACTTCCCAAAATAGATGGCATCATGAAGAAGGAACAATAGGTGGATTTATTGAAGCAGCATCTCAAGACATCAGGCAGGAAGTTAAAGCTTGGTTGCAAATTGGTCTTCCAAATGGACAATGACCCCAAGCATACTTCCAAAGTTGTGGCAATAAAGTCAAGGTAATCACTACAAAAAGTAAGTTCTCAAAAACAAACAAAAAAGCAATAAAATGGGGGAAATAGCAATGATCTGCCAATAGAACAGGAAGATTTCACTTTCCAAGAAGTATAAATATCTAGTCTCAAAGAACCCATCTTAAAACTAGTGCAGTCAGAATAAAAACAAGTACATTTGTCTGGATACAAAAACAAGATTTAAGAATGATTTTCTCAATATGTAGGAAAATGTGTTTACATTTAACAAATGCTAGTGCCATCATCTTGAAATAAGGCTATATGTTTAGGAAATATATATTTAAACCATTACAACTACACTAAAAACAAGTACATTTGTCTGGATACAGAGAAAAGATTTAAGAATTATTTTATATATGTAGGAATATGTGCTTAAATTAAGCATCTAGTGCTATTGCAAACGTCTTGAAATAAGGCTATATACCCTGGAATGTACATGTTGCGTTTAAAAAAAGTAATCCTGACTAAGATAAATGTACTCCTACTCAAAACGAGATTAGCTTACTTGAAAAAAGAATGAATCTAATTTCTTTTCACTTCTTTATTGAGGACTCAGTATATCCAGAGGCTGCATATGGGCAGGACAATATAAGTTCCATTGGTCCAAACGTGACAGAGCTTTAAACCTTTCTATAATAACACAATACTCACAGGTCTGTTATCGGGACTGAAAATGAAAATAAAAAATTGTATGGTGCATCCCTAGTCATTAATTTTCCACCCTGCCATTGCCTTTATATATAAACAAGTCATGTCCCGGATGTGGATGGTGTCTGAGAGGGCTTCTGTCTGCAACACAGAGAAAACGGTCACAATGCACTCTGGGTAAGGAAGGTGAAAGGTGTCATAACGCGTGTGATGGCAGAATTGTTACGTATCATTGAAGGGTTTATAAATGCTTTATTTTGTATTGTATTCATAGGAAATGTCATTGATGTGTCTGTGATAACAATGTGCAGAGTGAGCAGTTTTGGGTACTTTCCGCTTCTGCTAGTTTGCAAAGAACACCCTGTAGCTTAAGCAGAATCCTGTCTGTAAGCATACATCTATGTCTGAAGGAAACAACAGCTAACAACTGTCGCACGTATGTTTCCTGTCTGAGTACGAATGTTCATCTCTCCCTCTGCTAGGGGCTGACTTCATCAGACATACTTGTATACTCTGTATTGAACTGAGAATTCTGTGCGCATAGAATAAACACAAAACCTGTTTGATTCAAATTCAGACTATCTTTATTTCATCAACTCACCAATAAGGAATATATGTCAAGCACTGCTTTAGCTCTGCTAACCATAACTACTAGGCTGCTCTGCTAACCATAACTACTAGGCTGGCCTCTGCTAACCATAACTACTAGGCTGGACTCTGCTAACCATAACTACTAGGCTAGGCTAACCATAACTACTAGGCTAGGCTAACCATAACTACTAGGCTGGGGTCTGTTAACCATAACTACTAGGCTGGGGTCTGTTAACCATAACTACTAGGCTGGACTCTGCTAACCATAACTACTAGGCTAGGCTAGGCTAACCATAACTACTAGGCTGCTAACCATAACTACTAGGCTGGACTCTGCTAACCATAACTACTAGGCTGGACTCTGCTAACCATAACTACTAGGCTAGGCTAGGCTAACCATAACTGCTAGGCTGGACTCTGCTAACCATAACTACTAGGCTAGGCTAGGCTAACCATACATACTAGGCTGGACTCTGCTAACCATAACTACTAGGCTAGGCTAGGCTAACCATACATACTAGGCTAGGCTAACCATAACTAGTAGGCTGGACTCTGCTAACCATAACTACTAGGCTAGGCTAACCATAACTACTAGGCTAGGCTAGGCTAACCATAACTACTAGGCTGGATTCTGCTAACCATAACTACTAGGCTAGGCTAGGCTAACCATAACTACTAGAATGGACTCTGCTAACCATAACTACTAGGCTAGGCTAGGATAACCATAACTACTAGGCTAGGCTCTGCTAACCATAACTACTAGGCTAGGCTAGGCTAACCATAACTACTAGGCTGGACTCTGCTAACCATAACTACTAGGCTAGGCTAGGCTAACCATAACTACTATGCTAGGCTAGGCTAACCATAACTACTAGAATGGACTCTGCTAACCATAACTACTAGGCTGGATTCTGCTAACCATAACTACTAGGCTAGGCTAGGCTAACCATAACTACTAGGCTAGGCTAGGCTAACCATAACTACTAGGCTGGATTCTGCTAACCATAACTACTAGGCTAGGCTAGGCTAACCATAACTACTAGGCTAGGCTCTGGTAACCATAACTACTAGGCTAGGCTAGGCTAACCATAACTACTAGGCTGGACTCTGCTAACCATAACTACTAGGTTGGACTCTGCTAACCATAACTATTAGGCTAGGCTAGGCTAAGCATAATGAATGAATGAATGGTCTTTATTGTCATTAATATAGTACAGGTACCATACAACGAAATTTGTGAGGGGGGGCTCCAATGGTGCTAGGAAAAAAATACTAAAAACAAGAAGGGAAAAGAGCTGGTTTACATTTAATAAAGGCTATATACACTATTCAGATTCAGATTCAGATTCAGATAACGTTTATTGCCATTATGCTTGACACATGTAGGAATTTGCTTTGGCATTTACAGAAGGTGCATTTATGCTTTTTTCACATATACATGAACAAAACAAGTACAAATACAAATGCAAAGACAGGCAAAAACAGGACAACACAGGTCAGACAGTGCATGAATAGTGCTGTATATAAAGTGCCGTGCAGAGTTATTCAAGGTCCAGTGCATGTTCAGTCCTGGGCAGACTTGGAGGCGGGGGGGAGGGGGAAGCCAGAGTAATTTAGCAGCCTGGCGGCTGAGGGGAAGAAGCTGAGCCTGTGGCGGGCCTTTAATGCCTTAGGCAGCCGCAACCTTCTTCCAGAGGGAAGCAGGGTGAGGAGGCCGTGGCCGGGGTGGAAGGGGTCTGCCATGATCTTCCTTGCCCTCCTCAGAGCCCTGGTGTCATGCAGGGAGTTGAGGGAGGGCAAGGGACAGCCGATCACCCTCTCTGCTGAGCGTATTACCCGCTGCAACTTGGCCTTGTCCTTGGTCGTTGCAGCAGGGAACCAGGTGATGATGGAGTGGGTGAGGATGGACTCTATGATGGCCGTGTAAAACTGGACCATCATGGACCTCGGCAGCCTGAATTTCCTCAGTTGCCGGAGGAAGAACATCCTCTTCTGGGCCTTCTTCGTGAGGGCCTCGGTGTTCCGCTCCCACTTGAGGTCCTGGGAGATGGTCATGCCTAGAAAGCGGCATGACTCCACGGAGGCCACCGGGGTACCTCCCAGCGTGATGGGAGGGGGCAGGGCTGCTTTCCTACGGAAGTCCACCACCATCTCCACTGTTTTTAGAGCATTGAGCTCCAGATTGTTAAAACTGCACCAGCTCTGCAGCCCCTCGATCTCACCGTGCTGGTGCTCCACTATACTATACTATACAAATAAAACACTGTGCTGTACTCTATGCTATGCTATAAATATCCTAACATTTCCTATCTCTGAACCTTATGTGCACGAGGGTTGTCATATTGCACATAGTATTATTGCACATTCATTTAAAGTGTCGCAGTTTGCAGGTTTGAAATGTTCACAGTTTTGTTTCAGTATTGCACTTGATTACAATCTAGTAGCTGCCATCAAATTGTCTAGATTGTCCAGGGCCTAGAACCTAGGTCTTTGCTGTGTTCAGGGCCTGAATGGCTCTAGGGTAGAAGCTGAGCTTCAGTCTATTTGTCCTTGCGGACATGGTCCTGAACCGCCTGTCCGAGGGCAGCCGAGCAAAGTGTTCGTACCCAGGGTGGGATGGGTCTCTGGAGATCTTGGAGGCCTTCCTGAGGCAGCGTGTGTTGTACAGCTCTTCCAGAGAGGAGAGGGGGGCGCCGATGATCTTCTGGGCCGATCTCACGACTCTCTGTAGCGCTTTCCTCTCTGCGGCTGTGCAGCTGGAGAACCACACGCAGATGCAGTAGGTGAGGATGCTCTCCACTGTGCAGCGGTAGAAGGTCACAGGCAGCTCCTGTTTGAGGTGGTATTTCCTGAGGATTCTCAGGAAGTAGAGCCGCTGTTGTGCCTTCTTGATGATGGCTGCTGTGTTGGTCTTCCAGGACAGGTCATCCTGTATGTGCACCCCCAGGAATCGGAGGGTTGAGACTCTCTCCACGCTCCCTCCATCGACGAGCAGGGGCTGGACCTCAGATTTTTTCCTCCTGAAGTCCACGATGATTTCCTGGGTCTTTGACTGGTTCAGCAGCAGGTTGTTAACCTTGCACAGCTTGCCCAGCTGCTCCACCTCATCCCTGTACGCCGCCTCGTCCCCCCCCCCCGAGATGCAGCCCACCACGGTGGTGTCGTCTGCAAACTTTATGATGGAGTTGCTGGGGTGGACGGGGGTGAAGTCGTAGGTGTAGAGGTTGTAGAGTAGTGGTCACCAACCCGTCGATCGCGATCGACTGGTAGATCTTTGAGACTTTCCCTGTAGATCTTTGATTGATAAAAAAAAATAAAATAAATAAATTTAATAATACATTTTACATTTAAAAAAATTAAAAATACACAAAGAGCCTATGTTTTGCACGCGCCTCTCTCTCTCTCTCTCTCTCTCTCTCTAGCAAACTGTTGTGTCGCAAATGCTGCATGAAAGTGACCAATCAGATAAGAGAATAGTACTGCTACGTGACTCGCAAAAAAAACATTTGTCAAAATGGTTTTCCAGGATTCTACAACAAAGGTGGGACTGTGTCGTAATGACCCTGATTTTCCCTCCTTCGTCAATTATCACTGTGTGATCCATCAGCAGGCCTTGGCTGGTAAGGTGTTGGACTTTTCCCATGTAATGACACTGGTGGTGAAACTAGTCAACTCGATTCGAGCGAAAGCGCTTCAGCACCGCTTATTCAAAGCGTTATTGGACGAGCTCGACGCTGCTTACGGAGACCTGCTTCTCCATGCTGATGTGCGGTGGTTGAGTCGCGGCAAAGTGCTGCAGCGATTTGTCGACTTGCTGCCCGAGATCAAGACGTTCCTGTCGACAAGGCAAGTGGTAGTAAATATGTTCATAGGCAAAGGACTTAAATTGGTGTGGAAAGTCAGATCTTTACCTTTTCTTTTTACTGTTTCCCCCTGCTTTTATATTCATTCTATGCATGTATATGTTTTTATATATGTTTTTATTCACTTTATGTTCTTATTCCTGTTGTAAAGCACTTTGAGCTGCATTTCTTGTATGAAAGGTGCTATATAAATAAAGCTTTACTTACTTAGGCCTACTTAATTACAAGGAACGAGGAGCACAAGGAACTGGCAGACGATGCGTGGCTACTAGGGGTGTAACGGATCACGGAAATTCCGTGATCCGTTCGGATCGCCCTCCACGGTTCGGAACGCATGTGTACCGCGGATCAATTGCAAAATGTTAACAAGTAATAATATTACTTAATATCTTACTTAATATCTCTTGTAAATCACAATGTAGAGTTGCCATGAAAAGATAGACGCGACAGTTGCGGGCTTTGTTGTACTTTAAAGCGCAATGATAGGTTGATAATGCGAAAGAAAAAGAATCCGTTGTTTGCTCACTACACGTGAAGCTGGAAATCCACAACAACAAGGCTGCGTTCGTAAATTCGCTCTGGAATCTGATCAGCGTTCAAGGAACGCCTCTTGTCCAATCAAATTACTTGGTCCCTTTATGACGTCGGACCCAGTGTGCGCTCCGGCGCTCTCAAAGCGAATTTACGAACGCGGCCCAAGTGTATCATGTTACGTTGTTCGGCGGAGAAGAACTCGAAATGCCTCCTCATCATTTAAATCCCATGTATTGGAGCACTTTGGCTTCTCTGTCAACTATGACGGGAGGCACGAAAAAGGTAGCTCGACAACTTCTGATAATGTAGGCATTTTTTTCATACCATGTTCAAAATAAGGGTTCACTTTATTATTTAGTTAAAAGTGGCATAAAACATGTTTATTCATCTGCTAGAGCCCAGTGACTCACTGCTGCAACCAGGCGAGGCTCCTCCCTCTCTCCTATCATTTAAATTGAGTGTATTTCAGTATAATTATGTAATGTTTGAGTGTAGAATATGTTATATATATATATATATATATTATATATATATATATGTATATATATGTATGTATATATATATATATATATATATATATATATATATATATTACCAGTTTTGACATCTTGAATGTTGTTGGTTTTTGTCACATAGTAAAAGTGGTGTTTTTACAGAATTTAAGGAAAAAGCAGTTTTTATAAAAACAAAAATGTTTTGTGTTGATCCGAAAAATGATCCGATCCGTGACTCAAAAACCGTGACACGATCCGATCCGTGAGTTAGGTGATCCGTTACACCCCTAGTGGCTACTGGACCTGGGGTTCCTGACAGACATAACCGCAAAACTGAACGCACTCAACTACGAGCTGCAGGGAAAAGACCGACACCTTCCCCACATGATAAGCACAGTAAATGGGTTCAAGGTCAAGCTCGGTGTTTGGACCACACACACCTAAAGAATGGGAGGCTGACACACTTTCCCAACCTGGAGAAAATGTCACAGGCCTTGGAAGACAATGATGCTTTTCACCCTGAGCAGTACTGTGCTCCCCTGGACAAACTGGCAACAGAGTTCAATCAGCGTTTTGGTGAGTTAGATGTCATGGGAGATATTGCTGCATTTGTCTCAAACCCAGGGCTGGACTGGCCATCTGGCATACCGGGCATTTGCCCGGTGGGCCGCGGTAGTTTTGGGCTGAGCCGACCGGCAAAATATTTTTTTTTTTTTTTTTTTTTTTTTTTTTTTTTTAACCAGCCGGCCCGGCCGAAAGCTACCATCGGACGGACCATAAATCGAAAGCTACCATTGAATGGCCCATAAATCAGGGACAGCGGCCCATTGGTCAATTTTCTATACAGACACTGGGCTGGCCCAATCAACAGAGAGAAGGGGGGGGGGGGGGGTCAGGGGTCACGCACGCACGCAGCACCAGACCTCCGTCTCAGTTTCGCGGTAGTTTTGGGCCGAGCCGGCCGGCAAAATAAATGTAGTTAGCCTGGATAGTTACTAGATAGATACTGAGAGAGATGGAGCGCAAAAGCACACTAAAACGGAAGGGAGGCTGGGAAAAACTTAGGGAGAAAAACAAAAAGAAACTCGAGGCAGATGCTGCCAAATGTGTAAACATTAGGGACATGTTTGCTGCACCCTCAAGTTTACCACAGCAGCAACAGCAACAGGTTGAAGAGGAGGCTGGCAGGGAGGAGCGGGAGCAGGGTACAGATACAGAGGATAGAGAGGATACAGAAGAAGCGGGGCCGAGTCAGCCTGTAACCGTTGACCCGGTAAGGAAAATATAGGTAGCTGTTAGGGGTGTAACGGATCGCCCCCCACGGTTCGGCACGCATGTGTACCGCGGATCAATTGCAAAATGTAACCAAGTAATAATATTACTTAATATTAGTTAATATCCCTTGTAAATCACAATGTAGAGTTGCCATGAAAAGATAGACGCGACAGTTGCGTGCTTTGTTTTACTCTAAAGCGCAATGATAGGTTGATAATGGGAAAAAAAATCTAGAACAACAAGGCTGCGTTCGTAAATTCGCTCTGGAATCTGATCACTGAGTACACTGGTCTACTTGCACTGGTACCATTGCTTACTGTATGTAGTCGTCTTTGTAGTGGTTTGGGGGAATACTACAGTTTGTCATATGACTGTACAGCACAATATATAAGACGAGTATATAAGGCAAGTATTTTTGTGCTGGTGGGTGTGGTCCGACCGATTGGGGTGGGCCTGTCTGGGCCAAAAATGCCAGGGCCTAATTTTTGTCCCAGTCCAGCCCTGCTCAAACCCATTTGTGCCCATTGATATAGAGCAGGTAGCAGCCAAATTCCAGCAAGTATTTACTTTGCCAAGTGGAGTTGACATGGAGATGGTTGATTTACAAAATGACATAGAGCTGAAAGCCAGGTCAAGGGACAGTGACTTTTGGGGACTTGTCAGCAGAGAGAAGTGTCCTCTTCTCACTGCATGTGCACTAAGAGTGAGAGCCTACTTTGGATCCACATATCTCTGTGAAATGTCATTTTTTTTTTCTGTCACACAGATGAAAATAATCAAATCAAAGTACAGGAGCCGCCTTACTGACAGACACCTCACAGACTGTCTCAGACTGGCAGTCAGTAGCTATGAGCCAAACTACAAAGCACTTGTAGACAGTATCCAGTCACAACCATCACACTGACTTGAGTGAGTAACATGACTGTTTCGATGTGAAAAGTAATGCTGCATAAGATGACTGCACTTAGCACTGACTGAGACACAAGTACACATTACAGTTCTACTTTATAAAATGCTATACTTGTAAATATGTTTGTCAATGTTAATAATATGAGAAAGTACACATTAGTTTTACTTTTGTTTTGATGTGAAAAGTGATGCTGCATAAGATGACTGCACTTAGCACTTACTGAGAAAGTACACATTACAGTTCTACTTTATAAAATGCTAATTGTAAATATGTTTGTCAATGTTAATAAGTAAGAATAATAATTAAGTCAGTCAAGTGTCAAAATGTCAAGAATGTCAGCTAACGTTACTATGAACAAAATGATTTTATCATACATTCCTCCATTCCATCATTCCATGCCTTTATTTTTTTGTGTTGTAATGAAATGACATAATCAAACTTTGAATTGAATTTCAGTTATGTACAATTCTTAAAGCAAGACAGCTGCCTGATATGCTTGATACAGTCTTTTTTTTTTTTTGCATCAATTTTAATGTTGGACCAATGCATTGCATCTAATTAAAATACAGGCAAATAAACGTCATTAAGTTTAAAGTACTATCTTGGCTGTCTTTTTCTCTCAACGCTTCAATAGGTAGATCTTGCCTTCACCAAGGCCGAGGTCAGGGATCTTGGGCTTAAAAAGGTTGGTGACCACTGTTGTAGAGGATGGGGCTTAGCACGCAGCCCTGGGGGGACCCAGTGCTGAGTCTGAGGGCTGTGGAGGTGTGGGAGCCCACCCGCACCCTCTGGGGGCGGTCAGACAGGAAGTCCTTGATCCATGCACAGATGGAGTGTGATAGTCCCAGGTCTAGTAGTTTGGTCACTAGCCTGTCTGGAAGGATGGTGTTGAAGGCAGAGCTGAAGTCCACAAAGAGCAGTCTCGCGTAGCTGTTCCCCCTCTCCAGGTGGGATAGAGTGGAGAGTCGTCGCGATGGCGTCCTCTGTGGACCTGTGGGCTCTGTAGGCGAACTGGTATGGATCCAGGTTGGGCGGGAGGCGTGTGACTATGTGGGTCCGGACCAGTTTCTCGAAGCACTTCATGATGATTGGTGTGAGTGCCACCGGGCGGTAGTCGTTTAGGCAGCTCACCGTGCTTTTCTTCGGGACTGGGATGATTGTTGAGGTTTTCAGGCAGGGTGGGATGGTGGCCTGGGACAGGGACTGGTTGAAGGTATTTGGTGAAAACCCCGGCGAGCTGGTCGGCGCAGTCCCTCAGCACCCGTCCCAGGACGCCATCCGGCCCTGAGGCTTTTCTGGGGTCCACCGCCTTCAGCACGCGTCTCACTTCATGCTCTGTAAGGGTGAGGCTGCTGAGAGCTGGAGAGAGTGGTGTTTGTGTTGTGGTTACCTCCGTTCGCCCCTCGTCGAACCGGGCGTAGAAGGAGTTCAGCTCTTCCGCCAGCAGGGGGTCGTCCTCCGCGGCTGTGAGCCTGTTGGCTCTGAAGTTTGTCATGTGCTGAACCCCCTGCTACACTCGCCTGGAGTCGTTGCTCAGGAAGCATTCCTCAATCTTCTCTCTGTGGTCTGCCTTGGCCTCCCGGATGCCACGGTTTAGGTTAGCCCTGTTGGTGCTGTACAGCAGTGTGTCCTTCGCTGAGAAGGCGTTGTCCCTCTCCTTGAGCAGTTTTCGGACCTTCTCAGTCATCCATGGCTTCGTGTTGGGGTAGACCCGGACACGTTTGTCCACGGTGGCTGAGTTGGTGCAGTTCACTATGTGGTTCAGAACCGACGACGTGAACTGTTCCAGGTCCTCATGCTCATATTCCTGCCATGAGGTGTCATTCAGGCAGATCTGCAGTGGGGCGGACCCTGCTGGCCAGGTTCTGACAGTCTTAGTGGTGATGGGAGCACTTTTCCTCATGGGAGTGTAGGCTGGGATCAGGAGGATGGACACGTGGTCAGACATGCCTAGATGAGCTAGCGGTCTAGCCTTGTAAGCAAGCTTGATGTTGGTGTATACCAACATCAAGCCCAGCTGCTCCACCTCATCCCTGTACGCCGCCTCGTCCCCCCCCGAGATGCAGCCCACCACGGTGGTGTCGTCTGCAAACTTTTTTTGGACTCTGCTAAGTAGGCCTACCCACAATCCAGGGCTGCCAAGTCTCACGCAATCACCGTGAGACACACGCATTTCAACCAGTTCTCACGCTCTCACGCCGCATCTCTATTTCTCACGGCGAGAAATAACAATTTGTTTAACCGGACATGAGTTTCGTGGCATCTTTCTGCACGCTCGTTAACTTGAGTCTGCAATTGAAGCGGCAGGCGAGCGCTGATGGAAGAACCTGTGTTCGCGCGAGCTGCAAGAACGTAGCAAGCAGGGTTGCCAGATTGGGCTACTTTGGTCACACTGGACGGGTGCATTCGGCAGCTTTTAGACTGGTTGGGCTGGACATTGTCAATTCCGTCTGGCAACCGTGGTAGTGTGGGAGTTGTAACAATGAGACGACAGACGTAGGCTGGAGTCGAGGTTGTTTACTTCTCCTCACTTTTAGATACATGCAAAACATACACTCAGTAAGTAACAACAGTAACCATAGTAACAATACTAGTATATCCCGGAACCGGAAACCATAGCCCCTTTAACACCCACTTTTAAAGGTACAAGCTCTCCTTGGTGAATGTCTCTCCTATTGTGAATCACCACACAAGCAAAATATGTGCATACAGGTGCAACTAAAAAAATTTGAATATCGTGCAAAAGTTCATTTCAGTAATTCAACTTAAAGGGTTAAACTTAAATATTATATAGACTCATTGCATTGTACATATGCATGATTATACTTTTCAGAGGGCTGACATTTCTGTATTTAAAATCCTTTTCTTATTGATTTCATGTAATATGAAACATTTCTGAGATTTAATTTTGGGTTTTCATAAGCTGTAAGCCATAATCATCAAATTTATAACAAATAAAGGCTTTAAATATCTCGCTTTGCATGTAATGAGTCTATATAATATCTAAGTTTAACCCTTTAAGTTGAATTACTGAAATAAATGAACTTTTGCACGATATTCAAATGTTTTGAGTTGCACCTGTACATTACAACATCGTATCTGGTAGCCTACTGGACTGGGTTGCACCAATATGGCGTAAGTCAGTAGTTACTAAACCCCTAGTTGTTACTAGCTAGTTTCAAACTAGTTGTTTACTAATTTCGGTTGCACCACGCCAATCTAGTAAATTGTTATGACACGGGAGCGAGGGGGCTCAAGGACACGACACCGGAGGCAGAATACAGTGTTAGCCCCGTAGGGTATTTATTTACAGTGCAGGCGGGTGGAAAAACAGATGATGAGTCCGGGGGTTTCAGCCTGGCGGGCTGGGGGTAGTGGCTGGCGTGGGCTGTAGAGGAACAGAGAAACAGCGTAAGTCTCTACGGTAGGCCAGTACAAAAAGGTATGTGCGCATCCAAAAAAGCACAAGGGAGTTTGTATATGGGAAAATACAAATCACAAAAAATAGTAACAAGAGCAAAGTACACGACTGGTAATAGAGGATACTTGCCAGGCCATTCTTAGGGAAGAACTGACGATGAATGAAGGGAGTCCAGGGTAGATGTAGCCAGAGGGTTGATTGGGAGTGGAGACAGGTGTGTTGGTTTGGCTGTGGCTGGATAACCCTCCAATCACCGGGAACGAGCTTCACCTGCGGCGGAGAGCACGCTGTGCTCGAGTTGTGGGGGCGGGTGCTCGAGCTGTGGGGGCGGGGGAGGGCGTGTGTGACGGCCCAGCCGTAACAGTAAATACTCAGTTTTGGTAACTGTTTTTTGTTTCTCTACTGTAATATAACCAGGTACATTAATAATAATAATAATAATTCATAATAATTTCAATTTACAATACAAATACAACAATTGGGGATCCCTCAAAAAAAATGTGGGTGCGCTGCGCGCAACCACCAAGCCCTCATTCTGACCCAGGAAAAACCCTGGTATGTACTGTATAACATGATAGCCATCTATGAGCAATGCACTATAAGATGATGATCAAGGGTCTTTCTGCTGCTGACCAAGGGGCTGAGTCCTGTTAAAGGGGCCCATTTTTCTTTTAGAGTCTGTAGGCTACTGTATTTGTTTATTAAGAGTTCATAAATATGAGATATTGTCTGAATCTTTTTCTTGTTTTATAAAATGTTAATTATTTTCATTTCTTGTGCTGGTTTATTATGAACAATATGTAAAATTGCAGGAAACTAGCACAAATAATTGGGTGGGAGAGAGGGGCCGCCGCTGCCAAAACGCGCACAGTTTTGGGTCGCTCCACCGCCAAAAGATCTCACTCCAAACTTTTGGTGAAACTTGGCAGCTCTGCCACAATCTCTCTTTGGCATTTGTGTGCGCATGCGTAGTGGCTGAGATTACTTCAACATAAAGTTCTGCACTAGCAGTAGTTGAAACAACACTGCATTCGTCAACTGAAAGACCCATACCGCCAATTTTCGGTACGAATACATGAAATGGAGATGGGACCTGTTTCGAATGCTATCTTGGGGATGTAATTGAATTGTACAACAGTTGAAATGACTCATAGTGTTTTCCAGTTAACAGTTAACAACACACTAAACACAATTCTCTACATTTGGCACACACCTTGTAACATCTCTTGTGTTCACATGGAAAACGCTACCATTCAGAATGCTAAACTCAAACCACCAATCACACAATCACACTCCTCATATGGGAAAACACCTATTGCATTTGAATTAGCAATAAAAGGGCCAAAGGTGAGCTCTCCTGTGTTGAAATATATCTCAGAAAATATATGAAATATATTTTAGGGCTGGATTCGTCATGCCAGGCGATACTTTCCCTTCTGCTTGGTTAAGGGAGAACATTGCCTGTGATGTCGACGAGGTGTTGTGGCCTTTGTGTAGAGTATCTTCTTTTTTCCTATTTTTTGTTCTGTATGAAGAACACTTTACAAAAACTGTTTTCCGCTGATCATAGTGTTTTCCATTGTGCACATCAGTGTTCAATTGGTTGTTACAAGTGTATATTCATTTGATGCTGTGTGTTTGTAATTTGATGTCAAAATGTCATTTTATGGGTTTATTGTCATTTTTAAGACATAACATTATTTTGAATGCAGTGTTTGCTTTTGCAAGAGATTTGTGGAGTTCAGGGTTTTGTGTGTGAGTTTTTGGATTTGTGTTAAGAGTTGAGAGAAAATTTGCTAAGCTTTGAGAAAACATATTAAAGCAAGAAAAACTGTAACAATACTAGGACACAATGTAACACACTTTCAAGCCTCAAGTACACCTTGTTAGGTCTTGGTCACATGTAGAGTGCATGTGCTGGGTGCTACATTACAATAGAGGAAGGTTATAGAGCTGTAACATGCCATGGGTTGCACATGTGTGTATTCTAGGATAATAATAATAATAATAATAATAATAATAATAATAATAATACATTGTATTTGTATTGCACTTTACATAAAGAAATATCAAAGTGCTACAGACTAAAAACAAGAAGAAAGATACAATATTTGTTTTAAAAGGCTAATGAAAGGCTCTATTAAAAAGGTAGGTTTTAAGGCCTCGTTTAAAAGCATCCACAGACTGTGGTGCCCTTAGGGTGGCAGTAGAACGGAGGGTGCGTGAGGAGGTCTGAGGGGTATGGAGGAGTTCCTTGAGGTAGGGGGGGGCAGTTCCGTGGGGCAGTTTCATGCATCTTAAGTCTCTATTTGCCAGTCATTGTAATTACTTATTTACCCAATCAGTGTGTAGATGTTATAGTGTTATGTTTACATGCTGTATAGTCAACTATTTAGCAGAGGTACTATCGTTGTATTAGCTTACCCTGTCATAGAGTATGGGTGATATTATGATGTCATGTTATATTTATATTAAAAGAACACAACACAGAGATAAATACATAGGGGTCGGCTGTGGAGCAGGAGGTAGAGCTGCCGTCTAATGATCGCAAGGTTGGCAGATTGGCAGTTCGAGCCCCGGCTGACCACATTTCGAAGTGTCCTTGGGCAAGACACTGAACCCCAAATTGCTCCCAGTGAGCGGGCCGGCACCTTGCATGGTAGCTTGCCGCCATTAGTGTGTGAATGGGTGAATGAGAGGCCATTGTAAAGCGCTTTGGATAAAGGCGCTATATAAGTGCAGTCCATTTACCAGTCCATTTACATAGTACGTTCAGTTCAGGGAAGGCTGAGTAGGGTGGAAGAGGACTGAGGACGTTGTTATTGTACATTTTGTTCTGTTTCATGGGGAGTTGGGGGCAGCGGTAGCCTAGAGGTTAGAGAGGCTGGCTAGCAATCGGAGGGTCGCTGGTTCGATCCCCGCCTCAGGAGGGAGCTGCATGTGCCATTGAGCAAGGCACGTGCCTCGAGCAACAATTGACTGACACGTTGATTGCATGGCAAATAAAACAATGATTATTAAGTGGCTACCAACAGATCAAGTAGAAGCTGTGCCCCAGCTAGTCAACTGACAGTCAGATGATAAGGCTAAGACGTGTGTGTACATCCAAGTGTTTAATGTCTGGACATCTGTCCTTGCCTTAGAAGGAGATAACCCCAGGGTGTACATGGTTGTGATAATATCACAAAGGGACGGCCCGCAAAAACCGATCTAGTGAAGCCTAGCTGCAGAGCTAGTGAGGATATATACCTACAAGTCGACTGTACTTGTTCCTGTCAAACGAAATAAAGATCAAGACTTGACTCCCTGATATGTGTTCCAGACTCTTTCTTCAAAACAAGATCACCTGTGTAGTGATATTTACTTGGCTTGTCTAGTCATTCTATATTCGAATTTTTATCTCTTATAGAAGCACAAATCACACAATTCATTTCACTTTCATTCATCTACTTTCAGCTATGAAACAGTTGTGAAGGCTTGGCTCCGTCCTGACCAAAGCTCTGTGATGATTCACCCAGGGTTGAGGAAGCTCGTCTGAACATGGATTTCATTCAATTACCAGTTACCAAGGGAAGAAGTTAAACTACACTAAAGCTATAGTTTTCAATATCAAGCTACTTTAAAAAAAGAAGAAAACTTAAAAGTAAAAAATATTATAATAATGTTGAAAGACAACAGGTGACATGGAGCAAAGTAGGGAGACAGAAAGCAATGAGGGAATAAATAGTATGAACATTTGAAGGGCTGGAATAATAGGTATATATAATAATAGGTCAATTATTTTTAAAAAAATGTTTTGTTGTGAAGATAGTGAGTAGTTACAGTACCTCACAACACTGCTACATGGCACAAAGAAAATACTTCACTACTGAAAACTACTAGACTTAAATGTAGTTTAACAACCACCAAGCTACAGCAACATGTTGTTACTCTAATAGTAGAGCTATAATAATAATACTACTAATAATAACAATATTAATAATAATAATAATAATAATAACTTTATTTCTATAGCGCTTTTCCAGCAAACGTTGCAGCTCAAAGTGCTCCAATCATTGTATAATCATAATTTAATTATTTAGTCATTTAAAGGCAATATTAAAAAGATGGGTTTTTAGTCTTGACTTGAACATATTTGCTGAGGTTGCATCCCTAATGTAAACTGGCAGTGAGACACAATCTGGGTGCATAAAATGAGAATGCAGCCTCACCAAATCTCTTCTTTTGTACATGTGGTACACAGAGAAAACCAGCGTCAGAAGACCTGAGAGCTCTATTGGGCTGATGCTGCTTGCTAGCTGATGCTAGCAAAAGGTCTTTCAGATATTCTGGTGCTGTGCCAGTGAGAGCTTTATAAACAAGCAGAAGGATCTTGAAATCAATTCTGAACTTAACAGGTTAACACAAATATATAGTGGAACTACTCCCCAACACTGCGATTCACCATATCCACCCTGGCAACGTAAAGTCATAGTTCAACCTTGTAGTTTATATGGTCCTTAGGCAAGTTGGATTAAGCCATACATTTTTCCTCTACTGTCTAAATAATTGTCAACATTTGAAGACACAGAACCCTACAAATGCATACAACAACAAAGCACATGTGTGCAACATCAAGTTAATGTAAACAGTTCTCGCGCTCTGAGTTTCTCACACAAGTCTTGAACTCTGAATTACCAAGACACAAGACTGCTGTCCGAAGTATACTGGATGGAAACCAGCTACGCCACAGAAAGGATCATTTGATGGCACGGGTGTGAGGAATTGACCATCTCAACTCGGCTACACACACAGGTTCAGATAGATACATAGACTCCCCCCAACAAACATACCATGGTATACTGTATATATACGCCATTTAGCTGACGCTTTTATCCAAAGCAACATACGTTGCAATTAGTGGATACATTTCAGTATATATGGTCGCAGCGGGAATCAAACGCACAACCTAAGCGTTGTTAGCGCCCATGCTCTACCAACTGAGCCACAGTGGACCACGATGTCCACTCCAGACCTACCTGTGTCCGTAGGCGTGTGTCCTAGGTACTCCTTACTCCGGAGGGCTGCATGGATCAGCTCGCCCTGGGGGCGGGGGCCAGGGTTGGGAGAGGCCCCAGGGTCAGGGGCCACAGAGCTCACACCTGAGAGGGAAGTAGAGGAATGGAAACTAGAATAAGCAAACAAGCAAGTACAGTGGTTTTATATCACAAGCAAAAAAGAGTTTACACACAGAATGTACAGTTATCTTCAGATACAGTATCTCCTCTGTGACCTGCTCTGTTTCTTTCTCTCGCTTCATGACTGTGTACCAGTGTATTTGTGTGTGTAATCATTAGTCTATCTCTCTCTCTCCCTCTCTGTCTCTGTCCCTGTCTCTCTCTGTCTCTCTCTCTGTCTCTGTCTCTGTCTCTGTCTCTGTCTCTGTCTCTGTCTCTGTCTCTCACTCTCTCTCTCTCTCTCTCTCTCTTTCTCTGTCTCTCTCTCCATCTCTCTCTATCTCCCTCTCTCTCTCTCTCTCTCTCTCTCTCTCTCTCTCACACACACACACACACACACACACACACACACACACACACACACACATTACCTGTAGTTAGGTGGAGGATGGTGACCGATATAATCACAGTCAAAAATGTGGACACCATGATTTGAAACAGCCTAAAGAGAGAGGGATAAGAAAGCAAAGAAGATGTGAGGATAAATCATTATTATTAACGTTATTTTGGAAATTGGCTTTGCAACATAACAATGCAGAAAAACAGCAGACATAGATGATTATGCTGCAAACACAATTTCCCCTCTTTTGGCAATGCCTCTATCACAGCTCTGGAAATCAGTGTCTGTTGAATCCTAACACAGGCACACCTGATTACAGTTAGTGAGGTACTGATAAGTGATCATAGGACCAGCTAACTACTATGCTAGTAGTACCTCAAAGGTACCTGGAATCCAAACATAACTATTGACCATGCCAAAAGAGGTGAAAAGAAAAGTTTTGAGTGAGGAAAAGAAGGGTTCAATTCTGGTTCTACTGGCAGAGGGATACAGTGAGTGCAGGTTGCTTCCATCCAATGTCAAAGATGGCGGTTCATAAGAACAAGGTCAATCAGCAGACAATGGGGACGACACAGCTACAGACCAGCAGAGGGTGAAATTGACTCTCCACTGACCAGGATGACCAGGATGACTCATTTGAATGTCACTCAACAACCATAATATGTTATGAAGTGAACTACAAACAGAAAGACAAACAGCAGCTGGGGTGAAGTGCACGGCGATTTGAAACTGACTCCTAGTTGCAGGGCTGAAGTCGTGCAAAGCTCGAAAAAAGCCCTTCATCAATGAGAAGCAAAGGAGAGCCAGGCTGAGTTTTGCAAAAGACCATAAGGATTGGAACTGAGGACTGGAGTCAGGTCATCTTCTCAGCTTTGCCCAACACCTGGTCATCTAACGGTTAGACGGAGACCTGGAGGGGCCTACCAGCCACAGTGTCTCACACCCACTGTGGAATTTGGTGGAGGATCAGTGATGATCTGGGGGTGCTTCAGCAAGGCTGGAAACGGCCAGATTGACCTTTGTGAGCGACACATGAATCAAGCCACGTACAAGGTTGGAAGAAAACTTGCTTCCTCCTACTCTGACAATGTTCCCCAACTGAGGATTGTTTTTTCCAGCAGGACAATGCTCCATGCCACACAGCCAGGTCAACCATGGTAAGGTTAGAGGACCACCAGATCAAGACCCTGACATGGCCAGCCCAATCTCCAGACCTGAACCCCACTGAAAACCTCTGGAATGTGATCCAAGATGGAATACGGATGGTCATAAGACATCAAACAAAGCTGAGCTGTTTGACTTTCTAAACCCGGAGTGGCATAAGGTCACCCAACAGCAATGTGAGAGACTAGTGGAGAGCTGCCACGACGCATGGAAGCTGTGGGTGAAAATCAGGGTTATTCCACCAAATATTGATTTCTGAACTCTTCCTAAGTTAAAACATTAGCATTGTTTTGTTTAAAAAAGAATGCAAACTTCTTTGCATTATTCGAGGTCTGAAAACACTGGATCTTTTTTGTTATTTTGCCCAGCCTTTTCTGCCAATAAATGCTCTAAATGACAATATCTTTATTTGGAATTTGGGAGAAATATTGGCATGGCAGTAGTTTGTAGAATAAAACCCAAAATATTTTTTTTGCTCAAACACCTATAGCCTATACTGTACCTATAAATAGTGAAACCGGAGAAACTGATCATTTTGCAGTGGTCTCTTATTTTTTTCCCAGAGCTATGACCAACAAAAACAGAACGATCTATTGTAATATTTATTAGCATAGTGAAGTATCATCATTGTTTGGGTTGTTATTGCCATTCCAGAAATGTCCTATCACCAAAGACTACTAAAAAAAGGTAAAAACAGTCTCGAAATTCAGATTTTTAACACGTATTTAGATGATGCGAGTCCCGAGGCCACATGATTAGGATCCGCGGCAGACGTGTTGTTCTAACATGTACCTCCTGTGTCACCTTGTCACATCACTCCACAATGTATGAGAAACCAATGACTCAAGCGATCATTTAAAATAAATAAATAAATACAAATCAAGATCAAACATATAAGGTGCTGCTGAAGAATATCCAAATCTCATTCCATCCCTTCGCCCATTCATGTGGCTCCTCCAGGCCGTTAATTGCGTTTCCCCATGTGTTCTGTTCAAATTATCTGCCAAATTCAATCCGTCCCCACTCCCCAGACGACAATCAAAAACGCATTTGCATCAGATATAAAATCCTAATTCGTGTTGAAATGACAACGCATCCGATCTCGTTGCAGGTAGCGTTTCCAATGCAAGGTGATGGAGCGCTAAAAGACAACCTCCTAAAAATACATAGTTAGGCCTGAAATTAGGCTACGTACCTGCAAAACGTCCTTTCGACTCCCAGTTTCAGTACAAATAGAAAAGATAATGGCGAGCAACTATGTCCCTTCTATACGCCTATCGAAAATACCAGCGCGGATTCTGAGCGTCAGATTGGTTGAAAGAATCATCCGCTCGCACCCGGCCTCCTTCGTTATGAGCATGAAGCGATGTTTGGTAAGACTACAGTCTACACCCAACCTTTCAACGATCACAACCATCACTCTCACCAAATAGGAGAAACGGTACTCCGCTGTCCTTTTCCTCTTCTCCCCTTTTTCTCCTTGACGGTCTCTCTCTGCGCCTGTCTGTGTCGGGCCGCAGCAGAGCAGGTCTCCGTGTGGCTGGTCAGTCAGTGTGTGTAGGAGCAGGTCTCCGTGTGGCTGGCCAGTGTGTGTAGGAGCACTTGTGTGTGTGGCTTGTCAGTGCGTGTAGGAGCAGGTCTCCGTGTGGCTGGCCAGTGTGTGTAGTGGCACTTGTGTCGGGAGTCAAAGCTCAGAGATGTAGCCTAGCGGCTGTGCACAGTTATTGCTTCAAACTAACTCAATGCAGTCATCACTGAGGAGCTGTCCACCAACATAGTGCTGAAATGCCATCCAAGACTTCCATAGGATATGCCTATTGATTCACATTTAGCCTGCAGTGACACTTCACTGAAATAGTAGCCTATTATAGATAGACATGTAGCGTCGCCTACACGTGTCGTTCACTTCACTTCATATGATCAATCAGAGTTGGGGGGTAGGCTATATGCTATTATATAAGACTGGTTGGTATGGTTGCCCATTTCGGTATTTTCCGTGAAGGAGGAGGAAGCTGTACTTCGGTGCTTTGCGGAAATCTCCTCCGAGCTCGGAGCTGGATGTGTCAGATAGCAGACCCCTGCATGGAGGAGGACACACACTGAACCACTGAGAAAAACACATCGGAGGAGTGGTAAGTCATATCAACAACAGTCAACTATAAAACAGCACGCATAGGCCTATGACCCTAAATTAGGATTTGCTTCCGATTTTTAATGGTGGATTTTAAAAAACAAAACAAAAAACACCGCATTTTCAAGTAGCCTATTTGGATGCCTGTGTGAGTGTACAATGTTAATGTCTTCATCAACACAATTGCAAGTAGTCTGTAAAGACAAAGCAATTGTTATTTAACATATCAAAACACGTTTTGTGAAATGGCTCAATGATGTGTGTGCTGGTGCCTGTGACTTACCTTGTGGGAGGCATGCAGGCATGCAGCTGAATGAATAATGAATACACTGAACGGAATACCTCGGCAGGCCGATATACAACACATATTAAAGTCATTCATGGCAAACCGTGTTGTGAATGAAGAGACAGTAGGCTATACGTTTCACCCCACAAAATATGTTCGCCCAACAAGTCGAACGTGAGAGAGATATAATGTAGCTATACGTTTTTGGTTTGCATGATCCATTTGTAAGTACCATTATGATTATGTTTATGCAATAAGCATGCACAGCCACTAGGGCGCATCTGTGATTAAAACAATTCTGCGAGTGCAAGTGAGGTAGGAAACCCGACATCAGCAATAATAGAGCTGTCAGTGCACAATGGCCTGTCATGTGAAAGGGCCTATATGTGAAATATAGTTTGGAACAGTCAGTCCTCCCCCCGGAGGCAATTTTCCACCAATTCCTTCCGCTAAAAGCGGCACGGAGCACTGTCGGACATTAGCCGTGGTGCACACGACTTGAAGAGGCAGCGATCAGCTATCAGCTATTAGCGTCTATCGCCTGTGCCAGTATTACCTCCGAATAATTAAATCATGCAACCGCAATGTCTTTGGTAGGGTATGAAATCAAATGAGAATATCTTAGACATTAGTTCGTTGGAAAATATGCGTGAATACCTACTTAATAGAAAACATATGTTTGGAGAGCCTTAGTCTTGTTACGGCTGGGCCGTCACACACGCCCTCCCCCGCCCCCACAACCCGAGCACAGCGTGCTCTCCGCCGCAGGTGAAGCTCGTTCCCGGTGATTGGAGGGTTATCCAGCCACAGTCAAACCCACACACCTGTCTCCACTCCCCAATCAACCCTCTGGCTACATCTACCCTGGACTCCCTTCAATCATCGTCAGTTCTTCCCTAAGAATGACCTGCCTATGCCAACCACTACCGCCATCCCGCCAGGTTGAAACCCCCAGCCCGCCAGGCTGAAACCTCCGGACTCATCATCTGTGTTTCCACCCACCTGCACTGTAAATAAATACCCTACGGGGCTAACACTATATTCTGCCTCCGGTGTCGTGTCCTTGAGCTCCCTCGCCCCCGTGTCATAACAAGTCTAGCAGCAAGTCCTCAAAAAAGGCTTTAGTTTTCGAGATACCCCTACCCGAGGTAGAACAAATGACAACAATGATTTTTCTTATCTTTAGGGTCTCCCATTAATGAAATTGATTATTGTCAAAAAAAAAATTGGGGGGAAAATATGTTTTTTTGGTTGTTCTTTAGAGCTACCCCAATCCCTGAAAAAGACCCAAATTAGACCAGGCCGAATATGGGGAAGGTGACAAAAAAGCCCATATCTTGAGAATGATCACTCTTTTCCTCTTCAAATTTGCTGAGGTATGAACCAGGTGGTTGTCCTACATCACCATATAGTCAGACAACTATTTACCTAAATAAATGCTGAATTATAGTCCTGTAAACTTAGCTTTAGTTTAGACGGAAATTGTACGTTTTGGTGACAGGAACATAGGACTCCATCACTTTTCTCTCATTTATCAGAAAAACAGAAATCCCTGAAAAATATATCATTACTGAATTGTCTAGGGTGCTATTGAACACTAAGCAGTAGTTGTATGGACATATCTCATACAGTTCTATTGCAAATTAGATTTCTTTAGACATAGGCCTACATCTTCTCTGATACAGTCAAATTCCGAATGGGGGATAAGTGGCATAATAGCCTATAAGTTAAGAATGCTCACTCTGATGGTCATCATATTTGGAGAGGGAAATACCAGGTGGCTGAACTACATCACCAAATAGTCAGAATAAGAGTAACTCAATAAAATAAAGTGTATTAGTTCTAAATTGCAAGCCTCTAAAACATAGGTGTAAATAGTACAGGTTTTATTAAAACTGGAACCTTAATTCAAAGTACAATTAAATAAAGTCCTCAAACATTAGGGGACACATTTTGACATTCTGCACAGCAGGTGCAGAACTCTGTGCATGGAAGGCCAACAGAGAGGCACTGGCACCTTCCACTCTCTCCACACTTTGCATCTTTGCAATATAAGTGAGTGATGTCTCTCACTTCTGTAGGTGCTGGGGGTTTTGTAAAAAGGACAGGTTGAATGGCCCCATCTCTGATAATCCACCCCTTGCCAATAGGACTCCATAACAGGGGTTTGGGCATGTGGCTGTGACACCATACCGCTGTCTGGAACATTGCTCTCTGCACATGCTGCTGAAATGCATCCTCTGTTGGCGGCAGATTTGCAGAGGCTGTATCTGATGTTGATGCAATTATGAACCTCAGTTCATCTAGGTTTGTGCACATCAATCCATTTTCCATTTTCTTATTTCCATATAGGAGTAGCGCAAATTCTCTTGCGACTGGCAAAGACTCTTCCAAGCTGGCAGAGAGTCCAAAATGGGCCAGATCTTTGAGCTCGCTGAGATGGGTCTTGAGTTTGTTGAATGCTGTTGTCTTTCCTATTCTGTACAAACTACTTGTTGTGTCACAGCCAGTGAGTGCATGACATGCTGGTAGACAGTTAGACATGTCTTTTCCAATTTTCTCAGATATGGGGTTGATGGGGACATATCTCTCTCTCATTCCGTGGCCTGTATGCATGTACACCAGAGATGAACCAAACATTTCTTTGCTTGCATAATCTATGAGCAGTACTTCCACATCTGTGTCATCAGACCTCACAATGATGCGGGAATATGACTCTGCAAGATGTATGGCATGGAGCACCATCCTTGTGTCTGCCTCCTCCTGATCACAGTACAGTGATGTCAAGCTGCTGACTCCTGCTGTGCAGATGCTCTTCACCTCCTCACCTTTGTCAAATCCAAGATGATGGAGTCATCTGAGTGTAGTCTCTGTGGGGCTGCAGTGACAATGTAGTTGCTCACAAACATGCACAGTGCAGTCTTGTTTCCACTACTCCTCAAGTACTTCCTGTAGTTTGGGACATGTGTGTTGCCAGTGATAACATGTGTAGGCCTTCCATCACTTGCACCTCTCCTTTGCCTCTCCAGGTCTTTGATTGACTGTGGGCCGTCATACCTGTCAAATACCATGACCACACACTGCATTTCTTCTTTTCTATTTAGAAGTGACAAGATCTTCTTCAGGATGCATTCTGCTAGCTCACTGAAGGTCTGGAAGGCTGAATCATGGAGGCTTTGAATCATAGCCATGCCATCAATGATGTATGCAGATTTCTCTGTGGTGTCAGACAGCTCTTGTATCACTTCTACTACCGACTCCAGTTTTTTTTTTTTTGCAAGGTCTGCTTTTGTGGTTTTTCTCATCGCCCCATCGTCATAGAAGAGAGAAGGTGGGACAGCAGCCAATTCATGACACATCACATTCTCCAATGAGAGAGAGATACAGTATATCTCAAAAGTGAGTACACCCTTTAGATTTTTGCAAATATTCTGTCATATCCTTTCAGGGGATAACACTATCTTAATGAAACGTTGATATAACTTAAAGTAGTCAGTGTGCTGCTTGAATAACAGTATAGATTTATTGTCCATTGAAAATTACACAGCTGTTAATGTCTAAACAGCTGGCAACAAAAGTGAGTACACCCCATAGTGAACATGTCTAAATTGTGCCCAAAGTGTCAATATTTTGTGTGACCACCATTGTTATCTAGCACTGCTTTAACCCTCCTGGGCATAGAATTCACCAGAGCTGCACAGGTTGCTTCTGGAATCTTCTTCCACTCCTCCATGAAGACATCACGGAGCCCACGGATGTTGGACACCTTGCACTCCTCCACCTTCCTCTTGAGGATGCCCCACATGTGCTCAATTGGGTTTAGGTCTGGAGACATACTTGGCCAGTCCATCACCTTAACCTTCAGCTTCTTCAGCAAGGCCGTTGTCATCTTGGAGGTGTGTTTAGGGTCATTATCATGTTGGAAAACTGCCCTACGGCCCAGTTTCCGAAGAGAGGGGATCATGCTCTGCTGCAGGATGTCACAGTATATATTGGAATTCATGTGTCCCTCAATGAAATGCAGCTCCCCAGTGCCGGCAGCACTCATGCAGCCCCAGACCATGATGCTGCCACCACCATGCTTGACTGTAGGCAAAACACATTTGTCTTGGTACTCCTCACCAGGGTGCCGCCACACACGCCGGACACCATCTGACCCAAACAGGTTTATTTTGGTCTCATCAGACCACAGGACATGGTTCCAGTAACTCATGTTCTTGGATTCATTGTCTTCAGCAAACTGTTTGCGGGCTTTCTTATGCATCGGTTTCAGAAGAGGCTTCTGTCTGGGGCGACGGCCATACAAACCGATTTGATGCAGTGTGCGGTGTATGGTCTGGGCACTGACAGGCTGACATCCCACTTCTGCAACCTCTGCAGCAATGCTGGAAGCACTCGCACGTCTATTTTTGGAAACCAACCTCTGGATATGACGCTGACCACGTGGACTCAACTTCTTTGGTCGACCCTGGCGAGGCCTGTTCCGAGTGGAACCTGTCCTGGAAAACCGCTGTATGATCTTAGCCACTGTGCTGCAACTCATTTTCAGGGTGTTGGCAATCTTCTTATAGCCAAGGCCATCTTTGTGAAGCGCAATAATCCTTTTTTTCAGCCGCTCTGAGTGTTCCTTGCCATGAGGTGCCATGTTGTCCAGCATTCAGAGAGAATTGTCCCCAAAACACCAAATTTAACAGCCCTGCTTATCGTTTACACCTGAATCCTTGTAACACTAACGAGTCACATGACACCAGGGCGGGAAAACAACATCATTGGGCACAATTAGGACATGTTCACTATGGGGTGTACTCACTTTTGTTGCCAGCTGTTTAGACATTAATTAGTAATTTTCAAAGGACAATAAATCTATACTGTTATTCAAGCAGCACACTGACTACTTTAAGTGATATCAAAGTTTCAGTAGGATAATGTTATCCCCTGAAAGGATATAACAGAATATTTGCAAAAATCTAAAGGGTGTACTCACTTTTGAGATATACTGTATGTCCCCATCAACACCATATCTGAGAAAATTGGAAAAGACATGTCTAACTGTCTACCAGCATGTCATGCACTCACTGGCTGTGACACAACAAGTAGTTTGTACAGAATAGGAAAGACAACAGCATTCAACAAACTCAAGACCCATCTCAGCGAGCTCAAAGATCTGGCCCATTTTGGACTCTCTGCCAGCTTGGAAGAGTCTTTGCCAGTCGCAAGAGAATTTGCGCTACTCCTATATGGAAAGAAGAAAATGGAAAATGGATTGATGTGCACAAACCTGGATGAACTGAGGTTCATAATTGCATCAACATCAGATACAGCCTCTGCAAATCTGTCGCCAACAGAGGATGCATTTCAGCAGCATGTGCAGAGAGCAATGTTCCAGACAGCGGTATGGTGTCACAGCCACATGCCCAAACCCCTGTTACGGAGTCCTATTGGCAAGGGGTGGATTATCAGACATGGGGCCATTCAACCTGTCCTTTTTACAAAACCCCCAGCACCTACAGAAGTGAGAGATATCACTCACTTATATTGCAAAGATGCAAAGTGTGGAGAGAGTGGAAGGTGCCAGTGCCTCTCTGTTGGCCTTCCCTGTACAGAGTTCTGCACCTGCTGTGCAGAATGTCAGAATGTGTCCCCTAATGTTTGAGGACTAAATTTAATTGTACTTTGAATTAAGGTTCCAGTTTTAATAAAACCTGTACTATTTACACCTATGTTTTAGAGGCTTGCAATTTAGAACTAATAAACTTTATTTTATTGGGTTACTCTTATTCTGACTATTTGGTGATGTAGTTCAGCCACCTGGTATTTCCCTCTCCAAATATGATGACCATCAGAGTGAGCATTCTTAACTTATTAGGCTATTATGCCACTTATCCCCCATTCGGAATTTGACTGTATCAGAGAAGAGGTAGGCCTATGTCTAAAGAAATTAGGCCCAATCCCGATTCCCTTTTCTACCCATATGGCTCGTTTTCGAGTGTGACTTGATTTCGAGCCAAGGCCTTCGAACAGAGCCACAAGCCGTCGGGGTTGAAATCTACCCCTATGAAATGGGACAACCCTTCAAGACTGATACGTCATCAGTAGCTAAAGCATTGACGCTCACGACTCATTCACAACTTCACTTCTACGCTATCAATCGATCAAACAAGTCATCAAATAAAAAAGAACAATGCTTCATTATCAGACCATGACAGAATAACAGCGCTCTAACCTGTATGAAACCTGTGCTCCTACCCTGCCAGTCTGCACTGATTTAGGACAACAGTGCAGCAACTTCGCGGCTGAACTTTAGTTACATTTACGGCGGCATATACCATCAATGGGAAACATGGAAAAATGCATGACTTACAGATTTAATTGTATGACGTTCCGAAATCCGAAGTGACAGGAACGCTGGAGAAACAGCCGCTGTCCACTGCATTAATTAACTACATGTCCTTGATGAGTCTCCCGCTCACTGCCCTCCATAAAAAATGGCACATCCATCGATAATATTACATAATAACAACTGCTCGGATTAGATTGCGAGTTGTTTTGGTATAATAAGTGCCGCAATACAGATAGCGTCATATACCACCAAGGGGGGGGGGGGGGGTGGAATTCCCGCCTATCATGCACATATCAGCCTGTGGATGGATAACTTTAGATAGATAACTTTACATTAAATATGTCTACCATCATCCGCTGTCAAACACCACAATTTATTTCTAAATAAACATGATTGTACATCTCTGTAATCGCGCACCAATGTATTTCTATGGGGAAGGCTGTGCTTGACGATTCCATTGGACTAACGCCGGGCAGAGGAACAGGGACTGTCACCCTGTGACAAACGTGCAGATATGAATGCTCCGGTGTCCTGCTTTGATAGTCTAATGGAAGTGATCAGTAGGCTACCAGCCCTCTACTGCTAAACCCGAGCGCGCTGGACTGTGGAAATTTCTATGTTAAGCATAGGCACCTCGGCATAACAGCGATTTTTTGTTATGCTTGTTGTAAAGAAAAGGTCTATAATGCATTGAAATGACATTAGTACATCAGACATTAGACATTAGACATCAGACATGGAAATATGTCATATGCGCGACTGTCCACAAATCAGCCTGTAACGTTAGACACAGCACCTCGACATAAAAGCGATTTTTTTTGTTATGCTTGTTATAAAGAAAAGGTCTATAATGCATTGTAATGACATTAAACTAAGATAATTAGATGGTTATCATAAATTTTCAAATCTTTATTAATAAGTAATTACAGAGAAAGTAATGACATTTCCGCATTGAATAGAGCGACATAACATTTGTGTAGATGATTCGCAATGCATGTTGGAATCAAGGGGTAGGTACCCCTACGGCTTCAAAGCTAGTCTGGTCCTGGAATCGCTCGAAACAAAGTCATAGTTAGCACTAGAAATGAAGCCATGGCTTGATGAAATATGAATTGGGATTGGCCCTTAATACACGAAATAAGAACGCTGTTTGAATTATCTTGAAAGTGTGAAACCCCAGTTCTTCAGGCGAGAATAACCTATCTATACTACCCTAATCCCCTAGGTCAAGGTTCAACAGGTTCAAACAACCACGTTTGTGGTCATGCTCCACATGATCTCCTGATGATCTTTTTAAAATTATGTTTATATTGAAGATTATCCACCACTGCCAGTGAGCACAGATGGGCAAAGATACATACAGTGGTGAACACAGTCCTGAGTCTATAGGCTCTAGCCCAGTGGTGAACACAGTCCTGAGTCTATAGGCTCCAGCCCAGACCAACACAGTCCTGAGTCGCCCAGACGATGCAGGCTCCAAACAAAGCCACCGCACTTCCCAGTCCATCCCTAAATATGTGCATGGGGAATAACAACAGTAACAATGTGATCTCTCTCTCTCTCTTTTTCCTCCTCATCCTCATCACTTCTTATCAGCTCCTCTCTCTCCTCTCCCTCCATTAACTTTCTGTTCATCACTACCTTTCTTGAATGCACTGGCCAATGGACTTAATCCCCCTGGTGCCCTGTACGGAACAGGGGGTCCGGTCTCTGAGTGGACTCATGTGGACCTTGCTGCTCCTGTTCCTATGGTACTGTTACCGGGTGGGCTCGGACCCGCCGGCCCCTGGCCGAGCCCACCAAGGGAAGCTCAAGTCCGGCAAGTCCAGGTGCTCCGTGCTGTCTCGCGCAGGCAGCTGTGTGGGAAGCGGAGTGTCGCGCGGCGTCCAAGGCGGTCGCCAGCGGAGACCGGGGGACTCCCTGCATCGCCGCGGAGACAGGGGACGAGGAGGACCAGGGGCGCGCCTACCTGACGCCGGTGCTGAGCCACGCCCTGTTCCCCGCCCAGGCGTCCTCCAGCTGCAGGAAGCTGTACGCAGCGCTGCAGGAGTACGCCAAGAGGTACAGCTGGGCGGGCATGGGACGCATCCACAAGGGGCTCCGCGAGAGGTAAGGATCACCCCCCCCCCCAGTTCCCAAACTGACCCCCCCTACTCACTACCTCGACACCAGCGGCTCCCAACGTTTTTTGGACTCAAGGCCCACTTAAAAATCTCAAAGTTATTCGCGGCCCACACAGGCATTTTACGGACGCGTACATTTTTTTTTTTTCAACATTATTCTCTTATTCTTATTGGAGATTTCATATGCATCATCATACAATCATCATACATAGGCCTAGTAGTAGCACACTGATGATGCATTTTTGAAGGTTTTAAAGAAACAAATATTATAAAAAATATTTCGCGCATGATTTGGCGGCCCACTTGCAGTACTCTCGCGGACCACCGGAGGGCCGCGGCCCCTAGGTTGGGAATCGCTGCTCTAGACACTTCAGTCTGGAAGTACCTGTCCTTTCAGCTCTATGCCAGTAGTGTTATAGGAGGGGTGACTGCACAAAGCATGTGTGCTGTAGCTGTCTACAGCCTGGCGGTTTGCTCTGTTGCAACGGCTCGCCGAATGTTTTTTGGCCACTCTATGTTTCGTTGTTGATGGTAGATATGCTTTATCAGCAGGAAGTCTAACCCTTCTGTCGGAATATTGGTTTACATTATTGATACTCTCTCTCTATCTCTCTCTTTCTCAGGCCACATTAAACGATCGTTCTTTGATCCAGAGGCCTCATCTGTTCTTTCTCCCCGACGTCCCCAGTCTTCCCTTCTTCCCCCGTGACGCCCATCGCCATGACATCGAGGTCTTGGAGTCCAACTATCCTATTATCCTGGCTGAGTTCCAGGCAGTCTACCAAAGGGGCATTGACCCAAAGATGGGGTGGACATGTCTAGGACCAAAGGTACAAAATGTTTTAAAAAAATGTATTGGGGCCAATACATACAGAGAGTAGGAGGCTCACTTCCTCCCCCGAAAAAGTTGTTCCACCTTTTTTCTGCTACCAAGTCGGACTGAAATTACTTTTTGTTCTGTATTTTGTTGTCTCAGAGCAACATGAATGAAGCATAAAGTGAAGCTAATTAAGCTAACCTATCGCATTTCACAGATAATTCATATAACTCACTTGTAGCCTACCTGAAATTGTCTGATAAAGCATTCAAATTTAGAGAGAATCTCTTGAGTTTCAATCTGTAGTGGTTTCAGTAGAAAGTGCTTTGTAGGCCAACAGCTTAGAAAATAAAACAGCTATCACACTATCAGCAGGGCTGGACTGGGACAAAAATTAGGCCCTGGCATTTGTGGCCCAGACAGGCCCATCCCAATCGGTCGGACCACACCCACCAGCACAAAAAGACTTGCCTTATATACTCATCTTATATACTGTGCTGTACAGTCATATGACAAACTGTAGTATTCCCCCAAACCACTACAAAGACGACTACATGCAGTAAGCAATGGTACCAGTGCAAGTAGACCAGTGTACTCACTCACTCTTGACTGGCGGTGGTGGCCATGGGGTACACAATCTCCATACTTGACTCAAGTATAGTAGAAGTAAAATGTTATCAAAGAAAAAGCACCAGAAGTCAAAGAATAATTTCAAATGTTTTATTATATTAAATAATATATAATGAATTCAAATATTTAAGTACTAGTAATAAATGCATTATAGACTGTAAACTCACTGCTAAATAAAAAAGAAAGACTGTTAAGTCCAGTTAAATTTTTCAAACAAACGGCAACAGCAACCTTTGAGAGAGAGAGAGAAACAGAGACAGAGACAAGGGTGATCATTTAGTAGTAGTAGTAATAACCTACCGGTTAACAGAAACCCAGCTGTACAGCTGCTAGGGGTGTAACGGATCACCTAACTCACGGTTTTTGAGTCACGGATCGGATCATTTTTCGAATCAACACAAAACATACAAATAAAAATAAAAAGCTTTTTCCTCGAATTCTGTAAAAACACCACTTTTACTGTGTAAAACCCAACAACATTCAAGATGTCAAAACTGGTATATACAGTATATGTGTGTGTGTGTGTGTGTGTGTGTGTGTGTGTATATACAGTATATACAGTACAGGCCAAAAGTTTGGACACACCTTCTCATTCAATGCGTTTCCTTTATTTTCATGACTATTTGGTACATTGTAGATTCTCACTGAAGGCATCAAAACTATGAATGAACACATAGGAATTATGTATTTAACAATAAAGTGTGAAATAACTCTAAATATGTCTTATATTTTAGATTCCTCAAAGTAGCCACCCTTTGCTTTTTTGTTGTTAATAAAATATATAATAATAATAATATTAAATATAATATGTGTTAATAATAATATGTTATTATATATATATATATATTTAATATTATTATTATATATTTTATTAACAACAAAACATTTTTATTTTATTAACAACAAAAAAGCAAAGGGTGGCTACTTTGAGGAATCTAAAATATAAGACATATTTAGAGTTATTTCACACTTTTTTGTTAAGTACATCATTCCACATGTGTTCATTCATAGTTTTGATGCCTTCAGTGAGAATCTACAATGTAAATAGTCATGAAAATAAAGGGAACACATTGAATGAGAAGGTGTGTCCAAACTTTTGGCCTGTACTGTATATATATATATACAGTATATATATATATATATATATATATATATATATATATATATATATATATATATATATATATATATATACACACACATACATACATAACATATTCTACACTCAAACATTAGGCTACATATTAAACAGAAACACACATTCAACTTAAATGATGCAGTAGGAGAGAGGGGGGAGGCACCTGGTTGCAGCAGTGAATCACCGGGCTCTTTAAAGCAGACAAATAAACATGTTTTATGCCACTTTTAACTAAATAATAAAGTGAAACCTTACTTTAAACATGGTATGAAAAAATTGGCTCCATTATCAGAAGTTGTCAAGCTGCCTTTTTCGTGCCTCCCGTCAACACACCAGGGTTATGTCGCGGCAAATGTGTGGCCGTGCTCGTACGACTTTCTCGTTGCACAACGCTTACACACCGTAACTTTGTTATCGACCACACTTTGTCCGTCATTGTTATAATTGACAGAGAAGCCAAAGTGCTCCCATACATGGGATTTAAATGACGAGGGAGGCATTTCGAGTTCTTCTCTGTCGCCAACATTAGCAGCACTACTCTACTCGCCATGATACACTTGGGATGCGTTCGTAAATTTGCTCTGAGAGCGCCGGAGAGCACACTGGGTCCGACGTCATAAAGGGACCAAGTAATTTGATTGGACAAGAGGCGTTCCATGAATGCTGATCAGATTCCAGAGCGAATTTACGAACGCAGCCTTGTTGTTCTGGATTTTTTTTTCATTATCAGCCTATTATTCTGTTCCCACTGCGCGTAACCAGGGCGCAACTTCAACCGATAGCGAACACACACTGACACATCAATGAATCCTCAGACGCTGGAGTAAAGTTTAGTTCTTTACTAAATCCTCAGAAACATGAGTGGTCGTTTGGTTATTTTGTAAAACTGTAAATAAACATAAGAGTACAATTACTGTAATGCTCAAAACTATACTGTTACACTTTCAACATCAACAGTATGTAGCCAACATATAATATCAATATAGCAATACAAATAGTTATACTTAAATAATATAAGCTATGTATTTATAAACATATACATTATACATTGTAGTTAAACAAGAAAAGAAAAGGCAACTTATAAGCAAAGCCTTTTCCAGGGCAAGAATGTAAACAAAGAGATTCTCCGGAGCTCTTTCTCTCAGCTAGCTGCTGCTACGAGCTACTATCACGTCTGAACAGTGTGCTCACGTCATGTGACTAAACAAAACCGAAACTGAATAAAGGCAGTAACAAATGTAATGTCATCAAGGACCCCAATTGAAATAAGCCAGTGGCTTTCTTGGGTTTTTATCCTGTTAGTTGACCTTGTATGTAATATGTACTTTCATGTACCTACTTCTGCAAATCTTCTAATAAAGTTCTCAATCAATCAATCAATAAAATGTCCACTAGATGTCTCTAAAATGAAAACCTAAGAAACCATGACACCTATCATTGAGCTTTAGAGTAAAACAAAAATCATGTTCCTAATGTTTACACATTTGGCAGCTTCTGCCTCGAGTTTCTTTTTGTTTTTCTCCCTAAGTTTTTCCCAGCCTCCCTTCCGTTTTAGTGTGCTTTTGTGCTCCATCTCTCTCAGTATCCACTATCCAGGCTAACTAAATTTATTTTGCCGGCCGGCTCGGCCCAAAACTACCGCGAAACTGAGACGGAGGTCTGGTGCTGCGTGCGTGACCCCTGCCCCCCCCCCCTCTCTCTCTCTGTTGATTGGGCCAGCCCAGTGTCTGTATCGAAAATTGTCCAATGGGCCGCTGTCCCCGATTTATGGGCCGTTCGATGGTAGCTTTCGATTTATGGGCCGTTCCGATGGTAGCTTTCGGCCGGGCCGGCTGGTAAAAAAATAATACAAAAATAAAAAATTGCCGGCCGGCTCGGCCCAAAACTACCGCGGCCCACCGGGCAAATGCCCGGTATGCCAGATGGCCAGTCCAGCCCTGACTATCAGTAACCCAAGATTAAAAGTAGATACTATTTACTTACTCAGGCTGGAAAGAGGTGAGTTCACTTGTCCACAAATGTTATCATTCCACTGCTGAGGTACTGTATGCAAATGAGTTTACATTCAAGGCAGGCACAATTTACCAAGGCCTTATTATGATTGGAGAACGTGAGCAGTTGTAATTCATGATGTAATGAGCTATTTTACAGGGAAAGAATATATAAAACATGGTGGTGCACATCAAAGTATCAAAATCTTTGAGTGTCATTATGTTGCAGTCAACTTATTGTAAATACGAAACTAGAAAGTTCCTGAAGAACCTCAGTCTTGTAACCCATGTAAATTCAGGCAACTTTACATGTTTATAGGTATGTCAGTCTGCACATTTCAACGTTACATGTTTATAGGTATGTCAGTCTGCACATTTTAAAGTTGGATTGGTATTCCTAGCTTAAAGAGCAATTTTTAGACACCCCAAATCATTATTGATTAACTTGCATCTTCAATATGGGTTAGGGTTAGGGTTAGGGTTAGAGTCAGAGTTAGGGTATGTATCGCAAACATTTTAGACAAAACTAAATTGCAAAACACTCAAGCTAAGGACAAATCCATTTAGAAATTAACGTAGCGACTGAAGAAGTGTTCCCCCAGCTGCTCTGAGGAGCTATTGGTACTGATGGGTACTAAGACCACTGGAAATCTTACTTTATGATGCATGTTTATTTATTTTTATTTATTTTTACAAAAATATGTATTCAATAATTAACTGTCAGTGAAGTGTGCATCTCACAACACAGATTGTTTGCTGCATTGCTGCAGTGAAGTCTCCTAAACTTGCACAAATGTCACCCCTGCATGACAACTCAGACTTTTCTTGCTCTGGAAAAATGTACTTTGTGTCTAGAAGGGAGTTCAAGCAACCACTAAAAACACCAAAATGCACCATGTTTACCGTGACGAATGCTGTGCTACAAATCTTGATGAATTTCAACTACGACTCAACAATGGAAAACAGCATGTTGAGGGAGGCTTACTCAGTCAACGTCTCTCACTATATCAGTCCTATTTAGCTTTAGGGTTGAATTGTATTTGTTTTAAAGCATCACTCACAGCACAATACCATTCTATTTTTACAGAATAAAAAATATTTGAAAAAAAGAAATGAGAGGAAATGAAATGAGAGGAATAGAAATGAGAGGAAAAGAAATGAGAGGAAAAGAAATTAGAGGAATATGGGAGCAAATATGTGAGAGCAAACATAGTCTCTGTTGAAACTAATTTCTACATGTCTCATGTCATTTCTACATATTTAAACTCATGTCATTTCTACATATTTAAACTCATGTCATTTCTACATATTTAAACTCATGTCATTTCTACATGTTTAAACTCATGTCATTTCTACATATTTAAACTCATGTCATTTCTACATATTTAAACTCATGTCATTTATACATATTTAAACTCATGTAATTTTTACATACTTAAACTCATGTAATTTATACATATTTAAACTCATGTCATTTATACATATTTAAACTCATGTCATTTATACATATTTAAACTCATGTCATTTATACATATTTAAACGTATCTTTGGCGACACTGAACATCTGAAAACGTACGTATGCTACGTCTTCTAATAGTGACACATTTGTGCATATCCACAAAACGTACGAATGGTAAGTGATGGATCTGATCGTTGTTTCGGTTATTGACTATGGAGGATGTTGATCTCAGATGTCTCTCGTCTCTGCGTTGTGTCATTCCAAACGTTCAATGTAAAACAGCCCCTCAACAACACACTCTTCAGGATCAACGATAGACATCAAACACGGGTTGCTGGGTCCTCAGGAGAATAGATTTATTACAGAATTGCAGCATATAGGATATAGGCATAGTCTCTCTCTCATTACAGCTTGCAACACTCCAACCCAACAACAACATATTTTCACACAGACAGAAGCATATGTGACAGGGTTTCATTAATAGGTCCCCATCTCGGCAATTTTGAAAGCTCACAATCGAGCCAAACAAGTCTTGTTGTGAAAAAAATTATTCGTATTAGTGTGGCAGTGTGTGTAGCCACGCCCACCCCAGCTGTATGTAAGGAGCCATCTGCGTTTGTTTACAAGTTTACAAGATGGAGGCTCAAACTCTCGCTAATGCTATCAACAGAATTTCATAAGCAGGCAGAAATATCGACAGTGGGCAATTAATGAACTCCTTCATATTGGACTATACATAACGAGAACTCTGAACGGGAACTCCGAACTCCGAATCTGACGATGACAGATGACAACGGAATTTCAGACATTGATCTCCACTTCACTTTCATGGGACAGTCGTCTGCAGACAGACCTTCTGCTGTGTTCTTGGGTAAGTTTTAGTGAGTTACATATACTAGGCTTTTGTGTTGTTTACTTAGGATAGCCAAACAGTTATTTGTTGTTTTGTGAGTAAGGTAGATAACGCATTTGTTAGCATCAGTTATCAAACCACTGAAACTGCTCACCACAATTATGCCACCCCTCTACAAAACTAATGAGATGGTGGGAGGAAGAAATACGTTGTCAAAGATAAAACATAATGAATAAATACATTTGTTGCAGACCTACTAAACATGCAACATACTGTACAGTATGTTTCATGCACCATTTTAGTGTGTTTGTGTGTACCAGCTAGCCAAACAAGTGTTAGCTTGTTAGCTAGCTATCTAGCTTTGTTAGAGATGTAATAGATTATAGAAAAAGTAAATGCTTTTGTAATGAACGGTAATGTTATGTGGAATCAAAAAGAATGATTAATTCATTGATATGTAGATTTGCTGTAGAATAATACTGTGAATTGAAATGATTTCACTAGCCTACTTCAGTACAAGTACAGTATACTGAGTCTATGGAAAACCTACACTAGAGAAGTGTCCACACCTCTGACCTGAAATTTGTGTTACAGAATGAGGAGGTGAGAGGTTCTGAGAGATGACACCTTGATGAGAGTCACCAGCACTTCAGGTATTTGTCATTGTCATTGTATAAGCAATTCTATTTTGTGAAGATAGTAGTAGGCTATTTCGTAAAAGTGGTGTTGGTAACAGTGGGCAATCATTTGAAATGTACTGTCTTCTTTTTTTATTACAGCTTTGATGCCCAGATGGGATGGGAAGGAACTACGCCGAAGTCCCACTAGATGCTTTATGGACTATAATGATAAATGCATGCACACAGACAACATTATACTTTTTTTACCATTCTATTATTGTATTGCTCAATTGTATCTTGTATCTCAATTGTATTTTTTCCATTGCCATGAATTTTACTCTCTTGTACTTGTAATGGGACGTAATAAACTTTTGGCACACATGGCAATAAAATGATGATGAATCATGAATCTTGAATTATTATTATTATTATTATTTAGCTATTTAAACGTGTCAGCCCTGCAATTTTGCTTCCTGAGGGTTAGCTGACAACCCCACTGACAGATGACAGGTAGGTAATGACAGGTAGTGTAATGGGGGAGTGGTTGTCTTGAGGGTGTGGTTGTCTTGAGGGAGTGATTAGGGTGGAGTTAACCAGCTATTGTTCCCACCCATTACCTCTGTGAAAAACGTCTCTGAAGACTTTGAGACTTTGATATCTCAGTACGGTGGTTCAGGGGGTATCACCATTAAACTATCCATGACTTCTTCAACTTGTTTCAGATTTCAATGTATGACACATCATTTTAAAGCTTACAATCTACCCTTTCATAACACGGAGAAAACAGAAAAAAGATTTTGCCCTAGTTGAGGACTTTTTAACCAAGCCCTGTCACATATAAGCACCCATCTCACTTTTAGAAAGCACCTTGTCTGGACTAAAACAGCATTTCCAATTGATATTCTTTATTAATGAAATTCATTCAATGTTATTCCTAGATTGCTAACGATATCATGGGCATTTAGCTCTATTTTAAAAACTCTACACAGTGGATATTTAAATGCTTATAGTGTAAGAATTATAAAATGTATCAAAAAGCTGTATAGATAGATAAAGTATATTATATAAACAAACCCAAAATAGTAGATTCAACTCAGTCCTTGTCCATAGAATGCTGACAAGGTAAGGAAATACATAAGCATAATGTCAATGCCAATTTGGGTATGTGTATAGCAGCAGCAGTATGTGGGCATTATAGGGGTTGCATTATAGGTGTGCAGGTGAAGTGGGGTTTGTGTGTGACACAAAGTGTGTGTAATACTACCTGTGTCTGTCTTAGGGTCAGGCAGTGTTTCCCCTGTACAGCGCTGGTGTGTGTGTGGCAGGAAACTGCCGCTCCTGCCCCTGGACCTACCGCATCCTCCTCTCCCTCCGCACCTTCATCAGCAGCAACTCTCTCGGGGCGGCCGGGTTCTGGCTGTTAGGGCCCGGGGCCACGTTGGGTGGCTCGTACGGCCCCACCAACACCCGCCTACGCTGCCACCTAGGTGAGTAAAGAGGGCTTCCAGTCACATCACAGTTGTTGTTGGGCTTACAATTAGTGTGGTTTTGAACATCATTGCCATGACAATCTGTCTCTGAATCCTTGGAGTAGTTGTTAGTTTGCTTTGGCTACGTACAGTAACATTTCAGTACATTCATTCAAATTCATTCATTAAAATAGAGATACCTCATTTACTGTACATTAAGTATTCAAACCCTAAGTTGAATTTAGTCCATCTTAACGCAAGGATAATGTCATTTGGGAATGAATATCTTTGTTTTTATAAAGCCTCTGATTTGGATAGGAATTAATTATGCACTGTGTAGATTAGGATGTCACTACCAACTCATATTTAATAATTTCCACTTGATCCTGACAAACTCCCCAGTCCCTGCCAGTGACAAACACCATAGAATGACTCAAGAATCAAGTGACCTACAAAAAGAATCGCAAATGGCTGCTGGGGTGAAGTGCATGGCGAGGACGGCTTGAAACTGACTCAGTTTGACTCCTAGGGGCAGGGCTGAAGTCAGGCAAAGCTAGAAGAAAAGTAAAAAAAGCCCTTCATCAATGAGAAGCAAAGAAGAGCCAGGCTGAGGTTTGCAAAAGACCATAAGGATTGGACCTGAGGACTGGAGTCAGGTCATCTTCTCAGCTTTGCCCAACACCTGGTCATCTAACGGTTAGATGGACACCTGGAGGGGCCTACAAGCCACAGTGTCTCACACCCACTGTGAAATTTGGTGGAGGATCAGTGATGATCTGGGGGTGCTTCAGCAAGGCTGGAAACGGACAGATTGACCTTTGTGAATGACACATGAATCAAGCCATGTACAAGGTTGTCCTGGAAGAAAAATTCCTTCCTTCTGTTTTTTACAGAAGGACAATGCTCCATGCCACACAGCCAGGTCAACCATGGTAAGGTTAGAGGACCACCAGATCAAGACCCTGTCATGGCCAGCCCAATCTCCAGACCTGAACCCCACTGAAAACCTCTGGAATGTGATCAAGAGGAAGACAGATAGTCACAAGCCATCATACAAAGCAAAGCTGCATGATTTCTTTGCACCAGGAGTGGCATAAAGTCACCCAACAGCAATGTGAAAGACATGCGTGCCAAGATGCATAAAAGATATGATTGAAAATCTGGGTTAATCCAGTTTATTGATTTCTGAATACCGTACTTCCTAAGTTAAATCATGAATAATGTGTTGCTAACCCTAACCCGAACTCTTTTTTGTTATTCTGACCAGTTGTCATGTTCTGCAAATAAATGCTCTGAATGACAACTCAAAACACATACCTATAAATAGTCATACTGTGTTGCAGGTGTGGTAGGGGCACCCAAAAGTTCTTGCTGAGGGCTCCATAATAGCTTGAGCCAGGACTGCCTACATGGAATGTAAAATCTCTTAAAAGAAAAACGCAATGCAAATCAGTATCATTCAGTGATCTCCAATTGATTTAAATCCATCCTCTCCCTCTCAGGCCTGCAGACCCCGCCTCAGTGTGAGCTGGTGGTGGGAGGAGAACCTCAGTGCTGGTCAGAGGGCCACTGCCTCCTGGTGGACGATTCCTTCCTGCACAACGTCTCCCACAACGGTCAGTTTACAACTCCCATGACTTTGGAATTCTCCCAAAAATCTCTGAGGCTCTACTATTGCAATTATCCGCCCTTCTCCCTGTAATGTGCACTTGTAATGTTCTGTCCCCCTCATTGGGAATGGAAAAGGAATGGACTGGTGTGTAAGAAACGTGGATGAGACTCCACCTAAAGCTGATTTCTCCTCACACCAATCCAATGCTTTTACCTATTTTTTATCAGAGGGAATGAACAAGAATACACTTTGGGAAGGGGAAGAAGTAGTGAGTATGGGGCCCTTTTCTTTGATCTCGATTTCCTTTGTTCTTTTTTATGAGGGGGGGGGGGGTCATAAAACATGGGCTCTTTTACAGAAGGGGGGGTTTATTTACCCCCCGCGTTGTGGTTTTATTAACCCTCGCCATTTGCTCAGAACACGCAGGTGTTTAGGAAGGGGGGCCAAAACGATAGTAGACGCAGGTGTTAGTTGACACGCACACACACACACACACACACACACACACACAGGGTTACCCTAACCCTAACCCTTAATTAGGAAGGGGGGGGGTGTCCCAAATGACTAGGGGTGAAATGTAGCTGTCTAGCTGTGTTTAAATAACGAATATTGTTGTTAGAAAGAGACTTAGGGTTAGAAATGAAATTAGAGGAAAAGATGCCCAGTGGGAGCGAACTCTCTCTCCGGTCGATACAATATATAATAACATATAATATTCACATTATCATGTCCTTTCGGGCTTTCATGTGGACAGGGGATGTCATACTGTCTCCCTAAAAAAGTATGTACATAGTACATCTATGTATATCTATCTGACTCTAACTCTAACTCTTAAGAGAGTGAACGGGGGTTTCGTATCAGCAGTCAGATATGCGTTCAGACAGCCTCTGTTGTTAGACAGACACATCGAGTTGCTTTTCATGCCTCTCTGCTACTCCCAACCCCTCTCTCTCTGAAGCGTCATTCTGACAGCAAGAGACAATCTTGGTCTCTGACAATCTTGGTTACCAGAATGGTCCTAGAGTTTGCGTCGACATCGACTGCGCAAAATGGGGAACGTGTACAATCCTGTCAAACTTTGCCAAAAGGACACCCCCGCAAAAACACATCTAGAATGCCAGGTTTGATCAACCTGAATGTGATACCTTCCAACCAGCTGCATCCCAAAATACCCTGCATCCCAAAATTGCCATTGTAAATTACAGATAGACCTGTTAGAACATCAGTTGTCTTTTAGCGGACCTCTTGGACACCCAATTTATACCAAGTTATACCAATAGTAGCGGCCAATAGTAGTGACTACCCCATCCCTGGCATATTACATGTTCAGCTATCGCCAACATTCACAATGTTATTAACATGTTTATAGAAATAGACTGTAAATTGTAGTAATGGCAACAATTGGCTTTATCGCAACAAAACATGAATCAAATGAATCAAAGTAATCGTGTTATTTCCAGATTGTAAGCTTTCAAATGATGTGTCATACATAGACATCGGGAAAAAATGTAAGACAACATGAGTATTTGAAACTTGTTAACCCTGAAAACTAAACACTTCAGGGTTGTAGATGTTGCTTGGCAGAGCATTGAGATTGTTTCATCATCGTGTCTTTTTGAGAACGCACTAACGGTACCCAAATGCTTGGACGCACAGCCGAGTCCTGGCGAACGGGTGAACTTATAATACAGGGCAGGTATTATAAGCCTACTGTGAGTAGGCTACTCGGAATTCACCTCAACACCTCATATCAGCACGGTTGTCAACCGATTGTCAAGTCAAAAACAGAACTGTATCATTTTACGCACGAAAATAAATCCTTAGCCTACCTCACTCAATGAGCGACATCTGAGACAGCTGAGACAGCTGGGACAGCTGGAACAGCTGGGACACCTGAGACACTGAGACACCAGGTGTCCCAGCTGTTCCAGCTGTCCCAGCTGTCCCAGCTGTCCCTGCTGTCCCAGCCCCCCCAGGTGTCTCAGGAGACACTTTTCAGGAACCCTCTGTCTAATACCATCAATCATACTATCATATACCACATAAATTATTAGATTGATTATCTAAATATTCTTCTAATCTGTTTAAAAATGACACAATGGTAACACGTTTTGTGAAAAAGTTGCAACCGTGTGTGTGTGTGTGTTCATAATGTGTTTAGTTGTGTTCAACATGTTCAGACAATTGTGTAAGATTGTGCAAGTCAATAAAATGTTGGTCAAATAAATTATCAGAGTTCATGTATCATTACAATCGTTTTTATTTAGTCAAGCAAGGGGTTTTAGTCAAACAATAACATAGTCATTCACAGTCATTCACAATAAAAATAAAAAATACAAACATTGTATACAAATTGGCGCAAGGGGTTTTAGTCAAACAATAACATAGTCATTCACAGTCATTCACAATAAAAATAAAAAATACAAACATTGTATACAAATTGGCTGTAGCAGAAATACATTCACAATGTTAACAAGGGTTAAAAATGTTAAAACAAAAAACAAGTAAATAAAAGAAATTAAAATAACAAATCTAGACCCAATCATGCCACAACAAGTCTCTATGAGATTCTGGATTCAGAATTCAGACATTTCAGCCACTCGTCTTCCTCTGTTTGTACACAACCTGATAAGGGGAGCATAACGCTGTTCTGAGACGATAGGCCTCTGGCGTTTTAGCTTTATAATCAACCAACAAATACCCATAAGGGGCTTCTGTAGCATCTTTAAATGACTCCATAAAATATTTAGTATTACCAGGATACATTTGTCTAGCCAATACAGAGATTTGATTATTATCACGGGGGTTTTTAAATAACACTAAATAGTTTGTGTTCAAGCTAATTGTCCTACTGGTTTTACCTTGGAAAAACAAATTCTGTACTAGATATAAAACACTGAGATTTCTATGGTGAACATACTGGGTAAAAACCTTCTCAACTTCGAGGCTATTACTGGCGTCATTCATGACGTCGTCAATGATTAACAAATTATTATTGGACACCGGCAGGATTTCATCATTGTCTAGTCTTTCGGGAATCCCCTCGACAAAATTGATATCCCTAATCTTTAACAAATCATCATATAACGGTTGCCAGCAAACATATATGTATACAATATTTTCAATGTGATGCGAGAGTAAAAGCTCTGCATTAGTTAACAGCTCCTTAACAAAATAGGTTTTACCCGAGTTAGAAGGGCCCGACAACAGCAAGCTGAACATATGCTGTAGTCTAAAATCAAAATCACTATTGCCAAAATCGGCCATGATTCAAAAACCATACGGTAAGGTTGTGTAGTCTTGCATTAAAACCCTTTTGTTGTAGACTATTCTAAACCTCTTGACAACGGTTGTGTTCTTCAATGTGAGAGATTTCTTAACACGTACAATATTTTCAGTGCAGGTCAACACATGACTTGTGCTGTTCCTGTCGGCTACGAAATGATCAACTAGCTCCACCAGAGTGTCTAGTTTAACAACTTTAGAATTCTCAGCGTTCAGGGTAATACCTTTAGCTTTCATGCATGTAACACCCTTTAAAGTTCGATAACCATATGTTTTAGGCCCCCCTGAACAAAACTCCACAATATGGTCGCCGCCCCCTATCTCGTCAGTTAAATCCCCCAAGTATGGGCCTAGTGGAGGGACCCAATCACCTGGCTTTGTTACAAAGATCACCGAATCCGTGTCACTGTACAAAAGTCTGTCATCCAGTTTATACATCAGATCATACAACTCGAGCCTGGCATGTGCAGTTGTGAAAGCTCCTAGAAAGACATTGATATCCTTTGTATTCCATAAAGCCCCGTCAGCATGAGCCCACTGGACCAATGCAACTGTGTCAGATATGAATGCAAAGTATTTCAAGTCCACATCGGCTGAAAATATGTATCTAGCAAAATCTTCAGGATCCTTCAACAATTCAGTGTTGGGGAGATTCTCTCTCATGGAGAATCTACCCCACAAGCTGTTTAGGAGTAGTTTGTTGATAGATCGTCTGGCCTGATTTAAAACTATTTTGGTAGGATCGAGTCTTATCCCTTCCTTGGCGTAATAATTATCCACATAGGTTTGCTTGTCGACATCAGACACAACATGTTCAGGGTAACCACTGGCTTCCTGCTTATATTGCAAGAATTTTTTTACATATCCTGCAAACAAGTCATCACTCTTTTGAGCAAAATGCCATACTTCGTCTACCCTGGTGACTATGTAACCAAGCTCTATAGATTTTAACAATTCGATACTAACCCAGGTACCTGAAATGGCTCTCTCGTCATCTGTATGGGTACACAACCCTGACTGATTCTCGCTCTCTGCACAGCTGCAGAACAAGGGAAACATTAGTTTACCTCCGCATCTATAGGGTAGAACAGGGTGGAGCAGCCCTCTGGGGGGTAATACAGTAGCCTTGATTAAACCGTAATAATTCTCCAGGGGCTCAAAATCGTTGAAGATGATTTGGGGGTGACCCACTGGGTAAGACTTACGAGCTTGGCAGAAGGGGTATAACGATGTGAAGTCTAGATATTGTATCTTCTCATCAACACTAGCCTTGTGGTAGAGTTTATAGGCATTAGTACGGCCCCCGTAGAGTGCGTCCCTAGGTTTCAATCGCTCTGTGTGTGTGTATGTTGACATGAAATTAATAACTTGCTGATCATGGCGTTTAGCCCTCTGCCATTGGCATTCCCACATGATTTCGCGACAGTCAGCCCATGAACCCTCTCAAGTGTCTCGGCTCTCACATCGGCCTCTGCTCTCAATTCTCCATATGTCTTTTGAAGGAGAGGGTTTAAATGATTTGGATCATGTTTACAATTGTGTCCATGGTGGAAACAACCGTTAAATTCCAAAGCCACTTTACCCCCGTCTTTCTCATAATAGCCGTCAACGTGGTATGCCCCAAACTTTCTCTCCCCATCGTTTAAAGCATGTTGTACACAAACAGATCGAGTGTGTTTAACATACTCCAACCATTCAATCGACACAGCAGAATAGGTCTTGTGTTGTTTTATGTACGCATTGTCATAAGTCAAGGCAACAAGATCCTTTGGCAGGAATTGTGTTTTGTAAACAGCCATGCAACAGGCGGCTAGTGTTGATTGGTTAAATGGATCAACATCTGTGCACGCCAGGAATTCAAGCCGGTATTTTAGACAAGCCTCTCTTAACAATACAACATCATTCACGCCATATGCGTGCAACTGTTTCTGAAAGTCAAACACCTCATCTTTGACCCCCTCGTACCACCTGTCAAAAACCTTTTGATCCTTATCGGACATATACTCAAAGCCGTACATGTCCTTTGAAGGGTATGGGCCTATGTAACGATCATTCACACGTTTGTTAAATTTGTGAGGAAAAAAGCCTTTATCCTGGGTTTGTAAGTCAAATGCAGCAACGGTCTTTGACAACCTCATAGGTATAAAAGAATAACTATCAATATAACGCTGTTTGAACACATCATCAATCATTAGCACCAATCGACCCCCACTCATTATGATTTTAACTACCAACCCCACGCTCTATAAATATTCTGCCAGAATATGATGGTCAAACCCAGCAGCGTTATGAGCAATGAATGTATAGCCCTCAAACAAACTGTTTCTGAAATGTTTGACAAGTTTTTCAACACAATCCTCCCCCGTAGCATGGAATTCTCTACCGTCGTATGTCATAGCACAGACAAAATTAGCAACATGCTTGCCGTCTTCAAATCTAGTTTCAAAATCTTAGAAGATTAGTTTGTTGTTTGGCTTACCAGCTTTCATAGGCTGTATAAAGCATTCATGCTTGGAATTTGGGACGAGATTTACCCTGCAATACTTGCATCTACCTATGACGCATTTATGCTTTTTACCTGCGCGGTGATAAATTCGGTCGCAGGTTTTGCAAAATATCAATGTATTGCATTGTGATGGTATTGTGCTACCTCTGGGGGTGGTCATACTCTCTTTGTGTCTGTTGTAGCATTCTAGGGAATGACACCATCTGTTACAATCGCAACAGTACACCCACGATCTACCATTGTCACAACAACCTTCCGTTGCACACGTCGAGCAATGATGTGGACAACGTTGCGACCTATAACTATTGTGACCTTGGCAACAATGTTTACAGAAATAGCTGGTCCCCAAGAACCTGTGGACACTAGTTATTAAGTGGTAATGATTGTCTTGCAGGTACAAGTATGCGTTATTGTTGTTTGACGCGCTACCTGTCATAAACCACTGCATCTGATTGTTTACACTCATGGTTACTACAGCTATTTTAACATCTAACACCCTCTCAAACGAGGCTATGCCATCCAGGGCTATTTCAGCATCCTGTGTAAACCCTGCTTTTGCATGTATTTCGGTCGCTAGGCGGGGTATTGCTCTGTCGGACACATTAGGATTCATATGTCGGGCTAGACAGTGTGAGAAACACATATTGTCTGCTGTATTGTTTGGAGAGTATACATTTAGTTTCTTTCTGATCAAAATCTCATCACGGGCTAGTCTGGTCAGCTTCTTTGTGCGGCCTCCACCACTCATGTTACGTGCAATAGAGACTACAGCTTCTAAGCTGTCATCAATCATAATGTTGTCATTACTCTGTAAAATCTTGCCAAACTCTTGTAAGATTAACTCGCTATCGTAACCTTGTTTAGTGTTTAACAGTCTGTTAACAGAGCTCTGTATGCTAGAACCTCTTATGGTAATATTCAGAGATGCATTATCACCCCCCACCCTTCTGCTAAAATCTATGATCTCTGTCATTCTGGCTGTTATGCCATCCATGTATTTAGATAGATAGATAGATAGATAGATAGATAGATAGATAGATAGATAGATAGATAGATAGATAGATAGATAGATAGATAGATAGATAGATAGACTTTATTTGTCATTGCTACAGTACAGGTACCAAACAACGAAATTTAGGAGGGGAGGCTCCCCTGGTGTTTAGGAAAGGAAAAAGAAACACATTTTAGAAAAAGCATAGATGCATAAAATCACAAGAAGGTAAGGAGCTGGTTTACATCAATAGAGGCTATGTACACAATCCACTGTACTATACTGCACAGATAGTCAACTAGGGTTGTCATATTTCACAAGAAAGTATTTTTTCACATTATTTTAAAGTGTCACAGTTTGCAGGCTTGAAAATGTACATGTTTGTGCCTCAGCACTAGCTGCCATACAATCCGTCCGGACTGTCCTGGGCCCAGAACTTAGGCCTTTTCTGTGTTCAGGGCCTTGACGGCCCTGTGGTAGAAGCTGTCCTTCAGTCTGTTTGTCTTAGCGGCCGGGGTCCTGTACCTCCTGTTCGAGGGCAGCTTGACAAAGTGTTCGTGCCCAGGGTGGGTCGGGTCCTTGGAGATCTTGGAGGCCCTCCTGAGACAGCGTGTTTTGTACAGCTCCTCCAGAGAGGGGAGGGGGGCGCCGGTGATCTTCTGTGCTGTTCTCACGACTCTCTGTAGCTCGCTTCTCTCCGCTGCCGTGCAGCTGTGGAACCAGTTGGAGATGCCGAAGGTGAGGATGCTCTCCACTGCGCCGTGGTAGAAGGCCACCAGCATCTCCTTCTTGCTGTGTTGTTTCTTGAGGCATCTCAGGGTGTATAGCCGCTGTTGTGACCTCTTGATGGTGCCTTTAGTGTTGTCCTTCCAGGCCAGGTCATCCCGCATGTTGTGTCCCAGGAATCGGAGGTTTGAGACTATCTCCACGCTCTCTCCGTCGATGAGCAGGGGCAGGATCTCGGACTTTTTCCTCCTGAAGTCTACGATGAATTCCTGGGTCTTTGACTTGTTTAGCAGCAGGTTGTTAACCTTGCACAGCTTGCTCAATTGCTCTACCTCATCCCTGTACGCCGCCTCGTCCCCCCCCGAGATACATCCCACCACGGTGGTGTCGTCTGCAAACTTTACGATGTAGTTGCTGGGGTGGATGGGGGTGAAGTCGTGGGTGTAGAGGTTGTAGAGGATGGGGCTTAGCACGCAGCCCTGGGGTGACCCAGTGCTGAGGCTGAGGGCTGTGGAGGTGTGGGGGCCCACCCGCACCCTCTGGGGGCGGTCGGTCAGGAAGTCCTTGATCCACGCACATATAGAGTGTGATAGACCCAGGTCTAGTAGTTTGGTCACTAGCCTGTCTGGAAGGATGGTGTTAAAGGCGGAGCTGAAGTCCACGAAGAGCAGTCTCGCGTAGCTGTTTCCCCTCTCCAGGTGGGATAGAGTGGCGTGGAGAGTCGTCGCTATGGCGTCCTCTGTGGACCTGTGGGCTCTGTAGGCGAACTGGTATGGATCCAGGTTGGGCGGGAGGCGTGTGAGTATGTGGGCCCGGACTAGTTTCTCGAAGCACTTCATGATGATTGGTGTGAGTGCCACCGGGCGGTAGTCGTTTAGGCAGCTCACCGTGCTTTTCTTCGGGACTGGGATGATAGTTGAGGTTTTCAGGCAGGGTGGGACGGTGGCCTGGGACAGGGACTGGTTAAAGATGTTGGTGAAAACCCCGGCCAGCTGGTCGGCGCAGTCTCTCAGCACCCGTCCCAGGACGCCATCCGGCCCCGAGGCTTTCCTGGGGTCCACCGCCTTCAGTATGCGTCTCACCTCGTGCTCTGTGAGGGTGAGGCTGCTGAGAGCTGGAGAGAGTGGTGTCTGTGTTGTGGTTTCCTCCGTTCGCCCCTCGTCGAACCGGGCGTAGAAGGTGTTCAGCTTTCCCGCCAGCAGGGGGTCGTCCTCTGCGGCTGTGAGCCTGTTGGCTCTGAAGTTTGTCATCTGCTGAACCCCCTGCCACATCCGCCTGGAGTCGTTGCTCAGGAGGCATTCCTCAATCTTCTCTCTGTGCTCTGCCTTGGCCGCTTTGATGCCGCGCTTTAGGTTGGCCCTGGTGGAGCTGTACAGCGGTGTGCGCTTCCCTGCGAAGAAGGCGTTGTCCCTCTCATTTAACAGTTTTTGGACCTTCCCAGTCATCCATGGCTTCGTGTTGGGGTAGACCCGGACCCGTTTGTCCACGGTGACTGAGTTGGTGCAGTTCACTATGTGGTTCAGAACCGACGACGTGTACTGTTCCAGGTCCTCATGCTCATATTCCTGCCATAGGGTGTCATTTAGGCAGATCTGCATATTAGACTGTAACAATGTCATTCGTAGCAACCCCTCTAAAATTGAGGTTTCTGTTCAATGTTAAACCCCTGAAATGGGGTCTGACTGTAACTCTATATTCGCCCACAATCCCACCGTACAATCTGATGTTTTCAACATCTCGTGAATTTAATGAGTCACTATTTGCAATATTAACACTGGACCCTACACCACAAACCCCCAGGGCACCACCTATTTGACTAGCTGCTATTTGACTAGCTGCTATTTGACTAGCTGCTATTTGACTAGCTGCTATTTGACTAGCTGCTATTTGACTAGCTGCTATTTGACTAGCTGCTATTTGACTAGCTGCTATTTGACTAGCTGCTATATGACTAGCTGCTATTTGACTAGCTGCTATTTGACTAGCTGCTATTTGACTAGCTGCTATTTGACTAGCTGCTATTTGACTAGCTGCTATTTGACTAGCTGCTATTTGACTAGCTGCTATTTGACTAGCTGCTATTTGACTAGCTGCTAGTGTAGTACCACCGTCTACACTATGTCGACTGTTAAATGCTTTAAAACCTTGATTGATTAACTCTATGCTACACACATCTGTTGTGGGGAGTGAGGCATCACCATGACACTGTCTTGTTAAAAACATGCTGTCTCTGTTGGCCATATTAGACTGTTCAATTGTGGCTTGTTGTGTGTTAAAACTCGCAAGCTCATAATTAATCAAGCTGACGACGCCCATGTTACACACATCTGCTGTGGGGGGTGAGGCGTCACCATGACACTGTCTTGTTAAAAACATGCTGTCTCTGTTTGTCATATTAGACTGTTCAATTGTGGCTTGTTGTGTGTTAAAACTCGCAAGCTGTTGATTGATAAGTCTAATTGCCTCAATATTAGACCTAATTGTCTGTGTATCTGGACAAACCCCAGACCCCTGGATGTCTGTTCTACGCCTCTTGTCCTGAGGCTCCATTATCAAAAAGTATAAAATACAGATAAATCAATATTAAGAAATGAGTAGGTACTTAAGAAGAGTTAGATGAAAAATAATAAATGAAAACAATTCATATTTACACAACACTACGCCTAAATATGGGTGACTTACACCCTAGGTCTCTTTGAACCATTACCATCTGTAAAACTGGTCGATGCTTGGGGGGCATGCCCCAATTCAGCATCTCTAGCCTCAGCCACAGTAGGGTCTTGTTGAATTCTTACGTTTTTTAAAACAGTCATAATCGCCGTATACGCGGACACCCAATTGAGACCAGTCACCTCTGATAGGGCACTAGACAGAGTTGCTACATTGGTTATCAGCGCTGTCGTCTTGGCTTCAATTTGACCCAACCAGACATTTACACTATACACCATACGCTCTAAAATACCCACGTTGCTCTCTAGCCTTTGCAAATATTGATGAGTGGCTACTGCATTAAGTCTCACAACATTGTCAATATCTTCCTTATAAGTCAACCCATTACACTCTAGCCTTTGCAAACATTGGCTGTTTACAGACGTAAGTAGGATAACCTTGTCAATAGCGTCCTGGTTATGCTTCACAGCTTGCTGTAGATCGTTAAGACCCTGTGCATTAAGAAACTGATGCTTTTTCAATGCAGCCAACTGTTATATCCTAACTAGGTATGTAGATATAACTAAATATACTTTCTATATAGTAGAGCAAGCAGGAGCTGGAGACCGTGTTACTGTAATGGTGGTAACTTTATTAGTCGACAACGGAAACGGATAACACGTCATACATATATATTAGGCAGTACCCGGATGCCCCACAAGGTGGTAGTATAAGTACATGACAACTCCTCCCCACTTAATGAACAAGTAGGCTCACTAACAAACCCTTGAAATTAACAATCGCTCAGAACTCCAATCACAACAACAAGATCACTATGTTAACTAGTTATAACCCATTCATCTTATTCTAAGGGAATGAGTTACAGACTACTCAAACCCTGACATGACCCAGGGGATTATTATGCCCCATTCTTGAGGGTCTGTCACATCCCTACTACAGATCCAGGCGTTTCGGCGGTCGCCGCTCTCTCTGTGACTGGCGATGAGTAGTACGGCCATCCGGCAGAACTACACTGTCTGTATCCGGAACAGGTTTCGGTGTGGAACACGGCGACAGTTCTGTCTCCGATACAGCGGTGAAAGTGGATCCAGAGTCAACAGGCTCCACTGTACCTGGTGTATCCTGGATGAGTGTGCTCTGGATTGGGCTGCCCCGGTTGCTTGGCTCAGCAGCAACCACTGGTGTGTTTTCCCCAGGTGTTGCAGACCCCGCGAGAAGCTGGTCGGTGTGTCTCCTCCAGACTAGGTCATCCTTGGTCCGCACTGTATAAGACACCGGCCCGGTCTGTTCCAGGACTGTAGCAGGCGTCCACTTAGCTCGGTTGTTATAGTTACGTGCCAGTACACGGTCACCGGGCCGGAAGGTCCTTTCTTTTGCTCTCTGCTCACGTCTCTTGACCTGAGCCTGTTGTTTCAGGTGCACAGTCTCTTTGGTCTTTGGGGGTTTCAGAAGGTCGAGATTGGTGCGGAGTTGTCTCTTCATGAGAAGTGCTGCCGGCGCGACTTGAGTGGTTGAGTGCGGTATATTTCTGTATGACAGCAGAAACCTATTGAGCCGCTGGTGGAGAGATCCTTGTCCCTGTGAGGCCTTCAGGCCGTTTTTCATGCTCTGAACAAATCTCTCTGCTAATCCATTTGTGGATGGGTGATAGGGGGCAGAGCGGATGTGTTGTACTCCATTTGCCTCCAGGAATCTCTCAAACTCTTGTGAGACGAATTGGGGCCCGTTATCGCTCACCAGCTGTTCTGGAAACCCGAATCGACTGAACATCTCTCCTAGTTTCTCGATGGTTTTCTCTGCTGTGGTCGATCTCATTATCGCCACTTCCGGCCACTTACTGTGGGCATCAACCACCACCAGGAACATCCTCTCCTCCATCGGGCCAGCGAAGTCCACATGAACTCGCTGCCATGGTGCCTCCGGCCAATCCCACGGATGGAGGGGAGCTGGCTGCGGAATGCAGCGCACCTGCTGGCATGACGTACATGTTTTCACAGTCTCCTCGATCTGACCATCCAGTCCAGGCCACCAAAAGTAGCTTCTCGCAAGCTCCTTCATGCGGACGATCCCACTATGTCCTTCATGTAGCTGCAGTAGTAGCCTTTTCCGTAACACAGGCGGAATAATCACCCGGCGTCCCCAGAGGAGACATCCTGCCTGCACAGACAGTTCACTCCTTCTTGTGAGGTAGGGCTTGAGCTCGGGAAGGTCTCCCCTCCTACCGGTAATCAGTACATCCATCAGCGTTGACAATACAGGGTCATTCCGGGTGTGTCTCTTCACTTGAGCTGCTGTGATGGGCGCTTCCTCAACTTGACTGAAGTAGAAAATGCCGGTCCGTGTCGGCTCGGCACGGACCACAGGCAGGGGTAGTCTCGAGAGGCCATCCGCATTGGCGTGCATCTCCGACTTGCGGTATTTGATGTCGTAGTCATGAGCAGACAACAAGGCCCATCTTTGCATCCTTCCCGCCGCCAGGGATGGAATGCCGGTGTGGGGCCCGAAGATTGTTGTGAGGGGCTGATGGTCTGTCAGGAGAACAAACTTTCTCCCAAAGAGATAGTGATGAAATTTCTTTACTCCAAACACAATCCCCAGTGCTTCACGTTCTATTTGTGCATAGCCGCTCTCAGCCTTGCTGAGTGTACGGGAGGCGAATGCAATTGGCCGTTCCTCCCCGCTGGGCATGATGTGTGAAACAACTGCTCCCACCCCATATGGGGAGGCATCACACGCCAGTTGTAGGGGCAGTGCGGGGTCAAAATGTGTCAGGGCGTCAGATTCCAGCAGCGCCCGTTTCGTTATCTCAAACGCAGCCTCACATTGTTGAGTCCATACCCAGGCTTGCCCATGGCACAGCAGCTGATGTAGGGGTCGCAGTAGAGAAGACAGGTTCTGGATAAACTTCCCGTAGTAATTGAGGAGCCCCAGATAAGAGCGGAGTTGACTCACATTTTGAGGTGCTGGTGCTTCCACAATGGCCTTGGTTTTGGATGGAGCCTTGTGCAAGCCCTCCGCGTCAATCACGTGACCCAGATACTCGACGGAAGACTGGAAAAACTCACACTTTGACTTGCGAACTTTTAATCCATATTCTTCCAGTCGCTGCAGTGTGGCCTCCAGGTTCCCCAGATGTTCCTGTTCTGTCCTTCCCGTGATGAGTATGTCATCCAAATAACATTGGACCCCGTCTAAGCCGCTCAGTATCTGCTCCATCGCACGCTGGAAGAGAGCCGGTGCAGACGTAATCCCGAAAGGTAGTCTGCAGTATCGGTACAGGCCCTTGTGAGTGACTATGGTGAGCAGGTCTCTAGATTTCTCGTCGACCTGCATCTGTAAGTAGGCTTGGTTGAGGTCGATTTTGCTGAATCTTTGTCCTCCAGCCAAGCCTGTGAACAGGTCCTCTATGCGAGGGAGTGGATAGTGTTCAGCCTCTAGCACAGGGTTCAGGGTGACTTTAAAATCTCCGCAGATTCTCACCGAAGTATCTTTTTTAATGACTGGTACGATGGGAGTGGCCCACTCACTTCGACTGATGGGCTCCAGCACCCCACTCTTGACCAATGATTCCAGCTCAGCTTCCACTTTTGGCTTTATGGCGTATGGGACTTGTCTCGCTTTCAGGAACTTGGGTCTGCTGTCTGGCTTGATGTTCAGACTGACTATGATGTCCTTCATTTTTCCAAGTTCCTCTTTGAACACCTCCGCATGTTTGTTCAGGATAGCAGTCAGAGGGGATTCCCCTTTGTTCAGCATGTGAACCTTGGGCCAGTCCAGTCGGAGTTCCGCCAGCCACGAACGGCCTAGCAGAGATGACAAGCCGCCCCCCACGACGTACAGTGGTAGGTGTGCGGTTTGCCCATTCACCTGGACTGTGACATGGATGACCCCCTTGGTTGGCACTGACTCGCCGGTGTAGGTTCTCAGTTTGAGTTTCGTTGGTTGTAGTGGCAGATGCGGCAGGGTTTCTTTGTAGACAGCATACGATATAAGAGAGACTGCTGCCCCAGTGTCTATTTCCATACGCACTGGTTTCCCCTCCAGCAGTGGAGTTTCGAAATAACCCCCTGCACCTCCCACTACTGACAGGACATACACAGGTTCCTCGTCTGATGAGCTGCTGAGATTAGCCGTAGCTTGGCTAGGTTGTACACTATGCACAGGCTGTCTCTTTTGGAATCTGTATTTTGACTTATTGTTGTCCAGACTAGGATTTTTTAATCAGTCCCTTACTTTTGCATGCCCGTTCAATGTGACCTTTTTTTCCACACTTCCTGCAGTCCACATCCTTACTCCAACACTCAGCAACCAAATGTCCACTCTTGTCGCATCTGTAACATTTGCTCTGGGTACCTCTGTCCTCTGCGGAGACTCTGTGCAGCTTACCGCTCTCACTGAGCTGATGAGCGTCCTTGGTCGCTAATTCCATGGACACACTCACTTCAATAGCTCTTTCCAGGGTAAGTGCACTTTCAGTTAAGAGGCGTTTCTGGGCAGCCTCACTCCTGAGGCCGCACACGAGCCTGTCCCGTATGGTGTCGTTCAGTACATTGCCAAATTCACAATGCTCTGTCAGCCTTCTAAGGGCAGCCACAAATGTCACTACTGACTCCCCCTCCTCCTGGTTCCTTTTATGGAAGCGAAACCGCTCCGCAATCACCAGGGGCTTTGGTGAAAAGTGCTCTGACAGGGTTTTCACAATAGCAGTATAGTTTTTAGTCCCAGGTTTGTCAGGCTGGACTAGTGCACGGAGCAAATTATATGCTTTAGGTCCCATGACACTCAAAAACGTCGGCACCAACTTCACCCCTTCAATGCCATTTGCTGCTGCAAAGTACTCAAAACGTTCAGTGTAGGAGTTCCACTGCTCCGTACCTTCCTCAAAGGGGCCGATGCTTCCCAATATCCCCGCCATAATAACAGCTGGGATAGGCTGGCTGGTTCAGCTGGCTGCCGCTGTTCGCCGTCAGACATGCGTCGCTTTCACTGCCGGTGCTAGCAATGCTAATGTTGTTAGCATACCTTGGTAGCCTGGCTCCGTCGTAACGTCTCCTAACTCTACTAACTCTACTAAACCGACGAAAACACACGTAAGTCTCGCCGATCCTCGTCGCCACTTGTTATATCCTAACTAGGTATGTTGATATAACTAAATATACTTTCTATATAGTAGAGCAAGCAGGAGCTGGAGACCGTGTTACTGTAATGGTGGTAACTTTATTAGTCGACAACGGAAACGGATAACACGTCATACATATATATTAGGCAGTACCCGGATGCCCCACAAGGTGGTAGTATAAGTACATGACACCAACAAGTTACGATTATTTACAACACGACCAGACGAGTTGGGGGTTATCTTTGCAACACAAGGTTCGGACCTGGGTCGATGATCAGCAATATTCAACAAGAGTGGCGTCGACCTCAACTCCCCTCCGTCTAGACCTTCAAGGGGGGCTTCAGCAGGCCTGATAGCCGGGGTGTATGGAGGGGTGTCCAGTCCGCTGTCTGACGATTGGGGTGTGTTGTTGACCCTCTCAATCACTCGTTGTAATCTATGGATATAGATAGTTTCAGCATATTGTTAGAAATACATTTGACACACATGTTTCAAAATCATTTCCTTTTCTGCTAATCTTTCAAACATCATACCTCTGTGTATAGGGGGGGTCAGCGACGTCCTGTTCTCCCTCCAAATTGTCTAAGAAGCCTCTACTGAGTTCAGCGTCGGCCGATTCTCTATCCAAATCGGCTAAGTAGATTCTACTGAGTTCATCGTCGTAGTACTCTGACCCATCAACAGCAGTGTTTTGCAGTGTCTCTGCAGCAGATAATATTCCGTCCCAAACGTTTTCAAACAGATCGCCTAGGTCTGGGAGGCCAGCGTCAAGCCTGTGTACACGCATATAAATACAACCATTATTAAACAGTCACGCCCCCACACACACACACACACACACACACACACACACACACACACACCCACACACACACACACACACACACACACACACACATACACACGGTTGCAACTTTTTCACAGATGTTTTCATTTTAATAACTTGTATACATAGTGTAAACATTATTTGATTATTAATCATTTGATTATTAATACACATTAAAGGCCTTGCCTTACCTTACATATTAACATCCATGGCGATTTCGGGTCTCTGAATGCACTCGAGGCTGGAGAATTCGTCAGGATCTCTCACGGAAGTGAAAGGGAAGAATTCGACAGACCTTCTGCTCTCTCTCTCATGAAAGTGTCTGCATCAAGAGCTGTCTTATATACCATTTAAACAGCTCCCCTCCAAACGTCATCATGCTTATTGAAGCATTCGTGAACCTTTTTTTAAAATGAGGGTTAAAATCAACACCTTTATGAGCGTCTGCCGAGGGTGTGATCTGCCGAGCGAACTCACGCTGTGACTAAAGCCAGACTCAGACGCCATGCGTATCGTTTGAAACTTGTATATCACATGTCATATCAAACTTATTAAAACCAACACCTTAACCAAACATTATTTTAGACAGACGTCTGAGCAACACCCCACCATTCCACATGGCACGCTCTCTGTGGCACCTCGGAGCCGCCAGGTGTCACACAGGTGTCACACAGGTGTCACACAGTAGAATGCCCCAGAATGAAATAACGAATAAATGTTCTTCATGTTAAAACGTTTTTATTATAATCGACACAAACCACGGTGTAAACAGTCCCACAAACCACACACACACACACACACACACACACGAGAAGTAAAGAAGTCTTGTTAATCGACCTCCATCATCTCATCGTCGGGGTAGTGCAACAACTTCCTGACAGTCGACCATTCAAAGATCTGGTCTATTTCAGCCAATATTTTCTCCATAATCATCCACTCATCCCAGGTCACTAACATTTTAAGATGCCCCCACATTGCGACATATTCCATGTTGAATGTATATCTATTTCTGCCAATACCACCGTAACACAACGCCACATTTTTCATTGCATTAGTCGGTTTGTACTTAGAACCATTGTCACCATTGTCAATGTCCTGGATGCAACTCAAACACACATAGTATGTCATTTCAGGGTTGTCTGCAATCCACAATGTTTGACAGGGAGGGTCCACAGATCCAGCCATTTTAGGCATTACATGATTACGTAACATTCTCCAATCTCCAGCACTGAACGGCACAACTGCAGTCGTTTGATCATGTTTGCTCCCCGCTTCTAACACATAGAGCTGCACCACACGGTCATCATTGTTGAAGGAATAACAGGCGGTGCGCCCCTCGTTCAAAGTGACAAAACCAGTGACATTTTCAGCCTGTGATCTCATGAAAAGTCCGAATGTCTGATCAGGATAATGCTTATTCTTCCTCTTCCTCTTCTGCGGTGCCAACACTAGCGATCCCAGCCGGTCGATCTCGGCGTCTGATCCGATGTCATTGAAATCCATACATGCGAAATCATCACAAGTATCCATTGTTGAGTCCTTGACATTAAAGTGATAGATACAGCAAGTATATTTAAATACATTTCAACCCTTGCCAGTCATTTGGGGGAATCCCCTTGCTAACACCTCCTCCTCTACGTCAACTTTCGTTTTGACCCAACCCTCCGTTTGGGGGGTGTTGTGAACAACTGGCTGGGTGAATAAAACCACAACGCTGGGGCAAATAAGCCCCCTCCCTGCTGTAAAAGAGCTTATGTTTTATGACCCCACCCTCATAAAAAAGCAGGATTCATTTGATTCATTCATTGTTGTTCTCTCTAAACCTGTCTGCGATGGGGCACTTCAATCACACTATCATATACCGCATAAAATACCATCAATCTAATAATTTATGTGGTATATGATAGTATGATTGATGGTATTAGGCAGAGGGTTCCTGAAAAGTGTCTCCTGAGTTGTCTCAGATGTCGCTCACTGAGTGAGGTAGGCTAAGGATTTATTTTCGTGCGTAAAATGATACAGTTCTGTTTTTGACTTGACAATCGGTTGACAACCGAACAAATAGGCTAGAATAGTGAATTCCGAGTAGCCTACTCACAGTAGCCTTATAATACCTGCCCTGTATTATAAGTTCACCAACAAATCAAATCAAAACCCGTTCGCCAGCACTCGGCTGTGCGTCCAAGCATTTGGGTACCGTTAGTGCGTTCTCAAAAAGACACGATGATGAAACAATCTCAATGCTCTGCCAAGCAACATCTACAACCCTGAAGTGTTTAGTTTTCAGGGTTAACAAGTTTCAAATACTCATGTTGTCTTACATTTTTTCCCGATGTCTATGTATGACACATCATTTGAAAGCTTACAATCTGGAAATAACGCGATTACTTTGATTCATTTGATTCATGTTTTCAAAGCCAATTGTTGTCATTACTACAATTTACAGTCTATTTCTATAAACATGTTAATAACGTTGTGAATGTTGGCGATAGCTGAAAAAGTAATATGCCAGGGATGGGGTAGTCACTACTATTGGCCGCTACTATTGGTATAACTTGGTATAAATTGGGTGTCCAAGAGGTCCGCTAAAAGCCAACTGATGTTCTAACAGGTCTATCTGTAATTTACAATGGCTATTTTGGGATGCAGGGTATTTTGGGATGCAGCTGGTTGGAAGGTATCACATTCAGGTTGATCAAACCTGGCATTCTAGATGTGTTTTTGCGGGGGTGTCCTTTTGGCAAAGTTTGACAGGATTGTACGCGTTCCCCATTTTGCGCAGTCGATGTCGACGCAAACTCTAGGACCATTCTGGTAACCAAGATCGTCAGAGACCAAGATTGTCTCTTGCTGTCAGAATGACGCTTCAGAGAGAGAGGGGTTGGGAGTAGCAGAGAGGCAGGAAAAAGCAACTCGATGTGTCTGTCTAACAACAGAGGCTGTCTGAACGCATATCTGACTGCTGATACGAAACCCCCGTTCACTCTCTTAAGAGTTAGAGTTAGAGTCAGATAGATATACATAGATGTACTATGTACATACTTTTTTAGGGAGACAGTATGACATCCCCTGTCCACATGAAAGCCCGAAAGGACATGATAATGTGAGTATTATATGTTATTATATATTGTATCGACCGGAGAGAGAGTTCGCTCCCACTGGGCATCTTTTCCTCTAATTTCATTTCTAACCCTAAGTCTCTTTCTAACAACAATATTCGTTATTTAAACACAGCTAGACAGCTACATTTCACCCCTAGTCATTTGGGACACCCCCCCCTTCCTAATTAAGGGTTAGGGTTAGGGTAACCCTGTGTGTGTGTGTGTGTGTGTGTGTGTGTGTGTGCGTGTGTGCGTGTCAACTAACACCTGCGTCTACTATCGTTTTGGCCCCCCTTCCTAAACACCTGCGTGTTCTGAGCAAATGGCGAGGGTTAATAAAACCACAACGCGGGGGGTAAATAAACCCCCCCTTCTGTAAAAGAGCCCATGTTTTATGACCCCCCCCCCCTCATAAAAAAGAACAAAGGAAATCGAGATCAAAGAAAAGGGCCCCATACTCACTACTGGAAGAGATGGTGATCTGATCTCATGGCCATGAACGTTCCCGTTGTTCATGCCTCAGAATATGACCGATGTTTACGTATGTTTAACCATGTGAATTACGACTTGGCGTGGTGGTGAGGCATTATTAGGCTTGGCGTGGTGGTTAGGCATTATTAGGCTTGGCGTGGTGGTTAGGCATTATTAGGCTTGGCGTGGTGGTTAGGCATTATTAGGCAGAACTTTGAGTGGTTATGGTTAGGGTGAGTTGTCAGGGGAAGGCATTAGCAAATAGCTTAAGCAACAACAATTAGCTACATTTAGCAATGCAATTTCCCTGCGCTATTTGACCGAGCAACATTCTGGTTGCAAGGCTGTCATGCATGGGCGGTTCCCCTCGCGGCCGATGGACGCATACGTAAACATGGTTTGTTTTCTGTGGCATGAACAATGGGAACATGCGTCCGTATGTCGGGGTGAGCAGGATGGTAGAGAAGATGGGGTGAAAGCATGCACTGTTAAATAAGGATAGAAGTTGTCCAGCTGGCCGGGGTTTTCACCAACATCTTCAACCAGTCCCTGTCCCAGGCCACCATCCCACCCTGCCTGAAAACCTCAACTATCCTCCCAGTCCCGAAGAAAAGCACGGTGAGCTGCCTAAACGACTACCGCCCGGTGGCACTCACACCAATCATCATGAAGTGCTTCGAGAAACTAGTCCGGGCCCACATAGTCACACGCCTCCCGCCCAACCTGGATCCATACCAGTTCGCCTACAGAGCCCACAGGTCCACAGAGGACGCCATCGCGACGACTCTCCACTCCACTCTATCCCACCTGGAGAGGGGAAACAGCTACGCGAGACTGCTCTTCGTGGACTTCAGCTCTGCCTTCAACACCATCCTTCCAGACAGGCTAGTGACCAAACTACTAGACCTGGGACTATCACACTCTATATGTGCATGGATCAAGGACTTCCTGTCTGACCGCCCCCAGAGGGTGCGGGTGGGCTCCCACACCTCCACAGCCCTCAGACTCAGCACTGGGTCCCCCCAGGGCTGCGTGCTAAGCCCCATCCTCTACAACCTCTACACCTACGACTTCACCCCCGTCCACCCCAGCAACTCCATCGTAAAGTTTGCAGACGACACCACCGTGGTGGGCTGCATCTCGGGGGGGGACGAGGCGGCGTACAGGGATGAGGTAGAGCAGCTGAGCAAGCTGTGCAAGGTTAACAACCTGCTGCTGAACCAGTCAAAGACCCAGGAAATCACCGTGGACTTCAGGAGGAAAAAATCTGAGGTCCAGCCCCTGCTCGTCGACGGAGGGAGCGTGGAGAGAGTCTCAACCCTCCGATTCCTGGGGGTGCACATACAGGATGACCTGTCCTGGAAGAACAACACAGCAGCCATCATCAAGAAGGCACAACAGCGGCTCTTCTTCCTGAGAGTCCTCAGGAAAGACCACATCGGACAGGAGATGCTGGTGGCCTTCTACCGCTGCGCAGTGGAGAGCATCCTCACCTACTGCATCTGCATCTGGTTCTCCAGCTGCACAGCCGCAGAGAGGAATGCGCTACAGAGAGTCGTGAGATCGGCCCAGAAGATCACCGGCGCCCCCCTCCCCTCTCTGGAAGAGCTGTACAACACACGCTGCCTCAGGAAGGCCTCCAAGATCTCCAGAGACCCATCCCACCCTGGGTACGAACACTTTGCTCGGCTGCCCTCGAACAGGCGGTTCAGGACCATGTTCGCAAGGACAAACAGACTGAAGCTCAGCTTCTACCCCAGGGCCATTCAGGCCCTGAACACAGCAAAGACCTAGGTTCTGGGCCCTGGACAGTCTGGACGGATCGATGGCAGCTGCTGGATTGAAATCAGGTGTAGTGCTGAGGCACAAATGTGTACATTTCAAGCCTGCAAACTGCGACACTTTAAATGAATGTGCAATAACACTATGTGCAATATGACAACCCTAGGGTACATAAGGTTCAGAGAATAGGAAATGTTAGAATAGGTATAGCATAGCATAGAGTACAGCACAGTGTTTTATTTGTATAGTATAGTATAGTGGATAGTGTACATAGCCTTTATTTATGTAAACCAGCTCCTTTCCCTTCTTGTTTTTTAGTAGGTTTTTTTCCTAGCACCAGGGGAGCCCCCCCCTCCCAAATTTCGTTGTTTGGTACCTGTACTGTATCAATGACAATAAAGACCATTCATTCATTACTACTACTACTATTATGTATTCATCTATATTTTTAGCTCTATAGTCCAACAGTTTGGATTTGAAATCAAACAGTTACTATGGGCTTAAAGTAGATATTTGCAGCTTTAATTCAATGTTGTTGTTTATTCAGATTGAGTTCACCATTTAGAAAGTACAACATTTTTTAAAGTTGTTTTTTCTGAGTGGAGCAGTCCCACTCATAGTTTTTCATTTTATTGGACAGATATAGTGAAGAGAGACAGGAAAGTAAGGAGAAGAAGGGAAAGAGGGCATGTCAGCAGGGTGTAACCCCTCACAATCCGGACAGACCAGGCAGGCACACAGGTTCACTTTCAAGCTGTTTATTTATCTGAATGTGCAAACAAAATGATGGTTATTTAATGGTAGGCTCCAGCACAAAACAGCTCTCACCCCATCTCAACCGCTCACAAAGACGAAAAGGCTCTGCCTTTGTCATAACATCAAATAATTATTAGTTATCATACCATTCATATCATTATAACACACAAGACTAAACCATACCCATGGATACAACATGCATACAACATACCTGAATGTGCAAACAAAATGATGGTTATTTAATGGTAGGCTCCAGCACAAAACAGCTCTCACCCCTGCATGTCAGCAAAACAAAACATTCAGAACACGCCACATTGCCGCCATCTTAGCTCACGTTAACTGGCTGGCAAAGTAGCTAACTAGCTGTTAGCTAGTTAGCTCACAACTTTATCCATCCATAAAATACAAATAAACAAAACATAACTCAAAAGTAATGGCATAAAAACCAATGGTAAACATTAATCTCAAACAATACATTCGGTTTATATCAGTGGCGACTCTTTATCAAAGGAAATATAAAACGGGGACCGGAGCACAAACTTTAACCTACCATCTCAACCGCTCACAAAGACTAAAGGGGTGATCTACGGTGGCCTTCGTCATAACATTAAATGCGGCCAGTCCAACCACCACTAGGGGCACTACACACCGTATGCAGCCATGGGTAAATCAATTCAAAACACTAACCAAATGATAAAAAGCAAACGATTTTGATGAACTTCAACCTATAACTTAAATATAATTTATAACCCTGTTACAAGGGCATGGGCCGGAGTCGAACCCATGCCGACATGGGCATATGTGTGTACTGTAGACCACGACACTAGACCACTAGACCACCCCAGGCCACTCAGAAAGTAAGACATTTTTAAAACATACTCCCCATTATTTTTTCATATAGTGTCACCATAGTTGCTATGGCAGTATGTTTGGGTCATTGTCTTGATGTATGATGAAGTGCTATTGAATAAGTTTGGAAGCATTTGCTTGTACTCGACACAATGTTTCTGTACACTTCAGAATACATTCTGCTGCTGCTGTCAGCAGTAACATCATTGACTAAGGGTGTGTTCTCACTAGAACATTTGCTTCACTTGGAATCGGAGTTTAGGATAAAATTTGCTTTGCTCTGTGTCGTTTTGAGCTGTGAGAACGCGCATTCGAAGTCACTCCCGGAGCAAACAACCGACGGATGCTCCGCTTGAAAAGGGTGGTTTCGCTCCGGTTAGAAACGACGCATCGAGGCTGTCCATAGGAAAACAACAGCGCATGCGTGTTGATCTGGATAAGAGCGGGACGAACTGGCAATTTAAAAAAAATCTGACCAATCAACTACCACGTCTGTTGCTTCGATGCATATGTTACTTCGTTTACATGAAGGGCTGTGAGAACGCAAATCAGATAAATAATTTATGCAACAATATTGCAAACTCATCCACTTGCTCCGCCTCATGATTCGGACTTTCATGTGAGAACATGACCTAAGACTAGTTAGCCAGTTCTTGTGGCAGCTAAACATGCCCAAACCAAAGCACCATGATCCACCATGTTTCACAGATGAGGTGCTATTCTGTAAATCTTGGGCAGATCCTTTTTTCTCCAAACATTCCTCTTGCAATCACTCTGGTACATGGTAATATTTGTCTAATCTGTCCAGGAGACAGGAGGCTTTTTAGGTACTTTTTAACAAGCTGTAATCTGACCATCCTTTTTTAGGATAACTAGCAGTTTGAAGCTTGCAGTGAAACCTCTGTAGTTGGGCTGGTGATGTATTCGGCGGATGGTAGTTTCTGACACATTCACGTCAACCTCCTGGAGAGTGTTCCTGGTCTGTGGGACAGTTGTTCTACCTTCTGGAGAGTGTTCCTGGTCTGTGGGACAGTTGTTCTACCTCCTGGAGAGTGTTCCTGGTCTGTGGGACAGTTGTTCTACCTCCTGGAGAGTGTTCCTGGTCTGTGGGACAGTTGTTCTACCTCCTGGAGAGTGTTCCTGGTCTGTGGGACAGTTGTTCTGCCTCCTGGAGAGTGTTCCTGGTCTGTGGGACAGTTGTTCTACCTCCTGGAGAGTGTTCCTGGTCTGTGGTACAGTTGTTTTGGATTTGTTGTTAATTATGGCGAGCATTCTTCGGTCATCCACTGTAGAAGTCTACTTTGGCTCACAAGTGCTTTCTTTATTTTTGAATGATATTTATTACAATAAATATATCATGTATAATTACAAACTGTTGATTTTGGGTAAGTCTAACGTTTTGGTTATATTTCTGTTTTTTTCTGGTATTTCAGCCTCATGAAGGCTTCCTTGACTTTTATTGACGTCTCGTTGGTCATGTGGACAGACACCCATAGCAGACTGGAAAGTGTTGAATCAAATTGACAGCTCTTGTATGCCTGCACAAATGGTGTGATAGAATACACCTGAAAACATCAGAAACATCATGTCATGCCGATTGTCCAATATTTTTTGGTGCTCTGAAATAGGGGGAGTCATTTCTAAATGGTCAAACCAATCTGAAAAAAGAAAACAGTGAATTAAAGCTGAGAATATGTATGTTAACCCCTTATAAAACATGTCAACTTGAATATACACGAACAAACAACTTGTGTTTGTTGTGATATATTGTATGGAGAGGCAGAATGTTTTTTTCAGTCTGCGTTATTACAGGCTCTCAGATTACACACACACACACACACACACCTATACACACACTCTCACACACACACACACACACACACACACACACACACACCTATATTTGAAATATATAAAGCTTGCGATGTTGGAAACAGATTGTGTCTTGTCGCTAAGGAAAGCAGCTGACAGTACCTCATGCTCCTGTGACCCAACTCTCTGACTGTGTTTACACTTGGTATCAACATGCTCTCTGTGTCACATTCTGATTGGGCCTGCACGTTTACACAGGTGTAGACGATTTGGGTAGTGGTGGCCTAGTGGATAGTGAGTTGGACTGGTGATCAGAAGGTCAAATCCCACCTGGGAACACCACCACTAGTGTGCCCTTGAGTAAGACCTGGGAACACCACCACTAGTGTGCCCTTGAGTAAGACCTGGGAACACCACCACTAGTGTGTCCTTGAGTAAGACCTGGGAACACCACCACTAGTGTGTCCTTGAGTAAGACCTGGGAACACCACCACTAGTGTGTCCTTGAGTAAGACCTGGGAACACCACCACTAGTGTGTCCTTGAGTAAGACCTGGGAACACCACCACTAGTGTGTCCTTGAGTAAGACCTGGGAACACCACCACTAGTGTGTCCTTGAGTAAGACCTGGGAACACCACCACTAGTGTGTCCTTGAGTAAGACCTGGGAACACCACCATTAGTGTGTCCTTCAGTAAGACCTGGGAACACCACCACTAGTGTGTCCTTGAGTAAGACCTGGTAACACCACCACTAGTGTGTCCTTGAGTAACACCTGGGAACACCACCACTAGTGTGTCCTTGAGTAAGACCTGGGAACACCACCACTAGTGTGTCCTTGAGTAAGACCTGGGAACACCACCACTAGTGTGTCCTTGAGTAAGACCTGGGAACACCACCACTAGTGTGTCCTTGAGTAAGACCTGGGAACACCACCACTAGTGTGTCCTTCAGTAAGACCTGGGAACACCACCACTAGTGTGTCCTTGAGTAAGACCTGGGAACACCACCACTAGTGTGTCCTTGAGTAACACCTGGGAACACCACCACTAGTGTGTCCTTGAGTAAGACCTGGGAACACCACCACTAGTGTGTCCTTGAGTAAGGCACTTAGCCCTAAGTTACTCCAGGAAGACTTGTCCGTATAGTCTCTAAGGCTTCGTTCACACGGCAATGAAATGTGACCCAAATCCGTTTTTTTTGCCGACATGCGACTCAGGTCTGATTTATGCATGACCGTGTGAACAGCGCAAGTCACATGAAATCGGATTATTTTAAATCCGACCTGGGTCGCGTTCAGAGGTGGTATTATATCGGATACATATCTGATATTTAGCAACGCACCCTGAACTGTCAAGTCGCGTTTAATGCGACTTTTACGTCACTCTAGCAGGGTTGCCAGATGGGATTGAAAATGTACAGCCTAACCAGTTTATAACCGCTAAATCCAGTAGCCCATTCGGTGGTAACCCGCCCCATCTGGCAACCCTGCACTCTAGACGCACTTGCTCATATCTTGCTCATATCTTTGCCGGCTACCGCTGCACAAAAACTTGAAAATGAAACCGGTTGTAACGTTATCAGGTTATCCTATATATGTTATCATGTTATCATATATATTATATATCATACATCTAGATATACTTGCAGTATACAGAGTAGACCTGTATCCTACAAAGAGACTTAGATTTAGATTTAGTTATCTAAAAAATAATTAGACCCCTATGCTTTCTTTTATTTATTTTTTTGTTTCTTTTTATTTTACTACTCAATCTTTTCAGTTTGTAAAGCGTCTTTGAGTGTCTAGAAAAGCGCTATATAAGTCTAATGTATTATTATTATTATTATCCATAGTTACTTCCGTAAGCAGTGCGCTGCACGTGACATCCTGACGTCATTGTTATTGTCCTTCTGCACATGTGGGTCTCTACCTGCAAGTTATCTGTATCTGTAAGACACACAGTATCAACTTTGTCCCCTTATGAAGGTGTGGCAGAGGACGGGCCGCGAGTGATCTTCAATGTCGACCTCTGGCATCCGAATGTGGCTGCAGCAGAGAGACAAGCCCTGGACTACATTTTCTGCCCTGACCAATGATCTACGATTCTCACTGTGAGCTTCAGGGGCAAGGTCTCCCGATTCTAGCCTGGCGGACCATGCTCTTTAACCTCAACCTCAGCATTCCAGTCAAAGTATCACTGTGTATCACAAGTGAAACCACTGAAACAGTGAAACCAGTGAAAAGAAGCTAAAAAAGCGGTCATCTATGATCACAACTTGTCACCCTTTGCTTTACCATGTTAATAAGTGGATTTATTTTGTATTGCACCAAAGTTAGCGACAACAATATGTTTCGACAGACAGACAGACAGACAGACAGACAGACAGACAGACAGACACACACACACACACACACACACACACACACACACACTGCGGGAAGCATTTTGGGAAACTCACTCGGGAAGACGGATGATGGTGCTTGTGGACAGTAACAGCTATAAGTGTTTTTCACATGCATTTTACCATGTGGTTATGAATGAAGAAATGAGCCAGTTAACGTGACACAGAAATATTAATTTTAACTTTATTCATAATTTATCCAATTCACATGATGTATTTACTGTAATCACAAACCACGACTAGTACTAGCAAATACCACAGCTGTGAAAGAGTAACATGTATTCCAACAATGGTTTTTATTACCCATATCTGTAAAATAATTACTTTTTTATATACTTTTTTATTTTATTTTATATAATTTAAGTTTTCTATTTTATTTTTCTCAATAGTGCCTCTTTTATTGTTTAAATGATGATCTCCACTGGCATATACAGTGGTATTGTTTTTTTTGTTTGTTTTGTGTGATTATGAGGAAGAGCCTGCAAATGCAAAATCCTACAGTATTGGAATGCATATCCCACAAGCATAACTCACCATCAATATCGATGCAGCACATATGCACTGGGTACGATATGCAACTAATAAAAGTGTGTCCCTCTATGACATTTTCCTGAACCTAAATGATAAAGAAGAAGCCACAACAAACATTAGGAGAATACTCAGGTGTGAAGAATACATTTGTGACATGGTCGTTAGTTTAACTTTTGTTGTAGCTTCATAGTAGTAACTAAATTAGAATCTTAGTCGTGTTTCCAGTAGTTTACAACTTGTTTGCCAAGTACAGTAGCAGTGTAGTGAGCTGTCAATACTCACTACACCCCCACCCCCCAACAATTTATTTTTAATTGAAATTGAACTATTATTACTGTTACGGTCAGATAGGGAACCCAAGCGCAGACACAGACAGAGACAGGTTAAAGTAAAATAAAGTATAATTTATTTTAGGGAGTAGGCAGAGAATGGTCGTAGGGCAAGCGGGGGGTCAGGCAGGGGGGCGTAGTCAGCAGGCAGGCAGGGGGTTTAGGCAGGAGGGGTGTCGGCAGGCAGGCAGGGGGGTTAGGCAGGAGGGGTAGTCGGCAGGCAGGCAGGGGCTTAGGCAGGAGGGGTAGTCGGCAGGCAGGCAGGGGCTTTAGGCAGGAAGAGTAGTCGTTAGGCAGGCAGGGGTCAGGCCGGTAGGGCAGGCAGGCAAGAGGGCAGGTAGGACAGGCAGGCAGGAGGGCAGGTAGGGCAGGCAGGCAAGAGGGCAGGCAGGAGGGCAGGTAGCAGGAGTCCGGTAGGGGTACTGGGGGGTAAAGGCAAAACAGGGGTAAGTAGGAGGCAGGTACAGGCAGGGTAGTAAATAGGTAGGGGAGCTGGAAGCGTATCTTTACGGTAAGCTGAAGCTACGATCTGGCAGAGAAGTGAAGGCTGGAACGGGTCTTTATGCAGGGCTAACGATGAGGTAATTGTGAAACAGCCGGACAAAACGCACACCTGAAGCCACTCCTGCCAATTAGAGGGAGAGAGAGAGAGAGAGAGAGAGAGGGAGAGAGGGAAAGAGAGAGAGAGAGAGGCACTGCCCACTACCTAGAGGTAGAGGGCGTGACAATTACAGCCCTTGAACTTCAAATGTCCCTATTATCTGTTTCCTCACTGCTTCCTACGTAAAAGATAGTAATTGTTCCAGAGTGAGGCGTCCGTTATAACCAGTTTCCTCTGTGTTGCACATAGGGTTAAAAGTATGGTTAAACTTTGTTTACTACAGTTTGATACAGTTATATGTTACTTTGGAATTTTAAATTGGTTAATTGTGTTGATACTCTATTCTCATTCTTCCTATGTGTATTCAAGTTGTTGAGTGCTAGATAAAGGTTCTGTTAAAACAGCACGGCATAACCATGGTTCTCCCCTCCATGTCTATTGTTCACACGCACCGTTAACAACACATTAGAGTCGAGTCATCGGCTTCAGGTATTGGCTTTGAGCATAAACTCCTTTCATTGTTACTTGAGAGCATGGTAAAATAGCATTTTGGGTATTCTTAATGGCATCTAGGATCCAATATGATTGAGTGTCTTATCACACAGGGAGGAGCAAATCATTATCAATCTTTATTAACCATCAAATATATTTTGGAGTCAGATATAATGTAAAGTTAACTCATGTTCATTTGGTCATGTGACCACTTGTGTCCGTTGTATTATAACCATAACCGTCTGAAGTTGTACTTGGGAATAAATGTATGTCTTATTCTTAACCTGTCCCTCTATTCTTCAGTGTTTTCATTCCAATTCTTCAGTGGTTACTGAATAAACTTTGTGGGCTTGGCAAAGTCTTAGGCCCTGTCCACACCTATACGTTTTTTTGATAAACGTGGATTTTTATATTCGTTTTGGGGGGTTCGTCCAGACGCAAACGAGTTGTTGCCCCCTGAAAACGAAGATGTTTAAAAACGCCTGCCAGAGTGAAGATGTTTAAAAACGCTGTATATTCGCCGTATATTGTTTACATGTGGACGAGATAGACAGAGCTTTTTGTATTCGTCACGTCATCATGCATGTAGATTTCTATGATCATGCGCACTGCAGCTGTTTGCTGTTCCCTCCAACGTCATATCCTAAATCCAGTAACTACTTTGTTTACAACAGGAAACGGTGGTCGAGGCTACACAAGCGAGGAAAATGGATGTGAACAAAGTGCTTCTAGTTGTTTCACTGTTAACTGGACTTTTTTTTACCTGTTTACAGATAAATGCACAGTTAATGATCGAGAACATTGAGAGACAGAGGCGTCTGATTGGCCAGCGGGGCTATGGGGATAATAGTATATCGCCGACTACTGGTGTGGAATGCTCAATGCCAGCGTTTATATTGCGTTCATGCGTATGCATGTGGACACAGACATTGTTTATAAACATGCTGGTGTGGACGGTAATATTTTTATATACGAAAAACGTTTATCAAAAAAACGTATAGGTGTGGACAGGGCCTTATTCTGGTAGTTGACAAAGTTAAGAGTGAACTTCTCACATAAGGACTTCTTCCGATCGTCAAACACAGTTTTTGTTTTTGCTCCAGTTTTTCACGAGTTGAAATCAAAGATCTAAGATTTGTTCTATATACACAAAAAAAACTATTTCTCTCCAATTTTGTTCACAATTTTGTTTAAATCTTTGTTAGTGAGCACTTCTCCTTTGCCGAAATAATCCATCCACCTGACAGGTGTGGCATATCCAGATGCTGATTAGACAGCATGGTTACTGCACAGGTGTGCCTTAGGCTGGTCACAATAAAAGGCCAACTCACTATGGAAAGTGCAAGAGAGTTGGTCCCTAAAAAATAAAGCAACGGCTGTCATTTGGAAGCTTTTCGGGTTCCGACAGAATGACAAGGGCGAGCCAGCAAATCTTGACGAGGCTGTGTGTGAGGCTGTGTGTAAGGCTGTGTGTGAGGCTGTGTGTGAGGCTGTGTGAGGCTGTGTGTGCAGCCTGGTCTCACACGGCAGACGTCAGAATTCAACGTTTTCCATCGCATCCAAACGTCGAATTCCGACGTGAGATTGCATCCAAACGTCGAATTCCAACGTGACATTGGGGTAGCTCGTTCTGAAAGCGCAGGGGTGCGCCTGCTATGTGCGCCTGTCGGGGCTTCTCTTGGGATTATTCCATTTTGAATTGCACTTGCATTAATTAGTTATTCCAATTGCACTTGCATTAATTAGTTAAGCCACATTTTGAGATACAACCAACGGAGAGGGTTAGGGTTAGGGTTACCCTAACCCTAACCTTAACCCTAACCCTAACCCTAACCTTAACCCTAACCCTAAATGTGGCCTAACTAATTAATGCAAGTGCAATTCAAAATGGAATAATCCCGAGAGAAGCCCCGATAGGCGCACATAACAGGCGCACCCCTGCGCTTTCAAACGAGCTACCCCAATGTCACGTCGGAATTCGACGTTTGGATGCAATCTCACGTCGGAATTCGACGTTTGGATGCGATGGAAAACGTCGAATTCTGACGTCTGCCGTGTGAGACCAGGTTGGTGTGTGAGGCTTTGTGTGAGGCTGTGTGTAAGGCTGTGTGTGAGGATGTGTGTGAGGCTGTGTGTAAGGTTTGTGTGAGGCTATGTGTGAGGCTGTGTGTGAGGCTGTGTGTAAGGCTGTGTGTGAGGATGTGTGTGAGGCTGTGTGTGAGGCTGTGTGTGAGGCTGTGTGTAAAGCTGTGTGTGAGGCTGTGTGTAAGGCTGTGTGTGAGGCTGTGTGTGAGGCTGTGTGTAAGGCTGTGTGTGAGGCTGTGTGTGAGGCTGTGTGTGAGGCTCTGTGTAAGGCTGTGTGTGAGGCTGTGTGTGAGGCTGTGTGTGAGGCTGTGTGTGAGGCTGTGTCTGAGGCTGTGTGTAAGGCTGTGTGTGAGGCTGTGTGTGAGGCTGTGTGTGAGGCTGTGTGTGAGGATGTGTGTGAGGCTGTGTGTGAGGCTGTGTGTGAGGCTGTGTGTGAGGCTGTGTGTGAGGCTGTGTGTGAGGCTGTGTGTGAGGCTGTGTGTGAGGCTGTGTGTGAGGCTGTGTGTAAAGCTGTGTGTGAGGCTGTGTGTAAGGCTGTGTGTAAGGCTGTGTGTGAGGCTGTGTGTGAGGCTGTGTGTAAAGCTGTGTGTAAGGCTGTGTGTGAGGCTGTGTGTGAGGCTGTGTGTGAGGCTATGTGTGAGGCTGTGTGTGAGGCTGTGTGTGAGGCTGTGTGTGAGGCTGTGTGTGAGGCTGTGTGTAAGGCTGTGTGTGAGGCTGTGTGTGAGGCTGTGTGTAAGGCTGTGTGTGAGGCTGTGTGTGAGGCTGTGTGTGAGGCTCTGTGTAAGGCTGTGTGTGAGGCTGTGTGTGAGGCTGTGTGTGAGGCTGTGTGTGAGGCTGTGTCTGAGGCTGTGTGTAAGGCTGTGTGTGAGGCTGTGTGTGAGGCTGTGTGTAAGGCTGTGTGTAAGGATGTGTGTGAGGCTGTGTGTAAGGCTGTGTGTGAGGCTGTGTGTGAGGCTGTGTGTGAGGCTGTGTGTGAGGCTGTGTGTGAGGCTGTGTGTGAGGCTGTGTGTGAGGCTGTGTGTGAGGCTGTGTGTGAGGCTGTGTGTAAGGCTGTGTGTAAAGCTGTGTGTGAGGCTGTGTGTAAGGCTGTGTGTAAGGCTGTGTGTGAGGCTGTGTGTAAAGCTGTGTGTAAGGCTGTGTGTGAGGCTGTGTGTGAGGCTGTGTGTGAGGCTGTGTGTAAGGCTGTGTGTGAGGCTGTGTGTGAGGCTGTGTGTGAGGCTCTGTGTAAGGCTGTGTGTGAGGCTGTGTGTGAGGCTGTGTGTAAGGCTGTGTGTGAGGCTGTGTGTGAGGCTGTGTGTGAGGCTCTGTGTAAGGCTGTGTGTGAGGCTGTGTGTGAGTCTGTGTGTGAGGCTGTGTGTGAGGCTGTGTCTGAGGCTGTGTGTAAGGCTGTGTGTGAGGCTGTGTGTGAGGCTGTGTGTAAGGCTGTGTGTAAGGATGTGTGTGAGGCTGTGTGTAAGGCTGTGTGTTAAGGGCTGTGTGTGAGGCTGTGTGTGAGGCTGTGTGTGAGGCTGTGTGTGAGGCTGTGTGTGAGGCTGTGTGTGAGGCTGTGTGTGAGGCTGTGTGTGAGGCTGTGTGTGAGGCTGTGTGTAAGGCTGTGTGTAAAGCTGTGTGTGAGGCTGTGTGTAAGGCTGTGTGTAAGGCTGTGTGTGAGGCTGTGTGTGAGGCTGTGTGTAAAGCTGTGTGTAAGGCTGTGTGTGAGGCTGTGTGTGAGGCTGTGTGTGAGGCTGTGTGTAAGGCTTGTGTGAGGCTATGTGTGAGGCTGTGTGTGAGGCTGTGTGTGAGGCTGTGTGTAAGGCTGTGTGTGAGGCTGTGTGTGAGGCTGTGTGTAAGGCTGTGTGTGAGGCTGTGTGTGAGGCTGTGTGTGAGGCTGTGTGTGAGGCTGTGTGTGAGGCTGTGTGTAAGGCTGTGTGTAAGGCTGTGTGTGAGGCTTGGTGTGAGGCTGTGTGTGAGGCTGTGTGTAAGGCTGTGTGTAAGGCTGTGTGTGAGGCTGTGTGTGAGGCTGTGTGTGAGGCTGTGTGTGAGGCTGTGTGTAAGGCTGTGTGTAAGGCTGTGTGTAAGGCTGTGTGTGAGGTTGTGTGTCCTTGCACACCAATGCGTTTTTTACGTCCGTTAAAAAAATAAATTAGAACTCATGTTGTGTCAATCACGCTTGCACACCGAAACCGTAATATTCGTCCGTCAAAAAAAAAATCGGAACAGGTTCGATTTTCTGCGTTTTTCGCGTCCGTCAAAAGCCTTTTGACAGTTGTTATTGACCACTCCGCCATGGTATAGACTGGGACACATCGTCAAATTAGAACTGCAGGACAGTTGGATTAATGTTTACAGAAGTACAAGTCTCAAGTATTATCTCGGCGGTTAGTCGAGTGAAAGAAAACAACATACAGATGATAATTCACACAATATAATACCACGAAAGCGTACGGCACTAAACAATAACATTCATTTGGGCAGCATCCTACTCAAACTCAGGCAGAAGGGCAGGGTCCGGGCAGGTGCACACTGTGACAGACTGCCAGTGCATCATACAGGTACATAATTCAGCATGGTTATAGAGGTTTCTTTTTCTATTCTACTATTCTATTCTACTTCTGCTGTCTGCGTCTCCCTGGGTATTCCTAGACCAGATGGCAAACAGTAAAGAAATGCCACAATATACCAGGACTTAAGAAACGAGATGCCCAACAAAGGATTTGACAAACCCTGGCCTATTTTGCGCAACAAGTAGACTCTGATGCAGCGGAGACAGGGTTGCCAGATGGGCTGGTTTTTGGTGGATTTAGCCGTTTTTAGACTGTGGTTAGGTTGGAAATTCTCAATCCCATCTGGCAACCCTGAGCGGAGAGTCTACACATGGTATGATTACAGATATCACACTGCAGGAGATGCACACCACGCTTTGTTAAAAGAAATAAAGATGTATTGTACTTTTCTACTGATAATACATTCTACTGATGTGGTCTACCATTTGGTTTTAGTTACAGTATATTGCTCTCAGTTGTTTGTACTGTGGTATATTTTAAGTTACTTGAAACACACACAGATACCATGAATTTGTATAATAAGGCTTTGTAAAAGTCTGACCCCTCCTTTGGGCCTACAGGAAGCATGTTCTCTGAACAATGGGGGTTTTACGACAAGCCACATGGTCGAACACACACACACGCGCACACACACACACACACACACACTTTTTCTCAAACCAACCCAGAGAGAGAGTTTGAGAAACAATCGATCAGCTCCTTATTAGGGCAGAGGCCAAGGAGCAAGAATCACGATTGGTCAAGAAGCATTGAACTGATACTGTGATGTGGTTGGCTCAAATGTGAGCTGGGGCAGGTATAAAACTTGAAGAGACACAAGGATCATTCTCTTTGTCCTCGGACCCCCACCCTGATGCCTTGTGTTGATGACCTGATCCTGTGTAACCTGATCCTGATGACCTGATCCTGTCTTTTTTGAATAAATAGTCTTAAACTTTGCTCAAGACCTTTTCCTCATTTTTGACAATCACCAGACGACGAATATATTCTACAAAGTGGCGAGCCTAATGGGAGAAGAATTTTAGCCTTTGAATCACCGTCGGTTTTTGCATCTCTTCAATTCAGCACAGAGGTGAGTCTTCTGCAGAATACCCCTCCCTCGCTGGATTTTCGCCAGGCCAAGGCGGAGTTGTGCAAGATTGACTGTGTCTATCAGATGAGCTATATTCAAAAGAATCTTGATGTGTTGAAATATAATATCTTTAAGGATTGGGTAGGGGCTGGACAATTAGCCGGATTGTGAAATCTGTATATGTAAATATAGTGATTTGATTGTTCGATACGTTAAAATATCGTGTTTGTTGTACAGCAGAGAATGACCTGCATGTAGGGCTTGTTTTGGGAACGAGCTATTAGCATAAAACTGTGGAAAAGACGTTTTCCCAGTGGGCTGATAAATGTTTTAGATCAGAAAATAGTCTGATGAGTGTATTAATGTGTTAATATTTAGGGGATAAGTATTCCTAATTTGATAAAGTGTAATTGGACTGTGAAGTCTATTTTGTAAGAAAGAGCATACTTGTGAAATAAGTTGAAATAGACGCCGTTCTGAATTCGCCATTGCTCATTGTTGTCGCGGACACGCGGAGAAACAAAGGCCATTAAATTAGCCTTTAACTTCTCTTGGAAAAGGAATGTGAAGAAGCAATGGTCAATGGAGAATATTAGAATGAGATTAATTTGGTAAATAATACGTTTAACTGCATTGAAAGATAATCTTGATATTGCTGTGTCGTGAAAAGTAATTTGTTTGTGAAAACAAGTTGTGTTAAAGAGATTGTTTTAAAGCAGGCCCCAACACGGCCGTGGGTTTTCAAGAACAATAAAGCCCCCCCTCTTCCTGCTCTGCAAAAGCGCACACACAGTGGAACATTCCTTTACAAGGGAACCTGAATTTGATTAATTTCATTACTTATCCCTTACAGATAAAGATAAATTCATTCACATAGATTGTAGTATTTATAAAGATAGAGATAAAGTGAATTGATCATCGGGGTATTTTAAATAGTTTAGAATTACGGTTAAAACATTCATAGACTCCATTTCACACGGAGGAGCGGGCGCATGCGCATTAGCCGGAGCGCATTCCACAAAGGGCGTAGCCCAGTAAGAGAACACGGGGTTCGAAAAGAATACTCTTTTTTCCATTTTACTTTTCTTTCCTTTCACCTCTCCCCGCAATAAAGTTGTGATTGCTGAATCACGGATGCTGAAGCATTGTGTTTGTTAGGAGAAGATAATAGGTTGTGACTTAAGACCACGAAAGAAAGTTTTGAAGCAATCGATACGCAAGTCGGTTGCTTAGCTCCATCTGCTGGCCAAAACACGACAAGACATTTTTAAACACTGGTTCTCTGCAGTTTGAGGAAACACAGTCCTCCTTCATAGATTGGTGTTTGTAAATGATTGTTCTATATTACATTACTTTAATTAATTAAATTAATTACTAATTGGTTAGGCAGGGGATTAGGCACCCCGAACCTAGCCAATAACAGGCGGCGGTGGAATTGCAAAGTTCCGAGGGCACGTTAAAAACAGTATATAGTGCTGGGGAGAGGACTGAAGGCCCCCGTTTCTGATGAAGTATGAATGAACATACTACCGTGGTACCGTCTAGTCGGCGCAGCTGTCGCATGTAGGTGTGTGGGCAGTGCGTGGTACGTGGGCGACAGCCCACACCTAGCGGGATGTGAGAGGAAGCTACACCCGTGAACAGGCAAGGCTGGTGTAAACGGTCAAAGTTTCTAGACCCATAGCGAAGTGGGCTAGGGATCAGACCGTCGGTTCCCACCTGGGCGGCTAATCACCGCTACAGGGCCAGTGTTATACATTGGCAGGGGGTCGCTATCGACTGGGTCACCGGCCGGTTGGGTCGCTCAAGAACGTAAGGCCATATGATATGGCAGTAGCGCTCAGCTCAATGTACAGTCAGGCCACCATAAGCTGAAAGCGACGTACAGCTAGTAGGCGAGTGGTGCTTTCTGTGATCAGGGCTCTGAAAAGGAGACGCCTGGGAAGCAGAGAGGCTGAGATGAGATGTCCTTTGGAAAGGACCTCAGCGGAAAGGGTTCCAGCCTGAGACTGCGCCCTGGGAAGAGGGGAGGTCTGAAGGAACCAAGTGTGAATTAATTATTCAGATCATTCATTATCTGTTTCACAAAACTTTGATCAATTGTTTTGTGATCATTTAATGATAACCATTCCTTTTTGATAATTTGATAATAGCTGAATGACTTCACAGGTTTGCATCAATGAAGTGTACGATTGTACAATGACTAAGTCTAACTAATTACATTTACATTTACATTTTTGGCATTTAGCAGACGCCTTATTCCAAAGCGACTTACAATCAATACATTTGAATACTAAGCATGTGAATCAGCAGTCCACCATTCGTTGCAGGAAGAGTACTCTAGCTCGGGCCCGGGGCCACTGATAGAAGGAAAAACCTTCTCCCTATTATCGCCTTCTACTAAAACTTTTTTTTTTTTTTATTATTATTACTGGAGAAACTGAGAAACAGTACAAGGGGGGCAATAAAAGTTCTTAGGGACACAGTAGAGGGGAAAGCGGGTGTCTTTAGGAGACGTAGTGGTGAGGGTCAGAAGATGTCTCAGGAGGAGCAGTTAAGATGTAACCTGAAGAGATGGGTCTTCAGTCTACGACGGAAGATGGGTAGTGACTCTGCCGTTCTGACAGCCGTGGGGAGCTCATTCCACCAGCGGGGAGCCAGTGTTGTGAAAAGACGTGATCGGGCAGCCCGACTGCTGTGTAGAGGAGGTGGGGCCAGTCGGCCAGCCGAGGTGGAGGAGCGGAGTGAGCGGGCAGGGGTTTGGGGGGTTACCATTTCCTTCAGGTAGGCAGGGGCTGTCCCTTTAGCTGCCTGGTATGCAAGCACCAGGGTCTTGAATCTGATGCGAGCTGCTATCGGGAGCCAGTGCAGGGTGCGAAGGAGAGGGGTGACATGCGAGTATTTGGGGAGGTTGAATACCAGCCGGGCAGCAGCATTCTGGATGAGCTGCAGAGGTCTAATGGCTGAAGCGGGGAGCCCAGCCAGGAGTACATTGCAGTAATCCAGGCGGGAGATGACCAGTGCCTGGATCAAGAGTTGCGCTGCCTCTCTGGTAAGGAATGGTCGTATCCTTCTGATGTTGTAGAGGACGAATCTGCAGGAGCGAGCCGTTGCTGCAATGTTCTCCGCACAGGATAGTCGGTTATCCAGGATCACTCCAAGGTTCTTGGCTGTCAGGGAGGGGGTTACAGTAGAGTTCTCCACTGTGATGGAGAAGTCTTGGAGAGGGCAGGCTTTCCCGGGGATGAAGAGGAGCTCTGTCTTATTAAGATTGAGCTTGAGATGGTGGTCAGCCATCCAAGTTGAAATGTCAGCGAGACATGCTGAGATACGGGTTGCCACGTGTACATCAGACGGGGGGAAGGACAGGAAGAGTTGAGTGTCGTCTGCGTAGCTGTGGTAGGAGAGCCCATGTGAAGAGATTACCGAGCCAAGAGACTTGGTGTAGAGGGAGAAGAGTAGGGGCCCTAGGACGGAACCCTGGGGAACTCCAGTGGAGAGGGTTCGTGGAGAAGATAGCGATTCTCTCCAGGTCACCTGGTAGGAGCGGCCCGCCAGGTAGGAAGAAAACCAGGAGTGTGCGGTGCCAGAGATGCCCAGGTCTGAGAGGATGGAGAGAAGGATCTGGTGATTGACTGTGTCGAAGGCAGCAGACAGGTCAAGGAGAATGAGAACAGAGGAGAGGGAGGAAGCTTGGGCAGAGTGGAGGGCTTCCGTGACAGCAAGGAGCGCAGTCTCAGTGGAATGCCCAGCCTTGAAGCCGGATTGGTGGGGGTCTAAGTGATCCATCTTCCGGAGATAGTCAGTCAGTTGTTTAGATGCCGCGCGTTCAAGGGTTTTGGAAGGGAAGGAGAGAAGGGATACAGGTCTGTAGTTGTGGACAGATGATGGGTCAAGGGTAGGTTTCTTGAGGAGAGGCTTGACTCTGGCTATTTTGAAGGCCGCTGGGACAGATCCAGTGGATAGGGAGGAGTTGATTAGGGTGGTAAGGTAAGGAAGGATGTCGGCGGAAATGGATTGGAGAAGGGGGGTGGGGATGGGGTCAAGAGGGCATGTGGTTGCCCGCTTTGATGTGATAAGTGTGAGAATCTCATCGGGGGAGAGGGGGGAAAAAGATGACAATCCAGAGATCGAGTGTCGAGGGGAGAGTTTGGAAGGGGTGTTAGCATTGTTAGTGGGAACAGTGTTAGCATTGTTAGTGGGAGGAGGGAGCGGTGGGGGGACAAAGGTGCTGCTGATGTCGTGAACTAATCATTCATTCCTTTCAAATAACAAGTCGATTTCTTTACAGGTTGTAATTAATAACTAATCATTCATTCCTTTCAAATAACAAGTCGATTTCTTTACAGGTTGTAATTAATATTCGTATTTTACATCTTTTATTTCAAATTAAGTCCTTTTTCACAGCTTTTGATTAAAGAATAGCAGAACAGTTCCTATCTGAGGATTGAGCAGTCAAAGGTTTTGTAAATCGGCAAAGACTTAGAGCGTGACCTGCCCTTGTAGTCTGAAAATTGTGTTGAACAGCCTTTGTAGTTTAATAATTAAGTTGACCTGAACTATAATTAGTATTGAATGAGCAATTAAGTGACACATATTCATACACAATAAGGAAAAAACATTTAAGTAAAAAACACACCCATAGATTACATTTAGATTAAAACACACACATAGATTACAGTTAAGTCAATAACACACAATACCACTGAAACAATCCGTTGTTCGAGGTTGTAGTGATTCTGTGTGGACAGCTAATACAGTTAAAAGTCAGACTAGCATCTGTTTAGCAGATATGGGAGCAGAATCCAGTAAAATGGTAAAGGCTGTTAACAAAGATAGTGGAATATTGGCAACTTTATCCCCTATGGCTATAGTGGAAAAAATGAATCCTCTTGTTAGGGAAATTAGCAAAATGTCTACGAAATGGAATATTCGTTGGGCAGACATTGAACAACCGTGGCCAAAAGAGGGCGCCTTTGATTTACAAGTAATTGCAACATTGGAGATACTTATCAATGTACACAAGGCACATCAGAAAGGGAAATATAGGTCAGAGAAACGCAAGTTAGAATTAGACATCTTAGACCTCTTTAAGGTAGAGGGGCAGAAATTAGCATCAGCTTGGAATAAGAAAACAGCTCAGATGGATCTAAAAGAAAGAGATGAGTTGGCCAAAGCACTGGAAGAGAAAGTGAACATTCCATTCTCACACATGTCTCCAGTCTCCAGTCCTCCTCCCTATGCCAAGGTACTGGAGGACAATTCCCAGCGGATCTACCCTCAGGTCCCCGTCCTAAGTACGAACGGAGACTTCACTATCCAAGATGAGTATGATAACGTACTAGAGAGGGGAAGAGCGAAAGTGACCGTGGATTTCGAACCAGAGAACAAGTCAGGTGCCAAACAAAAGAAGAAAGAGAAGGGATCAAAGGACAAGAAGAAGGGCGGAAAGGAAGACCGTGAGGAGGACAAGAGTAACAAGACAGATGACAGTGAAGATGACAGTGGAGGTGATAGCGAAGGTTCAAGTGATGACAGCGATGCACAGGGAGGCTACAATGCTCAGGTCAGAAAAATAATAGCCAGGGCCGAAAAGCAGGGAGGGACAAGACGCTATAAGAAGGGAAAAGAGGAAAGTAGTTCTGAAGATGAGCAGAAGTCTCTGAAGGTAGAGAAGAAAAAAGAGAGCTTAAAGCAAAAACAGAAGAGGCTGCAGAAAGAGGAAGAAGAGAGGGAGGAAGAGGAGGAAGAAAAGATGAAGAAACGCCGCGGAGATTCCTAAAAAAGGAAGAGAGAGGAAGAGTCAAGAGAAAGGGCGAGAAAACTCCACAGGAGAATCCTAAGAGAGGAAGAAAGCCACAGACGACAGATACAGGAACTAGAAGCAGAGGAGGAAGAGTATCGTCAAACTCAAGCGGCATCATCACATACATCCCAGTTGAACTTCCCAAGGTCCGCAGCGACACCAAGGCGGGACGAAAAAACGAAGCCACTAGTAAGCGATTATGGCCTAAGGAGCACAGGGAAGGCACCGGAGGAAGAGGAAATTCAGAGGAACTTCCCGGTGCTGATTCGAGGTAACAAGATAGAATATCGTCCTTGGAATCATACAGATCTGTCTGAAGTGATAGAAAAGCTCCCAGTCCTGGAAGATGGTGGACACCCATGGACGACAGAGGTAGACGTGAGACTGACAGGAACGCAAGCAGCGATGGGAGACCTGAAAAGACTCTTAGCTACAATTACAGGATTGGACACCATGCAGGACATATTGATGAAGGCAGGACTTCATAGATATATCAATACATCAGTTTATGATCCAGAGCTCTTCGCAGCAAACAGAGGCAAACTGTGGAAAGCAATCAGGGAGACTTACCCTACTCACATTCACCCAGACAATATCATTGTGAAGCCACTGGGGGGAGATGAGAATCCCAGGGGTTTTGTTGCCCGTGTGCACTCTCAATGGAGAAGTGTGACAGGGAAGGACGCTGAAGATAACCCGTTAGAAAAAGCCATAATCAGGGAAAAAATACAACAAGGTCTCCCTACCCCAGTTAAGAACAAGTTAGCAGAAGTGGTGGGGCTACGACACATGAACAAGGCTGTTTATATAGACAACGTAGCACACCAAGTAGAATTATTTAGAAAGAAGATTCAGATACAGAAGACACAAGACGAAGAGTCACTCAGAAAATTAACTCAAGTACAATTGACTGAAGGCAAGAAAACCAGAGAGAGAGTGCAGGCTATATCCCTACAGGTCCCATCTCAGCCACAGCAACTGCAAACTGTCCCTCCCCAGTCATACCCACAGGGGCCACAAGGGGGGTATCCATACCCACAGGGGCCACCAGGGGTGCAAGTGGTTCGATACCAGCCATACAACCAGCCTGGCCAAGGACCACCACAAGAGGGATGGACCGCAGCAGGGAAGAAGATGCTAGGACCATGTTACCAATGCGGCCAGTATGGACATTTAGCCCGTACCTGCTGGAAGAAGAACCAGGGGGGCGCAGGGGGGAAACAAAAAGGAGGATATAGGCCCCCTGCTACACCGGCTCCAGGAGTGGTGAACCCCTACGGAGGCCCAGCAGCTGGGCTATAGGGGTGCCCAGAAGATCCGAGAGGGGGGTGCCAGCTGGTGGTGACAAACAGGCCTGAAGATGAACCTACAATATGGGTGTCGGTCAACCAACGTCCATTAGAATTGATGGTGGACAGTGGAGCAGCCTATACCTGTCTGAAGCCTGAAGACGCCACGCACCTTCCTATGTCTGGGAAATATGTGAAGACAATCGGATTCGAAGAATTAAACAGCTGATCCCTACCACTGAGCTTGTAAGCTTAGAGTACAAAGGACAGAGAGCAGATCTGTCAATACTTGTATCAGAACACACGCCAATAGGGCTGCTAGGGAGAGATGCACTATGCCAATTGAACTGTACAGTGAAATGCACACCTGACGGCTGTCAGGTGACAGTGCCACAAGAGAACAGACAGCTGTCTGTCATGATGGACAACAACGCATCTATGGTGTATTGGGTGGGAGGGCTTAGCCCAGACCTAATGGAACCAGCAAGGATGTGGGACAATTATATCCTGGCACACATGTCAGAGGCCAGAAGGCCTACTGATCCATTGCATTGTACACTCCAGTATTTTAGAGAAGTTGCAGACGCAAACCCAGATGAGTGGCTGAAGCATCAGCCAAAACAGGTACAGCTTAGCACAAGTTGTATAATCCTAGGGCCTCAGGGAGTGGCTATGAAGATAAACAGTGACACTTATCTAGATCAGGAGCATAAGGTTGAGGGTAGCATCCCTCATGTGACACTCATGATATCTGAACACTATGAACAGAAGCATTTAGGGGCAATGATGGCAGACTCAGAAAAGGCCAGATTTGTAACGACAAAAGAAAACCCTGCTATCTGGAGGAGCATTGATGGACAGTTTACAAAACTGATGATCTCTGCTCAAGGAATGGGACATCCACAGACTGTGAAGCTAATGAACCAGCTAATCCTTCCTGTACAAGCTGAAAGAGACCTCAGTGAAGAAATGATGCAGAATGTGCCAACAGACCTGTGGGCAAAGAACAGTACAGACATTGGATTTGTGAAATCAGCTCGTCCATTGAGAGTTGAACTCATACCGGGTGCAGAACCCCCTTGGAAAAATCAATACTCATTGAAACAGGAAGCAATTGATGGAATTGAGCCACAGATCAAAGGACTGTTAGAGGCAGGAGTCCTGAAGATAACTCAATATCCGTTAAGCAACACACCTCTTCTGCCAGTGACGAAACCTGATGGTTCATATCGTCTGGTACATGACCTACGGGCTGTGAATGAGGTAGTTGTCAGCTATCCAGCTGAAGTTCCTGATCCTCATGTGCTGTTGACTCAGATTCCATCTACAGCCAAAGTGTTTACAGTGATTGATTTATGCGGGGCTTTCTTTTCTATACCTCTTAGTGTAGAAAGTCAAGGGTTATTTGGGTTTACCTACAAAGGTCAGCATTATCAATATACCAGAATGCCACAGGGGTACAAACACAGTCCTCATGTTTTTAATCAGGTCTTGAAGGAGGACTTAGACGGGTTAGAACAGACGATAAGTAGTACTGCCATTCAGTACATGGATGACATACTCCTTTGTGCCCCAGATGAAGAAACATGTCACAGGGATTCCGTTAAACTGTTAAAGGTTTTGGCGGAGAAGGGACACAAGGTGTCTAAAAAGAAGCTACAGTATTGTCAGGAAAAGGTAACTTACTTAGGACAATCTATTACACAGGGACATCGCAGTGTCACTAATGTACATTTGGAAGCTATTCAGAAGGCTCCAAAACCACGAACAGTTAGGGAAATGATGATGTTTTTGGGCATTACTGGGTATAGTTCAGCATGGGTGGAGGATTACACTAGACTGGTCGGAAGTAGTGATAACAGGTAGTGATAGGAGTGAAACAGGTAGTGATAACCTCCAATGTTGCATCACTTGGACAAGGGAAGCTGATTTGGCGTTTGAGACAATTAAACACAAATTGCAAGAAGCGCCAGCTTTAGCGCTTCCAGATTATTCCAAAGAATTTGGATTGTATGTTTCTTCTTCAGCCGAAGGGAAGTATGCCTGCGCTGTTCTTACGCAACCAACAGGCATTGGACCTAGTCCACAGCCCATAGCCTATTATTCTGTCGCATATTCAGAGGTAGAAATGGGTTTCGCGCCATGCTACAGAGCAATGGCCGGGGCATATCTTATGTACGAGAAGGCAACAACCTTAACAATGGGGTACCCAATTACCATTCTCTGCCACCACAGTCTAAGGAATCTCTTGAATCAAGGCAAGTACACTTTGACGATGCCTAGGATTAGGGATTATTACAGGATGTTGGAAAGGGAAGATGTAACATTACTAAGATGTAACACACTTAACCCAGCAGAGACCTTGCCAACCCCAGAAGATGGGGAGCCACACGATTGTGTGAAGGAAGCCACGAGGTACTCTAAGCTTAGAGCAGATCTACTAGCTTTGCCTTTAAAGGAAGCTGACGTTGAGTATTGGACTGATGGATCTTGTTACCGGGTAGGAGAAAATGTACGTGCTGGGTATGCCATAGTCCGATCCCAAAATTCAGAGTTCATTGTGGAACAAGCCGAGGCTGTTCCTCAGCCTTGTTCAGCTCAGTTGGCTGAGTTGATTGCCCACACAGAAGCATGCAACTTGGGAACCGGACGAAGAGTGACAGTGTACACCGACTCTGCCTACGCCCATAATGTGTGTCACTTACATGGAGCTGTATGGAAGGGACGGGGTTTTAAGAAAACTGATGGTTCGCCTATACAGCACCACGCCCAAATCATGAAGCTGTTACAAGCCATGATGAAACCAAGGGAATTAGCCATAGTGAAGTGTGCCGCACACAGATCTGACTCATCACATGTCACACAAGGTAACAGGGCTGCAGATGATGCAGCCAAAGCCATTACAGGAGCAGACAAAGCAGGTAAAGTTCTTCTGATCACACATGAAGTACAGTTACAGGGCATGGTCACGCTTGAGGATTTGTTGATGTTACAGAGTGGGGCAACTGCGCTAGACAAAAACCTATGGTTAACAAGGGGGGCTAGTCAGGATGACACAGGTCTATGGAGAAATCATGAGGGACTGGTTGTGGCACCCCCAGATTTATTAGGCATGCTGATACAGGAAGCCCATGGATTAGCACATGTGGCCAGGGGGGAGGTAAGACGCAAGATCACCAAGGAATATGGTTTTTGGGCTCCATATTTGCTGGAACAAATAGACCATATCCTTGGTCAATGTGTGGTCTGTTTGAAAAACAATATCAGACCTGGAATACCAGTGGGAACTGGGCATATCCCTACCCCAAACGGGCCAATGAAACATTTGGTGATTGACTATGTGGACATGATTCGTCCTGTTGCAGGATACAGGTACATGTTAGTTGTAGTGGACAGGTTCAGCAGATGGGTAGAAGCTTGCCCCACTCGAAGAAAGGATGCTCAGTCTGTAGCAAAGTTCCTATGCAGGGAATTCATACCTAGGTTTGGAATTCCAGATAGGATAGCGTCAGACAATGGAAAGGAATTTGTGGATAAGACGGTAAAGCATATACTACAAAAGTTGAGGATCAAGCAGAGATTTGGGTGTATTTACTCACCTCAAAGCCAGGGGATGGTAGAGAGGATGAACGGGGTCCTTAAGAACCGTCTTTCTAAGGTCTGTCAGCATACAGGTCTTAATTGGGTGGAAGGACTCCCTCTTGCATTGATGGCCTGTCGTTCCAGTGAGATTCGAGGGCTGCACTTGACTCCCCATGAACTGGCTATGGGGAGAGTAATGACAGCTCCCTGTGCACGAACCAGCGGGAAAGGGCCAAGTTTGGCTCTCCTGGAGAGTGACATGAAAGCCTATGTACAGTACATGACTAACCGGCAAAAGAGTATCTCTTCTTATGTGATCCACAAACAGGAACGTGAAGAGGAGGTGAACGCACAGGAGAGGAAGGACGCGTTGCCACCGGGTGACAAAGTATACGTGAAGGTTTACCGACGAAAGTGGCATGAGGCTCGACGGGAAGGACCGTACGAGGTCGTTCGTTGCACTGGGACTGCCATTCAAATCAAGGGGTCCCCCACTTGGTATCATGTTCATCACTGCATCAAGGCACCCAATGAGGAAGATGAGGGGGAACCTCAGCAGGATGGTGAGGAAACCCCTGGGGACGAGGATGTCCACAGCTTGGACATCCGGGCTGATGAGGATGTTGGTGAGTATCTGCGTCATGATGCAGATGATGCCGGGGGCCTCGTCCCAGACCCTGTCCAGCCCAGAGGTGAGTGGGCCGATGGAGATCGTGAAGGATCCAGTGACTGCGACACCCCTCTTGGGGATTCTACCAAGCCTGGTGTTGCCCCTGTTGTCACCGCTTCCGACCCAGACAATGCTCCAGACGGAGATGTCAACAACCCGGGCGGCTGCCCGGACCAAGGTACCATTGAGAGACACAGACCTGTCAGTGATACACCCCAACCAGACAGACCCCGTGATAAACCAAGGCCAATTAGAAAAAAGCTCAAGCCATGCCGTTTCAGAGACTAGTATACCTCTTAGTGTTCCTACCCCATTGACTCCTTTGGACAATGTTACATTTCACTCACACACTGTTATGCCTGGACGTAAGAGAAGAATGGTCTCATCAAGTAGATCTTTTACTTGCCCACATTCACGTTGTACTGTTGATGATTGTTTGCTCTATACCGCCGAATATGAAGAGTGGTATTTACTGGATGCTAAATATATTAACCTTAAGCCTCGCACGCGAGAAACTTATTTGACATTAACTAATGTTGACATGGAGTTGAACCCATATTGGTGTGTTAGACGTAATATCGGTGATCAGGTGTCTAATAAGTCCAACAATTTCAAGGACCTAGTTTGTAGGTCCTCTCCTGACTTTCCATTTTTTTGGAAAGACCAGCTGGATTGTGGGGAATATGTGCATGAATATGTTAAAGTTGGGTTACCAAAGAAGGTTAAAAAAGTTGCTGTGATTGCTTCTACGAAGGCACCTGTAGTCACTACTGAAGATTATTTGTTGTTTGATTCTAATCAACTGGGGACACGGTCCCACCCTAATTCTGCCACTAGTATCATGAAGGATTTTGCTTCGAAAATGAATTATTCTGATTGCTGGATTTGTCAAGAAGTCCCTGTAAGTACGTCTGCTCCTATGTTCTTCCCCATACCATTAACCAAAGCGGAATGGTTTCATTATAATTGGCAGGGTCTAGCTAATTTTGTTTTACAGGGCAAGGACCAGAGTTCTTCTTGTCAGCACAGCACGATTCTGGTTCCTTTAAATTCTTCCTATGCAGGTGTCGATGATGGTGTGTTGGAACGTCTAACAGCAGAAGTTAACGAACACCATAGGCCTAGCGGTTTTGGGAGGGTTATTATTGATAGGCTTACACATTTGTCACAACCAACAGGTCCGAAGATGATGTATATTATCCAAGCTATGTTCGTTCAATTGAATGGTACAGCAGTGAGTCCTCATCTGTCATGTTCTGGGATTGTGACTTCTACACAGTGGAGAGCTTCAGTTGTTATTTCTGGGTTGAAATGTAAGGTTGTTGATTGTGCTATGGTGCCTCAAATGAAATTACATGATACCAATACTACCAGACAGCAGAAAGGCACCACGCAGCTTAAAGTCATGCCTCTCGTGAATGTTACAACCTGTATTGACATTCAATCTCCGGCCAAAGGCAGCGCGATTCGTCGGCTAGGGGACGCTTCTTGTGTGAGCCCTATTTATGTTTTCTCGTATCCTGGTAAGGAGCTTCAACTCCCGGAGGGTGTGTTTCTTGTGTGTAATAATGATGCATTCTCTAAACTACCTGCTTTGAGTGAGGGTATTTGTTATTTGGCTCATCTGATACCTTTGATTAGGAAAGTTACTCGGAAGGAAATGTCTGTACTTCACAAACAAGCAACCCATCGTAGTCGTAGGGAGTTATCTACTGCTCAGAAGTTTTTTGGCCTAATATTCCCAAGTTATGGTGTCTACAACTCTCAGACTGAATTGAGTGCCCTGTCATCCGTTCTTGAAAAACACATTAATGCTTCGGATACTGTGATATCTGCTCTGGCTACTGAATTGGCTGAAACTAAGAATGTTGCTCTCCAAAATAGAATGGCTTTGGACATTATTTTGGCCAGTCAGGGTGGTACTTGTGCATTGATAGGCGGTGAATGCTGCAGTTATATTTCGGATTCCGGTAAAGCTCTGTATGATTTTCATGAATCTAACAAGAAGGGTGTAGAGGATTTGCATAAAGAACACGGTTGGAATGTATTAGATTTCTTTGATTCTGCTTTTTCAGGTATTGGTAATATGATCAGGTCCGTCGCTATTATTTTTGTTGTCATTATCATCTGTATTATGTTACTTGGTATTTTGATCAAATGTTGTGGAAAGTGTATTTCTGATGTTCCTGTTAATGCTTTAATGTTGACCAACATAGCTGATGAGCAAAGGCTGGATTCTGTTTTGCTTTCTGATTTTGTTTCCTCTTTTGATGATTTGTTTATTAAGTGATGTTTTGTTATTGTTTGCTTCAGTTACTGTTTGTTTATTTCTATACCGTGTGATTGATGTCGGTTGGGGAGTGATGTAATGGTTACGCGAAGCTAGGAGAGAGGTTCTGTTCCTGGCGCAACGAAAATGGAAGCTCCTGACTATGAAAGTGTTATCAATCTGAGACGGCGGTAAAGGCTGTTCTCCAACTGGGGTCACGTGCTAGTAACCTCTGACCCTGACGATTCAAGGACAAAGAAAACATCGGTCGTTGGAGGTTTTTGTATTGATTTATGCATGATGAACTGTGTTTAGTTTAATTGTGATTGTTATTTTTAAGATTCTTTTTATTGTTGATTGTTTTCTATATTATTATTTTTTATATGATATCTTTGGTTGCTAATACTGGTGCTGGGTTGGTCTGTGTTATTGTGCTTCTTGTGTTGTGTGTTGATGTAGTTTTTCTGTCTGTTGTTGTTATTTTTTATTTTTTTGGTTTCTTAGTTGCAGTATGTGGGGTTTTGTGTTTTTGTTTTTGTTTTATGTGATCGTTTAGTTTCGGAACACCCTCAGGGTGTTCCGAGGGGGGAATATGTGGTGTATTTTAAGTTACTTGAAACACACACACATACCATGAATTTGTATAATAAGGCTTTGTAAAAGTCTGACCCCTCCTTTGGGCCTACAGGAAGCATGTTCTCTGAACAATGGGGGTTTTACGACAAGCCACATGGTCGAACACACACACACACACACACGCACACACACACACACACACACACTTTTTCTCAAACCAACCCAGAGAGAGAGTTTGAGAAACAATCGATCAGCTCCTTATTAGGGCAGAGGCCAAGGAGCAAGAATCACGATTGGTCAAGAAGCATTGAACTGATACTGTGATGTGGTTGGCTCAAATGTGAGCTGGGGCAGGTATAAAACTTGAAGAGACACAAGGATCATTCTCTTTGTCCTCGGACCCCCACCCTGATGCCTTGTGTTGATGACCTGATCCTGTGTAACCTGATCCTGATGACCTGATCCTTCCTGTCTTTTTTGAATAAATAGTCTTAAACTTTGCTCAAGACCTTTTCCTCATTTTTGACAATCACCAGACGACGAATATATTCTACAGTACCTTTTGCTAAATCAAGCATTTAGAATGTAGAGTGCATATTGCGAAAGTTCGCAACGTAAAAAAACGCAACGGACTCCGCAACGGACCGGTGTGCAAGCTCTTTGTGCGTAACGTTTTTTTCGGATGACGGATTAAAAAATACGCATGCGAAAACGCACGCATTGGTGTGCAAAGACCTTCAGGCTGTGTGTAAGGCTGTGTGTAAGGCTGTGTGTGAGGCTATGTGTGAGGCTGTGTGTGAGGCTGTGTGTGAGGCTGTGTGTGAGGCTGTGTGTGAGGCTGTGTGTGAGGCTATGTGTAAGGCTGTGTGTGAGGCTGTGTGTAAGGCTGTGTGTAAAGGCCCTTGCACACCAATGCGTTTTTTACGTCCGTTATTTTTTTTTTATTAGAACTCATGTTGTGTCAATCACGCTTGCACACCGAATCCGTAATATTCGTCCGTCCCCAAAAAAATCGGAACAGGTTTGATTTTCTGCGTTTTTCGCGTCCGTCAAAAGCCTTTTGAGAGTTGTTATTGACCACTCCGCCATGGTATAGACTGGGACACATCGTCAAATTAGAACTGCAGGACAGTTGGATTAATGTTTACAGAAGTACATGTCTCAAGTATTATCTCGGCGGTTAGTCGAGTGAAAGAAAAACAACATACAGATGATAATTCACACAATATAATACCACGAAAGCGTACGGCACTAAACAATAACATTCATTTGGGCAGCATCCTACTCAAACTCAGGCAGAAGGGCAGGGTCCGGCCAGGTTCACACTGTCACAGACTGCCAGTGCATCATACAAGTACATAATTCAGCATGGTTATAGAGGTTTCTTTTTCTATTCTACTATTCTATTCTACTTCTGCTGTCTGCGTCTCCCTGGGTATTCCTAGACCAGATGGCAAACAGTAAAGAAATGCCACAATATACCAGGACTTAAGAAACGAGATGTCCAACAAAGGATTTGACAAACCCTGGCCTATTTTGCGCAACAAGTAGACTCTGATGCAGCGGAGACAGGGTTGCCAGATGGGCTGGATTTTGGTGGATTTAGCCGTTTTTAGACTGTGGTTAGGTTGGAAATTCTCAATCCCATCTGGCAACCCTGAGCGGAGAGTCTACACATGGTATGATTACAGATATCACACTGCAGGAGATGCACACCACGCTTTGTTAAAAGAAATAAAGATTTATTGTACTTTTCTACTGATAATACATTCTACTGATGTGGTCTACCATTTGGTTTTAGTTATATTGCTCTCAGTTGTTTGTACCTTTTGCTAAATCAAGCATTTAGAATGTAGAGTGCATATTGCGAAAGTTCGCAACGTAAAAAAACGCAACGGACTCCACAACGGACCGGTGTGCAAGGTCTCTGTGCGTAACGTTTTTTTCGGATGACGGATTAAAAAATATGCATGCGAAAACGCACGCATTGGTGTGCAAAGACCTTAAGGCTGTGTGTAAGGCTGTGTGTGAGGCTGTGTGTGAGGCTGTCTGTGAGGCTGTGTGTGAGGCTGTGTGTGAGGCTGTGTGTAAGGCTGTGTGTGAGGCTGTGTGTGAGGCTGTGTGTGAGGCTGTGTGTAAGGCTGTGTGTGAGGCTGTGTGTGAGGCTGTGTGTAAGGCTGTGTGTGAGGCTGTGTGTGAGGCTGTGTGTGAGGCTGTGTGTGAGGCTGTGTGTAAGGCTGTGTGTGAGGCTGTGTGTGAGGCTGTGTGTAAGGCTGTGTGTGAGGCTGTGTGTGAGGCTGTGTGTGAGGCATGAAGAAGGTGACAGCCAAAGAGGAGCAGCAGTATCAGAGAAGACTGTCTATCGTCGCCAGCCTGTGATTGACGGAGACGAAGCCCCCCTGGTGGAAATCAACTAGAGCCAGCCGCTTTCCACTGATGTGGAGGGTGGCCAGGAAGTATTTGTGTGCATGTGCCACGAGCTCACCCTCAGAGTGTTCAGTACCGCAGACAAAGCTGTAACACCAGGGGCCTCATTTATAAAAAAGTACTTGAACGTCATCTTTGACTTTCACGTAAGCACATTTTTCGAAACGGACGTAAGCATTATTTATAAAACGGGCTGCGCTTGTTTAAAGTTGCGTACGTGCTTCCTTCTATAAATACCAACGCAGGTAAAATGAACGCAGGTGAATGAGGTTTGTATTAACGCCCTGTGATAGCGGCTCAATTATAGCGGCTGAATTAAGACAAGTACTATAATATAGGGCAGGCGTTCGTCTGGAAGCGGGAGAGGGCAGAGAAGGGTGGCTTCTCGGTAAGTTGCATTTGTAACGTTTGATCATGACAACTAACCAGGCAAATGCTTATACTCAGTACTCAAGTTGTAAAAGAAAATCAGGGGAGGTGGTGAATTTTCTCATATGAGGACAATTTTAGCATCCCCTCAGTGTCAGTAACTTGGTAAAAATGTCATTGCATGTGTGCGTGCCCCCTCGCACCTTGAAATAGCAGTAATAGGTCCCCCCAGGGCTGCGTGCTAAGCCCCATCCTCTACACCTACGACTTCACCCCCGTCCACCCCAGCAACTCCATCGTAAAGTTTGCAGACGACACCACCGTGGTGGGCTGCATCTCGGGGGGGGACGAGGCGGCGTACAGGGATGAGGTGGAGCAGCTGGGCAAGCTGTGCAAGGTTAACAACCTGCTGCTGAACCAGTCAAAGACCCAGGAAATCATCGTGGACTTCAGGAGGAAAAAATCTGAGGTCCAGCCCCTGCTCGTCGATGGAGGGAGCGTGGAGAGAGTCTCACAGGATGACCTGTCCTGGAAGATCAACACAGCAGCCATCATCAAGAAGGCACAACAGCGGCTCTACTTCCTGAGAGTCCTCAGGAAAGACCACATCGGACAGGAGATGCTGGTGACCTTCTACCGCTGCGCAGTGGAGAGCATCCTCACCTACTGCATCTGCGTGTGGTTCTCCAGCTGCACAGCTGCAGAGAGGAATGCGCTACAGAGAGTCGTGAGATCGGCCCAGAAGATCACCGGCGCCCCCCTCCCCTCTCTGGAAGAGCTGTACAACACACGCTGCCTCAGGAAGGCCTCCAAGATCTCCAGAGACCCATCCCACCCTGGGTACAAACACTTTGCTCGGCTGCCCTCGGACAGGCGGTTCAGGACCATGTTCGCAATAGGGGTGTAACGATACATCGATTCACATCGATGCATCGATTCATTGACTAACGATCTGATTACATCGATGCAATGTAAAAATATCGATTTATATCGTCATCTTAAAGATACACCTTTATTTTGAAATGGCACATTCTGCGTGACTGTCACCATTTCCGTGCAGCGCGCGACTAGCAGCGGCAAATTACAAAGTCAAAGAGCGCTGCACACTGTGTGTTCTGCATTTTGTGACTGCGGCGGAGAACAGCGAAGCGGTTTTAGCTGCGACGGCCAAGCCCGCCCACGGCCGACTGTGATTGGTCAATGCTCTAGTCTAGCCGACTGTGATTGGTCAATGCTCTGGTCTGTAACAAAGCATCTGTCTTATGAATGGGCAAAGGCTGCAGGTTGGACCTTACTTACTTTACTCCGGTTTGCTTGTCCAATTTCATTGGATAAACCTGAACAAAATTCCTATTGATAAAATCTACAGGTAAATCATTACTCCCGTAATCAGTGATCTAACATGACTGTCCAAGCATAGCCTTACCTTTCACCAATCAACACATCATATCAGATCAGTGCTTCCTAGAGGAAGTGTGATGGATGGCCCTATATTAAAAATTATCCTGACCTGCGTTCAGAGCGTAGTGTTTTGTCTCCTGAACATGTTGATCAGTTAGTTTTTTTTGAAGAAAAACCTCCCAAAGAAGAACACTGGAGGATATACTTATTATATAACACTGGAGGATATACTTAACTTATTTTGGTTAAGAAGAATGTATATAAGATGTACTGCACTGTACTGCATTTGCACTTATTATTTATTATTCTTTTATTATTATTTATTATTATTGCACAAATATACTGTAGGTTAAATGGTGACCTTGGTTCAGTTCTAACTGTTAAAAATACTGTGTTTATGAGACAGTAAAAAAGTGAACGTTTACAAAAATCCTGCCTTAAAAAAGGGGGGACAAGTTCTTCCAGTTTTGTTTCATAGGACATTAATGTTTTAAAGCTGAATATCTCTTGTTTGTGAGACTAGTGAACGGGTCTATTTTTCTTTTTGTCTAGTTGTTTTTGTGAGTTGATAATTGTGTTAGATTGGCATATGATATCGCGTCATATCGATCATATCGTCATATCGATCTTGAATCGAATCGAATCGAAATCGTATCGTGACTGACATTGTGATATCGTCAAACATTGTATCGTCATACAAACAAATCGATATAATATCGTATCGTGATGAAGCTGGTGATTTACACCCCTAGTTCGCAAGGACAAACAGACTGAAGCTCAGCTTCTACCCCAGGGCCATTCAGGCCTGAACACAGCAAAGACCTAGGTTCTAGGCCCTGGACAATCTAGCCTATAGCACATAGCCTATAGCCCATGGCCTATAGCAAATAGCCTACAGCACATAGCCTATAACACATAGTCTACAGCACATAGCCTATAGCACATAGCCTATATCTACAGCACATAGCCTATAGCACATAGCCTACAGCACATAGTCTATAGCACATAGCCTATAGCATATAGCCTATAACACATAGCCTATAACACATAGTCTACAGCACATAGCCTATAACACAAAGCCTTTAGCACACAGCCTACAGCACATAAACTACAGCACATAGCCTACAGCACGTAGCCTATAGCACATAGCCTACAGCACATTGCCTATAGCACATAGCCTATAACACATAGTCTACAGCACATAGCCTACAGCACATAGCCTAAAGCACATAGCCTATAGCAAATAGCCTATAACACATAGCCTATAGCACATAGCCTATAGCACATAGCCTACAGCACAAAGCCTATAACACAGTCTACAGCACGTAGCCTATATCACATAGCCTATAGCACATAGCCTACAGCACATAGCCTACAGCACATAGCATATAGCACATGGCCTTTAGCACATAGCCTACAGCCTATAGCACATAGCCTATAGCACATAGCCTACAGCACATAGCCTATAACACATAGTCTACAGCACATAGCCTATAGCACATAGCCTACAGCACATAGCCTATAACACATAGCCTATAACACCTAGTCTACAGCACATAGCCTATAACACATAGACTACAGCACATAGCCTATAGCACATAGCCTACAGCACGTAGCCTATAGCACATAGCCTATAGCACATAGCCAATAGCACATAGCCTACAATACATAGCCTACAGCACATAGCCTACAATACATAGCCTACAGCACATAGTCTACAGCACATAGCCTAATGTTAGAATAGGTATAGCATAGCATAGAGTACAGCACAGTGTTTTATTTGTATAGTATAGTATAGTGGATAGTGTACATAGCCTTTATTTATGTAAACCAGCTCTTTTCCCTTCTTTTTTTTTTTCCCTAGCACCAGGGGAGCCCCCCCTCCCAAATGTCGTTGTTTGGTACCTGTACTATATCAATGACAATAAAGACCATTCATTCATTCACATTCATATAGCGCGTAGCCTACAGCACATAGCCTATAACACATGGCCTATAGCACATAGCCTACAGCACGTAGCCTATAGCACATAGCCTATAGCACATAGCCTATAGCACATAGCCTATAGCACATAGCCTATAGCACATAGCCTATAGCACATAGCCTATAGCACATAGCCTATAGCACATAGCCTATAGCCCATGGCCTATAGCAAATAGCCTACAGCACATAGCCTATAACACAAAGCCTTTAGCACACAGCCTACAGCACATAGACTACAGCACATAACCTACAGCACGTAGCCTACAGCACATAGCCTATAGCACATAGCCTATAGCACATAGCCTATAGCACATAGCCTATAACACATAGTCTACAGCACATAGCCTATAGCAAATAGCCTATAACACATAGCCTATAGCACATAGCCTACAGCACAAAGCCTATAACACAGTCTACAGCACATAGCCTATAGCACATAGCCTACAGCACGTAGCCTATATCAGATAGCCTACAGCACATAGCCTACAGCACATAGCCTATAGCACATAGCCTACAGCACATAGCCTATAGCACAAAGCATATAGCACATGGCCTTTAGCACATAGCCTACAGCCTATAGCACATAGCCTATAGCACATAGCCTACAGCACATAGCCTATAACACATAGTCTACAGCACATAGCCTATATCTACAGCACATAGCCTATAACACATAGTCTACAGCACATAGCCTATAGCACATAGCCTACAGCACATAGCCTATAACACATAGCCTATAACACCTAGTCTACAGCACATAGCCTATAACACATAGACTACAGCACATAGCCTATAGCACATAGCCTACAGCACGTAGCCAATAGCACATAGCCTATAGCAAATAGCCTATAGCAAATAGCCTATAACACATAGCCTATAGCACATAGCCTATAGCACATAGCCTACAGCACATAGCCTACAGCACATAGCCTATAGCACATAGCCTATAAAACATAGCCTATAGCACATAGCCTACATCACATAGCCTATTACACATAGTCTACAGCACATAGCCTATAGCACATAGCCTATAGCACATAGCCTATAGCACATAGCCTATAGCACATAGCCTATAGCACATAGCCTACAGCACAAAGCCTATAACACAGTCTACAGCACATAGCCTGTAGCCTATAGCACATAGCCTACAGCACATAGCCTACAGCACATAGCCTATAGCACATAGCCTATAGCACATAGCCTATAGCACATAGCATATAGCCTATAGCACATAGCCTATAGCACATAGCCTACAGCACATAGCCTGTAACACATACTACAGCACATAGCCTATATCTACAGCACATACCCAGCTAGCAGGGAATGTTCCCACAACATTGGCTAACATTCCCTACAAGTTCTGCTAATGTTTTAATGAAAACGTTTTCATCTAATGTTCAAAGAGCATTTTAAGGATGTTTACCATTTCAAATAATGTTCCGTTAAATAACGTTAAATGTTAACAAAGTAAGAACGTTTTAGGTGCAACATTCTGAGGATGTTTTGGGGACATTTTTTAGGTAACAGATTATAGAATGTTCTTTTTTATTTTATTTTTTTTATTTTATTTATGCATTTTCAGTTTACAGGGATAGACAAGATACATCACAAGGACAATAAACCCCCCCACCTCCCCCTTCCCTCCACCCCTAAGCAAATTAAACAAGCACGAGGACAGTAACACATTTTGTTTTTAAATAAATAAATAAACAAACAAACAGTAACAACATAACTAACTGCTCTTTAGATGTAAAAGAAAGAAATAAAGATCAGCACCATTTTTCGATAGACGCCCGTGATGGGATTCGGGGTAAGTAAAATAATAACAAAATAAAAATAAATAATACTATTTATATATATAAATACACAGTACATCAACATCATATACATATCAACATCATATATAGTATATCAACATCAGCATCAACACATCTAGAGATAAGCCTCCTTGGCTGAGGGGCCTGGTTTATGAGAGTGTATAAGTTGATAGCGTAAAGGCATAAAGGCATTACAAAATTCAGGGCAGCTTCGATAAAGAAGATATAAATGGTTGCCATATCCTGTCAAAGATTGCAGATTTGAGAGTGACAGTGTATCGGATCTTTTCCATGTGTAGCAGATTGGTGATCTCTGCTAACCAAGTTTTAAACACATGTACTTCTTCACCCTTCCAAAGTGTGAGTATATTCCTCTTTGCAACAACCATGCCATATTGTATTGTCTTCTGTTCATAATGAGAGTTAAATGATGTTTGGTTTCCCCTAGGATTGCAGTGTATGAGTCAGGTGTGAGGTCACAGCTATATACATCAGAAAAACTTTTGAAAATATCTGACCAGAACTTATTTAGTTTAGGGCAGGACCAGAAAAGATGACCCAGTGTGACAGTGCCCTCGGCTGATTTACACTTCGGGCAAACTGGGGATACAGAGGGGTAGAATGAGTGTAGTTTGGTGCAGGAGTAGTGCAGTCTATGAATCACTTTAAATTGGATAACTTGGTGTCGGGAGTTTATAGAGCAGCTGTGGATAGCATTAAGGCTCGTTTCCCAGCTCTCGTCATCAATTGTTATACCCAGATCTTCTTCCCATGCTTCTTTTAAGTGTTGCGTGGAGATTGGGTCATGTGTTGTAAAAACATCAACAAATCTAGAGACAAGCCTCCTTGACTGAGGGGCCTGATTCATGAGAGTGTATAAGTTGACAGCGTCAGGGATCACCTCAAAGTTAGGTAGGTTGGTCCGGACGTAGTCTCTTATCTGGAGGTAACGGAAGAGATGGGATGCTGGGAGTGTAAACTTTTCCCTCAGCTGTGCAAAAGTGGCAAACGAATTCTCTATATAAAGGTTTGCAATTGTGATGATACCTTTGTTCCTCCAAATAGTGAAAGTTCTATCAGTTAGAGAAGGGGGAAAGGCGTGGTTGTTGCAAACAGGGGTGGAGGTAGAGAAGTCAGGCAGAGCAAACACTTTTCTAATTTGATACCAGATTTTAAGAGAGTTGATGAGCATGAAGTTATTACCCGAGGCGGCTTTTGGGGGTATGCTCTTAGCAAAGAGAAGAGCGTGGAGAGAGCTTTTGGGAAGGTTCTGCTCTATTGCAAGCCAAGAGGGGGTAGAGATGGTGGGGTTGTCTGAGCACGCCTCTTGCCAGTACATCAATGCTCTACAGTTGGCAGCCCAATAATAGTTTTGGAAATTAGGTAGACTGAGGCCCCCTGCACTTTTGGGTTTAAATAGGTGTGATTTGGCTATACGATGTATTTTGTATCCCCAGACAAATGGAAGGACAATAGAGTCTAGTAGCTTAAAGAAAGACTTTGGCAAAAATATAGGAAGATTCTGGAAGAGGTATAGAAACCTGGGGAGAGCCACCATTTTAACTGCATTGACTCGTCCTATCATGGATAAAGGTAATAGCCTCCAGGTTTCAACGTTAGATTTCAATTTGTCTACCATATTCAGATAGTTCAGTTTATAAATCAATTTGGGGTCTTTAGGGATGACCACGCCTACGTATTTAATTGTATCTGTAGTAATGTGAAAAGGGACATATTTAACAAATGTTGGGTTTAACCTCCCTTTAAGCTGCATGAATTCTATCTCATAAAACTCACGGAAGCACTCGTTGATTTTTTGGGGATCTGTGGTTATAGAACCCATATTGGTTTTAATTTTATTAATAATTCGCTTGGCCTAAATACCCCTAAGCTGGCGAGCTAATAATTTGTCTGGTTTGTCGCTCAACTCAAAGTGTGATAGAATGTTCTTTTATAAAATGTTCCCACAATGTTACACGATAACAAAGGAAGGACATTTTCAAAGCAACATTCGGATAATGTTTTCAGGATGTTATTGATGCCTCAGATCACAAAACGTCTTTTCTAGAATGTTCCTGTAATGTGATATGTAAACAAAGGAAGAACGTTTTACCTGCAACATTCCATGGATGTTTTGGGGACATTGTTTAGGTAACAGATTATAGAATGTTCTTTTATCAAATGTTACCACAATGTTACACGATAACAAAGGAAGGACATTTTCAAAGCAACATTTGGATAATGTTTTCAGGATGTTATTGATGCCTCAGATCACAAAACGTTTTTTCTAGAATGTTCCTGTAATGTGATATGTAAACAAAGGAAGAACGTTTTACCTGCAACATTCCATGGATGTTTTGGGGACATTGTTTAGGTAACAGATTATAGAATGTTCTTTTATAAAATGTTACCACAATGTTACACGATAACAAAGGAAGGACATTTTCAAAGCAACATTTGGATAATGTTTTCAGGATGTTATTGATGCCTCAGATCACAAAACGTTTTTTCTAGAATGTTCCTGTAATGTGATATGTAAACAAAGGAAGAACGTTTTACCTGCAACATTCCATGGATGTTTTGGGGACATTGTTTAGGTAACAGATTATAGAATGTTCTTTTATAAAATGTTCCCACAATGTTACACGATAACAAAGGAAGAACATTCTCAAAGCAACATTCAGAAAATGTTTTGGGGATGTTATTAAAAATTCAAGTTTCAGACTTGCACCAATAACCGAGGAGGCTGAGGACGTGGCAGACCAATCAAACGACTCTGATTAGATTTCACGCCTGACTGAGATGTTCAGTTCACCTCCGTGGTCGGGCACAGGTAGACGGTTTTAGTTGAAGACAGCACAAGGGAACGGGACAGTGGCGGCTGGCCAATAGAGGGCGCTGGGGCGCCGCCCCCACCTTCACTTCCTAGTTGCGACTTGTAAACGTTTTTTTAAAATAAACATTGTTTATTCACCATATGCGGCTGATATTCTGTCGGCGCCTATCAGCATTCATTAAAAATCCTCCAATACAATAAACATTTTATCTGTGTGTGTGTAAAATTCACTGTTAAAATACATAGGGGAGGAGTCGGGGCGCCGGCCGAATGCAAGTCTATGGCACTGCAAATACTTTTGGCTTACACGTGAGCTGTAGCAGCGCTCCAATTGGCTGTCTCCTATTTCTCGCAAAAATTGCGCCCCGAGCATTGCGCAGATTATAGGCTTACCTAGGCTGCAGCCTAGGGCCACTACCACTAGGGGTAGTAAAAAAAAAATGCCCTGAATATCCCTGAATATCCGGTTGTTAAGTCTGACGTCAAACGTGACGTTTTGCAATTTCCGGCTCCAAACCAGAAATTCTCCGCACCAGAGTACCAGTGTACTACAGCGGTAGAATGACAGTTTAATCGTTTTTTTAGACTCTGATCTATTCATACAACAAGGGACACAGCAGCACTTTCACGTTGTCCCCATATTGTCAGGGTATTTGAGCCTCGGAAAAGCGCTATATAAATATAATTTATTATTATTATTATTGCGGCATTTCGAAGACAGCGCCTCAGCCAACTTTGGACCCGGAAACGACAACAGGAGAGGAGAGCAATAGAGACAGAACTGAGGTGATAACAAACAGTTCAGTATGACAGAGACAACTAATAGAAAGACAACTGTATGATTATAGAGTTTACATGTTCAAGGAAATATTGTATGATAATAGAAAGGTACACTTTAATTTAATTAAAGAAGTAACAAAGAACACATTTATTATCACAATTGCATTGTGTTCCATGTCTTTCTCCATTTGAATAAATAATGCCTAGTTGAATGGCTAAACAAGACAACTGTCTGGACAGTACTATATACAGTATATTCTCATGCTAAAATCGACTGTAAATCCAGATTTTAAAGTTGATATTCTTCCCCGTGGAGCATGCCCCCATAACCTGTGCCCCACCCAAACATTTTAGCACCAGCCGCCACTGGAACGGGACACTGTGGATTAAACGGTAAGGTTACAATAACTGTTTTTAATTGATTAACGTTACTTTGTATGGATAAATGTACTTTCTTGACCACCGTTAATGCGAATAACGTAGAGCGTGTGTGTTGTCAGAAATTGCTATGAAGCTGGGCGCAAAATTAACTTTTATCCACCGTCCAAATCGACAAATTGGTGAACGTTCAGATTTTACCAGCCACTCAATAGATTAACGTCATTATTGTTGGTTTTTTGGCTGGTGAGTGAAGCAAATCTACCAGCCCAAAGGTTTGGGACAGGTTTGGGAGCTAGCTATTTTTACATGGATATTACTTGGTTATTTACAGTAATTACTGCATAATTAACGGCCTGTAATTTAAAGGGCTACCAAAAAGACTTCTGATGAATCAGAAACTATTTTGATTTTAAATACTATTTTTGTTATAATGCAGGTGGATAATACAGGTGGACCATCCATGACTGAGGACAGTGATACAGGTGGACCATCTGTGACTGAGGACAGAGTTCAGAGTAAGGATGTGTCCAGGGATGATGTTTAAGAATGTGTCCAGGTGCAGCAGCAGCACTTGAGGGGAGCAGAAGCCCCACACTGTTCGAGGACTAAATCAAGAACTACAACACTTTGGGAATGCCTGTCTGTCATGAGGATATGTAGGCTACTGTCAGAGATATGTACTGTTGCAGTGATGATAGGTTCTGACTTCCATGTTTTCAGTATGTAGAGTAGGCCTATATGATGTTTTGCTTTTTAAAAAAATATGTTCTCAAATGAAGCTGTGGCTGCCTCTCCCTGTCTCACCTCTGTTGTTAATGTTAATAAATAATGATACATTATGTTGAAAGACTTGAATATTGATGTTATCAAACTTTTACATGTGTTAATACGTTTAGCTAAAAACATGTTAAGAATATTTGGGCATAATGTTTTAACAGGGTTTTCAGTAAACATTTTAAAAAGGTTATAAGCAAACGTTTTTAGAATGGTTTTTAGAGCATGTTATCCTAAAACATTCTGGGAACAAACAAAAAACTTAAGCTGAAAATGTTTTGAGAACATAAGGTGTAATGTTCTAGCAATATTGTCAACTCACATTTTAAGAAGGTTATTACCAAACATTTGTAGAATCATGGCGGGGGGTGCATTTCACACCTAGGCCTTCAGTGATGTCCTACCTGAATTATTCCACCTCTTACGTAATACCATCATTATGACACGCCATGGCTCTAGAAACTATACATTTAGACAGAAACGCAGTATAACCGGGCCTTGCCATTCCTATTATATTACCCTAACCCTATTACCCAATACCCACCTAGTCTGGGTGTATTCAATTCATTGCATGAAAACGAAAGAGTCAGTTATTTCCCGAACTTTGCGGTCTGTCGATCTCGATAGGAGAACCGTTTCGAGGTTCCATTTAAGGATGGTTATCTTCCTCGTGTTCATACGGTCACGGGGGTGTGTTTCCATGGTAGCAGCCTGGGAAGTGGTTAAAAGATCGCATTGAAGCCCCACTTACTCACACAGCTGAGCCAGGCAACACAACACACATACCGTATCTACGGACCCCAGGGTCGCTCAGTACATCTCTTGCAGAAAAAATTAAATGCTTTGTACTCACCAAAACAACTGATTATTTGAACACAAAATCCATCCTCCTTTCTTTCCTCAAGAAGACTTCAATGTCTCTGTTGTACAGTTTATCAGTTCCACCAATAAGTCATTTTCTACATGGATAGCGTCGCTAAAGTCGGGGTTGGCCGTTCTCTTTTGATTATGTCTAGCTTTTCTTAGAAGGTTCTTCTTTGTTGTTATAATATCTGCCACCAAATCTACCTCTTCTCCTCCTTCAGCCATTGTGGCTGCTTGTAGAACAACAGTTTACATCTACAGAAATTAGCGAGATCAAGTTCAGTTTGCTAGCTCCGCCAATAGTTTGTATCCAATCAAAAGACGTGCAGGTGCTGATCAGGTGCTCCGCCATCCAGCAGGCGCCGTCGTCGGATTTGCTTGGATTTGCTCGCCAACTCGAGATCTGACCACGGTACGCCACAGCTCTTTTCTCGCTCACTTTAAATTACAATCTGTACTCGCGCCACTGTTGAATCTGCAGGCGGGCAGATTTCTTGGTACCCTGGCAACACATTATGGCTGAAATTCTATGATTGGATAAAAGCTCTAACAGCCCTCCAAATGGCTGGAAGCAGCGCAACCAAGAGGAAAGCTATGAAATTAAGAGAATAGACTAGGGAATAATTTAATACATATTTGTGGAAAAAATATATCAAAATTACATTTATATTCTGATGATGTTTAGGCCAGCAGAGAAGGCCTTGCTGGCCCTGGAGGCCCACCACTGGTAGAATGTTTTTTGAGAACATTATCCTAAAACATTCTGGGAACTTAAAGAAAACTTCCCGCTGAAAACGTTTTCAAGAACATTAGGGCATAAAGTTCTAGCAATGTTGTCACTTAACATTTAATTTAAGAAGGTTATCACACAACATTTTAAAAATGTTTTTAGAGAACATTATCCTAGAACATTCTGGGCACCTAAAGAAAACTTCCAGCTGAAAACGTTACGAGAACATTCTAGGTAACATTCTTTGAACATTTTTAGAACAAAAAATTGATAGCTGGGTAGCCTATAGCACATAGCCTACAGCACATAGCCTATAGCACATAGCCTATAGCACATAGCCTATAACACATAGCCTATAGTACAAAGCCTACAGCACATAGCCTATAACACATAGTCTACAGCACAAAGCCTTTAGCACATAGCCTATATCTTCATCACATAGCCTATAGCACATAGCCTAAAGCACATAGCCTATAGCACATAGCCTATAGAACATGGCCTATAGCACATAGCCTACAGAACATAGCCTATAACACATAGTCTACAGCACATAGCCTATAGCACATAGCCTACAGCACATAGCCTATAGCACATAGCCTATAGCACATAGCCTTTAGCATATAGCCTATAACACATAGCCTTTAACACATAGTCTACAGCACATAACCTATAACACAAAGCCTTTAGCACACAGCTTACAGCACATAGCCTATAACACATAGCCTATAGCACATAGCCTACAGCACATAGACGACAGCACATAGCCTATAGCACATAGCCTACAGCACATAGCCTATAGCACATAGCCTATAGCATATAGCCTATAACACATAGCCTATAACACATAGTCTACAGCACATAGCCTATAACACAAAGCCTTTAGCACACAGCCTACAGTACATAGCCTATAACACATAGCCTATAGCACATAGCCTACAGCACATAGACGACAGCACATAGCCTATAGCACATAGCCTACAGCACATAGCCTATAGCACATAGCCTATAGCATATAGCCTATAACACATAGCCTATAACACATAGTCTACAGCACATAGCCTATAACACAAATCCTTTAACACACAGCCTACAGTACATAGCCTATAACACATAGCCTATAGCACATAGACTACAGCACATAGCCTACAGCACATAAGCTATAGCACATAGCCTACAGCACATAGCCTACAGCACATGGCCTATAGTACATGGCCTATAGCACATAGTCTACGGCACATAGCCTATAACACATAGTCTACAGCACATAGCCTATAACACAAATCCTTTAACACACAGCCTACAGTACATAGCCTATAACACATAGCCTATAGCACATAGACTACAGCACATAGCCTACAGCACATAAGCTATAGCACATAGCCTACAGCACATAGCCTACAGCACATGGCCTATAGTACATGGCCTATAGCACATAGCCTACAGCACATAGCCTAATGCACATAGCCTACAGCACATAGCCTATAGCACATAGCCTATAGCACATAGCCTATAACACATAGCCTATAGCACATAGCCTATAACACATAGTCTACAGCACATAGCCTATAGCACATAGCCTATAGCACATAGCCGACAGCACATAGCCTTTAACACATAGTCTACAGCACATAGCCTTTAGCACATAGCCTATAGCACATAGCCTATAACATAGCATATAGCTGTAGCCCAGCTACTAAAGTGAGCTATGAGCATTTCATAACACAAGTCCATTTAATAAGTTAAATAAATAAGTCCATTTAATAAATAAGCATCATTTCATGGTTATGTACACGGTTATTAACATGGTTAGAAGTTTATAATGTGTACTTGTTTACAAGCTCTAATGTGAGTTCGCACATTGGCTATGTCATTCATTCATTTCTTTATTTCATTGGTCCATCGGGAAGAGCTAGCCAACTGTAATGTATGCTGAGAGAGAGGGGGGCGGGACTTTGTACTAATAGCGTTAGGTTGCACTAAGTAACGTGTCAGAATGATTGAGGACATCGTCGAGTGAAGTAAGACGTGTATATGCTGTGTGTATTAACATTTCGGGATCAACGAACAGTTATTCCTTTGGATGTTGGTGCACATTGAAGCTACCAGAGGTAAATACATATGTCTGGTGTTTGTTTATAAGCTACATCTACTCGTTGTAGTATGTTATATTTGACTGTATAGCTAATCGCGGCAAGCGGTTAGCATAATTACGTTAGCATGTTGCTAGCATTTGCTGAGTGATAAATTGTTTCTAGATATATCAAAACGAACACATAGCCTACAGCACATAGCCTACAGCACATAGCCTACAGCACATAGCCTATAGCAGGGGTCGGCAATAGGCGGCCCGCGGGCCATTGCTGGCCCATCACCAATAATATTTGGCCCAGCAGAATATTTGGAGAATCCATTTTTTTTTTTTTTTTACAATATCCGACCGACAGTCCCACATATAGCGCCTATAATGTCCGAATAGAGAATCTACCTCCACCTGAATAATGCTTATTGTACTTTTATCCATGTTGAGAGTGAATGACACAGGGACAGACAATCAGGCAGCGGGGTGCACCGAAGCGCACTGACGCTGAACCCCTCATAGTGAATCATAAGTAGGTGGACAACGTGTAGTGCTGAAATAGCCGTGTGTGGTTTGAAAAAAATAACACCAGCTCAGTAAATAATTCAAACGTAATGTTTACGTATATGTGACTGCAACACACATATGAACAGTAACAAAGCAAATTCTGTTTAATATTCTGAAAAACATTGACAACAAAATCGGTGAAAAAAAGAAAAGAAAGAAAAGTAATCCGCTTATGCGAGGGGTGGTGGTGCATAGGCCTATGCTCCTGAAACGACAGAGCAAACACGCTATTAGGGATAATAATTACAATGAGCCATTCATTCAAAATATACAAAATACAATTAGGTTATTAAATACAATAACGACAGGCTTGGTACTCACTTAATGTGAAAAGTGGCATCTCCCATCGGTCAGTATTTGCTTGATATCTGGTTATATGGACGTCACTTTAATCCGCAGGCAGTTCTCAAGTTTTTTTTTGCATCAATCGATTCCTCTCGTGCGTCTTTATCACATTCATTGAGGAAAAGGACAACTCGCATGTATAGAAAGGGAACATTGTGAGCACGGAAGATGTGAGTCTCACAACGGCTTTGCGTTGATGAAACCAGGTAGGATGAACATTATAGTTCGCTGTCCATTCCTCTTTAAATGCCCTGTTTTCACCGTCAACTTTCCTCTTTACACCTTTGGAGAGTGACATGATGTTTCTCTTGCTAGTTAGCAGGTTAAATGTTTAGCTAACTTCACCCGGCAGGCAAACAACCAATCCAATAATAATGTGACCTTGTCTGGGAGGAGGGGGGAATCATTCAGAATGAAAGTATGTTAAATAATTATTAGAATAAGCTAGGCTGCGCTACATCGTCAGTCCACACATTTATTATTCAAAACTATGGAAAAGGGTGAAACTACGTTTCAACGTTGTTGAGAATCACAACACAAACTTGCTAGTCAAGCCAAAATACTGCAACGTAATGGATTGGACTGCTACCTAGTTAACTACAACACTACTTTACATTGTTACCTAGTTAACTACAACACTACTTTACATTGTTACCTAGTTAACTACAACACTACTTTACATTGTTACCTAGTTAACTACAACACTACTTTACATTGTTACCTAGTTAACTACAAGACTACTTTACATTGTTACCTAGTTAACTAGAACACTACTTTACATTGTTACCTAGTTAACTAGAACATTACTTTACATTGTTACCTAGTTAACTACAACACTACTTTACATTGTTACCTAGTTAACTACAACACTACTTTACATTGTTACCTAGTTAACTACAACACTACTTTATATTGTTACCTAGTTAACTAGAACACTACTTTACATTGTTACCTAGTTAACTACAACACTACTTTACATTGTTACCTAGTTAACTACAACACTACTTTACATTGTTAGCAGGCTCACAAAACAAGCTGTGTTAGTTGACTAGCGATGTGTACATTTTTCGAAAGAAAAGTCAAAGCATTAGAATGTGTCACATTTTTTAACAATCAATTACTTATGAATGAATTAATGGAATGAATGAATGGTCTTTATTGTCATTGCTACAGTACAGGTACCAAACAACGAAATTTCGGAGGGGTGGCTCCCCTGGTGTTAGGAAAAAAAATAAAAAAATAAAATAAAAAAAGTTCGGGCCCGCCATCTAGTGGCTCAAAAAAAATTTGGCCCGAGGCCAAACCTAATTGCCGACCCCTGGCCTATAGCACATAGCCTATAGCACATAGCCTACAGCACATAGCCTACAGCACATAGCCTACAGCACATAGCCTACAGCACATAGCCTATAGCACATAGCCTATAATTAAGCAATATCACACGAGAGGGAGTGTGTTATACTGAATATCAGCACGGCTGTGATTCGGTCATAGGTACGAGGCCGCAGGCCGAGTACCGAAGACAATCACAGCCGTGCTGATATTCAGTATAACACACGACCTCGAGTGTGATATTGCTTTTATACAACAGTTCTACAGCGCAGATTTATTAGTTAACAGTAATAAGTGACAACAGATTATGATTTGTTTGTTTATTTAATCATTTATTTTGGCTCCGTCAAGAAAAAATAGTTCCGCAACGGGAAGCGAAGTTTCCCACAGAAGTGGGGAAAAAAACGTCAGATCAGATACATAAACGGGTTATTTTGATAAACTGGACATATTTTGTGAATATATATGGTTACTTTCTCGTCTGAAAACATATTAAAACTTCATAAAATGACATATTAACACTTGTAGAGCCAAATTAAAGCTTTTAGCCAATGGCGGCCAAAATTGAGGATTTAAAAACGGAGGGTTTTGCTTTGCTTGCTGATTGGCTATAATGTTCTTCTTCTACGTTTTATGTGACAATGTCTTTTTAGTAACAACTTGCGCATTACTAAGTATTTACTAGCTAAGATTGACAAACGATTGGCGTGGTGCAACCGAAATTAGTAAACAACTAGTTTGAAACTAGCTAGTAACTACTAGGGGTTTAGTAACCACTAAATGTCTACATTTAGTAATGACTTACGCCAAATTGGTGCAACCCAGGCCAGAACACAAACTAGCATACTTTGTATCGTGGCTAGCTACTTTGTATCGTAATGTAGTCTAATTAACGGTCATTTAATAGAACACCTGTGCGGCGGAGTGATACATATAGTTAAAAGTCCCAGTGCTGTTATACTATATATCGTAACTCATGGAATGCCTCTTGTCCAATCAAATTACTTGGTCGGAACTAACTGTTGTATAACATAGCATATAGCACATAGCCTACAGCACATAGCCTATAACACATAGCCTACAGCACATAGCCTATAGCACATAGCCTACAGCACATAGCCTACAGCACATAGCCTACAGCACGTAGCCTATAGCACATAGCCTACAGCACATAGCCTATAGCACATAGCCTACAGCACATAGCCTATAGCATATAGCCTAAAGCACATAGTCTATATCACATGGCCTATAGCACATAGCCTACAGCACATAGCCTACAGCACATAGCCTATAGCACATAGTCTACAGCACATAGCCTATAGCGCATAGCTTACAGCACATAGCCTATAGCACATAAACTATATCACATAGCCTATAGCACATGGCCTATAGCACATGGCCTACAGCCTATAGCACATAGCCTATAGCACATAGCCTACAACACATAGCCTATAACAATAGCCTACAGCACATAGCCTATAGCACATAGCCTATAGAACATGGCCTATAGCAGATAGCCTACAGAACATAGCCTATAACACATAGTCTACAGCACATAGCCTATAGCACATAGCCTATATCTACAGCACATAGCCTACAGCACATAGCCTATAGCACATAGCCTACAGCACATAGCCTATAGCACATAGCCTATAGCACATAGCCTATAACACATAGCCTTTAACACATAGTCTACAGCACATAGCCTATAACACAAAGCCTTTAGCACACAGCTTACAGCACATAGCCTATAACACATAGCCTATAGCACATAGCCTACAGCACATATACTACAGCACATAGCCCATAGCACATAGCCTACAGCACGTAGCCTATAGCACATAGTCTACAGCACATAGCCTAATGCACATAGCCTACAGCACATAGCCTACAGCACATAGCCTATAGCACATAGCCTATAGCACATAGCCTATAGCACATAGCCTATAGCACATAGCCTATAGCACATAGCCTATAGCACATAGCCTACAGCACATAGCCTATAACACATAGCCTATAGCACATATCCTAAAACGCATAGCCTACAGCACATAGCCTACAGCACATAGCCTATAGCACATAGCCTACAGCACATAGCCTACAGCACATAGCCTACAGCACATAGCCTATAGCACATAGCCTATAGCACATAGCCTACAGCCTATATTACATAGCCTATAGCACATAGCCTACAACACATAGCCTATAACACATAGTCTACAGCACATAGCCTACAGCACATAGCCTACAGCACATAGCCTATAGCACTTAGCCTATAGCACATAGCCTATAGCACATAGCCTATAGCACATGGCCTATATCACATGGCCTACAGCCTATAGCAAATAGCCTATAGCACATAGCCTACAGCACATAGCCTATAACACATAGTCTACAGCACATCGTCTATAGCACATAGTCTACAGCACATGGCCTAATGCACATGGCCTATAGCACAAAGTCTACAGCACATAGCCTATTACACATAGCCTATAACACAGTCTACAGCACATAGCCTATAGCACATAGCCTACAGCACATAGCCTTTAACACATAGTCTACAGCACATAGCCTTTAACACATAGTCTACAGCACATAGCCTTTAGCACATAGCCTATAGCACATAGTCTACAGCACATAGCCTACAGCACATAGCCTATAACATAGCATATAGCACATAGCCTACAGCACATAGCCTATAGCACATAGCCTATAACAGAAAGCCTATAGCACATGGCCTATAGCACATAGCCTATAGCACATAGCCTACAGCACATAGCCTACAGCACATAGCCTATAGCACATGGCCTATAACACATAGCCTATAACACATAGCCTACAGCACATAGCCTACAGCACATAGCCTATAGCACATAGCCTACAGCACATAGCCTACAGCACATAGCCTATAACACATAGCCTACAGCACATAGCCTACAGCACATAGCCTACAGCACATAGCCTATATCTACAGCACATAGCCTAAAGCACATTGTCTACATCACATAGCCTATAGCACATAGCCTTTAGCACATAGCCTAAAGCACATGGCCTATAGCACATGGCCTACAGCCTATAGCAAATAGCCTATAGCACATAGCCTACAGCACATAGCCTACAGCACATAGCCTACATCACATAGCCTATAGCACATAGCCTACAGCACATAGCCTATAGCACATAGCCTACAGCACATAGCCTACAGCACATAGCCTACAGCACATAGCCTACAGCACATAGCCTACAGCACATAGCCTACAGAACATAGCCTATATCTACAGCACATAGCCTAAAGCACATTGTCTACATCACATAGCCTATAGCACATAGCCTTTAGCACATAGCCTAAAGCACATTGTCTACATCACATAGCCTATAGCACATAGCCTATAGCACATAGCCTACAGCACATAGCCTATAGCACATAGCCTATAGCACATAGCCTACAGCCTATAACACATAGCCTATAGCACATAGCCTATAGAACATGGCCTATAGCACATAGCCTACAGCACATAGCCTATAGCACATAGCCTATAGCACATAGCCTACAGCACATAGCCTATAGCACATAGCCTATAGCACATAGCCTACAGCACGTAGCCTATAGCACATAGCCTACAGCACATAGCCTATAGCACATAGCCTATAGCACATAGCCTACAGCACATAGCCTATAGCACATAGCCTATAGCACATAGCCTATAGCACATAGCCTACAGCCTATAACACATAGCCTATAGCACATAGCCTATAGAACATGGCCTATAGCACATAGCCTACAGCACATAGCCTATAGCACATAGCCTATAGCACATAGCCTACAGCACATAGCCTATAGCACATAGCCTATAGCACATAGCCTACAGCACGTAGCCTATAGCACATAGCCTACAGCACATAGCCTATAGCACATAGCCTATAACACATAGCCTATAACACATAGCCTACAGCACATAGCCTACAGCACATAGCCTATAGCACATAGCCTACAGCACATAGCCTACAGCACATAGCCTATAACACATAGCCTACAGCACATAGCCTACAGCACATAGCCTACAGCACATAGCCTATATCTACAGCACATAGCCTAAAGCACATTGTCTACATCACATAGCCTATAGCACATAGCCTTTAGCACATAGCCTAAAGCACATGGCCTATAGCACATGGCCTACAGCCTATAGCAAATAGCCTATAGCACATAGCCTACAGCACATAGCCTACAGCACATAGCCTACATCACATAGCCTATAGCACATAGCCTACAGCACATAGCCTATAGCACATAGCCTACAGCACATAGCCTACAGCACATAGCCTACAGCACATAGCCTACAGCACATAGCCTACAGCACATAGCCTACAGAACATAGCCTATATCTACAGCACATAGCCTAAAGCACATTGTCTACATCACATAGCCTATAGCACATAGCCTTTAGCACATAGCCTAAAGCACATTGTCTACATCACATAGCCTATAGCACATAGCCTATAGCACATAGCCTACAGCACATAGCCTATAGCACATAGCCTATAGCACATAGCCTACAGCCTATAACACATAGCCTATAGCACATAGCCTATAGAACATGGCCTATAGCACATAGCCTACAGCACATAGCCTATAGCACATAGCCTATAGCACATAGCCTACAGCACATAGCCTATAGCACATAGCCTATAGCACATAGCCTACAGCACGTAGCCTATAGCACATAGCCTACAGCACATAGCCTATAGCACATAGCCTATAGCACATAGCCTACAGCACATAGCCTATAGCACATAGCCTATAGCACATAGCCTATAGCACATAGCCTACAGCCTATAACACATAGCCTATAGCACATAGCCTATAGAACATGGCCTATAGCACATAGCCTACAGCACATAGCCTATAGCACATAGCCTATAGCACATAGCCTACAGCACATAGCCTATAGCACATAGCCTATAGCACATAGCCTACAGCACGTAGCCTATAGCACATAGCCTACAGCACATAGCCTACAGCACATAGCCTATAGCATATAGCCTATAGCACATAGCCTATATCACATGGCCTATAGCACATAGCCTACAGCCTATAGCACATAGCCTATAGCACATAGCCTACAGCACATAGCCTATAACACATAGCCTATAGCACATAGTCTACAGCACATAGCCTATAGCGCATAGCCTATAGCGCATAGCCTACAGCACGTAGCCTATAGCACATAGCCTATAACACATAGTCTACAGCACATAGCCTATAGCACTTAGCCTATATCTACAGCACATAGCCTAAAGCACATTGCCTACATCACATAGCCTATAGCACATAGCCTATAGCACATAGCCTATAACACATAGTGTACAGCACATAGCCTATAGCACATAGCCTACAGCACATAGCCTATAGCACATAGCCTACAGCACATAGCCTATAACACATAGCCTATAGCACATAGCCTACAGCACATAGCCTAAAGCACATAGCCTAAAGCACATAGCCTATAGCACATAGCATACAGCATGTAGCCTATAGCACATGGCCTACAGCACACAGCCTACAGCACATAGCCTATAGCACATGGCCTATAGCACATGGCCTATAGCACATGGCCTACAACACATAGCTTTTAACACATAGTCTACAGCACATAGCCTATAGCACATAGCCTATATCTACAGCACATAGCCTACAGCACATAGCCTATACAACATAGCCTATACAACATAGCCTATAGCACATAGCCTATAACACATAGTCTACAGCACATAGCCTATAGCACATAGCCTATAGCACATAGCCTACAGCACTTAGCCTATAACACATAGTCTACAGCACACAGCATATAGCACATAGCCTACAGCACATAGCCTACAGCACATAGCCTATAGCACATAGCCTACAGCACATAGCCTATAACACATAGCCTATAGCACATAGCCTATAGCACATAGTCTACAGCACATAGCCTATAGCACATAGCCTACAGCACATAGCCTACAGCACATAGCCTACAGCACATAGCCTACAGCACATAGCCTACAGCATATAGCCTACAGCACATAGCCTACAGCACATGGCCTACAGCCTATAGCACATAGCCTATAGCACATAGCTTTTAACACATAGTCTACAGCACATAGCCTATATCTACAGCACATAGCCTATAGCACATAGCCTACAGCACATAGCCTATACAACATAGCCTATAGCACATAGCCTATAACACATAGCCTATAACACATAGTCTACAGCACATAGCCTATAGCACATAGCCTATAACACATAGTCTACAGCACACAGCCTATAGCACATAGCCTATAGCACATAGTCTATAGCACATAGTCTACAGCACATAGCCTATAGCACATAGCCTACAGCACATAGCCTACAGCACATAGCCTATAACACATAGCCTATAGCACATAGCATACAGCACATAGCCTATAGCACATAGCCTACAGCACATAGCCTATAGTTTGAGTTGCATCCGTGTACGAAAGGCGCTATATAAATAAAGTTCCACTTCACTTCACACTATAGCACATAGTCTACAGCACATCGCCTACAGCACATAGCCTATAACACATAGCCTATAGCACATAGCCTACAGCATATAGCCTACATCAAATAGCCTACAGCACATAGCCTATAGCACATAGCCTATAGCACATAGCCTATAACACATAGCCTATAGCACATAGCCTATAGCACATAGCCTACAGCACATAGCTACATCAGCCCACTCCCCCCTGGCTGCTGGTGGGCGGCGTAAGACGGGGTATGATGGTGGGCGGGGTATGACAGTGTATGATGGTGGGCGGGGTATGACAGTGTATGATGGTGGGCGGGGTATGACAGTGTATGGTGGTGGGCGGGGTATGACAGTGTATGGTGGTGGGCGGGGTATGACAGTGCATTCATCAGAGCAACGCATCCGGGTACTTTCCCCTCCCGTAATGTCCACGCCCCTTTTTGGGTGACAGAAGAGTAGAAGTTTGACTGGCGGTCAATGGGAATTTCTGGTCTTTGCTACTTTAATCCGATAAAATAAGAAAACCGTAGTGCTTTTTAGATATTAGGAGCACAAATCCGATGGCCAGTTAGGCAAACTATTATATAGTGTCATTGCCGATCAATGATCGACGTCGTTATATAGAGAAAATTAATGAAATAGGGGTTGATTCATCAGAGCAGTCATACGTCATCTCCCTGTCATCAGGCATTTGTAGTTCTTCAGTTGATTTGCCGTGTAAATCCCCAGATGAGTGTTACATTAGTTTTCTCAAGATAGGTTAATAAACAAATCTGTTCAATGGGCATTTGCCAAAGTAGCCTACTGTTAATCAGTATTTATCCTGTATGGTGTATATGAAGATGTTATGACGTTTTATCATGAAAATAATGAACAGCAAGCTAGATCCAAAACTAGGGCCGGTGGAGGAGGGCAATTGTCACATTGGACAGACTACCAAAAAAGAAAAATATAATCTTAACGACAGCAAAAGTGATGGATGTCAGAAATACATTACCTGGAGATTCAATAAGGTACTTTTATATGACAGGATATGGGTTAGGGTTATATGACACCTGTAGCGAGATAGATAGATAGAGCCAAAAGTAAAAAGTCACTGAGAGACGCAAGCAGGGTCTGGGCTGGTAATTGTATGACGCGCCAAACAATCCGCTGAGATGAAAAGTACGTTTTAGAGTGATGTTGATTATTGTTGGTTATGAATCAAAGAACAGTTATTGAGTTTAAGACGATTTAATCAAAGTTCAAAACAGACATACATACATACATACGTCTGCTCTTCTCTCGCTGGGCTGGTAAAGAGAAAGATCTCTCCCTCCCCTGCTCGTTTTGTGTCAAGAGGGGAGGGGCCAGAGTGTATGTGTGTGTGTGTGTGTGTGTGTGCTTACAAGGGTCCCAACCCCCAGAGGTCTCTGTTGGTCATCTGGTTGCCATAGAACCCCCTTCTCTTATGCAAATATCTACCAGTGATCCTATCAGTCACCTAGATGGTCCAGAGGGCCGTCCCCTGTGATGTCACTATGGCCTTAAGTCAGGGGGCTCTTGCACAACATTGCACAACACTCAGGGGGCTATTTGCACAACATTGCACAACATTCCCCTACAGCATATATACAGGCCCCTATCATACTATCTATGCATGTGTGTGTGTTTAAGTAGAAATACACGACAAGAGCATTTATTGAATAGAACAATCAAACTTGGCGACGTACAAAAATAATCCATAAGCGAGCAAAACCAGAAAAATAACAAACTATGCGTATAGAATATGCGTATAATGCGGTTAACAAAAATACATCGCTCCCCTCTCTCTCCACTACCGCCATGCAAGGTGCGCAGGTGATTAAATTATCTTGCAATCCATAGACGGTAACCCACACAACCCTGTTGTGTATGCAAAGTATAGGTTATATAACTCTATGCATTGGGCCTATATGTATAGTATATTAAAAGAAAGAGAAGAAAAAATGAAAAATAAAGTAAAATAAAACACGTTGATAAGTTTCACATCCAGAATTTAACCTTTAACATTTAACAGTGTAAATCCGTAACGATATCAGCTTCGCCTCATATAAAGAGTTTACTAACCTCACCCCCGTGATTTCTCTGAGGCAGGTACTCGTAAACCCAGGGGAAAAGGAGCACAAACGCCGCGACAGTTATCACAGGGAGTGAATGTAGTCCATAGCCGCTTTATGGTCGTCAAATCGGCGCTTTCCTTGCTCCGACCTCACAGTGGGTTACCGTCTATGGATGTTAAACTTTGGATGTGAAGTTTGTTAATGTACAGCGTTATAGCCTATAGCCTATAACGGCGGCTCGCCCATTATGCTGACTCCTGAGCATGGGTGTTTTAGTTCCAGCAATTAGTTTTCTTCACATACCAGACCGCGTCAATGTTTAAAACCACCGCTATACAGTTTAAGAGGTGTGTACTTGGTTATTATTGTGACGTGTGATTGGGTTAGACAGGTAGAGAGGAGATGGGCTCGTGTGATTGGGTTAGACAGGTAGAGAGGAGATGGGCTCGTGTGATTGGGTTAGACAGGTAGAGAGGAGATGGGCTCGGCCACGAGCCTTGAAGCGGGGAGGGGCGGGGCATTCTGTGCAGCTGTTAGTTAGAGAGTCACGGACCAAAATGAGGGTGGGTTATGTGTCTGTCTATACAGACACGTATTTGTAGTGTTAATTGTATGTATGTGTAGTTGTATTCTGTTTGTTGTCTCTCATAATTTGGTGATGTCAGGAATAGAGAGGACATTAAAAAAAATGTTATTATGGAAATTACAGCAGGACTTGTGTAACATTAACTTTTCATCATATCAGTTAGTAGGAAAAACGGTTTGAAGTTCATGAGCTGGAATGTCAGAGGCCTTCATAATGCAGTCAAGAAAAAGAAAGTATTAACTTTTATTAAAGCAAAGAAATGTGACATAGTATTTATGCAGGAGACCCACCTACTAGTACAAGAATCTCGGAGACTTTGTTGTGACTGGGTGGGCTATGTGGGGGCGGCTTGTGGCAGTAGTAACAGCAGAGGGGTGGCAATATTAATTAATAAGCAACTACAATTCAAATGTCTAAGAGAGAGTACGGATGAGGCAGGGAGAATTCTACTGATGCAATGTGAGATTCAGGGTAACTATATTATACTAGCAAATGTGTATGGCCCAAATATAGATGACCCTGCATTTTTTGGACTACTTGAAAATAAATTGAATGACATGGGAGACTATCCCATTATTATGGGTGGCGATTTTAATGAAGTAATGGACCCGGTGTTGGATCGTAGCTCTTCATTAACCCGCACTTCTAGAGCGCATATGGTGCTCAAAGATTTGTCCAGGGCGTCTGGTCTGGTGGACGTCTGGCGGCTACAAAACCCGTCCTCAAGGGATTATACATTCTTCTCTTCCCCCCACAGTTCTTTCTCTAGGATAGACTTCTTTCTGGTTTCTCAGTCATTGTTGTCCGCTGTAGCATCGAGTGACATCGGCAATATAATCTTGTCGGATCATAGTCCAATATTTCTCCATATACTGTCCGTTAATAGGCAGAATAGGTCGACTAGATGGAGACTAAATTCTAGTCTTTTACTGGATGAGACTTTTAAGGAATCACTTAGATCACAAATCGAGCTCTATATAGAAACAAATTTACCAACAGCCCCATCTGCAAGGATAGCCTGGGAAGCCTTGAAAGCTGTTTCGAGAGGTCATATAATTCAACATTCTGTTATGATGTAACTAAGAATCAAGTCAAGTGTGGCAGAACCCCAGAACAGACGGACACAAGAGGCAAATAACAATAAAAGGATTTATTAAAATGGACAAAATAATAAACCTACTCTAACGGGACCTAAGTGGGGGAATGTGTGGATGCCGGAAAACTAGAAAATGTAAATGAGGTGTGAGTGGGACTGTACTCTATGTGTCTGAGTGTGAGTGTCTAGCGTGCAAGAGCTAGTGTGGTGTAGATATGTAGATGAGTGAAGTGTTGAAATATGTACGTGTACTAACCAGTCCAGAGCAGAGAGGGGGAATAGTCAGCAGGCAGGCAGGGGGGGGGTTAGGCAGGAGAGGATGTCGGCAGGCAGACGGGGGGGGGGTTTGGCAGGGGGATTAGTCGGCAGGCAGGCTGGGGGTTAGGCAGGAGAAGTAGTCGGCAGGCAGGCTGGGGCATAGGCAGGAGACGTAGTCGATAGGCAGGCAGGGGTCTAGGCAGGGAAGGCAGGTTCCACATGGGTCAAAATAATCAAGCGTCGGAGGAAGGTTTCTGGGGCTTCTTATAGGGCTGCCTCTTCCTGAGTTGATAGCCTGCTGTGGAAGGTCCAGCTGTCTCCACTTGAGCCTGATGAGGCTCAACGAGCGCCAACGAGGCAGGAGGGGGCGGAGCCGAAGAGGGATTCACAACAGTACCCCCCCCCTTAGGGGAGGCACCTGACGACCGTCCTGGAGCGTCCGGGTGGGCCTGATAGAAATCCTCCAGGAGTGTGGGGTCGGCGAGGTAGGACGGGGGCACCCAGCTCCGGTCTTCGGGGCCGTAACCCACCCAGTCCACCAGATACTGGAACCCCCGTCCCCTACGGCGGACAGCCAGTAGGCGGTCAACCGTCCACACCTGGTCGCCATCCTTCAGGACCCAGGGAGGTGGGGGGGCTGGAACGGGGGGGGACAGGGGGCTAGTGGAAACAGGATTGAGGAGGGACACGTGAAATACTGGGTGGACCTTGAGAGCAGGGGGAAGGTTTAATCGAACCGCTGCAGGGTTAATAATAGGGATGCTCCGATTTATCGGCCACCGATTTAAATCGGCCGATTTCACTCCAAATGACTCGATCGGTGATCGGCAAAAATGGCCGATCGCAAAAACCGATCTTTTTTTTTTTTTTTTTTTTTTCCTGGGGAAGACAGATAACTGAACAGAAAACATAGGAGGACGTAAAAGTATGTAAACCATGAAGGCCACGTTTATGATGTCTTTTATACAGCCATATCGACTGACTTGGGCTTCAGGCCCTAACTGGGTGATAGGCCAGACCTTTACTATGCCATAAAAATGGGTCTGCGTTTGCTTGGTGCCTAATGGATCAAAACTTTTGTCTAAAAAGCAAAAAATACTTAGGCTATCCAGTCAGTTATGTATTTTAAAAAAAATCGGTATCGGTATCGGTTGATCTTGAGGAAACAAATCGGTGATCGGTATCGGCCCCAAAAATCCAGATCGGAGCATCCCTAGTTAATAATCCGGTCAACAGTGCCCAACATAACGGGGATTTAGCTTACGGGAGGAGGTCTGGGCGGTCTGGAGGGGCAGGTCCCGGGCCAACAGCCAGACCTTCTGGCCGGGACGATAGGCCGGGGCTGGCACCCTCCGCCGGTCGGCACAGCGACGGGACCGCTCAGTGGCCCGCAGCAGAGCGGTCCGGGTGGTCCTCCAGATGCGCCGACACCGGCGGAGGTGGACCCTGGTGGACGGGACTGCCACCTCCAGCTCCTGTTGGGGAAAGAGAGGAGGTTGATAGCCCAAGGAGCATTCAAAAGGGGACATACCCGTGGCAGAGCTCTCCATGGTGTTAATGGCATACTCCACCCATGGTAGGTACTTGGCCCAGGAGGCGGGGTTGCTGGTGGTGACACAACGCAGGGCTGCCTCCAGGGCCTGGTTGGTCCGCTCGGCCTGTCCGTTGGACTGTGGATGGTATCCAGAGGTGAGGCTGACTGAGGCCCCAATTCCCTTACAGAAGGCCTGCCACACCTTGGAGATGAACTGGGGGCCCCGGTCGGACACAATGTTGTGGGGAATCCCGTGAAGCCTCACCACATGGAGCGTGAGGAGGTCAGCAGTCTCGGCCGCGGAGGGGAGCTTGGGAAGGGCGACAAAGTGGACAGCCTTGGAAAACCTGTCCACAATGGTTAGGATGGTGTCCTTACCTTTGGATAAGGGGAGCCCCGTAACGAAGTCCAAAGCGATGTGGGACCAAGGACGACCGGGGATAGGGAGGGGACATAGGAGGCCTGAAGGGGGCCGATGGGAGGCCTTACTCCGGGAGCAGGTGGTGCAGGCACCCACAAACTCCTTAACGTCCCCCCGGAGTGTGGGCCACCAAAATCGCCGGCTGATAAACTCCGCCGTCCGGTGTGAGCCAGGGTGGCAGGCAAAGTGACTAGAGTGCCCCCACTCTAGCACTTGCGGCCGGACAGTGGAGGGAACAAAAAGTCTGTGCCGGGGTCCGGTACCTGGGTCCGGCTCGGCACGCTGGGCCTGTCTGACCACTGACTCGATGGCCCAGGTGACGACCCCTACCACCCGGGTAGGGGGGAGGATGGTGTCTTGGGTCACCGGCATATCCGAGGACTCCCCCGGGAACAGCCGGGAGAGGGCGTCCGCCCTGACGTTCTTTGACCCCGGGCGGTAGGTGAGGGTGAAGTCGAATCGGCTGAAGAACAGGGCCCAGCGTGCCTGTCTAGGGTTAAGCCTTTTTGCCGTCCTCATGTAAGTCAAGTTCTTGTGGTCAGACCACACAAGGAACGGCAGCTTAGCCCCCTCCAGCCAGTGCCTCCATTCTCCGAGGGCAGCGTGGATGGCCAGCAACTCCTTGTTGCCCACATCGTAGTTCTTCTCGGCCGGGTCAAACCGGCGAGAGTAGTAGGCACACGGGTGGACCTTCTGGTCCTCCTCCGACCGCTGGGAGAGAACGGCCCCGACGCCCGTGTCTGAAGCGTCTACCTCCACGATGAACTGCCTGGCTGGATCCGGGTGGGCCAACACCGGCGCGGTCGTAAAAAGGCCCTTCAGGGTGGAGAAGGCTGCCTCAGCTTCAGGGGTCCAAGAGAACGGGCGAACAGTGGAGGTACAAGCGGTGAGAGGGGCCGCCACCTGGCTAAACCCTTTTATGAACCGCCGGGTAAACCCGGCAAATCCGAGGAAGCGCCCGAGTTGTGTTCGGTCGGTGGGTCGTGGCCACTCTACCACCGCCTTAATTTTAGCCGGGTCGGCGCGCATTTGCCCTTCTTCCACGACGTAACCCAGGTACGTCACTGAGGAGGAGTGGAAGACGCATTTCTCCGCCTTGATAAAGAGACAATTCTCCAGGAGCCGTTGTAGGACCAGGCGCACGTGTTGGTGGTGTTCCTCCATGGTCGGGGAAAAGACCAGGATATCGTCCAGGTAAACAACCACGAAAACATTGATCATGTCCCTCAGCACGTCATTGACCAGCTCCTGGAAGACTCCGGGGGCATTGGACAGGCCAAAGGGCATGACCAGGTACTCGAAGTGACCGAGGTGGGTGTTGAACCCGGTCTTCCACTCGTCCCCCTCCTTGACCCTAACCAAATGGTAGGCGTTGCGGAGGTCAAGTTTAGTGAACACCCGGGCGTGAGTGAGTGGCTCGAAAGTGGAACTCATAAGGGGGAGTGGGTATTTATTCTTAACAGTGATGGTGTTTAAACTACGAAAATCTATACAGGGCCTCAGGCCACCATCCTTCTTCGCCACAAAGAAGAAGCCCGCCGCGAGGGGGGAAGACGATGGTCGAATTACACCCGAGGCTAGGGACTCGGCTATATAATTGCGCATCGCCTCCTTCTCCGGGACCGAGAGGTTGTAGAGACGACCCTTGGGAAGGGCTGGTTGATGGGACAATCATACGGCCGGTGAGGAGGAAGTGAAAGGGCGCGGTCCTTACTAAATACCATGGCCAGCTCAAGATACGTAGAGGGGACACCAGTGAGGTCCGGGGGAGAGACTACGGGCCTGGGACCGCTGGACGGAGAGAGGGCGGAGCGTAGGCAGTTGGCATGACAGGGGATGCTCCAGCCCAAAATCCGCCCAGTGGTCCAGGAGATGTGGGGATCGTGTCTCTCCAACCACGGCCTACCTAATACAAGGGGTGCAGTGGGGGCGTGGAGGACAAGAAAACGTGCCGTCTCGACGTGATTACCGGACATGGTGAGGGTGAGGGATTCAGTGCTGTGAGTGATCCTACCTAAGGGCCTACCATCGATGGCTTGGGGGAACAAGGCATGGTCGAGGGGAACGAGCGGGATGCCGGCCTGACGAGCGAGGGAGATGTCCATCAAGCACTCGTCGGCCCCGGAATCAATGAGGGCGCCGGCAGAAAAGGACTCCTCACCCCAGGAGAGGGTGGCTGGGAACAGCCGGTTGTGGTTCTTGATGGGTTGGGGGATCGAGGCACGGCTCACCAAAAACCCCTCCTTTAGTGAGCCGGGTCTTTTGGCCGCGCCGGGCAGGTTCGGAGGACGTGTCCGGGTCTTCCGAAATACAGGCACAGCCCGCCCCGCATTCTCTGCTCTCTCTCTTCCTGAGAGAGGCGGGACCGGCCGACCTGCATGGGCTCCTCCGCTGACTCGGAGGTGGATGGGGCTGGGGAGAGCATGGGAACCCGAGGGGGCAGGGCCGAGTGGGCGGCCGCAAAACGGGGGAGAGAGGACGTGCGGCTGAGGACCGAGTGAGGGGGCCCCACGGCGCGTTGGCTGCGCTCCTGGCGGCGCTCCCGCAGGCGCTCATCCATTTGAAGGGACAAGGTGACCAGTTCTTGAAGGGAGCCTGGGCGGTCCCGGACGATAAGGTCCTTCACCGCCTCACTCAGACCCCGCCGGTAGGCGCAACGGAGCGCTATGTCTCCCCACCCACTGTCGGCGGCGAGGATCCGGAACTCTAGGGTGTAGTCCGCGACGGTCCTGGAGCCTTGCCGGAGTTCCAGCATCCTGGAGGCGGCGTCCGCGCCGTCAGAGGGGTGGTCAAATAAAAAGGAAAACTCCCGGCGGAACGCCTCGTAGTCCTGGGCAAGATGTGGGTCTCTGCCCACCACGGCTATGGCCCAGTCTAGTGCCTTGTCCACCAGGAGGGACATAACGAAGGCTACTTTAGCCTCTTCTGACCCATACTTGGATGGTTGGAAAGAAAAAAAAAGTTCACACTGGGTCAGGAACCCTCTGCCCAGATCAAAGTTCCCTCCAAAGGGTCGAGGGGTAACCAGGTTGGGCTCGGGTTGGGCGGGAGCTCGCCCTGGGGAGGCTGGAACCCCCGGTGAATCAGCAGGGGGAGCAGGGACTGCAGCTCCTCCAGGGAGCGTGTTCAGCCTCAGCTGGATGGAAGCCACCGCAGAGGCAAGAGTGCCCATCTGGACAGCAAGGGAGGTGAGAGCAGCTGAGGCGGAGGTGGACGACTCCTGGAGCTCAGCGATGTTACCCTGAACGGAGGGGAAAGCTTTACTCAACTCCGCCTGGAGGGACGCGAGCTCAGCCGCGTGGGTGGAAACAAGCTCGTCAACAGAATGGGAAACTGGGTTGGGCTTAACTGCGGGCGTCTGCCCCGAGGTTCTGCCTTGACTCATTATGGCTTGATTATTCTGTTATGATGTAACTAAGAAAAGAGTCAAGTGTGGCAGAACCCCAGAACGGACGGACACAAGAGGCAAATAACAATAAAAGGATTTATTAAAATGGACAAAATAATAAACCTACTCTAACGGGACCTAAGTGGGGGAATGTGTGGATGCCGGAAAACTAGAAAATGTAAATGAGGTGTGAGTGGGACTGTACTCTATGTGTCTGAGTGTGAGTGTCTAGCGTGCAAGAGCTAGTGTGGTGTAGATATGTAGATGAGTGAAGTGTTGAAATATGTACGTGTACTAACCAGTCCAGAGCAGAGAGGGGGAATAGTCAGCAGGCAGGCAGGGGGGGGGTTAGGCAGGAGAGGATGTCGGCAGGCAGACGGGGGGGGGGTTTGGCAGGGGGATTAGTCGGCAGGCAGGCTGGGGGTTAGGCAGGAGAAGTAGTCGGCAGGCAGGCTGGGGCATAGGCAGGAGACGTAGTCGATAGGCAGGCAGGGGTCTAGGCAGGGAAGGCAGGTTCCATATGGGTCAAAATAATCAAGCGTCGGAGGAAGGTTTCTGGGGCTTCTTATAGGGCTGCCTCTTCCTGAGTTGATAGCCTGCTGTGGAAGGTCCAGCTGTCTCCACTTGAGCCTGATGAGGCTCAACGAGCGCCAACGAGGCAGGAGGGGGCGGAGCCGAAGAGGGATTCACAACACATTCTTCGTTTAAAAAGAAGGAACACTATGCTAAACTACAGGAACTAGAGAAACAGATCAAAGTCGCAGAGTCAGAGTTTAAAAAAAATACATCATCTGTCAATCTTACCAGGTTGACTAAACTAAAATTTGAATTTAATTCAATTATGACCAAAAAGGCTGAATTCTGTCTCTTTCGGGCTAGACACAAATATTTTGAGGAGGGAGATAAGGCCGGTAGACTACTCGCCAGATATATTAAACAAAGAGAAGCACGGAGCACTATTCCAGCCATTAGGGGGGGGCGATGGGCATCTTCTTTATGACCCCAAAGAAATAAATGGTGCATTCCGAGACTTCTATGTAAACCTATACACTTCTGAGTCAAAGGTGAACAAAACAGACATCACTTCTTTTTTATCAACTCTCAATCTTCCGTCGTTATCTGAGGACCAGCTCGAGAGTCTTGACTCGCATATTACTATTGAGGAGATAGTTGACGTTATTAAGCACCTACCTTCAAGTAAAGCGCCAGGTGTAGATGGCTTCACGGCCGAGTTCTACAAGGCCTACTCCAAAGAACTTGCTCCATTACTACTAAACACCTATAATGAAGCCCTGGAAAAGGAAAAACTTCCTCCTACTCTATCGGAGGCCATTATTACCCTTATTTTGAAGGAAGGGAAGGACCTTTTAGATTGTAAGAATTTCAGACCTATCAGTTTAACCTCCTGCGATAGTAAGATATTATCAAAAATTCTGGCTAACCGCCTTGACAAGGTGATAAACTCTCTGATTCACCCCGACCAGGTCGGTTTTATACGCTCCCGTTCCTCCGCAGACAATGTTAGGAGATTTGTTGATATTATGTGGGCCACTCGGGACAATGCCTCTCCCATGGCCGCCATCTCGTTGGACGCTGAGAAGGCGTTCGACAGGGTGGAGTGGCAATACTTGCTCTCCGCCCTGGAAGGCTTTGGTTTCAGCAAGAAGTTTATAGAGTGGATTAGTCTTATATATACTAACCCTACGGCATCAGTGCTTACCAATGGCATTATGTCATCTCCCTTTGAGCTGGGTAGGGGTACGAGACAGGGGGACCCCCTCTCCCCCCTGCTCTTCGCTGTTGCTCTCAAACCGCTAGCAATGGCTATCCGGAGAGAACCCACATTTCCAGGTATTCAAATCGGTGATAGATGTCATAAACTGATGCTATATGCGGATGACATTCTTTTATTTGTCTCAGATCCAGAACGCTCTCTTTCCTCCCTATTTAGAATCATTGACAAGTTTTCATCTATTTCAGGTTATAAAGTGAACTGGACAAAGTCGGAGGCTCTTCTTCTTTCGCCATATTGTCCCAAATCCCTCTTTCAAGCAGGCACCTTTTCTTGGCCTAAGAAAGGCATTAGATATCTTGGCCTAACATTCCCCCCCTTATTGGCTGATTTAGTTAAAATAAACTTTGTTCCCCTATTGGATAAACTGCGGGCAGATGTAGAGCGGTGGTCTCCACTATTTCTCTCCATGTGGGGCAAAGTAAATATAATAAAGATGACCTGTGTTCCTAAATGTAACTACCTGTTACAAGCTCACCCAGTCCGAATCCCACTACACTATTTTAAACAATTTGATCAAATTTGTAATACATTCTTATGGAACAACAAACGTCCTAGAATGAGCCTGCGGAAACTGCAGAGGCCTGTAGACCGAGGAGGTCTTGGTGTTCCTAACCTGTTATATTACCATTATGCTTTCACTCTCAGGCACATGGCACACTGGACTCTGCCTCCAGAGAGAGCCCCCCCGTGGTTCCATATTGAAAGTGCCATCTGCACCCCTCTGGCACTCAGGTGCTGTATTACGGCCAGACTAGCCCAAGAGAATCGATCGCACCCTGTTTTGTCCCATATACAATGGGTTTGGAAGAGAGTTGCTTACATCTTTAAATTTGACCCCTATCTTCACCAGTCTGCTGGGATCTGGCTGAACCCCAAGCTGTGTATAGATAAATCGCCCTTCTTTTGGAAGCCCTGGTTTCAAAAAGGTATCGAAGTTCTAGGAGACCTATATCAGGATGGAACGCTAAAATCTTTTGAGGCTCTTAGAAGGGAATTTGATTTACCATACAATCAATTTTGGAAGTATTTACAGCTAAGACACTTAATGGTGCAAACATTTGGCTCCCCCACTGTTACGTCTGTAGTTTTACGACAGTTTGGACTTCACTACAGTGCCGTGTTATGTTACGTGTTAGAATGACTTATGTTAGTTGGTTAACACGATGTTGAATAAATGGAGTACGCTCCGACTTGAAGCTCTGAGTATCAGTCTCCGTTATTGAACATATCACCCACAATTGCCCCACCTAGTGGTGATACACTTGAATGGTTTTGGAAACATTTTGGACTAGGTCATGAAGCCTCTGCTTACTACTCGAGGATCCTAGTGGCCTCAGACCCAAACATATGGTCCCTTAAACTAGCATGGGAAACAGATTTAAATGTATCATTTACAGAGGCAGAATGGGGAAGAATTCTCAAGAATGGGAAAAAAATGTCAAGGGAACTCCGAACGAGACTGATCCAATTCAAGATTATTAACAGAATCTACTGGACACCATCCAGGCTACATAGAGTGGGTCTGGTCGACAGTTCGGAGTGCTGGAGGTGTAGTGACAGGAATGGTACTCTAGTGCATATGCTTTGGGGATGTCCAAAAACCCAGGAGTTTTGGCTAGCCATACATGGTTTTCTGGAAAAAATTGTTGGCCTTGACATTCCGTTCACCCCCAGTCTTTTTATTTTGGGTGACCCCAAAGCATTAAGTGAGGTGACTCCACCACTCGCCAATTGGATCCAGACTGCGTTAATGCTAGGACGGAAACTATTGGTTAAAGAGTGGAAGGCCTCATCAGCACCAGCACCGTCTCTGTGGCACATTTCTCTTGGGCAGCTGGCAGCCCTAGAACAATTATCATATAGGCTGCTAGATAAGGTGGAGGATTACCGCTTGAAATGGGGGCAGTATCACTCATATATTGAGAAATAATGGCAACTCCAGCTCATGTAAATAGCAACATTTTTATTTTTTATTTACTTTTATTTATTTATAAATAGCAATACCCCAAATGTAAAACGTGAAAGTAAACTGCTATAAGTATGATTGTTAGACAATGCTGTAGATTTACATTGCTGTACATCACCTTTATGTTTTGTTGTGTCTATTTTTTGTCTTTTTAATTTATTGTCCAACGTCAACTGTTACTTGTGATGTATGTCTGTTCATTGTCTGTTTATTGAAAATAATAAAAACTATAAATCATAAAAAAAAAAAAAATCTTGCAATATCACCACCCATAACCATTATGACTTCTCAATACGGTGATCTAGGCAATAAACAAACAATCAAAGTAAACTCACAATATACCCATTAGCCTGTTATACTAAATACCCCCTAAATCATATTCATACCTCCTACAACACCTCAGGCCTTTAGGTCGGGTGGTTCATCCACATGGATGGAGGCAGACTGAAAGGACACACATTCATTGCCTATTTCATAAATGTTCTCCATATAACGACGTCGATCATTGATCGGCAACGACACTATATAATTGTTTGCCTGACTGGCCATCGGATCTAGGCAGTCTGGGGATTTACACGGCAAATCAAATGAAGAACTCCAAATCCCTGATGACAGGGAGATGACGTATGACTGCTCTGATGAATCAACCCCTATTTCATTAATTTTCTCTATATAACGACGTCGATCATTGATCGGCAACGACACTATATAATAGTTTGCCTAACTGGCCATCGGATTTGGGCTCCTAATATCTAAAAAGCACTACGGTTTTCTTATTTTATCGGATTAAAGTAGCGAAGACCAGAAATTCCCATTGACCGCCAGTCAAACTTCTACACTTCTATCACCCAAAAAGGGGCGTGATCATTCAGATGACAGGGAGATGACGCGCAACTGCTCTGATGAATGATGGTGGGCGGGGTATGACGGCATTGTTTACGTCTGTCTTGGAAGTCGGTCGATAGATATTCAGCAGTTCATGCAACATCATGTTTGTAAAATAAATAGCTACGAAACTTGCTGCACATTATGACCTACACGTTTCTGTGGCAATTGTTTTGAAGACATGTAGAACCAGCTTGGACGACTGTCAAACTGTCTGGTACAGTACACGCTGCTATCCACTTTCTTACTTCGAACTGGAACATAACTAGCTAGCTTGCTAACTACGTAGCTAGAAAACATTTCTTTCGGGAAAGGCTACAGTTGTCAATAGTTAGCTATATTCAGTGATGATTAAACCATTTAGCTATGCTGCTAGTCCTAAGGCCAAGGCACACCCCAATTTGCTGCCTTTTCTGGCTTTAACCAGGCTAGCTAGTAGCACTATCTTTGTTGTTGCGAGCAGACAGGCCTAACAGCTAGCCTAGTAGTATGTGACCGGATAGCATGACGTTGTCATGTATCGAAATAAAAATGAACCCGTTAAGACACTACGTTTCTAATCAAATCCGTTTGTCATCGACTCTAATGCCTTAGGTCGCTATTAGATTACTTTGCAGTAGACATTTGACAAGCGTGAATGATGCCCTACGACCCAGAGTGAAAGAAGTAGGCTATTTTACAAACTGTCTTGACAGGGTCATTTTATGTCTGCGACTCTTATCATAGGTCTGGTATAGAGGATGTAATCTTATCATATGTCTGGTATAGAGGATGTTATCTTATCATAGGTCTGGTATAGAGGATGTTATCTTATCATATGTCTGGTATAGAGGATGTTATCTTATCATATGTCTGGTATAGAGGATGTTATCTTATCATAGGTCTGGTATAGAGGATGTTATCTTATCATAGGTCTGGTATAGATGATGTTATCTTATCATAGGTCTGGTATAGAGGATGTTATCTTATCATAGGTCTGGTATAGAGGATGTTATCTTATCATAGGTCTGGTATAGAGGATGTTATCTTATCATAGGTCTGGTATAGAGGATGTTATCTTATCATATGTCTGGTATAGATGATGTTATCTTATCATAGGTCTGGTATAGAGGATGTTATCTTATCATAGGTCTGGTATAGAGGATGTTATCTTATCATATGTCTGGTATAGATGATGTTATCTTATCATAGGTCTGGTATAGAGGATGTTATCTTATCATATGTCTGGTATAGAGGATGTTATCTTATCATAGGTCTGGTATAGAGGATGTTATCTTATCATAGGTCTGGTATAGAGGATGTTATCTTATCATAGGTCTGGTATAGAGGATGCTATCTTATCATATGTCTGGTATAGATGATGTTATCTTATCATATGTCTGGTATAGAGGATGTTATCTTATCATAGGTCTGGTATAGAGGATGTTATCTTATCATAGGTCTGGTATAGAGGAGGATGTTATCTTATCATAGGTCTGGTATAGAGGATGTTATCTTATCATAGGTCTGGTATAGAGAAGGGTGCTATCCTGACGATCTGACGATTTGAACCAGTGCAGCAATACTGACTCTGGCTGAAGGGAGTGTTGTTACTCTGGCTGAAGGGAGTGTTGTTACTCTGGCTGAAGGGAGTGTTGTTACTCTGGCTGAAGGGAGTGTTGTTACTCTGGTTGAAGGGAGTGTTGTTACTCTGGCTGAAGGGAGTGTTGTTATTGACTCTGGCTGAAGGGAGTGTTGTTACTCTGGCTGAAGGGAGTGATGTTACTCTGGCTGAAGGGAGTGTTGTTACTCTGGCTGAAGGGAGTGTTGTTACTCTGGCTGAAGGGAGTGTTGTTACTCTGGCTGAAGGGAGTGTTGTTACTCTGGCTGAAGGGAGTGTTGTTACTCTGGCTGAAGGGAGTGTTGTTACTCTGGCTGAAGGGAGTGTTGTTACTCTGGCTGAAGGGAGTGTTGTTACTCTGGCTGAAGGGAGTGTTGTTACTCTGGCTGAAGGGAGTGTTGTTACTCTGGCTGAAGGGAGTGTTGTTACTCTGGCTGAAGGGAGTGTTGTTACTCTGGCTGAAGGGAGTGTTGTTACTCTGGCTGAAGGGAGTGTTGTTACTCTGGCTGAAGGGAGTGTTGTTACTCTGGCTGAAGGGAGTGATGTTATTCGGCCACATCTTGTACAGCAGCTTCTGCTTTTTTTAGTTGCTTGTATTGGAAACTAGCTAGCTAAACAGAGTGATCTGAAACTAGTTAGCTAAACAGAGTGATCTGTTTCGAAATTGACGTTAGATCTTTCATCTACATTTACTTTGTGTTGACATAAACTAATGTTGGCTGGTAGGCATCACAGGGTGTAGTAGTGTGTGGTTGATGTCTGGCGTGCAGGACAATAGCGTTCAGAATTAGTGGGCTTGCTTCAGTAGTAGGGATGCACCGAAATGAAAATTCTTGGCCGAGGCCGAAGCCGAATTTAAGGAAACACTTGGCCGAATACCGAATACCGAATGTGTATCGGCAGTTTTTAATTTTATCATTGCATAAACTAAATACATTTTGCTTTTTATTCATGCTTCTCAAAGAAAGAAATTGAGATTGAAAAAAAAGAACTTTTATATATAACTTATTATAACTAATTATCGTGGGATTTAATCTCTACTGCTTTCCAGGGTTCAAGTTAATGATATTCATGATTTGTCTCTACATAGGCTTCAGAAAGTATTTAGACCCCTTCACTTTTTTCACATTTTTGAATAGATTTGCCATCAATCCACACACAGTAATATAATCTAAGTAAAAACGTTTTTTAATGTTTGCAAATGTATTAAAATGTAAATACTGTAACAGAAATACCTCATGTACATAAGTATTCAGACCCTTTGTCACTCTTAAAATTAGGTCAAATGCTAAATGTCTTCAACAAGTCATTCAACAAGTTGAATTGAGTCCACCTGAGTGTAAGGATAATAGTTCATGTTATTTCAGAATGAATATCTTTTGTTTTTATAGTCTCTGGTTTGCATAGAAACCACCGCATGATACAGCTGCATGTCATAAACTCGTGTAGAACAGCTGGGAGTCTGAATATGTTTTCAACAAGGCAACAACTCTGCTTCTTCCGCTACGACTGCTAAGCTAACTAGCTAGATGAGTGTAAGGTTGCGTTCGTAAAGTCGCTCTGAGAGCGCTGGAGCGCACACTGGGCCCGACGTCATAGAGAAACCGAGTCCTTTGATTGGACGAGAGGCATTCCACGAGTGCTGATCGGACTTCCTGAGTGAATTTACGAACGCAGCCTGTTTTGAAAGCGCGTCGCCTCGCGCCGCGCGCCTGTTGAGAGTTATATTTAATTGTATTGCGTCATCAAAACACGGCCACTATTCGGTGGTAAACATTCGGTGTTTTCACACATTCGGCCGAATACCGAATGTGCTTTATTTTGCGATATTCGGCCGAATACATTCGGTGGCCGAATGTTCGGTGCATCCCTATTCAGTAGTGTTGTAAGACTGACCTGAGGTCATCTCTCTCTCTCTTTCTCTCTATCTATCGTTTGCCATTGAGGGTAGAATGTAAACATTTTCTATTAAGTATTTGCCTTGTAATAGTTGTATACAGTATTATTAAAGCCTTATTTGATTCTTTCTATTTATCCATTCTTGCACAAAATCAGACTAATCTCAACAATTATTTTCTGCACATGGTGATAATTACATTACTTGAATATCAATGCCTGCCACCCACTAACCAACCCATAATACCATTACAGTATTATAACTACCTCACTCTGCTGGATTACTTACTACTATTGGACTCATTTACTACCGTACTGTATTGTATTATATTGTAGTGACCGCTCGCTAGCGAGCAAAGTATTCCTAATTCACGGCGTTCCAGCCTTGTATAAAGCATTCTTATATGTTGGTGTTGACTCAATCACCCAGGCTGCTTAGCGGGTGATATGACGGGATATAAGTGGGACAGAGTTGAATGAATGTTTGTTGTTGTCAGTACGCATGCAGAGAGTGAGAATAAAGCACATGATTGTTTTTCTACCGGCAAACCGACTACATCGTCCTGTTATTGCCGTCACTCCTACATTGGTGACCCTGAATTTCTCTCGAACGTTTTCGGAGATCATTGAACATGACAACAAACGCAGTTTCACTCAAGCTGCCCGAGTTTTGGGAACAAAATGCCATAGCATGGTTTGCACAAGCTGAAGCTCAATTCGCCCTCAGAGATGTTACCGTGGATAATACCAAATACTACTACGTGGTAGCAGCTCTTACCAATTCAACGGCAGCGAGAGTGGTGAGTCTTATTGAAAACCCACCCGCACAGCACAAATATGTTACCTTGAAGGCACACCTCATAGATACTTTTTGTCTGTCTGAATCTGAACGTGCACGGCTGCACGCCAGCTCCTCTCTCTCCCTGGGCTCGGTGACACAAAACCCTCTGAACTGATGGACCACATGCTAGCTCTGCTGGGCGACCATCAGCCGTGTTTTCTTTTTAAAGAGCTTTTTTTGCAACAGTTGCCAGACCAGGTTCGTTTTTCTATGGCTAATTCAATCAAAACAGACTTTCGTCAGCTAGCCAAGGAAGCGGATATATTTTTCTCAGCTGGGAAGAGGTGTTTTACAGCCACCATGGATGAGTATGGGTTCCAACCACTGTCCATCTCCGCTACTGCTGTGGCCCGCCGGGTGAGGCCGGCGGGGTTGTGCTTTTACCATGCAAAATTCGGGAACAAAGCTAAGAAGTGCCTACCACCATGCAACTTCAGTGTGTCGGGAAACGCACAGGCCGCCACTCATTAGCAGCTGTGGGTGCCGGCCATTCTGCAGGCTTGCTGTACGTCACTGACTCCCTCTCTGGCCGCCGGTTTCTATGTGACACGGGGGCCCAGGTGAGCGTGCTGCCTGTATCGGCAATAGACATTAAAACAGCGAAACGAGGGCCCTCCCTTGAGGCTGCCAATGGCAGTGCAATCGCTACCTTCGGCAGGCGCACTGTAGGTTTGTGTTTTGCTGACCAGCGTTTTACCTGGAGTTTTGTGTTGGCCAAAGTGTCTACTCCCCTCTTAGGCGCTGACTTTCTCTGCGCTAACAGCCTCCTGGTGGACGTGGGGAACCGCCGACTCGTCAATGCTGAGACGTTCGGCTCCTTGTCATGTGAGCGCAGTGACGCAGCCACAATGAAGCTGTCCAGTGCTGTCTCGCCGGCTGATGAGTTCTCCCCTCTTCTATTGGAGTTCTCAGACATCACAACACCTACCTTCTCGGCCGCTGCCACCAAACACGGCGTCATGCATTACATCTCCACGGAAGGCCCACCAGTGCATGCCAGGGCCCGTCGCCTCGACCCACACAAGCTCACCATCGCGAAAGAGGAGTTTGCAGCCATGGAGACACTTGGCATCATTCGCCGTTCTGACAGTCCCTGGGCCTCGCCTCTCCATCTCGTTCCCAAGTCCAACGGAGGCTGGCGTCCGTGCGGCGACTACCGGCGCCTAAATGATGTCACCACACCTGACCGTTACCCCGTTCCACACATTCAAGACTTTTCAGCCCATCTAGCGGGCGCGTCTATTTTTTCTAAAGTGGATTTGGTACGGGGATACCACCAGGTGCCAGTTAGCCCTCAGGACGTCCCTAAGACAGCGGTTATAACACCATTCGGACTGTTTGAGTTTTTGAGGATGCCGTTTGGCCTCAAGAATGCCGCCCAGACCTTTCAGAGATTGATGGACGCCATGCTGGGCAACCTGCCTTTTGTGTTTGTCCACCTAGACGATATCTTGATAGCCAGCACGTCCAAGGCAGAGCACCTATCCCACCTCCGTCTCCTCTTCAGTCGCCTCCGGGAACATGGATTAATCATCAACCCAGCAAAGTGCCGGTTTGGACTGCCTGCCATGGATTTCCTCGGCCACCACATCACTACTGCTGGGGCGGTCCCGCTGCCATCAAAGGTGGACGCTGTGCTGCAGCTCCCACGCCCTACCAGCATTAGAGCTTTACAGGAGTTCCTGGGGATGGTGAATTTCTACCATCGATTCATCCCTCAGGCTGCCCACCTAATGCGCCCCCTGCATGGGGCTCTCAGAGATATAAGCCCTCCCCCACATCCAGCTCGCTCCTCTATCTCTCTCGCTCTCTCTCTCTCTCCACTTCCCTTTCTCTCTCTTTCTCTTTCTCTCTCTTTCCCCCTCTCTCGCCCTCTCTCGACTTCTCTCTCTCTCTTTCTCTCTCTCTCTTTCCCCCTCTCTCGCCCTCTCTCGCCCTCTCTCTGTGTCCCCAGCTCGCTCCTCTATCTCTCTCTCGCTCTCTCTCTTTCCGCTTCCCTTTCTCTCTCTCTCTCTCTCTCTCTCTCTCTATCTCCGCTTTCCTTTCTCTCTCTCTTTTTCTCTCTCGACTTCTCTCTCTCTCTCTCTCGCCCTCTCTCTGTGTCCCCAGCATGCAGCCGCACACACTCTAAGTATCACAGTATCACAGTAGGCTTGTCCTTGTGGTCCTTTGCGGTTTTGTAGAGTTTGGAGGAGCTGCTGCTGCTGTTGGTGGTGGTGGTGGTGGTAAATGCAAGACCCCTAAGCACATCATCGCATGGTCCGACGAAATGTCAAAGGCGTTCTCAGACACCAAGGAAGCCCTCGCGAGCGCGACCATGCTGACTCACCCCGTGCCTGAGGCTTCCGTGGCCTTGACAACTGATGCCTCAGATTATGCCGTCGGAGCCGTTTACGAACAGCTGGTCAAGGGGGTTTGGCAACCCCTGGCATTTTTCAGCCGACAACTCCGCTCCAGTGAGGTTCCTGCTGGAGGCTCGTCCATTCACGGTTTTTGTGGACCACAAACCGTTGATTTTTGCCATGGCTAAGGTGTCGGAGCCGTGGTCTGCCAGGCAGCAGCGTCATCTGGCTTATATCTCAGAGTTCACTACAGACATTCGGCTTGTGGCGGGAAAGGACAACCCCGTAGCTGACTGCCTCTCTCGTGCCACTATCGGGGCTGTCCATCTCGGCATCGACTACGCCCGTATGGCTGCGGATCAGGCTTCGGACCCAGACATCCAGGAATACAGGACTAAAGTTTCTGGCCTCCAGTTGGCGGACATCCCCTTCAGCGACGACGGCACGACGCTGCTTTGTGACGTGTCCATGGAGCAGCCGCGCCCAGTGGTTCCACATGCTTGGAGACGGCAAGTTTTCGAGGCCATACATAGCCTCTCACACCCAGGCAGGAAACCTTCGCAGCGCCTGATTGCAGCGAAATTCGTCTGGCCCAGGATGAAGGTTGACATTCGTGGGTGGGTCAGGACCTGCGTGCCATGCCAACGGGCAAAGGTCCATCGTCATGTTAAGGCCCCGCTGGAGCGGTTCACGGTCCCTGAAAGACGCTTCGACCACGTCAACATTGATCTGGTGGGTCCCCTTCCCGCCTCCAGGGGGTACACTCACCTTCTGACGATGGTGGACAGAACCACCCGTTGGCCAGAGGCCGTCCCACTGACGGAGACTACCACAGTTGAGGTGGCCCGGGCATTCTTCGGCACCTGGGTCGCCCGGTTTGGGGTCCCCTCAGACCTGTCCTCTGATCGGGGGGCCCAGTTCACTTCTGGCTTATGGACTTCCATTACTCAGCAGCTGGGTGTCTCCCTCCACCGCACTACGGCTTATCACCCACAGGCTAATGGCCTGTGTGAACGTTTTCACCGGTCCATGAAGGCTGCTCTTAAAGCCGATCTCCGGGGCAGCGGCTGGGTCGACAGGCTTCCTTGGGTGATGCTGGGACTCTGTACTGCACCTAAAGAGGACCTTCTTTCATCCTCTGCTGAGCTGGTGTACGGCCAACCCCTCCGGGTTCCGGGGGATTTCCTCCCTTGTGCTACGGTCCCCTGGTCAGCACCAGAACAGCGAAGTGCTCTGCTGGACAAGGCCAAGTCGTTCCGGACGATCCCTACCTCATGCCACGGCGTTCCTAAAGTACGTGTCCCGCCTGATCTGAAGGCATCGGGGTATGTCTTCATCCGCCAAGACGCCCATCGAGCCCCCCTGCAACCGCCCTATGATGGTCCCTACCGGGTCGTGGAGACAGGCGACAAATTCTTTATTATCGACATGGGGGGTAGTAAGGAATGCATCTTGGTGGATCGCCTTAAGCCAGCTCATCTGGACATGGACCGTCCCGTCGAGGTGGCCCTCCCGCCCCGCCGCGGTCGCCCCCCTGTTAAAACAGCCCCGACCCTAGCTCCTGCAGACCCCCTGCCCTGCCTTCAGAGGCCGGCCAAACGTTCGCCTGTGGTTTTTCCCCTGCCTCGGTCTCCTGTGCCTGCTCAAGGGCGCCAGAGTCGCTTTGGGCGAGTTATCAGAGTCCCTGACCGTTTTTTGGGGCCGGTTCTTGTGAATTCTGGGGGGACGTGTGTAGTGACCGCTCGCTAGCGAGCAAAGTATTCCTTATTCACGGCGTTCCAGCCTTGTATAAAGCATTCTTATATGTTGGTGTTGACTCAATCACCCAGACTGCTTAGCGGGTGATATGACGGGATATAAGTGGGACAGAGTTGAATGAATGTTTGTTGTTGTCAGTACGCATGCAGAGAGTGAGAATAAAGCACATGATTGTTTTTCTACCGGCAAACCGACTACATCGTCCTGTTATTGCCGTCACTCCTACAATATTGCATTTCATATCATCGTACTCTGCACAGTTTTTTTTGCACTATTGAAGCCGCTGTAAAATCCATCACTTTATTACTGTTTGACTTACTTACGTTAGTTATTATTATTATTTTACTCTTGTGTACTTGTACAGTAAGATGTAATGAAAGTGATTGTGATTGTGACCCACAGGCCTACAGCTGGTGCTGCCATGTCAAGGCGGAGCAGGAACAGTCGGGTGTGGCGCTACGTGTGGAGCGGGATACAATGGGATGCTGACACTCGGGCGCTGGCGATGGCGTCTGAGAGCGAGGGCTGGGACTATGAACGCTTACAGGTGAGGAGTGTTTTTGCTTTTAGTGTTCATATTCACACACATACTGCCCCCTATTCACTGGTTGTAAATGGCCTTGGACATCACGGGCATGTTATGTTGTGCAACAGTGAAAACCTGTAGGTTAGAATTAACAGTTTATTAGTTGTTATGTGATATTATTTTTTCATCGTTGATGTAAGGTTGGTATTTGACGGTCATCATCTAACGTTGCTGCATGATTGCACAGAAGAAGCCTTTTAAACAGAAGAAGCCTTTTAAACAGAAGAAGCCTTTTAAACAGAAGAAGCCTTTTAAACAGAAGAAGTCTTTTAAACAGAAGAAGCCTTTTAAACAGAAGAAGCCTTTTAAACAGAAGAAGCCTTTTAAACAGAAGAAGTCTTTTAAACAGAAGAAGCCTTTTAAACAGAAGAAGCCTTTTAAACAGAAGAAGCCTTTTAAACAGAAGAAGCCTTTTAAACAGAAGAAGTCTTTTAAACAGAAGAAGCCTTTTAAACAGAAGAAGTCTTTTAAACAGAAGAAGCCTTTTAAACAGAAGAAGTCTTTTAAACAGAAGAAGCCTTTTAAACAGAAGAAGCCTTTTAAACAGAAGAAGCCTTTTAAACAGAAGAAGCCTTTTAAACAGGGAAATCACACAGCAGTGGTTACAAACCACTGCATCCACATCTTCATGCTCCAAAAAAGGTGGAGACTTCACTGTTATTCCTATTCAATGATTTCACGTTGGACGTTGGTGCCTGGTGTGTGTGTGTCCAGTACAGTGACTCTGACTCGGAGCCAGAGTTCCCGGCGGCGGCGGCGGCGGCGGCGGCGGTGCCACCGGTCCCCAGTGCCGTTCCTGTCACCGGAGAGTCCTACTGCAGCTGTGACCTCCAGGCTGAGCCCAGCTTCAACCCACGCCTCCGAGGGTTCCACCGCGACAAAGACTGCCACTGTGGAGAGGACGACCAGGGTGAGGAATAATAATATGAATATATACATTATACAACAATATAATAATGCTAATTGTTATAGATTTCAATTGGACGATGGTGATGCAGCTCCTCTTAAGTGCCGTCAGATGAATGATTCAAAATCAAATAAAAAGACGGGTTGTGTGTGATGGGATCTGTTGACCTCCGGCTTCTGACGCTGCAGACTTTGATTGGGTGTGGGATGACCGCAGCCGCTCCACAGCCACCTTGTTGAGCTGCGACAACCGCAAAGTGAACTTCCACACAGAGTACAGCTGCGGCACGGCGGCTGTGCGCGGGTCCAAGGAGCTGGCTGATGGGCAGCACTTCTGGGAGATCAAGATGACATCTCCCGTGTATGGGACAGACATGGTGAGGATCTTCTCTATAAGTCATCCTTTAATCAGTGCGTGTGTGTGCATTATCCCACACATTGATTCTACTGACACCTTGTTGAATAAAGATTACCCGAAGTTTTATTTCATGAACGATATTGGGATTCATTGGATAATGGGTTTACAAGATAATTTATCTCTTCAATAGTTGGGTTGATGTAGGATTATTAGTTTTAAGATTATTTTAGATTATTTAGTTTGTTCTTACACTATATTTATGTAAGTTTATACAGACAAGATTTAAGATAACAACATTATATGTACATAGTATGTTCTTTATTTATCTGTCATCAGATAGTTTAGTAAACCTATCAACACGGATTGTAATTGCCCCCAATAACAGTGAATCGTTGCATCTTGGGCTGGATTTAAAGCTTTGCATATAGGTCCCCAAAGCCTTATCAGATTGTATTTTGGTAACAATTATTAATTCAACAATGTTATGGTTGTGTATCATTTTGAAGAATCTCCGATTTGAAGGGATGGTTCCACCCATGTTCATGTTCAGATGGAATATCATCTCACGCTGAGTTGTCCTCATCGGCCAGTAATGAAAGCTTCTCTGGTTCTCTGGTATCTGCTTTGCTACCGCAGACATTCTTTTTGGTTTTATTTAACCTTTATTTAACCAGGCAGGGCCAATAAGAACAAATTCTTATTTACATTGGTGGCCTGGCAAAAGACAAAAGCCTCTTGGGGGGTGGGGGGGGAGGGGCTGAAAAGAAAATCAGGTTATATGTCAAAAACAAAGAACACACATGACAGACAGCGGCACACATCCAAAATTCCAGCACAGTTAAAAGAGTAAAAACATACATACATCTCCACACCTCCTCCACTTACAGTCACAGCATCAAGTTAAAGGGACAGCATCACACATCCACATCAACCCGCACAACATTAAGCACAGCTAAAAGAACACTAACAGCATTATAGAATTAGCAATACATACAATAATTTGGACAGACACAGGAAGTCAAACAGGCATGCATGGGACAGACAGTAATGGCGCTTTTCCACTACAGGGCCGACCCGGGTTGGCCTGAGCTGGCCCTGTTCTTTTGCCTTTCTCCACTGCCAACCGAGCTGAACCAGGCCACAGTACCCGTACCATTTTTAGTTCCTGTTCGGGATGGGTTAAGGTATTATTTCTTATTTTTTTAAGACTGATCTGTGCATGATAGTGCTGCATTTTAACATAAATCTTATCGCATTTTCCCCCGTTGAGCTGTATAGTGGCACTTATTACAGTGAAGTGCTTTTATGACACGTAACTCCTCCTACAGTCCCGGGTCGCTCCGTATAATGGAGAAACGTTTCTGAAAGTACGGCATGGCTCGGCGCGGCTCGGATACAAATGCGGCCTGGTTCAGCCCGGTAATGGAAAAGCGCCATAAGCAGCCAACAGGGGGGGTTTGGAAAAGCACTAGAGGGTTAAAAAACAGTTTCCTGTGTCAGTGAGAATGTCCATGATAGAGTCCTTAAAAGCTGATTTGGAAATAAGAGTGTCCAGTTTGAGTGTTTTCTGTAAATTGTTCCAGTCATTGGCTGCAGCAGCTCTGAACGAAGATTTACCTTGTGAAATGACATGCCATCTCCTCAGAGAAACTTCAAACAAAGTTTAGTTGCGAGTTATGCTTTCTTTCTTTTTTATGTGGATTCCCTTAACAATAAAACAGTGTTATTGCAAAACGCTGTTGTTTGTGCTTACAATAAAAGCATGTTCAGGTTCATATAGTTAGTATTTAGCCGCTACTAAACTTTGTTTGATGTTTTTCTGAGGCGATTTTGGCATGTAATTTCAACAATGTTAAACAAAGTACCGTCTAAACCTGTCTATTGGAGAGGGTGCTGACCACTGTTAGTCTGAACCTGTCTAGTGGAGAGGGTGCTGACCACTGTTAGTCTGAACCTGTCTAGTGGAGAGGGTGCTGACCACTGTTAGTCTGAACCTGTCTAGTGGAGAGGGTGCTGACCACTGTTAGTCTGAACCTGTCTAGTGGAGAGGGTGCTGACCACTGTTAGTCTGAACCTGTCTAGTGGAGAGGGTGCTGACCACTGTTAGTCTGAACCTGTCTAGTGGAGAGGGTGCTGACCACTGTTAGTCTGAACCTGTCTAGTGGAGAGGGTGCTGACCACTGTTACAGGGTTTTTCCTGGCTCAAAATGAGGCGGAGGTGGTAGGCTACCAGAGGCGTTTGACATCAGGGGGACCCATGAAGCGGGGCTGTCTGGGGGTCCTTAAACGAGCATCAAACACTTAATTTCTTGCATTCTGGTGAATTTAGATGCACCAATTTGTGCCCTTTCTGCATCAATTTATGGTGGAAATTTCATTATTTATGTAAAGGAAAACACTATATAATATTCAGGCACCAGATGACCAATCAAAATATAATGTAATATAATGCAATATAAGGCTCTCAGGCATTCTGTACTTTCAAATATGTATTCTCCTTGAGCAGTCAACATCAACTATCAGCTATTTCGCTAGCAAAAACGAAAGCTAACTTATTTGCGAAACAGTGCCCCCGCCACCACGTCGGCGCAATTCCGCAATTGCAGAGCGTTGCACTCGGTGGATTTCTGTCATTTCTAACTAGAAATGACAGAAATCCACAGAGTGCAACGCTTGTAGAAAATACGACCGTCAAAGTTTTGTTGAGAGCTGGAGGCGGCTAGAAATATGAAGGAGGCGGCCGCCTCATAATTCTCTATGCAGGAAAAACCCTGTGTTAGTCTGAACCTGTCTAGTGGAGAGGGTGCTGACCACTGTTAGTCTGAACCTGTCTAGTGGAGAGGGTGCTGACCACTGTTAGTCTGAACCTGTCTAGTGGAGAAGGGTGCTGACCACTGTTAGTCTGAACCTGTCTAGTGGAGAGGGTGCTGACCACTGTTAGTCTGAACCTGTCTAGTGGAGAGGGTGCTGACCACTGTTAGTCTGAACCTGTCTAGTGGAGAGGGTGCTGACCACTGTTAGTCTGAACCTGTCTAGTGGAGAGGGTGCTGACCACTGTTAGTCTGAACCTGTCTAGTGGAGAGGGTGCTGACCACTGTTAGTCTGAACCTGTCTAGTGGAGAGGGTGCTGACCACTGTTAGTCTGAACCTGTCTAGTGGAGAGGGTGCTGACCACTGTTAGGGCCAATCCCAATTCACCCCTACGGCTTCGTTTTCACCCCTATGGCTTGATTTGCGCGTTCACGTTTAGGGGGAGGGCTATCCCAATTCATATTTCATCGAGCCATGGCTTCATTTCGAGGGCTAACTATAACTTCCAGGGTTGCCACGCTACCTGGAAAACAGGGAAAACATGGAAATTAGTGAGCCCTGTTCCATACCTGGAAAAGGCATGGAAACTGAGCAAAATTGAAAATTAACATGGAAATCTTGTGTTGTCCTGGAAAATTTGATAGGCTTTCTAAAACATTTAATAATTTAAGTAGTTGGCTTGGAACTGTCTGTGGCTGTTCTAAATGTGGCTTTATCAATGTTGGTTGGCAAGCACATGGTTCATTGTTGCAAACAAACATTGATGTGCTTGCTAGCTAGCTAGCGCTTGGAATGTGTTGCTAACGGTAACGGCCAATAGCGCTATAGCGCTATAGCGCTAATACTTCCTGATATCCGTGAGTGGGGGGCGCAAGTTAAAACGGTCGTATCTCAGCGTAGGAACGTTGGATTTACTCAAGAAGTGGTAGAAGTTTGACTGGCGGTCAATGCAAATGTGTGATCTTTGCTACTTTAATAGATGATTCATTTGCCAAGTGATCAGTATTTAGCCTGTATGGTAGTATATGTATGTGTGTGTGCATATATACAGTATATATATATATATATGTGACAGGGCATGGTTAAAAAGTCCTCAACTAGGGCAAAATCTTTTTTCTGTTTTTTCCGGATTATGAAAGGGTAGATTGTAAGCTTTAAAATGATGTGTCATACATTGAAATCTGAAACAAGTTGAAGAAGTCATGGATAGTTTAATGGCGATACCCCCTGAACCACCGTACTGAGATATCTAGCCTCAAACTTCTTCAGAGACGTTTTTCACAGAGGTAATGGGTGGGAACAATAGCTGGTTAACTCCACCCTAATCACTCCCTCAAGACAACCACACCTTCAAGACAACCACTTCCCCATTACACTACCTGTCATTACCTACCTGTCATCTGTCAATGGGGTTGTCAGCTAACCCTCAGGAAGCAAAATTGCAGGGCTGATACGTTTAAATAGCTAAATAATAATAATAATAATAATTCAAGATTCATGATTCATCATCATTTTATTGCCATGTGTGCCAAAAGTGTATTACATCCCATTACAAGTACAAGAGAGTAAAATTCATGGCAATGGAAAAAATTAGGCAAGATACAATTGAGCAATACAATAATAGAATGGTAAAAAATAATAATGTTGTCCGTGTGCATGCATTTATCATTATAGTCCATAAAGCATCTAGTGGGACTTCAGCGTAGTTCCTTCCCATCCCATCTGGGCATCAAAGCTGTAATAAAAAAAGAAGACAGTACATTTCAAATGATTGCCCACTGTTACCAACACCACTTTTACGAAATAGCCTACTACTATCTTCATAAAAATAGAATTGCTTATACAATGACAATGACAAATACCTGAAGTGCTGGTGACTCATCAAGGTGTCATCTCTCAGAACCTCTCACCTCCTCATTCTGTAACACACATTTCAGGTCAGAGGTGTGGACACTTCTCTAGTGTAGGTTTTCCATAGACTCAGTGTACTGTACTTGTAGGCTACTGAAGTAGGCTAGTGAAATCATTTCAAATCACAGTATTATTCTACAGCAAATCTACATATCAATGAATTAATCATTCTTTTTGATTCCACATAACATTACCAGGGTTTTTCCTGGCTCAAAATGAGGCGGAGGTGGTACCAGTGGTGTTTGACATCGGGGGGGACCCATGAAGCAGGGCTGTCTGGGGGTCCTTAAACGAGCATCAAACACTTAATTTCTTGCATTCTGGTGAATTGATATGCACCAATTTGTGATCTTTCTGCATCAACTTATGGTGGAAATGTCATTATTTATGTAAAGGAAAACACAATATTCAGGCACCAGATGACCAATCAAAATATAATGTAATATAATGCAATATAAGGCTCTCAGGCATTCTGTACTTTCAAATATGTATTCTCCTTGAGCAGTCAACATCAACTATCAGCTGTTTCGCTAGCAAAAACGAAAGCTAACTTATTTGCGAAACAGCGCCCCCGCCACCACGCCGCAATTGCAGTTAGAAATGACAGAAATCAACAACGGCGCTATCTACCTTATTAACAAAACAACAAATAACTGTTTGGCTATCCTAAGTAAACAACACAAAATCCTAGTATACAACACATGTAACTCACTAAAACTTACCCAAGAACACAGCAGAAGGTCTGTCTGCAGACGACTGTCCCATGAAAGTGAACTGGTGTGGAGATCAATGTCTGACATTCCGTTGTCTTCTTGTCATCAGCCCACTGGCACCGTCGGAGGTGCGACAGGCAGCAATGCCCAGCAGGTATACCCACCTGTGCTTTCATCTATGTATAGTCCAATATGAAGGAGTTCATTAATTGCCCACTGTCGATATTTCTAGCGGCTTCATAAATTCGGTTTATAGCATTAGCTTGCTAGAGCATCCGCATCCATCTTGTAAACTTGTCAACAGGTCCAGGTGGCTACTTAAATACGGCTGGAGTGGGCGTGGCTACACACACTGCCACAATATTACGAATAATACCCCCCACCCGACTTTGCTAACTAAATGTAGGTATTTAGTGAATGTAAAACTGTTGGATATTACATCGAGTGGGTTCTTCATCGCTTCGTTTGTCGTCCTATGCCAAAAACCGGAAAACACATTTTTTCACAACAAGACTTGTTTGGCTCGATTGTGAGGTTTCACAATGGCCGAGATGGGGACCTATTAATCAAACCTTGTCACATATATATATATATACAGTACAGGCCAAACGTTTGGACACACCTTCTCATTCAATGTGTTTCCTTTATTTTCATGACTATTTACATTGTAGATTCTCACTGAAGGCATCAAAACTATGAATGAACACATGTGGAATGATGTACTTAACAAAAAAGTGTGAAATAACTCTAAATATGTCTTATATTTTAGATTCCTCAAAGTAGCCACCCTTTGCTTTTTTGTTGTTAATAAAATATTTTTTGTTGTTGTTGTTAATAAAATATATAATAATAATATTATGTGTTCATTCATAGTTTTGATGCCTTCAGTGAGAATCTACAATGTACCAAATAGTCATGAAAATAAAGGAAACACATTGAATGAGTAGGTGTGTCCAAACTTTTGGCCTGTACTGTATATATATATATATATATATATATATATATATATATATATATATATATATATATATATATATATATATATATAAATATATATATGAAGATGTTATAGCTAGCTAGCTACGATTTATTATCAAAATAATGAACAGCAAGCTAGATCCAAAACTAGGGCCGGTGGAGGAGGGCAAGTGTCACATTGGACAGACTACCAAAACAGAAAAATAAAGTATCTTAACTACAGCAAGTGATAGAAATACATTATCTGGAGATTCAATAAGGTAGTTGTATATGTCAGGATATGGGTTAGGGTATGACATCTCAGGCCGTCGGGTCGTTCAGCCACATAGATGGAGGCAGACTGAAAGGACACACATCAACCTCTATTTCATGATTTTTAAAATGTATAACGACGTAGATCATTAATCGGCAACGACACTATAAAATTGTTTGCCTGACTGGCCATCGTATTTGGGCTCCTAATAGCTAAAAAGTATAAAAGTAGCAAAGACCATAAATTTGCATTGACCGCAAGTCAAACTTCTAACAATTCTACCACCCAAAAGGGGGCGTGATCGTTCTGATGACAGGGAGATGACATATGACGAATTGGAATCACCACCATCACCTATACATTTTAGGGAACCAAGTTTTTCAGCCCAGTGGTGTTCTAGGCTGGAAATTAGTTCTAGTTTAATACATCTACACCAGGGGTGCTCACACTTTTTGGAACCAAGATCTACTTTTCAAGTAGCCAGTCTGCCAAGATCTACCAGTCTAGTTTCAACATCGCAAACGTACATGCACGTACTACAAACACACACACACACACACACACACACACACACACACACACACACACACACACACACACACACACACACACACAGTTCCCAGCCTGTTATTTTACTTTTAGATTCCTCAAAGTAGCCACCCTTTGCTTTTTTGTTGTTAATAAAATATTTTTTGTTGTTGTTGTTAATAAAATATATAATAATAATATTATGTGTTCATTCATAGTTTTGATGCCTTCAGTGAGAATCTACAATGTACCAAATAGTCATGAAAATAAAGGAAACACATTGAATGAGTAGGTGTGTCCAAACTTTTGGCCTGTACTGTATATATATATATATATATATATATATATATATATATATATATATATATATATATATATAAATATATATATGAAGATGTTATAGCTAGCTAGCTACGATTTATTATCAAAATAATGAACAGCAAGCTAGATCCAAAACTAGGGCCGGTGGAGGAGGGCAAGTGTCACATTGGACAGACTACCAAAACAGAAAAATAAAGTATCTTAACTACAGCAAGTGATAGAAATACATTATCTGGAGATTCAATAAGGTAGTTGTATATGTCAGGATATGGGTTAGGGTATGACATCTCAGGCCGTCGGGTCGTTCAGCCACATAGATGGAGGCAGACTGAAAGGACACACATCAACCTCTATTTCATGATTTTTAAAATGTATAACGACGTAGATCATTAATCGGCAACGACACTATAAAATTGTTTGCCTGACTGGCCATCGTATTTGGGCTCCTAATAGCTAAAAAGTATAAAAGTAGCAAAGACCATAAATTTGCATTGACCGCAAGTCAAACTTCTAACAATTCTACCACCCAAAAGGGGGCGTGATCGTTCTGATGACAGGGAGATGACATATGACGAATTGGAATCACCACCATCACCTATACATTTTAGGGAACCAAGTTTTTCAGCCCAGTGGTGTTCTAGGCTGGAAATTAGTTCTAGTTTAATACATCTACACCAGGGGTGCTCACACTTTTTGGAACCAAGATCTACTTTTCAAGTAGCCAGTCTGCCAAGATCTACCAGTCTAGTTTCAACATCGCAAACGTACATGCACGTACTACAAACACACACACACACACACACACACACACACACACACACACACACACACACACACACACACACACAGTTCCCAGCCTGTTATTTTACTTTTAGATTCCTCAAAGTAGCCACCCTTTGCTTTTTTGTTGTTAATAAAATATTTTTTGTTGTTGTTGTTAATAAAATATATAATAATAATATTATGTGTTCATTCATAGTTTTGATGCCTTCAGTGAGAATCTACAATGTACCAAATAGTCATGAAAATAAAGGAAACACATTGAATGAGTAGGTGTGTCCAAACTTTTGGCCTGTATAAATATATATATGAAGATGTTATAGCTAGCTAGCTACGATTTATTATCAAAATAATGAACAGCAAGCTAGATCCAAAACTAGGGCCGGTGGAGGAGGGCAAGTGTCACATTGGACAGACTACCAAAACAGAAAAATAAAGTATCTTAACTACAGCAAGTGATAGAAATACATTATCTGGAGATTCAATAAGGTAGTTGTATATGTCAGGATATGGGTTAGGGTATGACATCTCAGGCCGTCGGGTCGTTCAGCCACATAGATGGAGGCAGACTGAAAGGACACACATCAACCTCTATTTCATGATTTTTAAAATGTATAACAACGTAGATCATTAATCGGCAACGACACTATAAAATTGTTTGCCTGACTGGCCATCGTATTTGGGCTCCTAATAGCTAAAAAGTATAAAAGTAGCAAAGACCATAAATTTGCATTGACCGCAAGTCAAACTTCTAACAATTCTACCACCCAAAAGGGGGCGTGATCGTTCTGATGACAGGGAGATGACATATGACGAATTGGAATCACCACCATCACCTATACATTTTAGGGAACCAAGTTTTTCAGCCCAGTGGTGTTCTAGGCTGGAAATTAGTTCTAGTTTAATACATCTACACCAGGGGTGCTCACACTTTTTGGAACCAAGATCTACTTTTCAAGTAGCCAGTCTGCCAAGATCTACCAGTCTAGTTTCAACATCGCAAACGTACATGCACGTACTACAAACACACACACACACACACACACACACACACACACACACACACACACACACACACACACACACACACAGTTCCCAGCCTGTTATTTTACTTTTAGATTCCTCAAAGTAGCCACCCTTTGCTTTTTTGTTGTTAATAAAATATTTTTTGTTGTTGTTGTTAATAAAATATATAATAATAATATTATGTGTTCATTCATAGTTTTGATGCCTTCAGTGAGAATCTACAATGTACCAAATAGTCATGAAAATAAAGGAAACACATTGAATGAGTAGGTGTGTCCAAACTTTTGGCCTGTACTGTATATATATATATATATATATATATATATATATATATATATATATATATATATATATATATAAATATATATATGAAGATGTTATAGCTAGCTAGCTACGATTTATTATCAAAATAATGAACAGCAAGCTAGATCCAAAACTAGGGCCGGTGGAGGAGGGCAAGTGTCACATTGGACAGACTACCAAAACAGAAAAATAAAGTATCTTAACTACAGCAAGTGATAGAAATACATTATCTGGAGATTCAATAAGGTAGTTGTATATGTCAGGATATGGGTTAGGGTATGACATCTCAGGCCGTCGGGTCGTTCAGCCACATAGATGGAGGCAGACTGAAAGGACACACATCAACCTCTATTTCATGATTTTTAAAATGTATAACGACGTAGATCATTAATCGGCAACGACACTATAAAATTGTTTGCCTGACTGGCCATCGTATTTGGGCTCCTAATAGCTAAAAAGTATAAAAGTAGCAAAGACCATAAATTTGCATTGACCGCAAGTCAAACTTCTAACAATTCTACCACCCAAAAGGGGGCGTGATCGTTCTGATGACAGGGAGATGACATATGACGAATTGGAATCACCACCATCACCTATACATTTTAGGGAACCAAGTTTTTCAGCCCAGTGGTGTTCTAGGCTGGAAATTAGTTCTAGTTTAATACATCTACACCAGGGGTGCTCACACTTTTTGGAACCAAGATCTACTTTTCAAGTAGCCAGTCTGCCAAGATCTACCAGTCTAGTTTCAACATCGCAAACGTACATGCACGTACTACAAACACACACACACACACACACACACACACACACACACAGTTCCCAGCCTGCATAGTAAACTCACAATACACTTTCCCTCTCTCTGTCACACAGCCACAGGAGAAGACCATCACAAACCCTCCCTCTTTGCTATTCTCGCTCACACACATTCACACACACACACACACACACACACACACACACACACACACACACATACTTGTTTATGCTACATTGTGGGACAATATGACTAGGACCTCCCGTGTGGGGACACCCCTTTCTAGACACCGTACAGCACTGAGAAAAATCAGGCATGATCAGAAAAAATTCAGGAACCAGAATCTCACTTCAAATTAGCAATATTCAATACTTTTTTCAAGACATGACTTCTTCCACCCATGTGGGGAGTCTCAGGTTGCTATCTTTCTGGGGACACCATAACACACTTTCAGATATTACTATCTTTCTGGGGACACCATAACACACTTTCAGATATTACTATCTTTCCGGGGACACCATAACACACTTTCAGATGTTACCATCTTTCTGGGGACACCATAACACACTTTCAGATGTTACTATCTTTCTGGGGACACCATAACACACTTTCAGATGTTACCATCTTTCTGGGGACACCATAACACACTTTCAGATGTTACCATCTTTCTGGGGAACACCTTAACACACTTTCAGATGTTACCATCTTTCTGGGGAACACCTTAACACACTTTGGTTGAATCCCAAATGGAGCCCTTATCCAAGCCCTGAACCCTTGAAGACTTTGGGTGCGTTTGTTTAATCTCCCGGGAGCGCACTCGGGTTGACATAGTGAGTTATTGTCACTATGTTATTGTTGTTATTGTTGTTATTGTCACTATAATTGTATAGTTATTGTTAACTCGGGTTACAGCTTAGCATGTAACTCAGTACTCTAGTTAGCACTGATACAGCTTAGCATATAACTCAGTACAGTAGTTAGCACTGATACAGCTTAGCATGTAACTCAGTACTCTAGTTAGCACTGATACAGCTTAGCATGTAACTCAGTACTCTAGTTAGCACTGATACAGCTTAGCATGTAACTCAGTACTCTAGTTAGCACTGATACAGCTTAGCATGTAACTCAATACACTAGTTAGCACTGATACAGCTTAGCATGTAACTCAGTACTCTAGTTAGCACTGATACAGCTTAGCATGTAACTCAGTACTCTAGTTAGCACTGATACAGCTTAGCATGTAACTCAGTACTCTAGTTAGCACTGATACAGCTTAGCATGTAACTCAATACACTAGTTAGCACTGATACAGCTTAGCATGTAACTCAGTACTCTAGTTAGCACTGATACAGCTTAGCATGTAACTCAGTACTCTAGTTAGCACTGATACAGCTTAGCATGTAACTCAGTACTCTAGTTAGCACTGATACAGCTTAGCATGTAACTCAGTACTCTAGTTAGCACTGATACAGCTTAGCATGTAACTCAATACACTAGTTAGCACTGATACAGCTTAGCATGTAACTCAGTACTCTAGTTAGCACTGATACAGCTTAGCATGTAACTCAGTACTCTAGTTAGCACTGATACAGCTTAGCATGTAACTCAGTACTCTCTAGCCCAATGTATCACCAAACAGCGCTCAATTTAGTCACTCACTATTCGCCTACCCCTCCCCCACACAGCACCTTCCACAGCTAGCAGCACACTCAGGCCTCAGCCGTTCATTTAACATTGCCGACCTCCTGAACTTTAAGGTTAAAATAAATACATACAATATCCTTTGTAAAAGTCAAACCCTGAAAAGTCATCAAACTGTGATGGAGCATATTAAGCCAGTAGCTTTTGGAAAATGGATGCATTTTGTGCATTCCTGGGCCTGCTAGTTAACTGAGAACCAATCACTATTCGCCTCCCCCTCCCCCACACAGCACCTTCCACAGACAGCAACACACAGGCCTCTGCTGTTCATTTAACATTGCCGACCTCCTGAACTTTAGGCTCACTTTTGGGACACTTCCTATGTAGCCAGGGGAACAGAAAAAGACACACACCATCAGTGGGATGCCAGCTTTCAGACAAAATTGTTTTCAAGTCTCTAGTCCATTGTATGGCCAAACAGGGTTTAACTTATTGTGGATAGGCCTCCATTGACATTACATTGCCGACCTCCTGAACTTTAGGCTCACTTTTGGGACACTTCCTATGTAGCCAGGTGAACAGAAAAAGACACACGCCATCAGTGGGATGCCTGCTTTCAGCCAAAAGTGATTTCAAGTCTCTAGCCCAATGTATCACCAAACAGCGCTCAATTTAGTTGTGCACTATGCAGACAGAGCACTGATTTGCACCCCTCCCCCACACAGTTAAGTTTCTGTTCTGCTGAAATCTGCCTCGCTCTGTTCAATTAACCTTCCTTCATGACCGGCTCACGGTGGGACCCGTGCCGTGCTGGCGCACTCATGTCCATAATCGAGAATTTCTCTTAGCTTCTCTCCCACCATGTCAGCCATGCAGAGAGCGATTTTTTTACTAAAATAAAATAACCAGAATGTTTATGATATGCTTTTTGTTAACTTTAGCACTGTGAGACTTGCAGTTGGAGTTCATATAATTGTAATCTCACCATATATGACAATACTCTTAAAAGGGTTAAAATAAATACATACAATATCCTTTGTAAAAGTCAAACCCTGAAAAGTCATCAAACTGTGATGGAGCATATTAAGCCAGTAGCTTTTGGAAAATGGATGCATTTTGTGCATTCCTGGGCCTGCTAGTTAACTGAGAACCAATCACTATTCGCCTCCCCCTCCCCCACACAGCACCTTCCACAGACAGCAACACACAGGCCTCTGCTGTTCATTTAACATTGCCGACCTCCTGAACTTTAGGCTCACTTTTGGGACACTTCCTATGTAGCCAGGGGAACAGAAAAAGACACACACCATCAGTGGGATGCCAGCTTTCAGACAAAATTGTTTTCAAGTCTCTAGTCCATTGTATGGCCAAACAGGGTTTAACTTATTGGGGATAGGCCTCCATTGACATTACATTGCCGACCTCCTGAACTTTAGGCTCACTTTTGGGACACTTCCTATGTAGCCAGGTGAACAGAAAAAGACACACGCCATCAGTGGGATGCCAGCTTTCAGCCAAAAGTGATTTCAAGTCTCTAGCCCAATGTATCACCAAACAGCGCTCAATTTAGTTGTGCACTATGCAGACAGAGCACTGATTTGCACCCCTCCCCCACACAGTTAAGTTTCTGTTCTGCTGAAATCTGCCTCGCTCTGTTCAATTAACCTTCCTTCATGACCGGCTCACGGTGGGACCCGTGCCGTGCTGGCGCACTCATGTCCATAATCGAGAATTTCTCTTAGCTTCTCTCCCACCATGTCAGCCATGCAGAGAGCGATTTTTTTACTAAAATAAAATAACCAGAATGTTTATGATATGCTTTTTGTTAACTTTAGCACTGTGAGACTTGCAGTTGGAGTTCATATAATTGTAATCTCACCATATATGACAATACTCTTAAAAGGGTTAAAATAAATACATACAATATCCTTTGTAAAAGTCAAACCCTGAAAAGTCATCAAACTGTGATGGAGCATATTAAGCCAGTAGCTTTTGGAAAATGGATGCATTTTGTGCATTCCTGGGCCTGCTAGTTAACTGAGAACCAATCACTATTCGCCTCCCCCTCCCCCACACAGCACCTTCCACAGACAGCAACACACAGGCCTCTGCTGTTCATTTAACATTGCCGACCTCCTGAACTTTAGGCTCACTTTTGGGACACTTCCTATGTAGCCAGGGGAACAGAAAAAGACACACACCATCAGTGGGATGCCAGCTTTCAGACAAAATTGTTTTCAAGTCTCTAGTCCATTGTATGGCCAAACAGGGTTTAACTTATTGGGGATAGGCCTCCATTGACATTACATTGCCGACCTCCTGAACTTTAGGCTCACTTTTGGGACACTTCCTATGTAGCCAGGTGAACAGAAAAAGACACACGCCATCAGTGGGATGCCAGCTTTCAGCCAAAAGTGATTTCAAGTCTCTAGCCCAATGTATCACCAAACAGCGCTCAATTTAGTTGTGCACTATGCAGACAGAGCACTGATTTGCACCCCTCCCCCACACAGTTAAGTTTCTGTTCTGCTGAAATCTGCCTCGCTCTGTTCAATTAACCTTCCTTCATGACCGGCTCACGGTGGGACCCGTGCCGTGCTGGCGCACTCATGTCCATAATCGAGAATTTCTCTTAGCTTCTCTCCCACCATGTCAGCCATGCAGAGAGCGATTTTTTTACTAAAATAAAATAACCAGAATGTTTATGATATGCTTTTTGTTAACTTTAGCACTGTGAGACTTGCAGTTGGAGTTCATATAATTGTAATCTCACCATATATGACAATACTCTTAAAAGGGTTAAAATAAATACATACAATATCCTTTGTAAAAGTCAAACCCTGAAAAGTCATCAAACTGTGATGGAGCATATTAAGCCAGTAGCTTTTGGAAAATGGATGCATTTTGTGCATTCCTGGGCCTGCTAGTTAACTGAGAACCAATCACTATTCGCCTCCCCCTCCCCCACACAGCACCTTCCACAGACAGCAACACACAGGCCTCTGCTGTTCATTTAACATTGCCGACCTCCTGAACTTTAGGCTCACTTTTGGGACACTTCCTATGTAGCCAGGGGAACAGAAAAAGACACACACCATCAGTGGGATGCCAGCTTTCAGACAAAATTGTTTTCAAGTCTCTAGTCCATTGTATGGCCAAACAGGGTTTAACTTATTGGGGATAGGCCTCCATTGACATTACATTGCCGACCTCCTGAACTTTAGGCTCACTTTTGGGACACTTCCTATGTAGCCAGGTGAACAGAAAAAGACACACGCCATCAGTGGGATGCCAGCTTTCAGCCAAAAGTGATTTCAAGTCTCTAGCCCAATGTATCACCAAACAGCGCTCAATTTAGTTGTGCACTATGCAGACAGAGCACTGATTTGCACCCCTCCCCCACACAGTTAAGTTTCTGTTCTGCTGAAATCTGCCTCGCTCTGTTCAATTAACCTTCCTTCATGACCGGCTCACGGTGGGACCCGTGCCGTGCTGGCGCACTCATGTCCATAATCGAGAATTTCTCTTAGCTTCTCTCCCACCATGTCAGCCATGCAGAGAGCGATTTTTTTTACTAAAATAAAATAACCAGAATGTTTATGATATGCTTTTTGTTAACTTTAGCACTGTGAGACTTGCAGTTGGAGTTCATATAATTGTAATCTCACCATATATGACAATACTCTTAAAAGGGTTAAAATAAATACATACAATATCCTTTGTAAAAGTCAAACCCTGAAAAGTCATCAAACTGTGATGGAGCATATTAAGCCAGTAGCTTTTGGAAAATGGATGCATTTTGTGCATTCCTGGGCCTGCTTGTTAACTGAGAACCAATCACTATTCGCCTACCCCTCCCCCACACAGCACCTTCCACAGATAGCAACACACAGGCCTCTGCTGTTCATTTAACATTGCCGACCTCCTGAACTTTAGGCTCACGTTTGGGACACTTCCTATGTAGCCAGGGGAACAGAAAAAGACACACACCATCAGTGGGATGCCAGCTTTCAGCCAAAAGTGATTTCAGGTCTCTAGCCCAATGTATCACCAAACAGCACTCAATTTAGTCACTCACTACCCCTCCCCACTCAGCCGTTTAACATTGGCGACCTCCTGAACTTTAGGCTCACTTTTGGGACACTTCCTATGTAGCCAGGGGAACAGAAAAAGACACACACCATCAGTGGGATGCCAGCTTTCAGCCAAAAGTGATTTCAAGTCTCTAGCCCAATGTATCACCAAACAGCACTCAATTATATGCTCAATATATTTTAACAGTGAAAAAACAGGAAATACAGATTTAAAATAAATAAATAAATAATCACAATAGTATGTTATTAGAATGATATAAACTTAAAATAAAATCAGTCTACTGTTAATAAAACTACTGCTGCAGATTTCTGTTGGTCTGTTTCTCAGACTGAATTGGTTCCATACTGCTTGGCCCTCTGAAAGGTCACAGCCAGGTCAGCTGCAGGTTGGGGCGGGGGAGGGGAGACATCAATTAACCACCTGCACCTCCAAACTTTCCCCAAAGCTACTGCTGCATTCAATGCACACGGGAATAACTGGTTTTCTGGAACAAGATGAATAATTATTATTCATAAATGTAGAACTGCTTAATCCCTTTATGTTTTGTAATTATTTAAAGATAAAACAACAGTTTTAAATGTTTTTATAATTTAAACCATTATATGGCTTGCATGATTGAGAATGTTGTCATTTTTAATACACAGTTTTGGTACACTACATTAACGCATTTACAGAACTCTCCTTAAAATTACAAATATAGTACTTATTACTAATACACTCAGGCCTCAGCCGTTCATTTAACATTGCCGACCTCCTGAACTTTAGGGACACTTCCTATGTAGCCAGGGGAACAGAAAAAGACACACGCCATCAGTGGGATGCCAGCTTTCAGCCAAACGTGATTTCAAGTCTCTAGCCCAATGTATCACCAAACAGCGCTCAATTTAGTCACTCACTATTCGCCTCCCCCTCCCCCACACAGCACCTTCCACAGCTAGCAGCACACTCAGGCCTCAGCCGTTCATTTAACATTGCCGACCTCCTGAACTTTAGTCTCTAGCCCAATGTATCACCAAACAGCGCTCAATTATATGCTCAATATATTTTAACAGTGAAAAAACAGGAAATACAGATTTTAAAAAAAAGAAAATCACAATAGTATGTTATTAGAATGATATAAACTTAAAATAAAATCAGTCTACTGTTAATAAAACTACTGCTGCAGATTTTCTGTTGGTCTGTTTCTCAGACTGAATTGGTGCCATACTGCTTGGCCCTCTGAAAGGTCACAGCCAGGTCAGCTGCAGGTTGGGGCGGGGGAGGGGAGACATCACCAGAATACCTCTGTGTCATTGGCTGCTATAGGCATAAAAGGAGAGAAACTCATGGTGTGGCCCCCATCTTCCCCTGACCTCAACCCTATTGAGAACCTTTGGAGCATCCTCAAGCAAAAATATATATGAGGGTGGGAGGCAGTTCACATCAAAACAGCAGCTCTGGGAGGCTATTCTGGCATCCTGCAAAGAAATTCAAGCAGAAACTGTCCAAAAACTCACAAGTTCAATGGATGCAAGAATTGTGAAGGTGATATCAAAGAAGGGGTCCTATGTTAACATGTAACTTGACCTGTTACAGTTTTTCTCAGTCGCTTTGGTGCATTTCTCACATCACTATTAACATTTGCACAACAGTTAGTGCATTTCTCAGAACAATTAGTACAAACTGCAAAACCTAGGTGTTAACCTGCAAAAGCGTGTCACTTGCTCAAAATGGATAGTTCATTCCTCAAAAGCAAGTATTCATGTCAATGAAAGTGTCAGTGTCATCAAAATGAAAAGTCCTGACACCATTGTTTATGAACAAGATAGTCAAATGGCTTTGTCATGTTTTCATTATGACAGTTCACTCTAAGTGTTTTCCAATGCAAAAAAGTCAGATCTTGGTGACACTACCTGAAAATGCTCAAGACAGTACTATACACTATTTGCACAGCCATTTGAAATCTACAGTGGGTTACACATTACTGTATTTAGTGAGGTAAATGAGTACAAGACGCTGAATAGTTATGTTTCACATTTTTACTGCATATGCTCTTTGCAATTCTAATTTGTTCACAGCATTGTGCAAAAGAAAAATACAAACTTGTTTACCACAAACATAAGAAACACCCTTTGGGTAGAGCTGTGCACAACTGTAAACAATATTGCAGTACATATTGGAACTGAATTGGAACATCCAACATACTGTAAATCATTCATTGACATCCAGACGTTCCTGTCTGTCTGGCCACATATTTTCATCGACATCACAGCGAATATCATCCCTGGTAATGCAGCGAGGAAAGTATCTCCCTGAGTGGCGAATCCACCCTCTGCTAGCAAGGCCATTTGGGTATGTGGATGCCGGTCATATACCTTCCACCTCCAGGCAGAGAAAAACTCCTCTATTGGATTCAGGAATGGCGAGTAGGGAGGGAGATATTCCACCAGCATCCTTTCATGTGCTGCAAACCACTGTCTGACCAGATCTGAGTGGTGAAAACGCACATTATCCCATACAACAACATACTTGTTCAGATGGTCTCCATTTAGACCCCTCTCATTCTCAGGGATTATGTCCCTGTAAAGAGTGTCTAAAAAAGTCAGCAGATGTTGTGTTGTGTGGACCAAGACAGGGTATATGGGTGAGGACGCCGTTTTCTGAGACGGCTGCACACATTGTAATATTCCCTCCTCGTTGGCCTGGGACATCAATGGTTGCTCTCTGTCCAATGTGATTTCTGCCACGCCTTCTACCTTTTGCCAGATTAACGCCTCATCAACGTATATGAATGTGTGCAGCGGTTCCCTGGCCTCCAGCTCCAGTACACACTTTATCCCAGAATAGAGAGAGAGAGAAAAAAACTCATTTTGGACAACATATTGTACAGTATGAATTGTCATGTAAGTGTACTGCATGGCACTACACAAAGTAACCAGTTTACAGCACTGGACATTAGAGTATGCATAGAACACATAAATGTTTTACCTGTACATACTGGTGACGGATCTCCTTCACTCTGTCGCTGTTCCGTTCAAATGGCACATTGTACAATTGTTTCATGCGCATTTCATTTCTCCTGAGCAGTCAATTGTAGCGATTGAAACGGATTCAATATTCCCAAAGATATTGTCATCCTCTATAACAGCGCTTTGTATCTCTCTCAACCTTATGGCATTGTTTGCAATCACCATTGCACACATGGCTTCCTCTTGTTGTGGAGTAAAAAGGGGCCCTTTTCCACCTCTGCAAGGTTGTCTTGCCTTGTCTTGTCTATGTGGTGCAGAGTAAAATTACAGTAATGTACAGTAAACATGAGATATACGGCTTTAACCCATATTACTGTAGTGAACAATAACAGAGAGAAATTGTTCAATTTGGGAGACATTTTCAGGAAAAATGATAAAGAAATGTATACAATTTGCTTGACAGATTTTGACAACTTGTTCAACATTTTTGGATGTAATGACTCAAGCAATGAAATGAGGACTTAGTTTTATAGGGAATGACTATTAAGCATCCAAAAGTATAGTTCATTTTGACTGACATGACATAAGCAAATGATAATGTTATAAAACAGCAGAGAATTGTATGACAGCAATTGATGCATGTCCAAAAGCATTTGCAATTTGTTTGAAGGAATGAGAAACTGCTACTATGATGTGCACAAATGACTAAATGTTGTGGAGGTTGAACTAACAGTTATGAGAATTTCAATTCTGATCAGAGAAATGCACCAAAGCAATTGAGAAAAACTGTAAGATGTTTTTGTTTGAAATAGCTTTTGATTTCAGTAAATATGACCTCCTAATATGACCTCCTAACCCTAAATTCATCACAATTGTTTGTTCTTTACAACCTATAAAATGTTTTGAAACTCTGTTGTGCATAATAATTTGGAACAGTGCATTTTGAGTTTTTTATAAAAAAAAAATATACTGTTATCATTGGGAGGTTTGTTCAATAACATTTGAATTATACTCTAACGGTTGATGACTTGAAAATTATACTGATTGTCATTTGCATCGACTATTTAGGAAAATCTGATAAAAATATAATTTGCATAATAATTTGGAACGAGGTGTATATTTAACCTTTTCGAGAGGGAACTGTGCTCAGTATAGTTTTAACAATAAAGGTCCCATATTATCTTATATCTTAATTCACTTCCTGGTAATTGCTATGTTGCAAATACCCTGCGTTATTAAAATATGGAGAAATATGAATTAGGAAATTATGGAAATACTGTAATAGGTACAGATTTTAAAAGCATGCCCCCATCAGAATCAGAATCAGAAAAGTGTATTGCCAAGTACGTTCACACATACAAGGAATTTGCTTTGTAAAACATGGAAAGGTAATAAAAACAAGTGCCATAACCTGTGCCCCACCCAAAAACCAGCCGCCACTGCTATTTACACCATGGAATTATAGTCACACACTTTCTAGTCACAATAATAAGACCAATGTTAACCAGCGTTCTCTGTCAGAACACTCAGCCAGTATATTTGCTAGCGTTTCACCCTGCAAAAACTCTCGCGTCGCGCGCACACACTCGTCTCGCGCGCACACTCGCGCACAATCTTGTATTATTCTCCAACGGCACAACGCGAAACGAAGTGTGCTCCGTCCCCACTAATTAGATCTTCAGCCAAACCTGCACACCTGTCTCCACCCCCAATCATGTGCTTGATGCAAAGTGCACGTGACAGACAGGCAGCTCATATGATTGGCTGCAGGAGTGTTAAATGTGTGTTAAAATTTCTGCCATTTCTGTGAAAAAAATAGTAAAAAATGGCGATTTCGCCACCAGGGGCGCACTCTAAACACTGATTAAGCACTCTTTTCAGACTTATGTAGCAGTGTGGGTCAACATTTAAAACATAGAAATATTTGCACTAGACATATCAGCAACACTTTTTCTACCAAATTCAATGAAAATCGGTGTGGGGACCCGTTTTGGGTCCCCACACCGATTTCGAGTCCCCACACCGTGGTTGTGCTGTCAGACCTCAGTCCCCACATAGTAGTATACACAGGCACACACACACACACACACACACACACACACACACACACACACACACACACACATTTGCCAGTCTGCATAGGGAGCCATAGCACAAACCCTCCCTCTCTCTCCCCCTCTCTCTCCCTCTCTCTCTCTCACTCTCTTACACACACACACACACACACACACACACACACACACACACACACACACACACACACACACACTCACTTTCTCTCACTCACACACTGACAGCCAGTCTGCAGTACCATAGCCAACTACTGATCCAACAAACAGAAAAGTAAACCAGATACAAAACAGGTAGTTCCCTAGTTTGAAAGGAGGAAATAAATGCATTTCTCTACCTTAGTGGGAGACCTAGCACTGGGAGGAGGCAGCTAGTTTCTAATAGTCAGGGATGTAGGAGCTGGTTGCAAGGTGTCATCAGCCACTGTGGATCTGTCATCGAAAAGGCAATCTGCAGCCTCGAGAAACTTTTTTCACAATTTCGCCGTCTTTGAATGACTTCTTGTGTTTAACAAGAACGTGACTGACGCGATAAGAAGCTATCGTTGCAGCCGTACGTTTTCGCTCTTTTGCCACATTTCCCTTCTTCGAAATAGCCATCGTAGATTTGCTGATCAGACAGACGCATTTCCAATATCACATCGTGTAAAAAAGTCCTCCTCCCATTCTGGATGGAAGTTATACGTTATTGGTTTCTTTCTTGGTCCAGCTTCCCCACTCATTTGTATAGCCTTTATTTAGTATTATATAGTAAATAGTAGAAATTGGAAGGCTAACTAGGTAATTAGTCTCGCCGGTATTTTGTATTTTGTAGTTGGTGCTGTTGACTGCGCATGCGTGGTGAACCGCGTGTTAGGTGTAGGTGAAAAGATCAAATCTCAGACTGGCTTACCTGTACGTCAATCAAGTGGCAAAAGCCATAGTGAGGATGGATGATAGGCAAACTTTTTTTTCCGTTTATTTAAAAAAATAAAAAAAATAAAAAATAATTCTTTCGTTTTGTTCAATGCCTAGCGATCTACCCATACTACCTTTGCGGTCGATCGCGATCGACGTATTGGGCACCCCTGATCTACACTGAGCTATCAAAACACTGGTTAGACAGCTAACTATCTCTAAGCATTTAAGAGCTGATCGCACATCTAGACTAGACTGCACATCTAGACGGCTCATCTTTTAAATCAAGTAGTCAGGTGTCCTCTGGGGGTGGGCGGGTGTGTAGGACGGGCGGGGGCGCAAAGTTTTAACGGTCTAGATATCATCACAAAACATGGTACCTGGAAAAGTACGTGGCAACCCTGACTTCGTTTCGAGCGATTCCAGGACCAGACTAGCTTTGAAGCCATAGGGGTACGCTACCCCTTGATTCCAGGATGCATTGCGAATCATCTACAGAAATGTTATGTCGCTCTATTCAATGCGGAAATGTCATTTTACTTTCTCTGTAATTACTTATTAATAAAGATTTGAAAAATGATGATAACCATCTTATTATCTTAGTTTAATGTCATTACAATGCATTATAGACCTAACCAAAGCATAACCAAAAAATCTCTTTTATGTCGGTGCTGTGTCTAACGTTACAGTAACGCAACGCTGCATGACAGTCGAGCATTTCAGAGATGTACAATCATAAATCAATTATTACCTGTGGCGTTTGACAGCGGATGATGGTACACATATGTAAAGTTATCTATCAAACGTTAGTTTAATGTCATTACAATGCATTATAGACCTTTTCTTTATAACAAGCATAACAAAAAATCGCTGTTATGCCTGATCACTTCCATTAGACACCGGAGCACTCATATCTGCGCGTTTGTCACAGGCTGACAGTCACCCTGTTCCTCTGCCCTGGCAACTGACCCATAGAAATGTGCGCGATTAACATTTCAGAGATGTACAATCATGTTTATTTAGAAATAAATTGTGGTGTTTGACAGCGGATGATGGTAGACATATTTAATGTAAAGTTATCTATCTAAAGTTTTCTATCCACAGGCTGATATGTGCATGATAGGCGCGAATTCCCCCCCCCCCCCCCTTGGTGGTATAAATTGTATTGCGGCATACCAAAACAACTCGCAATCTAATCCGAGCAGTTGTTATTATGTAATATTATCGATGGATGTGCCATTTTTGATGGAGGGCAGTGAGCGGGAGACTCATCAAGGACATGTAGTTAATTAATGCAGTGGACAGCGGCTGTTTCTCCAGCGTTCCTGTCACTTCGGATTTCGGAACGTCATAAAATTAAATATGTAAGTCATGCATTTTTCCATGTTTCCCATTGATGGTATATGACGCCGTAAATTTAACTAAAGTTCAGCTGCAAAGTTGTTGCACTGTTGTCCTAAATCAGTGCAGACTGGCAGGGTAGGAGCACAGGTTTCATACAGGTTAGAGCGCCGTTATTCTGTCATGGTCTGATAATGACGCATTGTTCTTTTTTATTTGATGACTTGTTTGATCGATTGATAGCGTAAAAGTGAAGTTGTGAATGAGTTGCGAGCGTCAATGCTTTTCTACGATACTCCTGATGACGTATCAGTCTTGAAGGGTTGTCCCATTTCATAGGGGTAGATTTCAACCCCTTCGGCTTGTGGCTCTGTTCGAAGGCCTTGGCTCGAAATCGAGTCACACTCGAAAACGAGCCATAGGGGTAGAAAAGGGAATCGGGATTGGGCCTTAGTCTGTGCTGTGGCAGCAACGTGGAGAACGGGGAACCAGAAAACCGTTCTCAACTTTGAGCTGCATTTCTTGTATGAAAGGTGCTATATAAATAAAGCTTTACTTACTTACTTACTTACTTACTTACTCAACTGTAGGACAACTCTGTAGAGGCTGAACCAGCCCAGGCTTCATTTCTTTGTGGAATGTGTCTGTGCAGGATGGATACTGTACTGTCAATTCAGAAACGTATCATAATTACTACTTACTATCTCATAACTCATAGTTTATTTTTATTTTTTGGGTGGCGGGAACAGGCTTCCATACAAATCAGTCAGTGCAGTCCCACTATATAAAACGTTTTTGTTTTATTTGTTCTATTTAAGGAGGATAGAGTACATGTGAACCTGGGACCTGTGAGGATAGAGTACATGTGAACCTGGGACCTGTGAGGATAGAGTACATGTGAACCTGGGACCTGTGAGGATAGAGTACATGTGCGTCGTGGTTGGCCGTATTATGGCTACTCCTTGACACTGGCACCCTTTTGCTTCGCTAGGTGATTTTCTGTTGACAATCATTTTAAAGACCTCTGTGTGTTGTTGTGTAGATGGTAGGCATCGGGACTTCGGATGTGAACCTGGATAAGTACAGACATACCTTCTGCAGCCTGTTGGGAAAAGATGATGACAGTTGGGGTCTCTCTTACACTGGTAAGATAATGCAGCTCACATGGCATTTCTCATTCATAGAAAACATAGCATGGCGAAATGTCAGTGTTCCATAAAAATATGTCTTCACCCACAGGTCTGTTGCATCATAAAGGAGACAAAGTGAATTTCTCCTCCCGCTTCGGCCAGGGATCGATCATCGGAGTGCATCTGGACACTTGGCATGGCACACTTACTTTCTTCAAGAACCGCAAGTGTATAGGTGATTACAGAGCAAGCGTCAGACTTGAGGGGTCAAAGGGAAAGAACTGAACTGGGTGGGGGTAGGAAACAGGGTCGTTTTACCCCGTCAATGTATTTTCAGGGTTATTTTGAGGTGTTTCCTGAGCACTGCCTATCTTGGATAGAAAACCGAAATTACCTTGTGTAAATGTTTCTAACGGTTTGTATTGGCTGATTCTCATAAGTTAATAGTATCACTTAAAATCTTACAACAAATATGTAAATTCACATTATTATTTTCCGAACTCCTTTGAGTGGCCATGACTTCGGCGAAACCTTTTTTTTGTTCCGACACCAGGGTATCACCAGGGTATCACCAGGGTGTCACCAGGGTATCTGACGTGGTGTCATGTCTCATGTCTGTTCTGTAGGTGTGGCTGCCACCAAGCTTCACAACAGGAGGTTCTACCCCATGGCGTGCTCCACGGCAGCCAAGAGCGGTATGAAGGTGATCCGCAGCTGCTTCTCGCCCACCTCCCTGCAGTACCTCTGCTGCGCCCGCCTGCGACGGCTGCTGCCCGACTGCTCCGACACCCTGAGCGTGCTGCCCCTGCCCCCCGGCCTGCGCTACCTGCTACACAACAAGCTGGGCTGGGTGCTCAGCCTCAACAACGGGTCCCGCGAAGAGGGCTCGGACGCCCCCGGGCACCGCTGTAGTTACCCCACGCCCCCTTTGGCCGGACCGTTGTCCTCAGAGAGTGACTGTGAGAGCTGCTCCTCAGACCCAGAGGCTTGCCAGAGGAAACGCTGCCGCTGGACGTGACTCGGCTAAACCCACCTTCCTCTTTCAAACCCACTTGCAGACCTCTTCCCCACCTAGATGCACTTGAATAAAAACTCCCCACCCACCCACCCACACATACACCAGGGTGTCACCAGTGTATCACCAGGGTGTCTGACGTGGTGTCATGTCTCATGTCTGTTCTGTAGGTGTGGCTGCCACCAAGCTTCACAACAGGAGGTTCTACCCCATGGCGTGCTCCACGGCAGCCAAGAGCGGTATACTGAGGGAAGGAGCAACGATGTGGAGAGAATGGGAGAAACACAGAGATTAATATGGTCTCGTACCATGCGCATCCTTCCTTCGCATTGTCATGCCACTCTGAATCAGTATGGCCGCGAATACACCAAAACTGTATCACACTTTTATGGTATCCGAGCCAAGGTGTGTCCAAGTCCTAGCAAATACAGTATTGTATTTGGGGAAAATAAGTATTGAACACATCAACATTTTGTCCAGTAAATGTATTTCCAATGAGCCTATTCAAGTGAAATTTGTACCAGACTTTGGTATTAACTCAAACAATCCAGACAAAATCTAAACATTAAAGTCCATATGTAAATAAAGTAATGTGTAAAGTATTGAACACACTAACTGAAATTAATTCAGTGGAGAAGCCTTTGTTTGTAATGACAGCTTCAAGGCGCTTTCTGTATGAAATAACTAATTGCCCGCAGTATTCAGGTGTAATTTTGGTCCATTCCTCTACACAGATTGTCTTGAAGGTTGCGGGGGTCCTCTTGTGAATCTGGATCTTCAGATGCTTCAAATGTTGGGTGGCAAACCTTAAACAAGCTTCAACATGTCTTTTTTTCAGTAGTGGAGTCTTGCCGGCTGAGCGTGCACAGACACCATGGCGGTGGAGTGCATTGCTTACTGTCCTTTCTATCACAGTTGTACCTGCTGCCTCCAAGTCTTTCTGGAGCTCTTTCCTAGTGGTCCTTGGCTCTTTGGATACTCTTCTAAGTATCCTTCTGACTCCCTGATCAGAAATCTTGCGAGGAGCTCCTGTGCGTGGCCGGTTGATGGTGGAGTGATGTTGCTTCCACTTACGGATAATGCCCGCAATGGTGCTTACTGGAAGATTCTGAAGTTATGAAATACGTCTGTAGCCAATTCCGTTTTCATGTTTTTCAACAATCTAGTTGCGAAGGTCTTGAGACAGCTCTTTGCTTTTACCCATCATTAGATGTTTGTTGTGTGGCACCTTGGTAACAAAAAAAAAAAATGTCCTGTTTCATTCCACTTGATTACACATAACTTTATTTACATATGGACTTTAATGTTTAGATTTTTGGTCTGGATTGTTTGAGTCTGGTGCCAATTTCACTTGAATAGGCTAATTGGAAATACATTTATTGGACAAAATGTTGATGTGTTCAATACTTATTTCCCCCACTGTATATGTTTTTGAGAAAAGCTTGCTTGCTTGTGTAAGCCAGCATAGTTGCGGGTGTGTCAATATTGTTAATGGAGGAACGGAAGAGAGGTGACCTGGTGATAAATGAGGAACAGGACACCTAAACCTCTGTGTATACTACAGTATATGCAACAATAACATGGAGTCAATTTTCAAATAGAAACAAAGTGCAATGTACATGTTTTTCACTATGCTTTCTCCTTGTATGTGAAAAGCTCGATGGATAGTCTATCTTAAGTGGCCCATAAGGCTTGTGAAGGGCAGCCTTATCTTTATTTGTCTGTGTATTGTACCTGGCCAAAGGCAAGGTGAGTCCAGTCTAACTGCTAGTTGGTATCTGGTATGGTATCTGTTACCAGGGTTCTCTCCAGGGTTTGCGTATTCATGTCAAAATGTGCAAATCACTGAGCAACTTTCAAGATTTTCCTTTTTTTTTACAAAAAAAGATCAGAGATAGTTACTCTAATTACTAAATATGTTGCCTTGAAATATTTACATAGTGGCGCCGCCAAGTTCACAGCATTCCTCCATTATTTGGGGAGAACCCTGGTTACTGACTTCCTCAGTATCCCGTGACGACAAGTGGCGCCTGGCCTGCGCACAAGAAGCAAGGTATCAACAAGGTCACATACTGTTACTGCCTTTCACCTCACTTCGAAATACTCGGGACAGTTCCTTGTCTCATTGTAAGTTCACACAACATGACTGCATCACTCTCGTTTCAGTAAAAACGACATCAGTACAAGTCTCTGCAAATATATTGGCGTTTTTTTCTTGTTGCTCTAGGGGGGGGCTGTTTCCTGGACACAAATTCAGCAATGGCTGAGACTAAACATCTCTTTTTATTAAAGACTCTTCTATGAATATGCTTTTTAGTGTAGAAGTGCAGTGTTTTATGTGTTGGAGAAAGAGATGATATGTATGTACTGGGCTCTCTATTCCACAGATAGACTCACGTAGAATGTTACTTGGAAAGATGTGCCCTTTTAACCAGTTATGAATAGGTACATGTGTGTTCCATGTGAGGGCTTGGCCATTGAAACGTCATCCCCATCACTTTCAAACAAATATCAAGTAATTTGATACCGAGGTCTGAATTGCATTTCTTAAATATTGGGCTGGATCCCAACTTGAGATCTCCATGTAATACAGATTTATGGGTACATCTTCCATGACGTCAATAGGACATTTGCATTGATTTATTTACATGCAAAACTCAAATTACACTTTGCTGTGGCCTGGTGACATTTCCTTTGAACCAGAGCCATATATGTCACTCTCTACTTCTAACCATTCAAGTTTGATTGATCTGAAGGGATTGGGTTAAATGGGGGCTAGATTACATTTTAACTATTTAGCAGACGCTTTTATCCAAAGCAATTTAGAATTAGACATTCATGTGTTTAGTCAATGGCACACTAGTGGTGGTGTTCCCAGGTGGGATTTGAACTCATGACCTTCTGATCATCTGTTCAACTCACTATCCACCACTACCCTAGATGGCATCATCTCCACAGTATTGACTCTGTCTCAGTCCAGTCAGATCTGTGAACATCAGAGGGGTAAGGGCTAGGGGGACTGGACATGACTGAGTAGTTTGTCCAAGCTCCACCATGGCCATCGAGCGTTGCGTCTAATGTGCGTTGCGTCCGAAATTGGGATCAAATGCATTGTAATCAATGAAAGGTGCTCCACCTGCTGCGTTGCGTTGCGTCAGCGTTGCGTCCGATGGCTGCGTCCAAAGTAGACATTCAAAAAAGTTTGATTTTTGACGGTGGATGGACGCAGACGGCACAATGAGACGCCCCACGGCGCCCACGTGGGGCGTCAATCACCACAGGTGCTTGAAAGCTTGTTGCAGGAATGGACGACGAACGGCGCATATGACAGTATGACAATTCCTACTTGACTGGGGTCACACTTTATTCCCTTATAGATGATCCACAGCTGCTCAAACTATCAACTGCAACTCTGTTGATATGTAACTAGATTTATGGTTAAGGATAGGGTTAGATTTAAGGTTAGGGCAAGGTTTAGGATTAGTGGTTAGTTAGTTGAAATGTTGTTGACAGTTAGTTGAACATCTACTGAACTAGCAACTATCTATTTGGGAATATGTAGATAAAATATTACCCTGATTGGAAAATGTTCTGTATGATGTTGTTATTGTTGTGGACATAATTGCAGTCAAGGGTGAAATTACTCCCGTATACAAAAAATGCCAGTGGAGCTAGAGTAGAACGTTGACGTTGACGCAACGTTGACGCAACGCTGCAGGTGGAGCTTGGACAACGGGAAGTTGACGCAACGTCGATGGCGAGTTGACGCAACGCAGCAGGTGGAGCTTGGCCGTTAGTCAGGCTAATCTTCTATGTTTGTAACATCAGCAACATGGTCATGAGCTCCATCCTGCCCTCTGATTGGCCAGGTGGAACCATCTTCAGTATACCTGTCCAATCCTTCCAGATCTTCAGGGCCCAGTAATTCAAAACGTATTATTATTATTATTATTATTATTATTATTACATGTTTGTTATCCAGGATCAAATCAAGCTGTCTGATTTCCCCTATACTTGTCAAAATCTGACAGACTGAACGATCCTGATCACAAAAACTAATTTGGATCATTATAATCTAGATTAAATGTAAGTAAGTAAAGCTTTATTTATATAGCACCTTTCATACATGAAATGCAGCTCAAAGTGCTTTACAACAGGAATAAGAACATAAAGTGAATATAAAAACATACATATATATATATATATATATAATGGATATAAAAGCAGGGGAAAACAGTAAAAAATAAATGTTTTGAAATACTGGGCCCAATCCCATTCTTTGCTATACAGGATCAGATTGATTTGGCTGAGTTTTAGTCATTTTTTTTGTTATTTCAAAACTTTAAAGGATAGGTCATTCTGACCCAGATAACACAAGATCAATATTACAGAATCTGGATGTTTTGTACTTTGTATAGGTCTCTCTATCTTGCTATCTACTGGTGAGGTAATGTAGCAACATTTTGTTTAACCAAAAAGACATGAGTGAAGAAAGGTAGCGAAGGCATAAAAAAGACAGGTTGCATGTCACTTGTAAGTAAATGTATTCACTTATCTGCATAACTCATACTATAAAATATTTAACAACAACAAAAAACATCTCACTGGATAATTCACACTACATGAAATACTATTACTAACCTGTATTTAACATGTATATTATTTTTTCCCCCAACATTATTTTATCTGTTGTTTGACTTTGACCATCAAAATCCACCCTGTATCCACCATTTCAGTGGGATCAAGATTATTGTGATTCTCGTCATGAAAACAATTCTAATCACTACTTTGAGTTTTGAAAAACGCAAAAACAGCAATCTTGATCTGGATTTTTCCAGTTTTGAAATTCCCAATTATACGATTTAATCCAATCCAATCCGTTTCGAAACACTGGGCCTACAAATGCGAAGGGTCTAGGGCAGTGGTTCTCAACCTTTTTTGGGCCAGAGACAACTCAGACAAGATCAGAGAATACAAACAGACGCTACGGAACAGCAGCAATTTCACACATGTCCGATGCAGAACAAACAGTAGGCTGCAGAACTGTACATTACAACTAACATTGTTAGTTTTTTTTCAAGTGTGCTGGTGTTGCATTTCGCCAAATTGCTGTTTTATGATGCTAATATTTATTCATTTTTTATTGGACTTTGGGGCGGTGGTGTCACAATATGGCGGCAAACGCTAGGGGGCTATTATTTTAATATTTATTAGTATTCTAAGGTATTATTTTCATAAACTGACCACTTAGTTCGAATTTCTCATATCAAAACATATCAAAACTTAACAAAGTTCCAAAGTTCAGAGCTCTGCGCTCTGGGAGCGCTCAGAGATGGGTGCTCTGACTGAAAACACGGTTTTGTCCGAGCGAACTGACCGTTCATGCATTTACGAACGTACCCGTAATAACACTGCTGACAGCTGATCAATCGCAAGCAGACAGAGTAGTGGTTTCCTATAGCAACAAAAGACGCTGACAGCTGTTCGGAGTGCTTATGTGTTAGTTTCCAGGACATCAGAGAAGCAACATATCACAAAAAAGCGATCGTATATTTTAGTTTGTAAACGTTAAGACGAACACATCGCAATGCTAACCTCAGAATGGCACTAGGGATAACATCCACAACAACACTTAACAGTAATACATTTATGTAATATACTGTGATGAACCTGCGAGGGGAGGGGACATTCGTAGCTGATTTCTCTAGGTTCGATTATTGGTAAGCGAGAGAGCCCTTTCCGGACTACGATCGCTTTTTTGAGATAGGTTGTTCCTGCTGTGATGTTCTGATATGGTGGTATGGTATTAGCACTAATTGTAACTAAATTAAATAAGCTGTATTGAAAGGAAGCGAATAAAGTGAATGCGTAAGCGCAGAGGGTAGTGTGTATACGCGGGGAGTGAGTATTTGGCACGACAGGCTTACGTCACCGGCGTTAAGGGAGGTCGACACAGAGTGTATTAAGCACGTATTTATTAAGTTTCACAGGCTAGTCAATGTCACAGGCGTGCTGGAGAGAGAGATGATCCAAAATAATCATAATAATAATGTCCGCTCGAACTCCGCGTCCCGCCCAGCTGTTCCCCTTCCGGGATAGTTCTCCGCGGTGTCTCCGCTACACACCCCTTTCAGGATCTGCTGCTGCTGCTGTGGCTCTCTCTCTCTCTCTCTCTCTCTCTCTCTCTCTCTCTCTCTCTCTCTCTCTCTCTCTCTCTCTCTCTCTCTCTCTCTCTCTCTCTCTCTCTCTCTCTCTCTCTCTCTCTCTCTCTCTCTCTCTCTCTCACCACTTAATGCGCGAACGCCCCCCACGAACACCTCAACGCCCCCCTTTTAAAAATATCTGTTCCAGCGCCCCCCGATGTTGTCTGAACGCCCCCGTTGAGAAACGATGGTCTAGGGGAGGGGTCAAGTGCTCTCCTCCTGCTTGATAGTTGATGTGGTGTGTCAGTCAGAAAGTATATTGCGTTGTCTTTGGTGAGCTACATTCAGCAGATGCCCCACATCAAATGGTTAGACTGTTGTGTTGTATCCCGAAGCAAGAGACTAACGGCCTCAGTTTAAAGAGTGCTGCGCAACACTATGTTTTTAGTAGCCATGGTTGCTAAATTGGTAATTTGGTAATTTCCATGTATTGAAAAAGTAGAATTTGACCATTTTCTGGATGATTCTTGCAACCATCTTTTTAGTTTGTGATTTTTAAATTTGTGCCATCGTAACCTATTGTATACCTTCTGTTATGGTAGCATGGTGGCATAAAGGTTGGTGCCAGCTTGACAACTTGTAATGCCAAATCACACCTGAAACTTAATTGATGATGGCTTACATACATGTTTCTTTTTTTCTTACTCATACTACATATGTACATTTATTTTTTATTTTCATCAACTTTATTTGCTTTAAGTTTATTTAACACTAAGTCAACTTTATTTGCTTTATTTCATGTCCATTGCAATGGACGTTAAGTCCGAACAGTTGTGAAATCTCACAACTAGATTTTATTGACATTTGTAGTTAAAAAGAACTGGAAATCACTGAAGAGATGCAATATTTTAACAGTGACTACTAACTAATGAAGCATTGACCACAGGAACAGCAGTGTCATATGCTAATTTCATTCAAATTCAATTTGAATTTCATTCTCCTTTCGTTGAGCAACATTGAAACATTTCCTGTGAGGCACAAAACACAGCAGCAGCAGCATCGTTAGATCCAAAACATGGTGGTTCGTCATCCTGTTAAATGTTCTCCTTGCACCCATGGAATCTCATCACTGTCTGTCCCTGAAATCTGTCAAAAAAAATATCTGTCTGACTACCTGCCTGCATGCATGTCTATCTATACAGTATGTCTATTAATCATTTAGATTATTTCTATTCACACTGGATAGAATAGTGAAAATGTACAGATAATAGATATTAGATAGATATGTGGCCTGTTACGACCCTGCCGTTTTCTTGACACTTCGGAAATGCTGCCTATAAGCTTCCGGCACTAACTCATACATTTGCAAGACAGCGCTCTTTACTTTTTCATAGTCGTGGCTGTCTTCCTGAGAGAGAGAAGAGTAAGCATTCCGAGCCTTACCAATTAATTTACATTGCAGGAGCGTGGCCCACGTCCTTAGGCCAGCTCATGGCATCAGCCATACACTCAAACGCCCCGAAGTAAGACTCTACTTCGGACTCCTGGAATACAGGGACCAAACAAACATTTTTACTCACATTGAAGCCGGAGGGAGGGCGCTCGCCAGGGTTAGACTAAGGGCCAATTCCAATTCACCCCTAGCCCTTCGTTTTCACCCCTATGGCTCGATTTGCGCGTTCACGTTTAGGGCGAGGGCTGTCCCAATTCATATTTCATCGAGGGCTAGGGGTAAGGGGGAGGGCTAACTATTACTTCGTTTCGAGCGATTTCAGGACCAGACTAGCTTTGAAGGGATAGGGGTACGCTACCCCTTGATTCCAGGATGCATTGCGAATCATCTACAGAAATCTTATGTCGCTCTATTCAATGCGGAAATGTCATTTTAATTCTCTGTAATTACTTATTAATAAAGATTTGAAAAATTATGATAACCATCTTATTGTCTTAGTTTAATGTCATTACAATGCATTATAGACCTTTTATTTATAACACGCATAACCCAAAAATCGCTTTTATGTCGGTGCTGTGTCTAACGTTACAGTAACGCAACGAGCATTTCAGAGATGTACAATCATAAATCAATTATTACCTGTGGCGTTTGACAGTGGATGATGGTACATATGTAAAGTTATCTATCAAACGTTCGGCTGACTTGTATGATGCGCATTTTGACCTATTTCCACCCGCAATCTAATCCGAGCAGTTGTTATTATGTAATATTATTAATGGGTTGTATCATTCATTTCAATGCATTATAGACCTTTTCTTTATAACAAGCACAACAACAACAAAACGTTATCATGCCGATATAAGTGTGTCTAATGTTACAAGCTGATTTGTGCATGACAGCCGCGCATTGACATATTTCCATGTCTGATGGCATATGACACGCGAAATGTAACAGTTAAGGATACGCGTAAAGGATGATGATCTATCACCGTTCGACTCTACTGAGAAATGTTTCCGCTTATTTGTCATCTCTACTTCACGGGCAAATGTGGCCGTGTCCCCAAGAGATCCTCTTTCTACGTTTTTGACCACCACTATGATGGATTGATTTTTGGATTCTAGACGACGAATTGTTCTGAGAAAGGCGCTTGGTAACGTGATTTTTGGACAACGCCTTGCCTTCGAATCGAGTGACACTCGAAAACGAGCCATAGGGGTAGAAAAGGGAATTGGGATTGGCCCTAACTCACGCACCTCCAACCGCTTCAATTCAAGCTGAAAGGCTCGCTCCCTGTCTCTGTCCTGCAAGTCTCGCTCCTTGTCACGTTCCTCTCGCTGTTTGTCCAGTTGGAGACGAGCTAAACGCAACCTAAGCCGGGCATCTAGCGTAGGGCTAGGAGATGTTCCTGTGGAGGGAGCGTAATAGGGTGGTAAAGTGAACGCCTTCCTTTCTTCCGCCCTATGCGCCACAGCGGGAGTAGCAGGACCAGGCGACTGCTCAGCCTGTTTTCCCCCAGAGGACGCTACTTCCATATCCCTAACCACCCCCTGCTGTATGAGCCCATTTATGACAGTAGCTTTTAGTTCCCGTTTAACAAGAGCTTGCGAAATAGACATGCCAAAATATTTTGCAATCTCATGCAAACCCTCCTTCCTACAGTCATCCACCTGACCCAGAGTAGGATTAGCCACAAACGCGTCTAAATCAAACACTGACATCTCACCCAGTGAACAATCAAAGGCAAAACTATGCTATGCTACAAACAAATAGCTTAGTTATCCTGTATTTTTTTACTTCCTGACCGTATCCACCGACAGCCACGCGATAAATACTGATGCCGGATATCACACGATATTGTAAACAAGCCCAGCCTTCCGGAAACAACTTCCCCCGTCCTACCGAAGAAAACTATCCCTACCTATCTTCTGGAGCTTGCCGGGCACGAGGCGTCTACCCCCAACAGGGAACTGTATCCCAACCCAGGATTCGCTCCGAAAATAAGAAAGGCAAAATAATAACAGGGTGCCCGAAGGAAAAACTAAAAAAGTCTAGCTGGACATCCACCTAATCTGACAGAGGAAGCTGCACAGTGCTTATTGAAGGCTGGACCACAGACAATCAGACAGCAGTACTCACCGCGATAGCCACCAGAGACAAGGTCCAACACAATACTTTATCAATAACCTTTAATCTATTCTAACAAACCCGACTCCTGTCCTTCACTTATCACTTATCACTTATCCCCCCCTAGCTTCCTACCAGAAACAGGCCGCCTAACCAGGCCGCCGAAACCAGGCCCCCCCCCCTAGCTTCCTACCAGAAACAGGCCGCCTAACCAGGCCGCCGAAACCAGGCTTCTTATCTGACTTCTCTGAGTTCCTGTCCATTATCCATCCCAATTATGATAAGATTATTATCGCTGGAGATTTCAATTTTGATAATGAGGCTGACCCGAGGGCTAGGGATTTTATTGACCTCTTGAAATCTATGGATTTTATCCAACATATCAATGAACCCACTCACAATCATGGCCATACCCTTGATCTAGTGATTACAAAGGCTCTCAAGGTCTCAATATCAGGTATCAGCGACCTGGCCCTCTCAAACCACTTCTGTATTTTCTTTACCATTGTAACACGTAAAGCTGAAAATAATGCTGAACGTGTTATTAAAAAACGTTATCTTACCCCTGCAGTGGCTGAGAATTTCAAAGCTTTAATGAACAGTAATCACACAACTCCCACTTTATATGACTTTAACAATAAAGTAAAAATGGCCCTAGATTCCCTGGCACCTACCAAACTAAAAAAGGTTGGAGCCAAGAGGAGAGCACCATGGTGTAACAGTGAAATAAATAATGTAGGAAAGCTGAGCGCAGATGGAGAAAGAGCAAATTACAGGTTGATCAGAATATTTTTAAAGAACATCTATCTGCCTTTAACTTGGCAATGCGAAATGCTAGGAAAAATCACTTCTCAAATAAAATATCTACAAACAAGAATAACCCCAGGGTCTTGTTCTCGACAATTGATTGCCTTGTAAACCCTGCTCCTAGAACACTAGACGGCGCAGCCTCTGTCACCAAATGCGAGGAATTTGCAGCCCACTTCAGCGATAAGATAACAAATATTAGAATGTGTATTACTCAGGAAAGACTAGGTTTGTGTAACACTGTAGATCCGCCACCACAGAACATGTTCACCATGATTAGTACTGAAACATTAGGCAAAATTGTGTCACAGCTTAAACCGTCTACGTGTCCTCTTGACCCTATTCCTACCACCTTTTTTAAGGACATTTTTGAATCTGTGTCTGATGACATACTAGGTATTGTAAATCACTCCTTACTTAAAGGGATTTTTCCAGCGGCGCTTAAAACTGCCCTGGTTAGACCCACCCTGAAGAAAAGTAACCTAGATCCTTCTGATCCAAAAAACTGTAGACCAATATCCAATCTCACTTTTCTAAGCAACATTTTAGAAAAGGCAGCGTATAGACAGCTTCATGAATTCTTAGTCCTAAATAATAGGTATGACCCACTTCAGTCAGGTTTCCGATCATACCACAGCACAGAAACCGCTTTGCTTAAGGTAACTAATGACCTTAGGATAAATGCAGGCTCGAAAAAACTCTCGATTCTTGTACTCTTAGACTTAAGTGCAGCCTTTGATACGGTAGACCACTCCATACTTATTGAGAGACTTGAAAACTGGGTTGGCCTCTCAGGTCCGGTCTTAAACTGGTTCAGGACTTACCTGGCTGACCGAGACTACTTTGTAGCCCTTGGTGACCATAAGTCAAAAAATTATAGCACAACCTGTGGAGTTCCCCAGGGGTCCATTTTAGGACCGTTGCTTTTTAGCCTATACATGCTACCCCTCAGTTCTGTTATCAAGAAGCATAGCGTTAACTACCACAGCTATGCTGACGACACTCAGCTTTATATCTCAGTAACTCCCAACGACTACAAGATGATCGACCACCTGATAGACTGTATTGCCGATATTAATATTTGGATGACACAAAACTTTCTCCAACTCAATCAAGAAAAAACAGAGGTATTGATCATTGGTGAGAAAACTGGGAGAGAGAAATTATCTGCACACTTGAAAACACTAGCTCTTAACACTAAGTGTCAGGCCAGGAATCTTGGTGTCATAATTGACCCAGATCTAAATTTTGAAACTCATATTAATAACACTATTAAAACATCCTTCTACCATCTAAGAAACATCACTAAGGTACAATCATTTCTCTCCCAGGCAGACACTGAAAAATTAATGCATGCGTTTGTTACTAGTAGGCTAGATTACTGTAATGCTCTCCTGACAGGTCTCCCCAAAAAAATGATAAATAGACTACAAATGGTTCAAAATGCTGCTGCTCGTGTCCTTACTAGGACCAAACGGAGAGCGCACATCACACCTGTCTTGAGATCACTACACTGGCTCCCTGTCAGTCATAGAATAGACTTTAAGATCCTTTTACTAGTTTATAAATCACTTCACTGTGATGCACCCAATTACATGGGGACATGCTCATAAGATACACACCAGCTAGACCCCTACGGTCTAGTGGCACGGAACTTTTAATAGTGCCAGAGGCTAGGACAAAGAGATTTGGAGGATTAGCTTTTAGCATATATGCTCCTAGATTGTGGAACACCCTACCTGAGGGCCTGAGGTTGTCTAAAACTCAGGACATTTTTAAGCGTGACCTCAAAACCTACTTATTCAATGTTGCCTTTTGATACTAAGGGAGACATTGGACATTATAGAACTAGGATCACTAGGCCATTACACCATACTCGTGTTTTGAGATTTGTGTTGACAGGAAAATGGACCCGGGTGCTGATGAGGCACTGTCAGCTCCAAATAGCACCTAGAGCAGTACTGGAACCGGTACAAGGGTGTACCAGGACCACCATCAGGTTGTATTGCTGTCATCTTTATTGTCTCTATTGTGTTGTTGCATCATAACTGTGCTTAAGATTCTCTTTTGGCAGGACCTGTGACCATACTGGATGCAGAACGATGCAAATATAACACTAAATTTATGGACAGTGTGTACGCCGATAATATGCAAGGAATTTTTCCTGGATACATGGTGTACAGGTTTTTGCCCTTGCTTGCTTGCTTTGTGCCGGTGGTCCTTGGCCTGCCCTGGGGGACCGCTGGGTACTGGTAAGCAAACTGGCTAGTAGTCGCTCTATTGGTAGAGGGCTGCAAGGGAATTTTTCCTGGCTACATAGTATACAGGTTTTTTACTTTTGCCTGCTCGCGGCTCTGTCAGTATTGATTGATTGATTGACTGATTGACTGAACATTTTCATTGTGTGAAGCGCATTGAGTTGCATCTTGTAAGAAATGCGCTATACAAATAAAATTAGATTTGATTTGATTTGATCAAGGTGTGAAAAAGGGGTCAGTACTCAGGTCAGAAGCCATCTTATATATCCAAGATGGCGTCGCGCTTGGTCGCGAGGCTCGGGGTGGCTTCCACGCTGGTGTTTTTTAGTGCTTTTAAGAATATTTGTATGTACATTTTTATTTTAATACTTATAGGGAACAGTTGTGTAAATAGTACCTACAGCAGGCTCGACTTATTAGAAATCGGCACGCAAAACGACAAGACAGTTACAGCGGAGTTTCTAAAGCAACACAGGATATTTAACGAGATAGCCCGTGTACCGGGCGAACCTTGGTTCTCAGTCCCCTCCCTGAGGCGGAAGCGACGGAGGCAAGATCGTAAGCAACCCCGAGGCCGCAGGGGAGGCCTGTTAGCAAGGCTAAGGAGGAACCCAAACAAGCCAGCGCTACCAAGCATTTTCCTCTCTAACGTCAGATCCCTGACGAATAAGATGGATGAACTGAGACTACAGGTGGCCAAAAACAGCATCGTAGGGGATAGCTGTGTGATTATTCTGACCGAAACCTGGCTAAATGACAACATTGTGGACGCTACCGTTAGCTTAGAGGGCCGAACGCTACATCGCGCTGACCGAACGGAGCGTAGCGGGAAGTCAAGAGGAGGTGGGATCATAATATCGACGAAGGATAGCTGGTGCTTAAACACGAAAACTGTAAGTAGCCACTGCTCCCCAGACCTAGAATACTTGACTGTTAAATGCCGACCCACATACCTGCCTAGGGAGTTTAACGCGGTGCTAATTACATGTGTGTGTATATAGCGCCTAGCTCAGATAGCAAAGTAGCATTGGCGCGACTATATGACGTCATTAGTAGCCAACAAAGTACTGATCCACAGGCTATTTAATCATGTCGACCTGAAGGCAGTACTACCCAAGTTCTACCAGCATGTAAAATGTGCAACGAGAGGAGAAAAAACACTGGATAAGGTATACACCAACATCAAACGTGCTTACAAGGCTAGTCCGCTAGCTCATCTAGGCATGTCTGACCATGTGTCAATCCTCCTGATTCCTGCATACACTACAATGGGGAAAAGTGCTCCCACCACCACTAAGACTGTCAGAACCTGGCCAGAAGGGTCCGCTCCACTACAGATCTGCCTAAATGACACCCTATGGCAGGAATATGAGCATGAGGACCTGGAACAGTACACGTCGTCGGTTCTGAACCACATAGTGAACTGCACCAACTCAGTCACCGTGGACAAACGGGTCCGGGTCTACACCAACACGAAGCCATGGATGACTGGGAAGGTCCAAAAACTGATAAATGAGAGGGACAACGCCTTCTTCGCAGGGAAGCACACACCGCTGTACAGCTCCACCAGGGCCAACCTAAAGCGCGGCATCAAAGCGGCCAAGGCAGAGCACAGAGAGAAGATTGAGGAATGCCTCCTGAGCAACGACTCCAGGCGGATGTGGCAGGGGGTTCAGCAGATGACAAACTTCAGAGCCAACAGGCTCACAGCCGCAGAGGACGACCCCCTGCTGGCGGGAAAGCTGAACACCTTCTACGCCCGGTTCGACGAGGGGCGAACGGAGGTAACCACAACACAAACACCACTCTCTCCAGCTCTCAGCAGCCTCACCCTCACAGAGCACGAGGTGAGACGCGTACTGAAGGCGGTGGACCCCAGGAAAGCCTCGGGGCCGGATGGCGTCCTGGGACGGGTGCTGAGAGACTGCGCCGACCAGCTGGCCGGGGTTTTCAGCAACATCTTTAACCAGTCCCTGTCCCAGGCCACCGTCCCACCCTGCCTGAAAACCTCAACTATCATCCCAGTCCCGAAGAAAAGCACGGTGAGCTGCCTAAACGACTACCGCCCGGTGGCACTCACACCAATCATCATGAAGTGCTTCGAGAAACTAGTCCGGGCCCACATACTCACACGCCTCCCGCCCAACCTGGATCCATACCAGTTCGCCTACAGAGCCCACAGGTCCACAGAGGACGCCATAGCGACGACTCTCCACGCCACTCTATCCCACCTGGAGAGGGGAAACAGCTACGCGAGACTGCTCTTCGTGGACTTCAGCTCCGCCTTCAACACCATCCTTCCAGACAGGCTAGTGACCAAACTACTAGACCTGGGTCTATCACACTCTATATGTGCGTGGATCAAGGACTTCCTGACCGACCGCCCCCAGAGGGTGCGGGTGGGCCCCCACACCTCCACAGCCCTCAGCCTCAGCACTGGGTCACCCCAGGGCTGCGTGCTAAGCCCCATCCTCTACAACCTCTACACCCACGACTTCACCCCCGTCCACCCCAGCAACTACATCGTAAAGTTTGCAGACGACACCACCGTGGTGGGATGTATCTCGGGGGGGGACGAGGCGGCGTACAGGGATGAGGTAGAGCAACTGAGCAAGCTGTGCAAGGTTAACAACCTGCTGCTAAACAAGTCAAAGACCCAGGAATTCATCGTAGACTTCAGGAGGAAAAAGTCAGAGATCCAGCCCCTGCTCATCGACGGAGAGAGCGTGGAGAGAGTCTCAACCCTCCGATTCCTGGGACACAACATGCGGGATGACCTGGCCTGGAAGGACAACACTAAAGGCACCATCAAGAGGGCACAACAGCGGCTATACACCCTGAGATGCCTCAGGAAACAACACAACAAGCAGGAGATACTGGTGGCCTTCTACCACGGCGCAGTGGAGAGCATCCTCACCTTCGGCATCTCCAACTGGTTCCACAGCTGCACAACAGCGGAGAGAAACGAGCTACAGAGAGTCGTGAGAACAGCACAGAAGATCACCGGCGCCCCCCTCCCCTCTCTGGAGGAGCTGTACAAAACACGCTGTCTCAGGAGGGCCTCCAAGATCTCCAAGGACCCGACCCACCCTGGGCACGAACACTTTGTCAAGCTGCCCTCGAACAGGAGGTACAGGACCCCGGCCGCTAAGACAAACAGACTGAAGAACAGCTTCTACCACAGGGCCGTCAAGGCCCTGAACACAGAAAAGGCCTAAGTTCTGGGCCCAGGACAGTCCGGACGGATTGTATGGCAGCTAGTGCTGAGGCACAAACATGTACATTTTCAAGCCTGCAAACTGTGTCACTTTAAAATAATGTGAAAAAATACTTTTTGTGCAATATGACAACCCTAGTTGACTATCTGTGCAGTATAGTACAGTGGATTGTGTACATAGCCTTTATTGATGTAAACCAGCTCCTTACCTTCTTGTGATCTTATGCATCTATGCTTTTTCTAAAATGTGTTTTCTTTTCCTTTCCTAACACCAGGGGAGCCACCCCTCCTAAATTTCGTTGTTTGGTACCTGTACTGTAGCAAAGACAAATAAAGTCCATTCCATTCCATTCCATTCCATTCCATTCCATCTTAAGGTACAGTCAATTCAGGTCATCCATTTTGTCACAGAACAAAAGGTAATACAACCCCCAAAGCCAGGAGAATCTTACAGAACGTATGCAAGTCAAAAGGCAAATAATACAGGCCCATACTATACAATTCATGTATGTGTGTGTGTGTTCAAGTAAAATATACTACATATTCCCCCCTCGGAACACCCAGAGGGAGTTCCGAAATAAAAACGACCACAAAACAAAAAACAAAAACACAAAACCCACACAATGCAGCTAAGAAACCACAAAAACACAAACAACAACAGACATAAAAACTAAACACAATACACAACACAAGAAACATAATAACACAGACCAACCCAGCACCAGTACCAGCAACCAAAGATATCACACAAACCAAATACAAAATAATCAACAATAAAAAAGAACCCTAAAAATAACAATCAAAACTAACCTAAACACAGTACATCATGCACAATTCAATACAAAAACTTCCAACGACCGACGTTTTCTTGGTTCTTGCATCTTCAGGGTCAGAGGTTACTAGCACTTGAACCCAGTTGGAGAACAACCTTTACCGCTGTCTCAGATTGATAACATTTCCATAGGCAGTAGCTTTTTATTTGTTGCACTAGGAACAGAACTTCTCACCCAGCTTTGCATAACCATCACATCACTTCTCAACTGACATCAATCATACGGTATAGAAATAAACAAACAGTACACAAATAATCACATTCAGTCATCATAACACATAATTCCCTAACAGTAAGCACAGGACAAAGGGTATGCATGAATGCATAGATCTTCACCTCAGATGAGGACTAGTCTTCTGAAAAGTTCATCAACGTGGACTGAGCGACTGATTTTCCAAAAACAGTCAATGAGGCCCTGTTTCCTAAGAAAGTCAAAAATAATGTCCGCTATAATAGGTGCTCCTATCTTAGCAAAATAAGTGTCCCATTCCCCTAAGACCGTTTCCAGCCATGCTATCATCTGCTGTCCATTCCCGTCGTTCCCTTTGATCTGCTGCGTCACTACCTTATGCTTAGCCTTTAATCTCTCCCTAACTGGTCGTCGTTTGTCAGTGTCATTCAGGTTCAGGCAGTCGTTTGGTCCCCTTCCATGCTGATCAAGGTCTGGGGAGTCGTCCTCAGCATCATCTGAAGCATGATGCAGGCACTCACCAGCATCCTCAGTAGCACAGGTGTCCAAGCTTTGGACACTCCCAGGCTGGACCTCCAGACTGTCAACACTCTCCGCTTCGATTGTCTCTGGTTCATTGGCATCTGGACAGTGTTCCACTGTCCCCTCGGTTTCAGGCATTGTTGGTAATGTCACTGGCTGTAACTCTGGCATTGCCACTGGCAATTCCACTGGCATTGCCACTGGCTCTGGCAACACCACAGCATCTCGTCGTAGCTGCTCCTTCTCCGGTTCCCTGGGATCCTCTCTGAGGTCTCTTTCCGTTTGTACAGGAAGGGTTGGATTGTTCATTAGCTTCACAGTGTTCACACCTCCACAGCCCTCAGCCTCAGCACTGGGTCACCCCAGGGCTGCGTGCTAAGCCCCATCCTCTACAACCTCTACACCCACGACTTCACCCCCGTCCACCCCAGCAACTACATCGTAAAGTTTGCAGACGACACCACCGTGGTGGGATGTATCTCGGGGGGGGACGAGGCGGCGTACAGGGATGAGGTAGAGCAACTGAGCAAGCTGTGCAAGGTTAACAACCTGCTGCTAAACAAGTCAAAGACCCAGGAATTCATCGTAGACTTCAGGAGGAAAAAGTCAGAGATCCAGCCCCTGCTCATCGACGGAGAGAGCGTGGAGAGAGTCTCAACCCTCCGATTCTTGGGACACAACATGCGGGATGACCTGGCCTGGAAGGACAACACTAAAGGCACCATCAAGAGGGCACAACAGCGGCTATACACCCTGAGATGCCTCAGGAAACAACACAACAAGCAGGAGATACTGGTGGCCTTCTACCACGGCGCAGTGGAGAGCATCCTCACCTTCGGCATCTCCAACTGGTTCCACAGCTGCACAACAGCGGAGAGAAACGAGCTACAGAGAGTCGTGAGAACAGCACAGAAGATCACAGCACAGAAGATCACCGGCGCCCCCCTCCCCTCTCTGGAGGAGCTGTACAAAACACGCTGTCTCTCTCTTTACAGTAGCACAGGTGTCCAAGCTTTGGACACTCCCAGGCTGGACCTCCAGACTGTCAACACTCTCCGCTTCGATTGTCTCTGGTTCATTGGCATCTGGACAGTGTTCCACTGTCCCCTCGGTTTCAGGCATTGTTGGTAATGTCACTGGCTGTAACTCTGGCATTGCCACTGGCAATTCCACTGGCATTGCCACTGGCTCTGGCAACACCACAGCATCTCGTCGTAGCTGCTCCTTCTCCGGTTCCCTGGGATCCTCTCTGAGGTCTCTTTCCGTTTGTACAGGAAGGGTTGGATTGTTCATTAGCTTCACAGTGTGGGGATGCCCCATTCCTTGAGCAGAGATCATCAGATTTGTAAACTGTCCATCACTGCTCCTCCAGATAGCAGGGTTTTCTTTTGTTGTTACAAATCTGTCTCTTTCTGAGTCTGCCATCATTGCCCCTAAATGCTTCTGCTCATAATGTTCAGATATCATAAGTGTCACATGTGGGATGCTACCCTAAACCGTATGCTCCTGATCTAGATAAGTGTCACTGTTTATCTTCATAGCCACTCCCTGAGGGCCTAGGATTATACAATTTATGCTAAGCTGTACCTGTTTTGGCTGATGCTTCAGCCACTCATCTGGGTTTGCGTCTGCAGCATTTCTAAAATACTGGAGTGTACAATGTAATGGATCAGTAGGCCGTCTGGCCCCCGACATGTTTGCCAGGATGTAATTGTCCCACATCCTTGCTGGTTCCATTAGGTCTGGGCTAAGCCCTCCCACCCAATACACCATGGATGCGTTGTTGTCCATCATGACAGACAGCTGTCTGTATTCTGATGGCACCGTCACCTGACAGCCGTCAGGTGTGCATTTCACTGTACAGTTCAATTGGCATAGAGCATCTCTCCCTAGCAGCCCTATTGGTGTGTGTTCTGACACAATTATTGGCAGAGTTGCTCTCTGTCCCTTGTACTCTAAGTCTACAAGCTCAGTCGTAGGAATCAGCTGTTTAATTCCCTCAAATCCGATTGTCTTCACATATTTTCCAGACATAGGAAGGTGCGTGGCGTCTTCAGGCTTGTTTGTCACCACCAGCTGGCACCTCCCACTCGGATCTTCTGGGCACCCCTATAGCCCAGCTGCTGGGCCTCCGTAGGGGTTCACGACTCCTGGAGCAGGTGCAGCAGGAGGCCAATATCCTCCTCCTTGGCTCCCCCCTGCGTCCCCCTGGGGCCTCTTGTAGCAGGTACGGGCTAGATGTCCATACTGGCCGCATTGGAAGCATGGCCCTAGAGTCTTCCTCACTGCTGCTGTCCACCCCACTGGTGGTGGTCCTTGGCCAGGCTGTGTGTATGGCTGGTATGGAACCGCTTGCACCCCTGGTGGCCCCTGTGGGTATGGCTGGTAAGTAGCAGGATACCCCCCTTGTGGCCCCTGTGGGTAGGACTGGGGAGGGACAATCTGCACACCAGGTGGCTGTTGCTGTGGCTGAGATGGGACCTGTAGAGCTAAAGCCTGCACTCTCTCTCTGTTTCTCTTGCCTTCAGTCAATTGCACTTGAGTCAATCTTCTGAGTGACTCTTCATCTTGTGTCTTCTGTATCTGAATTTTCTTTCTATATAGTTCTACCTGATGTGCTACGTTGTCTATATAAACAGCCTTGTTCATGTGTCGTAGCCCCACCACTTCTGCTAGCTTATTCTTGACTGGGTTAGGTAGACCTTCTTGTATTTTTTCCCTGATTATGGCTTTTTCTAGGCTTTCTGGATTATCTTCAGCATCCATCCCTGTTACACTCCTCCATTGAGTGTGCACACGGGCAACAAATCCCCTAGGATTCTCATCTCCCCCTAGTGGCTTCACTATGATATTGTCTGGGTGAACGTGAGTAGGGTAAGTTTCCCTGATTGCCTTCCACAGCCTGCCTCTGTTTGCTGCGAAGAGCTCTGGGTCATAGACTGATGTATTGATATATTTATGAAGTCCTGCCTTCATCAATATTTCCTGCATTGTATCCAATCCTGCAATAGAAGCTAAGAGTCTTTTCAGGTCACCCATCGCTGCTTGCGTTCCTGTCAGTCTCACGTCCACTTCTGCAGTCCAAGGGTGCCCCCCATCCTCCAGGACGGGGAGTTTCTCTATCACTTCAGATAGATCAGTATGATTCCAAGGTCGATATTCTAATTTGTTTCCCCGAACCAGCACTGGACAGTTCTTGAATGTATTTGATGACATTTGATGACAATCTTCCTTTTCCTCCCTTTCTCGTTGCTCCTTTAGTCGTCTGTGGTGTCTTTCTTCCTCTCTTTCCGCTTTCTCCTTCTGGGAATTGTCCAACAGTGCCTTTGCATATGGAGGGGGACTGGAGACAGGACACATGTGTGTGAATGGAATGTTCAATTTCTCCTCCAGTCTTTTGGCCAATTCATTTTTCTTTTCCGTTTCCATATGTGCTGTTTTCTCATTCCAAGCTGATGCTACTTTCTGCCCCTCCATCTTAAATAGCTCTAAAATGGCTAACTCTAACTTGCGTTTTTTCTGACCTATTCTTTCCCTTTTCATTTGCTTTATGAGCATTGACAAGTACTTGAAATGTTGCAATAATTTGTAAGTCGAAGGTGCCTTCCTTTGGCCAAGGTTGTTCAATGTCTGCCCAACGAATATTCCATTTGGTTGACATTTTGCTAATTACTTTGACAAGGGGATTCATTTTTTCTACAATAGCCATGGGAGATAGCGTAGCCAATACACTACTATTTTCACTGATAGTCTTTAACATCTTACTTGAATCTGTCCCCATTTTAAGTTGATTGATTTCTAAATGCTTAATATGCTGAAAATATACTATATGGGATCAGGTGTACTTTTCTTACAACCCACCTTCTTTATTGCCCTGTTAGCTAAATAAATGCTAGTCCAATTTAACTGTATCAACTGTCCACACAGAACACTACAACTCAGAATAACAGATTTGCCTCTTATGTATTTCAGTGTAGTATTAACTTAAATCTAATCTCTGTGTAAGTACTTTATACTTAAATGTTCTTTCTAATTGTTTATGAATATATGTCACTTAATTACTCATTCAATACTAATTACAGTTCTGGTCAACACAATTATTAAATTACAAAGCCTGGTCACTCCCCAAGTATTCACTGATTTACAAAAACCATTTTACTGCTCAATTATCAATATGAACTATTTTGCTATTCCTTAATCAACAGCTGTGGAAATGACCTAACTAAAATAAAAGATGCAAATTACAAATATTGATTACAACCTGTGAAGTCAATCAATTGTTATACGAAATAAAGGAATGAATGATTAGTTAGAATTATTCATTATACAGTCATATACATTGATTTAAAACCTGTGAAGTCAATTAGCTGTTATATGAAACAAACAACAAATGATCTTAATTATTATTTTAACCAATTAGTAATTAAACATGTAATGCAATATTCAACAGTCATTTACATACATCAGTTTATGAATGCAAAGGATTATTTCATCAACATTCTAAGCAAGCACACAGTCACAGAGCCGTTTTATGGGGTGTGATAAAATGTCCTGCTGTGCTCTACTCACGGAGGCAGCAGCCCTGTCTTTTCGGCTCACGCATAAATTGCCTCTATGCTTTGAATCTAACCTAAACTCACAATCTATTATTTTACTTTTAACAAACAATGATTAAACTTTCGTGATTCAGCGATCACAACTTTATCGCAGGGAGGGGTTGAGGGAGAAAGTATGGGTATACTCTTTGAATCAGTGCGCTTCACGCTCTCTCTGTGTGTGCGCTTCGCGCCTTCAATGCGCATGCGCACACTTCTACTCGGGCTCGTGAATGAATGTTAACAAATATCTTTAAACTATTATCAGGGCTGCCAAGTTTCACCAAAAGTTTGGAGTGAGATTTTTTGGCGGTGGAGCGACCCAAAACTGTGCACGTTTTGGCAGCGGCGGCCCCTCTCTCCCACCAAATTATTTGTGCAAGTTTCCTGCAATTTTACATGTTGTTCATAATAAACCAGCACAAGAAATGAAAATAATAAATAATAACATTTTATAAAACAAGAAAAAAATTCAGACAATATATCATATTTATGAAATCTTAATAAACAAATACAGTAGCCTACAGACTCTAAAAGAAAAATTGGCCCCATTGGTCAGCAGCAGAAAGACCCATGGTCATCATCTTATATACAGTGCATTGCTCATAGATGGCTATCATGTTATACAGTACATACCAGGGTTTTTCCTGGGTCAGAATGAGGGCTTGGTGGGTGATTTTTTGGGAGGGACCCCCAATTGTTGTATTTGTATTGTAAATTGTAATTATTAATAATAATTATTATTATTAATGTACCTGGTTATGTTACAGTAGAGAAACAAAAAACAGTTACCAAAACGGAGTATTTACTAGCTAAGATTGGCGTGGTGCAACCGAAATTAGTAAACAACTAGTTTGAAACTAACTAGTAACAACTAGGGGTTTAGTAACTACTAAATGCCTGCATTTAGTAATGACTTACGCCATATGGTAGGGGTACGCCAACTGGTTCTCCAGCTGCACAACGGCGGAGAGAAATGCGCTACAGAGAGTCGTGAGAACAGCCCAGAAGATCACCGGCGCCCCCCTCCCCTCTCTGGAAGAGCTGTACAACACACGCTGTCTCAGGAAGGCCTCCAAGATCTCCAGAGACCCAACCCACCCTGGGTACGAACACTTTACCCGGCTGCCCTCGAAAAGGCGGTACAGGACCATGGCCGCAAGGACAAACAGACTGAAGAACAGCTTCTACCCCAGGGCCATCCAGGCCCTGAACACAGCAAAGACCTAGGTTCTGGGCCCTGGACAGTCTGGACGGATTGATGGCAGCTGCTGGACTGAAAAAAAAAAAAACAGGTGTAGTGCTGAGGCACAAATATGTACATTTCTAGCCTGCAAACTGCGACACTTCAAATGAATGTGCAATAACACTATGTGCAATATGACAACCCTAGTCGTCTATCTGTACAGTATAGCATAGTGGATAGTGTACATAGCCTTTATTTATGTAAACCAGCTCCTTCCCTTCTTGTGTTTTTTTAGTTGTTTTTTTTCTTTCCTAGCACCGGGGGAGCCACCCCTCCTAAATTTCGTTGTTTGGTACCTGTACTATAGCAATGACAATAAAGACCATTCATTCATTCATTCATTCATTCATATTGGTGCAACCCAGTCCATTAGGCTACCAGATACGATGTTGTAATGTATGCACATATTTTGCTACCACGGTTGCCAGATGGAATTGACAATGGCCAGCCCAACCGGTCTAAAAGCTGCCGAATCCACCCGTCCAGTGTGACCAAAAGTAGCCCAATCTGGCAACCCTGCTTGCTACGTTCTTGCAGCTCGCGTGAACACAGGTTCTTCCATCAGCGCTAGCCTGCCGCTTCGATTGCAGACTCAAGTTAACGCGCGTGCAGAAAGATGCCACGAAACTCATGTTTGGTAGCTTTCTTTCAAGGAATTTCAAAAATAAAAGTCCCGTAAAAAAAAAAGAAGTTATTTCTCGCCGTGAGAAATAGAGATGCGGCGTGAGAGCGTGAGAACTGGTTGAAATGCGTGAGTCTCACAGTGATTGCGTGAGACTTGGCAGCCCTGCTATTATACAACTATTATACAATGATCAATTCACTTTATCTCTATCTTTATAAATACTACAATCTATGTGTATGGATTTATCCTTATCAGTAAGAGATGAGAAATGAATCAATCAAACGCAGCTCCCCTTTTTACCGGAGCGTCTGTATGTTTGAATGAATGAGTGTATGTGTGTACGAGCGCGGACGCGAGTGTGTGTGTGAACACGTGTGTATTTGAAATTGAAGAGGACAAAAGAGGAGAGAAAAAAGGCCAGAGGGCAGAGGGGGGGTATTATTAACAAGCCTTTGTCTTACTTATCTGCCTCTGAAGAAAACCGCGGCCTGTGGACTCTTAGATTAATCTTTACAACATAACATTGCTTTCCACAATAATGTTATTTTCACGACACAGCAATTTCAAGATTATCTTTCAATGCAGTTAAACTATTAGTTCCCAAATTAAATCTCATTCAAATATTCTCCAATATATACGTATATGGTTTTCACAGTTTCTCTTTCAAGAGAAGTTAAAGGCCTCTGTGTGTCCGCGTGTCTGCGCGTGTGTATGAGCGTGCGTGTTTTTGCTCCGCGTGGTATCTATACAGGCCTATCACATTACTTTAGAGATGATCAAGGTGTGAAAAAGGGGTCAGTACTCAGGTCAGAAGCCATCTTAAGGTACAGTAAATTCAGGTCATCCATTTTGTCACAGAACAAAAGGTAATAAAACCCCCACAGCCAGGAGAATCTTACAGAACTAATGCAAGTCAAAAGGCAAATAATACAGGCCCATACTATACAATTCATGTATGTGTGTGTGTTCAAGTAAAATATACTACAGTCATACACAAGTTACAGTCATATAATGAATATGAATGAATGAATGAATCTTTATTTCGAACATGATTTAAAAATAAAAATAATAAATAACAAACAACTAATATGTAGAGTACAGTCCTATCAATTGTTCGAAAAGGAGTAGGAAGGAGGCTTATCCTGTCCTACCCCTGTTTATACTTAACAATTATACTTACATTATATAATCCAATTAATTAATACATATAGTTCAGTATCATCCGTTCTAATACTTTTTCATACTTAATATTGATACAACACAAAATAAATAAATAAACATAATTTTCCATTCTTAATACTGAAACAACACAAAATAAATAAATAAAAACATCAGTATCCACAATGTAATACAGAAGAAAAAGACACAGAAAACCACACCTTAGTTTCCAGACGATTAACAACCTTCCCTTTCCTAATTTTGGTATTTAACAAAAATAATTTTTCTTTTTTCAAATAGAGCAATATTTCTGCTTTCCTTCATATTTTCCTCTAGCCCATGTATGTAAGTAAGTAAGTAAGTAAGTACAACTTTATTTATATAGCACCTTTCATACAAGAAATGCAGCTCAAAGTGCTTTACAACAGGAATAAGAACATAAAGTGAATATAAAAACATATATAAAAACATATACAGTACATGCATAGAATGAATATAAAAGCAGGGGGAAACACTAAAAAGAGAGACTGTGATTGTTTCCCATCTTCACACCAACTTAAATCCTTTGCCTATGAAAATATTTACTACCACTTGCCTAATGGCAAGACAGGGCTTTATTTTATTTCCACACCAATTTAAGTATTTCGCCTATGAAAATATTTACTACCACTTGCCTAATGGCAAGACTGGGCTTTATTTTATTTCCACACCAACTTAAATCCTTTGCCTATGAAAATATTTACTACCACTTGCCGAATGGCAAGACAGGGCTTTATTTTATTTCCACACCAACTTAAATCCTTTGCCTATGAAAATATTTACTACCACTTGCCTAATGGCAAGACTGGGCTTTATTTTATTTCCACACCAATTTAAGTCTTTCGCCTATGAAAATATTTACTACCACTTGCCTAATGGCAAGACTGGGCTTTATTTTATTTCCACACCAACTTAAATCCTTTGCCTATGACAATATTTACTACCACTTGCCTAATGGCAAGACTGTGGCTCCCATGTGTGGCGCAGAGGACCAAACCGCAGACCATATTATCCTGGATTGCCCGGTGTACCACCCACCCAACGGGATGCATGGTCTGTCGGTATTAGATGACGAGACGATGACGTGGCTTCTGGAGGGGTGTCCAGAAATATAGCCCGGGTGAGCCCCTCAACCAGGTCTCGGGGTGGTAAAAGGGTAGCCCCTCGGCCCCGAGCCTGGTGGAGTGGAGAGGAAAAACAACTACCCATACGCCGAAGAATGGCAAGACTGGGCTTTATTTTATTTCCACACCAATTTAAGTCTTTCGCCTATGAAAATATTTACTACCACTTGCCTAATGGCAAGACTGGGCTTTATTTTATTTCCACACCAGCTTAAATCCTTTGCTTTCAACTAGTCAGTCTGTGTACGTGAATAAGAGCAGGGGAAAACAGTAAAAAGAAAAGGTAAAGAAAATACAATAAAAAATAATTTAAAAAAGGGCATTTAAAGTGCAGTAGCTGGCAAATGAGCAGTGGGCAGGTGCAGATGAGCTAGTTGAAGGCTATATTGAAGAAGTGCGTTTTTAGCTTTCTTTTAAAAAATATTTAGTAAGCTGGCTTCCCTGATCTCTAAAGGTAATGTGTTCCAAAGCTTTGGGGCATAGTTGGCAAAGGCTGCGCTCCCGATCTTCTTCTAAATATTGCTGGGAACCTCTAATAAACCTGCGATAGATGATCTTAGTGTTCTTGAGGGCACATAATTGGCAAGGGAATTAGCAATGTACTTTGGGCCTCGCCCATTAAGGGCTTTGTATATAAGGAGGAGGACCTTAAAATCAACCCTACATGTTACTGGCAGCCAGTGCAGAGTAGCTAGGACCGGAGTAATGTGCTCTCTCCTCTTGGTACTAGTTAGAAGTCGAGCTGCAGAGTTTTGAATGAGCTGAAGTCTTGCAGTAGTTTTTTTAGGAAGGCCAGTAAAAAGTGCGTTACAGTAATCGAGCCGGCTTGAGACAAAGGCATGAATCAGTTTTTCAGCATCTTTTTGGTTTATAAGTGGTCTTACTTTAGCAATGTTTCTAAGGTGAAAGAATTATGTTTTCGTCACCTTGTTAATATGGGACTTGAAGCTTAGGTCTGAGTCGAAAATAACACCATATGGTAACTCCGTAGAATGATATGCACCTGCTCCTGAGATGGGTGTGAGCATAACCCTTGTTAACGTTGTGGTTACCTCTAAATGATATCCCTCATCCCTCTCTATAAATCATTTGTTAATGTTACCTGGGAGTTCTTGAGTCTTTTCTTTATACATTAACTGTGCCAATTTAAATTTGAATAAGTCCATGAGCTTTAAGGCATTTGACATTAGGAACAAGTTATTTGTGTGATCACGATATCCGACCTTATGTACAATTCTCATAGCTTTTTTTCTGTAGTGTAATCAATGGGTTTAAAGTGCTTTTATATGCATTTCCCCATATCTCCACACAGTAACTCAAATAGGGTAAGACAAGACAACAATATAGAGTATACAACATCCTCTGTTCCAGAATATGTTTTGCCCTGCACAATACTGCAATACTCCTTGATACTTTGGATCTAACGTATCTTATATGAGATTTCCAACAGAATTTACTGTCTAATATAGGAGTGGGCTTGAAGTGCAGACTCTCAGCTTTAGGTTAAGGGTATTCACATCCACATTGAAGGAAGGGTTTATGAATTATAGCTCTTTTATATATAATAACCAAAAGTAATTAGACAATTGACTCAAAAGCTGTTTCATGGGCCAGTGTGGGCTATTTATTCCTTCATTATTTCTTTATCAATTAAGCAGGTAAAAGGTCTGAGTTGATTCCAAGTGTGGCATTTGCATTTGGAAGCTGTTGCTGTATACGCACAACATGCAGTCAACAGAGCTCTCAATGCAAGTGAAACAGGCCATCCTTAGGCTGTAAAAACAAAACAAAAATCCATCAGAGAGATAGCGGGAACATTAATAGTGGCCAAATTAACTGTTTGGTACATTCTGAGAAAAAAAAGAACGCACTGGTGAGCTCGGCACCACAAATAGGTCTGGACGTCCATGGAAGACAAGAGTGGTGGATGATCACAGGATCCTTTACATGGTAAAGAAAAACCCCATCAAAACATCCAGCCAAGTGAAGAACAGTCTCCAGGAGGTAGGCATATCATTATCCATGTGTACCATAGAAGAAAGACTTCACATAAGCAAATACAGAGGGTTCACCACAAGGTGCAAGCCATTCATAAGCCTCAAGAATAGAAAGGCCAGATTAGACTTTGACAAAAAACATCTAAAAAAGCCAGCCCTGTTCTGGAACAGCATTCTTTGGACGGATGGAACATTCTGTACCAGAATGATGGGAAGAAAAAAGTATGGAGAAGGCTTGTAACGGCTCATGATCCGACGCATACCACATCATCTGAAAAAACGTGGAGGCAGTGTGATGACATGGACATGCATGGCTTCCAATGGCAGTGGGTCACTAGTGTTTATTGATGATGTGACAGAAGACAGAAGCAGACAGATGAATTCTGAAGTGTTTAGGGATATTCTGTCTGCTCAGATTCAGACAAATTCAGTTGATTGGATGGTGCTTCACAATACAGATGGACAAAGACCCAAAACATAGTGTGTAAGCAACCCAGGACTTTTTTATGGCCAGAGTCAATCACCTGATCTCAACCCAATCAAGCATGCATTTCACTTTCTGAAGACAAAACTAAAGGCAGAAAGACCCACGAACAAACAACAACTGAAGACTGCTTCAGTAAAGGCCTGACAAAGCATCACAAAGGAGGAAACCCAGCATTTGGTGATGTCCATGTGTTCCAGACTTCAGGCAGTCATTGCCTGCAAAGGATTCTCTACAAAGTATTAAAAATGAACATTTTATTTATGATTATGTTAATTTGTCCAATTACTTTTGAGCTCCTGAAAATAGGGGACTGTGTATAAAAATGGTTGCAATTCCTAAACGTTTCATACAATATTTTTGTTCAACCCCTTGAATTAAAGCTGAAAGTATGCACTTCAATTACATCTTGATTGTTTCATTTCAAATCCTTTGTGGTGGCATACAGAGCCCAAATTATGGAAATTGTGTCACTGTCCAAATACTTCCAGACCTAACTGTATATAAATAAATGAATGTCAATGACCCCAGGTGTAGGACTTTATTAGGTCAAACAGGTTTGAGGGGTCAGGCAAAGGACTTGGTGGAGTCAGGCAAGGGTCAGGCGATCATCGTTGTAAACCATGGAGCAGGGCAGGAACCGTGGTGCAAGGTGCTGGGCTGGAGGTGTCCATGGTGCTGAGTGCCCACTGATGAGCTAAATAAAACATTCTATTTCTGATGAGTCAACAGCACTAGGGCTCCTTCACAAAACCCTTACTGGAATCTTCATACACTCTGTGAATTAGTCTTTACTTTCTGATGAGTCAACAGCACTAACCCCATCCAGTGCGACATGTAGATAGCATATATTTAGAATAATGTAAAATGCAAACACCAGAAATGCAAGAAAGTTTGAGGTATACCAAATGGAATTAATAACAAGTGTTACGACCCTTCTGTCTAGAGTAAAATAAGGGCCTAGGGTGGAGTGCATAATGTACAGGTGTGTTGCAACACAAATGCCCCAAAAAGTGTACAAGGGATCAAATCAATTCAAGTTTTATTTGTATAGCGCATTTCTCACAAGATGCGACTCAATGCGCTTCACGTAATGACAGATGTTCAGTGTCCAGTGTAGTGTAGTGTTCAGTGTTGTGTCCAGTGTCCAGGTTCCAGTGATAGCTTCGTCAAAAGGACGCAAGGGTAAAAAACCTGTGCACTGTGCATCAAGGAAAATTCCCCTGCAGCCCTCTAGTGGTAGAGCGACTACTTACCAGTTTGCCCACCAGTGCAAAGCCGCAGCCCCCCACAAGCCCCTCGGGGGGACCCCACACGCCCAACCACCGCACCACCACCGGCGCACCCGGCCCAGGCCACCAGGCTCAGACTATCATAGCCCTGCACGAGGCTAGCCGGGTCAGGTGCCCCAGCGGCAGAACAGACCAAGCACGCAGGCCGGCCGGGGGCCCCGAGGAGAGGCCCAAGGAGCCCGGCGCATGGCAGGCAAGCAGGGGCGAAAAACCTGTACACAGCGCCTTCAGGAAAAGTGCCACTAGACCGTAGGGGTCTAGCCGGTGTGTATCTTATAAGTGATGTCAGAGACCAGGAACAGTATAAAAGGCTCTTTAAAAACAGCAGGGTCCGATGGGATAGGATAGTACGATAAACTCTTGACCGGGGCTCCGCCCAGGGTTGACTCCAGACTGTACCCCGTCGCCTATGGGGAGGTCCGGCGCATCCTCACGACCCAGCGTGGCTCCAATCACTTAGCTGAGGACAGGAAAGAGTGACTCAGCAGGTTGCACGAGTGACAGGCAACCACACAGTCCACAGTCCATCAACTGGCTCTCAGCTATGCTAGACAGTAGGGTTAGCCCTCAACCTCCAAAGTAAGCAAACAAAAAGTCACTTAACTTTGGGAAGGGCGCTGGCTGCACCCTCCCAAGTTTCCCAACAGGCCTCTGGAATCACAACCCCCAGTGGTCAGACACGGACAGCTCCGTTGGTGTTCAGTCGTCCCTCTGCTCGGGACCACAGCTTGGCGCCTGCGCACTGCAAAAAGTCAGCTCTCAAAAACAAGAAAAAAAGCAATAAAAATAGGGGAAATATTACTTAGAATAAGCAAAATTATCTGCCAAAAGAACAGGAAAATTTCACTTGCCAAGATTGTCTTAAAACAAGTAAGAGATATCTTAAAACTGGTGCAGTCAGACAGAAAACAAGCTTATATTGCCTTGATTTAAGATAATTAATCTTACCTAGATTTACTTTTTGCATTGTGGCGTGTATCAGGTGTTCTCTCGTTCCAACGTCGCAGGTCCCTCTGGTACTCGGCAGGTTTTCGTCTGGTGGTCGTCTAGTTGTCGCTCTCTGTCTAGTTGTCGCTCTCTGTCTAGTTGTCGCTCTCTGTCTTGTTGTCGCTCTCTGTCTTGTTGTCGCTCTCTGTCTTGTTGTCGCTCTCTGTCTTGTTGTCGCTCTCTGTCTCGTTGTCGCTCTCTGTCTCGTTGTACTCCCTGGTCGTAACCCTCGTTCCCAAACCACTCTCCCCTCCTACTGTTTGCTGGTGCCTTAAATAGAGAGTAAAGGGGAACAGTGTCACTCCCAGTCCCCAATCACTGCTAACCAGCAGCGTGTGTATAGTTGAGGAGTAGGAACAACAGAAATGGTTGTATGCATAACTGCATTTTGTTGTTGGTACTTGTACTCAGCAATGACAATAAAGTTGAATCTAATCTAATATCTGATGACGCTAAACCACATAGTTACCACCCAGTTAGCCAAGCCAGATGAACAAAACTACGTGCGAAACAGCCAAATGCGTAACACATGCAACAACCTAAATAATAAATACATATCTGAAAACTATAACATGTTCATTAATAATATTTCGAAATTCTCACCTGAGCTGCATTTGCCATTGTATTTGTAATTCTTCTTCTTCTTCTTCTTCTTCTTCTTCTTATCGTGTTCAAATTCTTGTTCGTATTCAATGTCCGTTAAAATCTCCCGGTGCTTTAAGATCCTTCAAAATCTCGCGGTTTCTCGCGGTTACTTCTGTGATGACGCGCTCGAACCAAATATGGTCTACAAGCGTCCGGGTGATGCCAAACGTAGGATGCAGCTGGACCCTTCTCAAACGCGCAGCCGAAGCGGCGTCGCACAAGAATGACGTAAAGACATGACGCACCGCGTTGATTCCTCCACCTGCTCGTGATAACCCACTTTAGATGCTGGTATTTATCTCTGTGAAAAAGGAGATACCTTGTATGCGACTGTAAATAAAAGTGTGTATTATTTCTTTATCAAATAGACTGCTATATCTGGTATCTTCAAGCACACGTTATGTAAAGAAATCACTAATTTATTCGCGGAACGGGTTTGGCCAGTGTGCGCATGGCGGAGATATATACGCATGGACCATTTGAGCGGAAGTTGTGAGCGTTGATTGCTGCCACTCTTGTTTTCGAGGTCAATTAAAATCTTGCTCCAGAACAGGTAATCTTGCTCTAAAATGTACGACACGTTACATGTCAGGTCAGTCATAATATCCGTATTGTCCGTATATGTGCCCGGCTGCCAGCTGTAAGTGGGATCTCATATATAGTCTACGTTCTGGCAAATTACTTCCAACACTTTGACATGTTGTTTACACATTATTATTGCATTACGTTTACCTCAGCAAAATGTGCTGGAAGTGTAGCATGAACACTATGCATCTCTGTAAACTGCAGTCGTTATTTGGGTGTCTCAGTGATTTGCAGTGTGTGCAAAACAAACGGTGATTTCCTATATGATGAAATACACGCTTTGAATATTGAGAAACAATACAGTAGAGGTTAATGTAATGTATGGACTGTTTTAACAGTAGAACTGTTCTTTGGAAGTGAGACCTTTTTCATTGAAAGCCAATGCATTCACGCACGTCATATTTCCCTCTCAGCTACAATCCGTTTTTTCTGATGAGACTTAACACTACAAACATCAGTTACCATCGTATGTAGCTAGCCAGCTGCTAGACACTTACAAAGGCACGGCAAGTTTATTTGTATAGCCCATTTCATACAACCGAGGCAATTCAAAGTGCTTTACATACATTATAAAAAAATACAGCAAGAGGAGCATAGTAAGAAAAAACAAAAAAAATGACAATGAATAAAAGTAGGGTTAGACAATAGCCATATTTGGTGACCATGGGCCTTTCAATAAGATCTATGTAGAACATTATTAGGCATACTGTTCAGTGTTTCCCCTAGGTTTGCTGCCTTGGGGGGGTGGCATGGACCGTGGCATGGACCCCCCCCCCCCCCCCCCCCCCCCCAGGGGGTAAGACCCTGCCTCATACCAGCGTCATGTCCAGGGGTGTACTTGTACATTAAGCCGCCTCACGCTACGGAAACAGGAGATAGGCTCCTGCCCTATGGGCCATTAGGCTCCAGAACCATCGGTTCTCAAGGCTACTTACTTATGTGGTCTTGACTACCTGTCCACTTTCTCACCTGGTTCTTGCTCTCTCTCTCTCTGGTGTGCCGACACCATCCTGCTCTCTCTCCTTCTCTCCCTCCCTATCCTCTTCTCTCCCTTTTGCTGTCAACCAAAAGGTAAACAGAACAGCCAGAGTATTTATAATCTAATAAGAGGCATAAATTGATCCATATCAATTTATAACATAATTATAATTGAATATTGGATTGCTGTGGGCAATCCAGTCAGATAATGTCATTTTGACTTTACTCTCTCACCTGAAAAAAAATCGTACAGTACAGGCCAAAAGTTTGGACACACCTTCTCATTCAATGTGTTTCCTTTATTTTCATGACTATTTACATTGTAGATTCTCACTGAAGGCATCAAAACTATGAATGAACACATGTGGAATCATGTACTTAACAAAAAAGTGTGAAATAACTCTAAATATGTCTTATATTTTAGATTCCTCAAAGTAGCCACCCTTTGCTTTTTTGTTGTTAATAACATATTTTTGTTGTTGTTGTTAATAAAATATATAATAATAATATGATATATATATATATATAATAACATATTATTATTAACACATATTATATTTAATATTATTATTATATATTTTATTAACAACAAAAAAGCAAAGGGTGGCTACTTTGAGGAATCTAAAATATAAGACATATTTAGAGTTATTTCACACTTTATTGTTAAATACATAATTCCTATGTGTTCATTCATAGTTTTGATGCCTTCAGTGAGAATCTACAATGGACCAAATAGTCATGAAAATAAAGGAAACACATTGAATGAGAAGGTGTGTCCAAACTTTTGGCCTGTACTGTATGTCCAACTATAAAAAACAGACATTTCCAATCAATCAACTGTCCATGTACTGTAAATATGCCATTATGGTATTACCATGAAGCCCAACTCTAGCAGAATAAGAAAGATAGTATATCTACTTTAAGTAAAATAATAAAGTGCCTCCAGTTAGCTCTCTAGCTGGCAAGTGTGCAAGGAGACTAGCTCATCTCATCACCTCTGAGCTAGCTAGCTTGCTAGTTCTTTGACACTATTTACACTATGGAACTATAGTCAGACACGTTCTAGTCACGATAATAACGACCAATTTTAACCAACTTTCTCTGTCAGAACACTCAGCAATTATATTTGCTAACGTTTCAACTTGCTTACTTTCAATCTGCAGACATCACAGCCGGCAAAAACTCTCGCGTCTCGCGCGCACACTTGCGCAAAATCTTGTATTATTCTCCAGCGCTGGCACAGCACGAAGTGTGTAGATAGGTCTGGCTATGCGAGACTACGGCGGACTAACGTTACCAACGAGCCTATGGGCTTGCCACTCGCCAGATTCGGGTTGGGTGCGTTTAAAAAACGCGGATATTTTAGCCTGCTTGTCAGATGTTTGGTGTCTACGTCCGTAATAATTCCTCTTTCTTGGGGGGGTGGGGGGTTCCGTTGGGAGGGCGGCCCGCGTATTCTTTCGCGTTTCCGTTTCCGTTTTTTTTTTTTGCTTTTATGTGTGTCTTTATGCTTTGATTGTTATGATTGTGTTGGCTATATTGTGATTTTATTGCCTTTTATTGTGATCTTAATCCATGTACAGCACTTTGGTCAGCGAAAGTTGTTTTAAACATGCTTTATAAATAAACTTGATGTGACTCTTTAGGGTCTTTACATATGCCTTGCCCTAACCCTCGTTCTTTAGGGTCTTTATGCCTTGCCCTAACCCTAGTTCTTTAGGGTCTTGCCTTGCCCTAACCGTTATATTCACCCACCAAGGTTCTGAAGGAGACAAGGACAACAGCTATCATGGTGAAGAAGAAGCAGGTTCGTCTGATTGCAGAGATGGCCCGCAAGATCCGCGCATATCGCGAGCTGAAAGCACGGCCACGGGAGTCAGAGAAGTACGCACTGGACTACGAGACCATGACACGGCCTCACACTGGGAAGACCCTGCCGGTGCTGGCCTGGGACGATGTCCGGAGAGAGAGCCGCCTCTTCTCCATGCTGGCCGGCCTCAGGCTCTTTGGTGTGGGGCGTCTCTTCACACGCAAGTCCTGGCTGGCAGACCACACGGAGCCCAGCTACTGGGAGATCACCAAGGTCAAGGTGGACTACACCGCCGAGGTGAGAGGGGAAGTCTAACAGTATGACTACTGTATCGGAAATCTCGATGACGGTTGTTTACGTCAGCCTTGTGTCAGCACGCGTTCAGACGTTTGATGTCAAATTGTGGATGGTCCCGGTGTCAGGTGTCAGAGTAAGAGTAGTTCACGAGCTCTGTTAACGTTCCACTTTTTTTTTTTTTACTGTGAGTCTGAAAGTCTCGCGTGTTGTCACCTGGCACGGGTGTCTTTATGGGGTTCTGCGAAATATTTCCGTCCTATGGATTCCAGAGAATGTTTTTTAAGATTGATCAAGATCCGTAAAAAGAAAGGCACTACAAAAAAAGCCTTAAAGGTAAAAGGGTAGCTGAAGTGAATATCGTTATTTGCAGTGTTTTTAGTGTTAGATAGTTACTGGAGGTAGCATCACCCAAATATGAAAAAGGGGTTTCTGTAGTTTTTTTTTCTCTCTCTATCAAGATAATCCTATCACTTCCATCCCTCCTATTTTAGCCAGCACTAGCAGTGCACATGATAACTCCTAGCAGGTACAGATAACAGCCGATACAAAATCAAATTGACCATTTAGAATGTTGTTGTAAAATGCAGCAAGACTGCACGTTAGAAAAACAACCTTTTTGCTGACTTTTTTAGAGTTGCTAAAGAAATCACCAGAAATGTAAACTTCTGGTGATCCAACTGCAAACAGAAATGCAGCATACATCCACATAAGAGGCACCATAGGCTGCTAACACGTTGGTCAACATTACAGCTAAAAAACATTGAACCTAGGAAGCAACGACACAAGACTTAATGTCAATCAAAAATGCGAGTGTCAAGCCCTGTCAATCTTGCTTTTTTTTTCAGCATTTTAATTTATGTTTGAAATTATTTTATATAGGAAAATGGAAATCAGTAATGGCCTTCTTACAGGGTATAGTAGCCTGTAGGTTGAAGAGATGGATCTATTCGGTTAACCCTGGCTTTGGTCTGCCTTTCTTTCTGTAGAACATGGACCATGGCAGAGCCTGGGGAGTATTGACTTACAAAGGTGAGTTCTTTCTCTTACTAAACATCCCTCTGTCTCAATGCATTGATGATATTACCCTGATTAACTTTGTCCCAAACTATGACAGTGTAACTAGTCGCTCCACTCTTCCTTCACCAGTGGATGTAGATTCATTGTAGATTCATGTTCACCAATGGCTACAAAAAGTTAAAGCCCTGATTTGGAACAGGAGCGTGGCAAATTGGCTCTTCCACCACTCAGGGTAAACAACACAACAAAGATGGTTGTAGTGAATGTAACCAGAGAGACAGTTGCTAGTTGACTGTCCTCAAAATATGTTGACGGCAAAATAATACTGGGGTTTGTGGCTTACTGACCTGTCTAATGGCTTCTTATTTCCTCACCTCCTTTCAGACTGATCTAGGCAAACTGAAAGATGCATACCACATCAGTAACCTTATGCTGCTATCTTTCTATCATGTCACAAAACTAAACTTCCAGGGCAGTCTCAATGCTGAACTTTCTCTCTGGTCATTTCTAGTGATGCACAACGCCATGTTTTATGTTGTCAGTGCTAGTGGGACGGCAGGACAGCCATTTTGCATTTTCATTAATTCTCGATTGGCAACTTTCTTTCCCCGTTAAAACCTGTTGACCCCTCGGGATAAATCATTGAATGGAAATGGAAACAGTTTTGTTGAGAAACTTGACGAAGATGGCATTACACATTGTCTTCCTCTCATGTTCTCCTCTGTAAAGCATTGCTCTCGCCTAAAATGTGTCTTTTCATGTCAATGCGCATGACAAGGAGAAGACCTCAAACTGAGCACAACCGGTAGGCTAGGCTAACCAGAAGTAAACAAATATTCAAGTAGTGAATCACATGTAACCGAATGAGGAAATAGAACAAACAGTAAATACTTCAGTGATGTTTTGTCAGGAAAGCAGGAGAGCCAGGTCAAGGAAGTGGACAAGGTGATGTACCACGACTGGCGGCTGGTGCCCAAGCACGAGGAGGAGCAGCTCAAGCGGTTTGAACCGGTCCCAGAGGCGCCGGTGCGCTATGCCATGTACCCACCCCTGCTCCGCGCCATGCTCCTGGCCCAGCAGCAGAGAGAGGGGCAGGCAGGGAGCGTGGAGCCCACCCTGCCCCTGCAGAGGAGTGTCCTGCTCAGCAAAGACTACTTCCGCAATCAGGAGATGGAGCGGCGGAGGCAGGAGGGTGGTACCTCTGTGTAAGAGGGGAGAGGTCAGAGGTCAAGAGGTGAAGAGCCACTTGCTGAAACAAGCCGAAGGATTGGATTGGTATATGTTACAGTGTTACAGTGCCTCCTCCATAAGTATTGAAAAGAGGAAGCATTTTGTTGTCTTTTAGCTCTATACTCAACAGTTTGGATTTGAATTTGACAATAGTCCCCCTATTTCAGAGCACCAACAGTGAAAACAGAAAACGCTGAATTAAAGCTGAGAATCTCATAGTAATTGCTTGATTTCAAAATCCAAACTGTTGGCGTATAGAGCTAAAAGAAGACCAAATGCTTCCTCTTTCCAATACTAATGCAGGGCACTGTATATGGCTGTAGCGCCACCTAGTGCCCTCTGACAGGCTAGGTTGAAAGTTTGCCATCTTATACCTAAGTCATTTCAGATCTACACAAAGGAAACTGGGCCAACAAGACAAGAGCCTTTTGCGAACCAACTAGAAAACTGGTATGGACTTAAGTGACAGTTTTCACTGCTGGCAAATTGGTATGATGTGAGCTGACACGTGTGTGCTATACATATTAAATGCTTGGTATGATGTGAGCTGACACGTGTACATATTAAATGCTATACTACATTATGATAACTAGACCTTTTTATTTCTGTTCCATGATTCAACTCTGGGCTTCAACTGGGTCCTCCTATGTGCTGTGATTGGACTACATGTCAAAACGTGTTCTTTATTGTTCTACCTTTTTACCTTTTATAAATGCAAACTGAAATTGTTGCCATATGCGTCTTCAATGAGTTGACTGTTGACTGTAAGCAAACAATGAGCCAAAGAGACCTGCTCATGTTATGTCCATAGATAGAGCATAAAGAACAGTCTTATAGAAAATATAATGGGCTTAGGGTTGTTTTTCATCCATTTCACTCCCTCTGGACTGAAATGTTTTGCCTCTGTGTTACAGAGATGGGCCCAATCCCGATTCCCTTTTCTACCCCTATGGCTCGTTTTCGAGTGCCACTCGATTTCGAGCCAAGGCCTTCGAACAGAGCCACAAGCCGTAGGGGTTGAAATCTACCCCTATGAAATGGGACCACCCTTCAAGACTGATACGTCATCAGTAGTATCGTAGAAAAGCATTGACGCTCGTGATTCATTCACAACTTCACTTTTACGCTATCAATCGAACAAGTCATCAAATAAAAAAGAAGAACAATGCTTCATTATCAGACCATGACAGAATAACGGCGCTCTAACCTGTATGAAACCTGTGCTCCTACCCTGCCAGTCTGCACTGATTTATACGGTGGCCGACAAGGGCAAACGCGCTGCAAATACCGAAACGCGCTGCATATAGAGAAACGCGCTGCATATAGAGAAACCGACAAGGGCAAACGCGCTGCAAATACCGAAACGCGCTGCATATAGAGAAACGCTGCAATTCAGTTCACAACACAATGGAAGTGTTCTCACAACACAACGGAAGTGTAGAAAACGCTGCAATTCAGTTCACAACACAACGGAAGTGTTCTCACAACACAACGGAAGTGTTCTCACAACGGAAGTGTTCTGGGGGGGAACGATAAGTGGAACGGACCGGAGACGTGTTTTTGAAGAAGTTCCGAAAAGCAGTTCTGAAGAGGTTGTGGAGTGAAGAGGCGACATAAAAGGTACATATTATATGTGCTGTATTTCAATCCGAAGGGCTCATTCTATGCCCTACACCCTACGAAGGGTTCGTAGAAGCTTGTGCAGTGGAGGGATTCTTCATTGGGAATTAGCCGTTGGATCGTATTCAGACATAACGTAGGCTGGTTCTGTCAAGATATTTGTTGGCATTATGAGGAGGACAGGTGACTTCCTTAAACCTGTGAGAGGGAAGTCACTTCCCCTTGATGTTCAACCACAATGGTCATCTGACCAACTGTTGGATGCTGCTTTAAAGAAGCTGAAAGATTTTAACCAGGACATGAAAGATGTTGCCTATGTCTTGCTGTACGATGGTCAGGAAGTTCGAAACATTCCAGGAACAGACACCGCTTTCAGTGGAGAAATACAAGGAGGCCATTGGAAAGGCCTACCAAAGAATAACACTGTACATTTGCCCTGGTGAACAATTCACAAACAGTTGTAAGTGCAAGTTTCCACCTTGTTTTAAGCTCCACTCTGTAAAACTGAGGCAATGAGTGAAATTCATCTTTATACCCACATCAATTATGCCAATTATTATTTTTCAAAGGTTACAGTGGACAGTCTTCAAGTGAAGATGATGACGGTGTGGTTCAAATGGTTAATTTGGCATCTGGAGACAGTCCACTTTCAGACACCGTGGTCAGTTTGCATCATGGCATTTCTCCTTAAATGAAGTGAATTGACAATATTTGGATAATATTTTCATTTGATCTAATCTGTCATTTGTGTGTTGTATGCAGGTGTGGGACGGTCCAAATGAAGTGAGCACTCCAAATGAAGTGAGCACTCCAAGAATGGAGAACATTTTGCAAGGGTAAAGCACAGCACAGTCAACATGAACCTTTCTTGCACAAGCAGCACAATACAGTACAGCAGTTTAAATTGTTGTTTTTTTTCCAGACCTGCCAGACGCTTACAGACAGCATCTCATCAAGTAAGAAAATCCATATCCTCTAGTGTTGAATGTGTGAACCTGAAATTATGAAATGCCTGTAAATAATTTCATTAATTCACCAAGCCAAACTACATGTAATGTGTGCTGTTTTAGTTACTAAGCCAATAACACTGTCATTAAATTAACTGCTAATTTTTGGGGTAAAACTAGGATGGAGGACAAACCACAGTCCAGGAACAAGACAAATGTGCCCGGGGTCAGAACAACTTCTACAGGTAAGCTGTGTTGACAGATGCAACCTTTACACATTTGCTAGTTTACTCAGAATTGTGTGGATTTTCAATTTATTTCTTGCATCTTTGTCAAATGTTTACGGGCAGTGTGCACCAATATGCCAAATGTGCTGGTATTGTATGTTTTAAACCTAATGTGTTTCAAAGAAACCAGACGAGGATTGACATCTGAATTTAAGCCGTAGGTATTTTTATTTTTCAGCTCAGTGAAGCAGGGTGCGCAAGGCGACAGGAAGAAACCCGTGTACTCGGATTCTGGAGAGACTATCTTCTTGACACAGAAGGTTTATTTTAATGATCTCATCATAAACACACTCCCTACCCTGCAGAAGACCTGAACAGTCCCCAGATCTTTTAATTATGTCATCTTGATATCATCTTCTATTGCTGGCAGTTCCATTGAAATATTATATTTTACAACTAAACTAAATCTACTTTTTTCAGAGAAACAAACAGGAATCTTCCTCCAGGACATCCTCATGTTCGCCACAGGACTCGACGCACTGCCTCCCTCTGGGATCCAGCCACCACCCAAACTGCTTTTTCTGCGGACATCACGCTTCCCAATGAGCAGAACCTGCGCCAACACAATAGAGATACCGATGGCCATGAATTACAATGAGTTTCAGAACAACATGGACTTTGGGATACAAAATTCCCCAGGGTTTGGACTACAGTAAACTAAACTGGCTTAACTAGATTTCAGTAGTTAAAGGGTTAACTTTGTTCTTTGAAATGAATGAATGAATGAATGAATGAATGAATGGTCTTTATTGTCATTGCTACAGTACAGGTACCAAACAACGACATTTAGGAGGGGTGGCTCCCCTGGTGTTAGGAAAAAAAAAAAAAAACGTTTAAAAAAAACACAAGAAGGGAAGGAGCTGGTTTACATAAATAAAGGCTATGTACACTATCCACTATACTATACTGTACAGATAGACGACTAGGGTTGTCATATTGCACAATAGTGTTATTGCACATTTATTTAAAGTGTCGCAGTTTGCAGGCTTGAAATGTACATATTTGTGCCTCAGCACTACACCTGATTTTTTCAGTCCAGCAGCTGCCATCAATCCGTCCAGACTGTCCAGGGCCCAGAACCTAGGTCTTTGCTGTGTTCAGGGCCTGGACGGCCCTGTGGTAGAAGCTGTTCTTCAGTCTGTTTGTCCTTGCGGCCATGGTCCTGAACCGCCTTTTCGAGGGCAGCCGGGTAAAGTGCTCGTACCCAGGGTGGGTTGGGTCCCTGGAGATCTTGGAGGCCTTCCTGAGACAGCGTGTGTTGTACAGCTCTTCCAGAGAGGGGAGGGGGGCGCCGGTGATCTTCTGGGCTGTTATCACTACTCTCTGTAGCGCATTTCTCTCCGTGGTTGTGCAGCTGGAGAACCAGTTGCAGATGCCGTAGGTGAGGATGCTCTCCACTGCGCCGCGGTAGAAGGTCACCAGTATCTCCTGCTTGCTGTGTTCCTTCCTGAGGACTCTCAGGATGTATAGCCGCTGTTGTGCCTTCTTGATGGTGGCTTTTGTGTTGTCCTTCCAGGTCAGGTCATCCCGCATGTGCATCCCCAGGAATCGGAGGGTTGAGACTCTCTCCACGCTCTCTCCGTCGATGAGCAGGGGCTGTATCTCGGACTTTTTCCTCCTGAAGTCTACGATGATTTCCTGGGTCTTTGACTTGTTCAGCAGCAGGTTGTTAACCTTGCACAGCTTGCTCAGTTGCTCTACCTCATCCCTGTACGCCGCCTCGTCCCCCCCCGAGATGCATCCCACCATGGTGGTGTCGTCTGCAAACTTTACGATGGAGTTGCTGGGGTGGACGGGGGTGAAGTCGTAGGTGTAGAGGTTGTAGAGGATGGGGCTTAGCACGCAGCCCTGGGGGGACCCAGTGCTGAGTCTGAGGGCTGTGGAGGTGTGGGGGCCCACCCGCACCCTCTGGGGGCGGTCGGTCAGGAAGTCCTTGATCCATGCACATATAGAGTGTGATAGACCCAGGTCTAGTAGTTTGGTCACTAGCCTGTCTGGAAGGATGGTGTTGAAGGCGGAGCTGAAGTCCACAAAGAGCAGTCTCGCGTAGCTGTTTCCCCTCTCCAGGTGGGATAGAGTGGCGTGGAGAGTCGTCGCGATGGCGTCCTCTGTGGACCTGTGGGCTCTGTAGGCGAACTGGTATGGATCCAGGTTGGGCGGGAGGCGTGTGAGTATGTTGTCCCGGACTAGTTTCTCGAAGCACTTCATGATGATTGGTGTGAGTGTCACCGGGCGGTAGTCGTTTATGGAATGGAATGGACTTTATTTGTCATTGCTACAGTACAGGTACCAAACAACGAAATTTAGGAGGGGTGGCTCCCCTGGTGTTAGGAAAGGAAAAAGAAAACACATTTTAGAAAAAGCATAGATGCATAAAATCACAAGAAGGTAAGGAGCTGGTTTACATCAATAAAGGCTATGTACACAATCCACTGTACTATACTGCACAGATAGTCAACTAGGGTTGTCATATTGCACAAAAAGTATTTTTTCACATTATTTTAAAGTGTCACAGTTTGCAGGCTTGAAAATGTACATGTTTGTGCCTCAGCACTAGCTGCCATACAATCCGTCCGGACTGTCCTGGGCCCAGAACTTAGGCCTTTTCTGTGTTCAGGGCCTTGACGGCCCTGTGGTAGAAGCAGTTCTTCAGTCTGTTTGTCTTAGCGGCCGGGGTCCTGTACCTCCTGTTCGAGGGCAGCTTGACAAAGTCTACGTGCCCAGGGTGGGTCGGGTCCTTCGAGATCTTGGAGGCCCTCCTGAGACAGCGTGTTTTGTACAGCTCCTCCAGAGAGGGGAGGGGGGCGCCGGTGATCTTCTGTGCTGTTCTCACGACTCTCTGTAGCTCGTTTCTCTCCGCTGTTGTGCAGCTGTGGAACCAGTTGGAGATGCCGAAGGTGAGGATGCTCTCCACTGCGCCGTGGTAGAAGGCCACCAGTATCTCCTGCTTGTTGTGTTGTTTCCTGAGGCATCTCAGGGTGTATAGCCGCTGTTGTGCCCTCTTGATGGTGCCTTTAGTGTTGTCCTTCCAGGCCAGGTCATCCCGCATGTTGTGTCCCAGGAATCGGAGGGTTGAGACTATCTCCACGCTCTCTCCGTCGATGAGCAGGGGCTGGATCTCGGACTTTTTCCTCCTGAAGTCTACGATGAATTCCTGGGTCTTTGACTTGTTTAGCAGCAGGTTGTTAACCTTGCACAGCTTGCTCAGTTGCTCTACCTCATCCCTGTACGCCGCCTCGTCCCCCCCCCGAGATACATCCCACCACGGTGGTGTCGTCTGCAAACTTTACGATGTAGTTGCTGGGGTGGATGGGGGTGAAGTCGTGGGTGTAGAGGTTGTAGAGGATGGGGCTTAGCACGCAGCCCTTGGGTGACCCAGTGCTGAGGCTGAGGGCTGTGGAGGTGTGGGGGCCCACCCGCACCCTCTGGGGGCGGTCGGTCAGGAAGTCCTTGATCCACGCACATATAGAGTGTGATAGACCCAGGTCTAGTAGTTTGGTCACTAGCCTGTCTGGAAGGATGGTGTTGAAGGCGGAGCTGAAGTCCACGAAGAGCAGTCTCGCGTAGCTGTTTCCCCTCTCCAGGTGGGATAGAGTGGCGTGGAGAGTCGTCGCTATGGCGTCCTCTGTGGACCTGTGGGCTCTGTAGGCGAACTGGTATGGATCCAGGTTGGGCGGGAGGCGTGTGTGGGCCCGGACTAGTTTCTCGAAGCACTTCATGATGATTGGTGTGAGTGCCACCGGGCGGTAGTCGTTTAGGCAGCTCACCGTGCTTTTCTTCGGGACTGGGATGATAGTTGAGGTTTTCAGGCAGGGTGGGACGGTGGCCTGGGACAGGGACTGGTTAAAGATGTTGGTGAAAACCCCGGCCAGCTGGTCGGCGCAGTCTCTCAGCACCCGTCCCAGGACGCCATCCGGCCCCGAGGCTTTCCTGGGGTCCACCGCCTTCAGTACGCGTCTCACCTCGTGCTCTGTGAGGGTGAGGCTGCTGAGAGCTGGAGAGAGTGGTGTCTGTGTTGTGTTACCTCCGTTCGCCCCTCGTCGAACCGGGCGTAGAAGGTGTTCAGCTTTCCCGCCAGCAGGGGGTCGTCCTCTGCGGCTGTGAGCCTGTTGGCTCTGAAGTTTGTCATCTGCTGAACCCCCTGCCACATCCGCCTGGAGTCGTTGCTCAGGAGGCATTCCTCAATCTTCTCTCTGTGCTCTGCCTTGGCCGCTTTGATGCCGCGCTTTAGGTTGGCCCTGGTGGAGCTGTACAGCGGTGTGCGCTTCCCTGCGAAGAAGGCGTTGTCCCTCTCATTTATCAGTTTTTGGACCTTCCCAGTCATCCATGGCTTCGTGTTGGGGTAGACCCGGACCCGTTTGTCCACGGTGACTGAGTTGGTGCAGTTCACTATGTGGTTCAGAACCGACGACGTGTACTGTTCCAGGTCCTCATGCTCATATTCCTGCCATAGGGTGTCATTTAGGCAGATCTGCAGTGGAGCGGACCCTTCTGGCCAGGTTCTGACAGTCTTAGTGGTGGTGGGAGCACTTTTCCCCATTGTAGTGTATGCAGGAATCAGGAGGATTGACACATGGTCAGACATGCCTAGATGAGCTAGCGGACTAGCCTTGTAAGCACGTTTGATGTTGGTGTATACCTTATCCAGTGTTTTTTCTCCTCTCGTTGCGCATTTTACATGCTGGTAGAACTTGGGTAGTACTGCCTTCAGGTCGACATGATTAAAGTCCCCCGCTATGATGTGAATAGCCTGTGGATCAGTACTTTGTTGGCTACTAATGACGTCATATAGTCGCGCCAATGCTACTTAGGCAGCTCACCGTGCTTTTCTTCGGGACTGGGATGATAGTTGAGGTTTTCAGGCAGGGTGGGATGGTGGCCTGGGACAGGGACTGGTTGAAGATGTTGGTGAAAACCCCGGCCAGCTGGTCGGCGAATGTGTACTCGCATATCATGACATATCAGCCATGTTCTTCAGTCTGATATAGTTCTGTACACCAGACTGCCAGGTCAAGGCCTGCATCAGACCAAGCCTTCTCTGCAGGTTCTCAAAGTGTCCCTGGAGATGCTGATCTCCACATGGACTGTAGGTAGACTCCGAAACAAACTGGCCCAGTTCGTGTGGTGGGACTTTGAACCCACAGTCAGTTCCGCCAAACCTGTGGGTAACAGTTAACTGGCACACTAACTGTACTGTTTTCATTAAAACATTTTGTTATAAATGTATCATTGTATCAAATAATCATTTTTTAGAGAAAAGTATTTCAATTGAAAGCTACTCAGGCAACTACAGTTGATTGCATTTTAGACAATTAGAAGTACATGTGAGTACATGTGAAGTACATGTGAATTGTGAATGTAGAAGTACAAGAATGAAAAAAAAAATTTAATTGATAGAACCAAACCTGTGAGGCAGGTTGTACATGACATCTGGTTTCCCAGATGGACAACGAGACTGGTGAACAGGTCTGATGGTGTGTGTGTTCCACTTTTCCCTGCATTCATCAAGGTCCCGCTGTAGCACACCCATGAACACAAACCGCACTAGGCATGTGTGCTCATGACTGCCACTGAACAAATCTCTCTCCCTCAGGTCATTCATGAGGTCCATCCAGAATTGAGATCTGAAAAAACACTCAAATTAGAGATGTAGTTTGTTGTAGGTGATGCATTTCCATGTAATGGATTTAGAATTAGCATAATGATCATCAAACAACAGAAAACCTGCAGTGCCACAAAAGGTATTTACTAAATAGAAGGGGTCCCTCTGTGTTTTAAGGTGTTTCTGATCAGTTCAGTGGAATGGAAATCAATGCTCCAACAACTAGATGTACCACCAAGTAATCAGAACGAATGAAATTCCATGGGTATTTTAAGATATACTGTGTTCCCTACTAGGGGTGTAAGAAATATTTTAAAAGTTGAGGACACCTCTGTTTGCGGAAGTATGACCACCAGCTTTTGATTCGTTGGTTTGCTGTTGAGGAGCCATACATATGACTGGCAGCCCCAGCAAAGTCATCGGTGTGTGAAGATCTTAAGGCACACTGGATTGCCGCCATTGTGCCGTTTTCAGTGCCACAGTCCGTGCGAAGCTGCATTGGTATGACCTCACATTCTGAGACATAATGCAGGTAGTATTGAGCAATGACCCCAGGGTCATTGTTGCTTGCTCCACACACCAACCACAGCACTTTGCGGGAGTAGCCATCTATACAGCCACTAATGGCCAAACCGTATGGTTTTAATTTATCATAGCCATCCACATGCCAGACATGGTTTGGTCCATAGGAGCTGTAAACTCTCCTTACAAATCTTCGTCTTGCACGAAGTTGAACTCCTGACGGATCAAGCTCTCTCATCAAAGCCATGACTTTATCCCTACTCACTGTCAGAGAGTACTTCTGACGCAATGTCTGCCACATCGAACGGTAACCATAATGCTGGCCTGGTCCCTTCAGCTCTTCTTGTATGGCAGAACATACAGTAGCAACAGGAGAGTAATTTGTTTGCCTGCACAAAGAGAAACTTCTCAATTTGCTCTTCAGAGAGCGAAGGCTCATTTTAACATTGTGAGTCGTTGCCAGGAAATCCAAAATTTCATCGTAGCTGTAGCCATCATGGAAGTACTTTCGAATCAGATCCTCTTCTGTGGGGCTGTCTGATGCTGAGCCTGATAAACAAAAAGAAAGAAAAATATAATAAAGACAACATTTTCTGCTAGGACAAGCTGCAGCACATCATCTGATCTGCCTTCTCTTCAGGACTTCACTTATACGCCTTGAGTACCAGGTGAAGTGCAGGAAAGATTATGGCAGACCCCTCTGACCCTGAACACCATTTGTTTGAACCCCTTCCCTGCTAGTAAGAGGTTGAGGTCTATCAATACCAAAAGTTCAGGCCATAAGACCTGTTTCTACCCCATGGCAGTGGGACTCAAAAACACTCCCTATACCCAACTGTTTAATCATATGCATCGAGAAATTGTATACAATTATTATATAACTTACATTTCTAATAAATTAGTCTACAATCTAATCATGACCTCAATCTTACATTCAGGAAAGTAGGCTTCCATACTGAAAACTATTGCATTAGTATTCCCAAAGGTGTGTTGTACCCCATATTCTGCAAACAAACTCAAATGCAATCATCATGTCTACTCACTGTTACCTTCAGGTGCTGCCAAAAACTGTACATTTTTGCCACATGAGCCACAGAAGACTTGAACAGTCCCCAGATCTTGGCCACAGAAAGGACAAAACATGGCAGCCTGGAAGACAGGCATTGGTATGGTTTTGTGGTGATTCACATTAAGAGACATTCACCAAGAAGGGTTTGTACCTTTAAGAGTGGGGGTTAAAGGGGCAAGGGTTTCCGGTTCCGGAGGAAGTTATTGTTGTTGTCACTGAGAGTGTATGTTAGCATGTAGCAGAAAGTGAGAGAAGTAAACATCCTCGACTCCAACCTACGTCTGTCGTCTCTTTGTTGCAACTCCCACATTGGTGACCCCGACGTGATGTCGGAATGGGGACGAGGTCATTCACAATGCCCCGGAACACAGTTCTATGAGAGGCGGCCGACCAGGGAGCTGCAGCCTCTGGAAGAAACTCCCCAGGAACCCGCAGTGGCTGGCCATACACCAGCTCGGCGGACGAGGCCTGGAGATCCTCTTTGGGGGCAGAGCGAAGACCGAGCATGACCCACGGGAGGCGGTCCACCCAGCCACTGTCCATCAGGCTGGCCCGAAGAGCGGCCTTCATGTCCCGATGGAACCGCTCACAAAGTCCATTGCCCTGCGGGTGGTACGCCGTAGTGCGGTGGATCTTCACCCCCAGGTGCTCAGCAACCGTAGTCCAGAGCTCCGAGGTGAACTGGGGGCCCCTGTCGCTCGTGATGTCACCTGGTGTGCCAAAGCGGGCCACCCAGCACCCAATGAACGCCCGGGCCACCTCCGCTGCCGTAGTAGAGGCCAGGGGAACAGCTTCTGGCCACCTGGTGGTCCGGTCCACCATGGTGAGGAGGTAGGTATATCCGTGAGACGGGGGCAGGGGGCCTACCAGGTCCACATGCACGTGGTCAAAACGCCTCTCTGGCACCACAAACGGTGCCAAAGGGGCTTTGGTATGGCGGTGCACCTTAGCGCGCTGACATGCCACACACGAGCCAGCCCAGGTTCTAACGTCCCTCCGGAGGCCAGGCCAAACAAACTTAATCCCCACCAATTTAGCCGAGGCTTTCACCCCCGGGTGGGAAAGGCCGTGGATGGTGTTGAAAACCCTGCGCCGCCAGGCAGCCGGCACCATAGGACGTGGTTGGCCGGTGGAGACGTCGCAGAGGAGAGTGGCTTTGGCCGCGTAGAGGTTGGGGTAGGGGGCCGCCCCCGCCGCGGGTACAAAAAACCAAGATAACCATTAAAAGTCCAACTGAACAGGCAATCCATGAACAGTACTACAGTTAACGTGGCGGGGGGCGGATCAAGCGGCCGAAACGGCTGCGCTTTGCAGGAGGGGGATTAAGGGTGAGAACTGGAACTGGAGCTGGACTCTGTCCCTGTCCCAACCTCTGTCCCTGCCCCAGTCCCTTCCATGGCCCGGGCTCCAGCTCCAGTTCCAGTTCCAGTTCCAGCTCCAGTTCCAGTTCTCACCCTTAATCCCCCTCCTGCAAAGCGCAGCCGTTTCGGCCGCTTGATCCGCCCCCCGCCACGTTAACTGTAGTACTGTTCATGGATTGCCTGTTCAGTTGGACTTTTAATGGTTATCTTGGTTTTTTGTACCTTCTGGGTTGGTGAATTCTGGGGGGGCCTGTGTGGTGATTCACATTAAGAGACATTCACCAAGAAGGGTTTGTACCTTTAAGAGTGGGGGTTAAAGGGGCAAGGGTTTCCGGTTCCGGAGGAAGTTATTGTTGTTGTCACTGAGAGTCTATGTTAGCATGTAGCAGAAAGTGAGAGAAGTAAACATCCTCGACTCCAACCTACGTCTGTCGTCTCTTTGTTGCAACTCCCACAGTTTATTATTTAATATTAACACAATTATAGTATTAACATTAATACTAACACAATTATAGTATGGAACCCCAGCCAGGCTGATAACCCTCCGTCGCGGGAGGGGAGAGTGCCTCAGTCGGCTGTGAATTCCCAATAAAGAATCCCTCCACTGCACAAGCTTCTACGAACCCTTCGTAGGGTGTAGGGCATAGAATGAGCCCTTTGGTTTGAAATACAGCACATGTTATCTGCAGAAATAAATAAGAAATATAATATGTACCTTTTATGTCGCCTCTTCACTCCACAACCTCTTCAGAACTGCTTTTCGGAACTTCTTCAAAAACACGTCTCCGGTCCGTTCCACTTATCGTTCCCCCCCAGAACACTTCCGTTGTGAGAACACTTCCGTTGTGTTGTGAGAACACTTCCGTTGGGTTGTGAACTGAATTGCAGCGTTTTCTACACTTCCGTTGTGTTGTGAGAACACTTCCGTTGTGTTATGAACTGAATTGCAGCGTTTCTCTATATGCAGCGCGTTTCTCTATATGCAGCGCGTTTCGGTATTTGCAGCGCGTTTGCCCTTGTCGGTTTCTCTATATGCAGCGCGTTTCTCTATATGCAGCGCGTTTCGGTATTTGCAGCGCGTTTGCCCTTGTCGGCCACCATAGATTTAGGACAACAGTGCAACAACTTCGCGACTGAACTTTAGTAAAATTTACGGCGTCATATGCCATCAAAGGGAAAATTGGAAAAATGCATGACTTACAGATTTATTTTTATGACGTTCCGAAATCCGATGTGACAGGAACGCTGGAGAAACAGCCGCTGTCCACTGCATTAATTAACTACATGTCCTTGATGAGTCTCCCGCTCACTGCCCTCCATCAAAAATGGCACAGCCATCGCTAATATTACATAATAACAACTGCTCGGATTAGATTGTGTGTTGTTTTGGTATAATAAGTGCCGCAATACAACTATAGCGTCATATACCACCAAGGGGGGGAAATTTGCGACTATCATGCACATATCAGCCTAACTTTGTATAGATAATAATAATAATAATTCATTAAATGTATATAGCGCTTTTCCGAGGCTCAAAGACACTGACAATATAGGAGATACGGAAAACACAAAAACAACACGTAACATGGAACACAGAGTCAGCGAACGGGGAGGGGGGGGGGGTGGTAGGGACAGGGGGGGGGGGGGTGGTAGGGGTAGGGGAGGCTGTATGGGTATCAGGGGGGTGGCAGGGTTAGGGGAGATGGGTAGGGGAGGTTGTATGCGTGTCCAGGGGGGGGGCGAGGGTGGCCGGGATGGGGGAGATGGCTAGGGGTAGGGTGACCGAAGCCTTTGAGTTTTGAGGGTGGAACAGTGAGGGGAACAATGGATGAGGATCGGAGGGTACGGGTAGGGCGGTGGGGGAGAAGGAGGTCAGTCAGGTAAGGGGGGGCCAGGCTATGGAGGGCTTTGTATGTGAGGATGAGGACTTTGAATTGGATACGTTCTTTGATGGGGAGCCAGTGGAGAGAGTGGAGGACAGGAGTGATGTGGTCACGGGAGCGGGTGTTTGAGAGGAGGCGTGCAGCAGAGTTTTGGACCATCTGGAGTCTATGGAGGGAGCGGGAGGTGATGCCGGTGAGTAGGGAGTTGCAGTAGTCAAGGCGGGAGGAGTTGAAGGCGTGGATGAGGGATTCAGCAGCGGGCGGGGAGAGGCAGTGTCTGATTTTTGCAATGTTTCGGAGGTGGAAGTAGGATGTCTTGACAATAGAGCTGACATGGGGATCGAATGAGAGGGTGGGGTCCAGAATGAAGCCGAGGTTGCGAGCCAGGGGGGAGGGGGTGATGGTAGTGTCGTCAATGGTGAGTGTGATGGGTCCGGTTTTATTGAGGGTGGATTTGGTGCCGATGAGGATGACTTCGGTCTTTTCACTGTTGAGTTTGAGGAAGTTGTGTGTGAGCCAGGTTTTTATTGCTGAAATGCAGGTTTCGATGTGACTGAGGGGTGGGTTCTGGGTGGAGTTTGTGGTGATGTAAATCTGGGTGTCATCGGCGTAGCAGTGGAAGTCCAGGTTGAATTGGCGGATGATGTGACCCAGGGGGAGTGTGTAGCAGAGGAAGAGCAGGGGGCCGAGGATTGAGCCTTGTGGGACCCCCTGTGTGACAGAGGAGGAGGAGGAGGTGTGACCGGAGAGGGAGATGAACAAGACAACACTGTTGGTGAGGTAGGAGGTGAGCCAGTCCAGGGCGGTGCCCTCAACACCCAGTTGGCGCAGCCTTTGAAGGAGGATGGAGTGGGACACTGTGTCGAAGGCTGCGCTCAGGTCTAGTAGAACTAGGATGCTGAGGGCACCTGAGTCTGCGGAGGTGAGGAGATCGTTGATAACTTTGACCAGGGCTGTTTCAGTGCTGTGATGTGGGCGGAAGCCGGATTGAAGGGGTTCATATAGTTGGTTGGATTGGAGGTGGGAGTGAAGTTGGGCAGCGACAGCGCGCTCTAGGGTTTTGGAAAAGAATGGTAGGTTGGAGATGGGGCGGTAGTTGGAGAGGTTGGCTGGGTCAAGAGTGGGCTTTTTGAGAATGGGGGTGACAGCGTCAAAGTTTGTAGCTTGAGGGAACGTGGCCTTGGGATAGTGACTGATTGAAGAGGGCAGTGAGGTGGGGGATGAGGGCAGGGAGGCAGGCCTTGGTCAGGGTGGTAGGGAGGGGGTCGAGGGAGCAGGTGGTTGTTTTGGAGGCGGTGATGATAGTAGTGATGAGGGAGGAGTCAACAGGGGAGAAAGTAGTGAGAGGAGTAGGGGGAGGGTAAGCAGGGGGCGGGGGTGGTGGAGTTGGTGAGCTGTTGATGTGGGCGATCTTGCTGTTGAAGGCGTGGAGAAAGGAGTTGCAGAGATCAGGGGAGGAAGTTGTGTTGTCCGGGGGCTGGAGTAGTGTCTTGACAGTGGAGAAGAGGGTGCGGGGGTTTCGATTGGTGGTGTTGATGAGGGTGGAGTAGTAGGCAGATTTGGCAGCTTGGAGTGCGTCACGGTAGGAGGAGATATGTTGCTTGTAGGCTTCGGCATGGACAGTGAGGTGGGTTTTATTGTGGAGTCGTTCTAGTTGGCGGCCGGTCTGTATCATGGTGTGTAGTTCAGGGGTGTACCAGGGGGAGGAGGTGGTGAAGGAGACAGTGATGGTTTTCAAGGGGGGCAGTGAGTCAAGGGAGTCAGAGAGAATGGAGTTGAGCATGGTGGCATAGTCTTCCGGGTTGGTGGGAGTGGAGTCAGTGGGGAGGGCAGAGGATATGGACTGAGATAGAGTGAGTGGGTTGACAGATTTTATGTTACGGAAAGAGATGGTGCGTTTGATGGGGTGGCGCGGTAGGGGCAGGGGGGCAGAGAAGAGGATGCAGTGGTGGTCAGAGAGTGGGAATGGAAGAGGGTGGGGGTTGGATATGGGTAGGGAGGCAGAGCAGACAAGGTCGAGTGTGTGGCCTTTTACATGGGTGGGGAAGTTGATGTGCTGGGTGAGGTGGAAACAATCAAGGAGAGAGAGGAAGTCAGAGGTGAGGTTGGAGTTGGGTTGGTCGACATGGATATTAAAGTCACCGGTGAGTAAGAGACGGGTAGAAAGGGAAGAGACAATGGTGAGGAGTTCAGAGAGATCAGAAAGAAAGGAGGGGTGTGGCTTCGGTGGGCGGTAGAGTAGGAGTGCAGTTATGGAGTTGGGGAGTGAAAAGGCGAGGTATTCGAAGGATGACATGGGTGGGAGGTTGAGGTCCAGTACAGTGACAGTTAGGGTGTGTTTGTGGAGAGCAGCGAGACCACCCCCTCGCTTAGAGAGGCGGGGTTTAGCGATGTAGGTGTAATTAGGGGGGGTGGCCTGGTTGAGTGAGTAGTAGTCCGAGGGTTGTTGCCAGGTTTCAGTGAGGAGAAGTATGTCCAGGTTGTTGTCCAGTATCAGTTCAGATATGACAGGGGATTTGTTGGAGAGAGAGCGAGTGTTCAACAGTGCAAGGGAGATGGATGGGGGAGCAAGAGGGAGAGAGCGGAGGTTTGAGGGGTCAGCGGTGCGGTGTGTGGTGATGACAGGTGAGCGAGAGTTAGTCCAGAATGAGGGGATGTTTGTGCCTTCAGGGTGGTGTAGAGTCCGGTGTCGATGTTGCTGGGAGCCTCGGTGGATGTAGCGGCGGCGGCGGAGAATGCCTGCCTTGGTGGCGGCGGTGGCAGCAGCAGATGGTTATGGTTCAGTGAGTGAAGGTCAGTGGCAGTATAGGTGAGACGAGAGAAGGGCAGAGGGAGGTGGGGGGTAGGTGAGATGGGCAAGAGTCTAGGGCAAAACGATAGGAGCAGCAGGAGGGTGAAACCAAGTTGGAGATGAAACCAGAGTACAGGTGGGAGTAGTTCAGTGGATAGGTTGGGAGTGACTAGTAGTTGGTGGGCAGTGAGTTGTGTAAACATGGCAGTGAACCAGAGTGACAGCGTGGTGTTGTTGTTGTTGTTGTTGTCATTTGTATTGCTAGCTTGGGACTGAACCCACGCGGCCGGCCAGCCTAGCCGTGCCATGCCAGCGACCAAATCCCGCAGTAGTGAGTGAAGGTTGGGAAGGACTGACACTCACCTGCGGAGATGGCAACCCCCAAACTGGGGAGGGAGTGGTGGCTACCTCCCAGGACAAGGGTAGTAGCACAGCACAGCCAGGCTAGCGTTGTCTGAGAGCGGCGCGCAGCGGGTCGGTCAGCAACACAGAGCCGGGGGACAGGAACGATGGTGTCAAGAAGTGTGAATCCAGTGGGAGTTAGTGGTCCAGTGATGGGGTTAGTGGTGGCGGTGAATACTGTAGTCCGGTAGTGGAGGCAGTGAGAGGCGGGAGATGGCGGGGGGGGAAAGCAGCGGAGGTCGGTGAAAAAATTTAATGAAAATAAAGTGAAAATACTTGGAAAAGGAAATAAAGAAAATAAAAAGCGGAGACTTTTGGGGGAAGGCGGGCACACAAAACAAGGTAGACGTTGAAAACAAGAAACTATAGACACTTTAAGACGGGACACAAAAAGACGGGACAGAGAAACAGAAGTGGCAGTCGCAACGCGGACGCCAGCGGTGCTCTGAACCCGGAAAAGCAGCTACGGCAGACGCAACAGGACAAACGAGTGATAGACTACATGTCTATCACTCCACACATAACTCCAGATAACTTTACATTAAATATGTCTACCATCATCCTCTGTCAAACACCACAATTTATTTCTAAATAAACATGATTGTACAAATGTGAATCGTGCACCGAAGAATTTCTATGGGGAAGGCTGTGCTTGATGCTTTCCATTGGACTGACGCCGGGCAGAGGATGTGCTTGACGCTTTCCATTGGACTGAGGACTGTCACCCTGTGACAAACGCGCAGATATGAGTGCTCCGGTGTCCTGCTTTGGTAGTCTAATGGAAGTGATCAGGTAGGCTACCAGTCATCTACTGCTAAACCTGAGCACGCTGGACTGTGGAACTTTCTATGTTAAGCATAGGCACAAGCATAGGCACCTCGGCATAACAGCGATTTTTTCGTTATGCTTGTTGTAAAGAAAAGGTCTATAATGCATTGAAATGACAATTTCAATGCATTATATATGCATGGAAATATGTCAATGCGCGGCTGTCATGCACAAATCAGCTTGTAACGTTAGACACACAGCACATCGGCATAATAATGTTTTGTTGTTGTGCTTGTTATAAAGAAAAGGTCTATAATGCATTTAAATGAATGATATAACTCATTAATAATATTACATAATAACAACTGCTCTGATTAGATTGCGGGTGCCACTACATGGAAATAGTTCAAAGTGCATCATGTACAAGTCAGCCTAACGTTTGATAGATAACTTTACATATGTACCATCATCCGCTGTCAAACGGGGGTAGTGGTGGCGCTACCTAGAGCACGTTAGTCTTGTTCATTAGAACGTGCACATCCAATCATATCGCCAAGTGCTTTAGTGGTGTCCAATCATGTCGCCCGCATTTTAGTGGTTGCTTTAGTGCAGGCAATCAATGCTTTAGAATGCTTTAGTGGTGGTGGCCAATCATGTCTTTAGAATGCTTTTAGTGGTGGTGGCCAATCATGTTGCCCAAATGTTTTAGTGGTGGTGCACGTCATCATATGCAAACAACTCATGACATTTCGAACTGTCAGTCCATCGGTTTTGTCACCTTCAGCTTCACTGCATCCGTTTATGGTAAGTCCAGATACTGAGCTTGGCTTTATAAATTGTTTTTATCAACGGAATTGTTAATATAAATTAATACGGTGTTGTCAGTTCATAGCAACACTTTGCACCTCTCGTTTTTGACGAGAGACAGACGCGGTGATGCCCGCCGATAGATAGCTAGTTCTACGTTTGTTGAAAACGCAACAGGGCATAAAGACAACGATAATGAATTATCAGAGCTATCTTGTATTAGTTGAATGACTAATATCTCATGATGAAATATGTGGTTGTCACTGGTTTGCTGGCGAAATATTCATAACTTGGCTGTCATTGAGCTCAGCTGCGCGAGCCTTCATGTATTTATGTGCTGACGAGATCGGATATTAGAGATGTGATTGTATTAACAGTGCATATTAATGTGGAAAGATTTTGAACTGGCACATTTGTTGTGTGTGCCTGATGTGTAGTGGATCTATAAATAGTCTGTAAGTGTTACATTACGCATACTGTACTATGTCATACTGTATGTTGTGTGTAGAGCCTCTAACTTTGAGTCGTTTTGCTATTTGATTGATGACTTATTATTAATTATTATTATTAATATTTTCCTACTCATCCAAACGTTATTATTTGCTCTTTAAAGCTCAGGCATAGAGGCATAGGTATAGATCAGTCCCAGTGTATAGCCTTCACTGTACTGTGTATAGTGTACACTGTACTGTGTGCGGCCGTACCACCTTGTCAAGCCTGATCTCGTCAGATCTCAGAAGCTAAGCAGGGCTGGGCCTGGTTAGTAACCTGGATGGGAGTCCAAAGGGTGAAAGCCTGGTTGCCGTGGCACACATATACAGTATGTGGCTTGGGGTTGGCATGTTCCCCCCATGTCCACTAGGGGTCTCCTTCACCCCACATGGAAAGACATGCCAAAGTGAACACCCGTCCCTGACCACGATGGTGAAGAACGCTACTTGGTCCCCGGGGCGCCGGGCGTCGGTTCAAGCCGCGCCAAAAGGGCGACCGCTGCCCCTGGCTGCCAGTGGAGGAATGGCAGCCCGGATGGGTTACAAAGGCAGAGGACAATTTCCACCTGGCGACCCGCCGAAGATAGTGCATGTGCTTGTGTTTGTGTATGGAGGACCAAGTCTGACAAAATTAACAATAAATATATAGACACATAAATGAATGTATGAACAAATACACATACAAATACACACAGTATACCGCAATACATTTCTATATGTATTTATTCTTTTCCACATTTATTCTTTCTTTTCCACATTCATTCTTTCTTTTCCACATTGTTTTCCACATTCATTCTTTCTTTTCCACATTGTTTTCCACATTCATTCTTTCTTTTCCACATTGTTTTCCACATTGTTTTCCACATTCATTCTTTCTTTTCCACATTCAAGCTTTCATTCTTTCCCCGATTATCAGTAATGTATGCAAATATAGGGGCGTGTCTTGCATGTGGTCCTCGCCCCACGCATTTTCATTGGTTGATGCCCCACGCATTTTCATTGGTTGATACCGCGCGTGACGTGGTAAAAGCGACAAAGTTGACATTGTTAACATACTGTGTTCAAAACGGTGAAGAACACGTTCAAAACAAAATGATTTGGTGCATTTTTGCAGTAATCATATTCCTATCATATATGACAGAAAGCTCACAATAAACTGTTTTTTTGCACAGTGTTTGAGTGACTGTTATTTTGCACTCTATTGACACTCTTCAGTTCCAGCACCTCAGCAAAGTCTGATAATGGATGAGCGGTGGTATTTTCACTATTTGCAGTAATCATATTGACATGTCTAGAAAATATTAGCAGAATATATACAATGAAATGAAATAGACTAGATGCATTGCCTGGCAAGACATTAGATGTGACCATTTCTTAATGTTCTTGCTCTGTACAGAAAGTATGCAGCAAGCAACTTCAAAAAGTACATTTGAGGTACACACACTGTCACATTCTGTGCTTCATGTGTTGTGTAGACAGGCATACCCATGCACATACAATTGTAGCCAGTGTTATTTCAGAATTATTTGAGATTTTTCAGACATAATACTGTATTTCGACAGTGAAAACAGTGTACATTCCGTCCGTGTTTTGTGATTCAGCATTTGCAGACATTTTTAAGAGATGTATTTCATAGCTATTGGCGAAAACAATCTTAGTTTGGTTCTTTCATTTCTATTCTTGTTCATCACCTGTATTTTCTTTACAGCTTTGATTATTTTTTTTGTGATCAATTTTTTATTATTATTTCAGGGAGTAAAACAAGGGGAGTGGTAACATACAAATAAACAAAGGAGAAAATAGAATAACAAAAATACGGTTTACCAGTACAAATACAAAATGCGCATAAACCTTTCAACCCTCCCCTTCCCTTCCCAATCTCCCTTTACCCCAGTAGTTCCCCACCTACCCCTCCTCCCACAAATGTCCCTCCCGCCAGATACCTCCCACCCACCCGCCCAATCACAACCCCCCCGCCACCCACCCCCCCCTATCACAGCCCCCCGCCCACCACCCCCCACCCAATCACAGCCCCCCGCCCCCTACAGGACCCTATGGAAGGAGCAAATCGATTAGTCTATAGTAGTGTCTTGAGGATGGTTATAGTTTGGTCCCAGCATGAAACATTGTCCGAAATTGCATGATGCCTGTTGGCTATCCAGTGTTCCATGCTGGCTATATCTATGAAGTCTAATATCCACCTCTGCGTGGTCAAGAAATGGGGTGACTTCCACCTGCAAGCTATAAGCCTTTTGGCTGCTGTAAGGTCGGCCAGCCAGATGCGTCTTTGTTTGATGTTTAGATCAAGGTTTGAACTGTCATTTAGCAATAGAACTACTGGTGAGTGTGGAATGTGTTTGGACAGGATCAGGGACAATGCATCACAAACTGTCCTCCAGAAATCAGCCACTCCCGGGCATTCCCATACCATATGAAAAAAGGTGCCAACTGTATTTCGGGTGCAAAGAGTACAGTTAGGTGAAGGTATGGTCTTTATTTTATGTAGCAGATATGGAGTGAAGTATGTCCTATGAGTAAAATTGAAATGGATAGCCTGGTGGTTGGGATTTCTGGAGGAAAGGGATATGTTTTGCCAAATTAATTGCCAATTTAAGTTATTGTGTGATAAAGTATCTTTCCACACTCTGTCAATGTGTAATGGTTTTAAAGAAGCCTTAACCAGGATGGAGTAAAGAGCTGAGACCTGACCCCTGGGTCTGGTGAATGCTATGTGAAATGGATGTATGTCTAATGAGCTATTCCAGGTTACCCCGTATGTGCGCATAGCTGTACGTAATTGAAGGTAGAAAAAAAAGGACGTACCCGGTAAATTAAAGTTTCTCTGAATGTCTTGGAATGAGCGGAGACCCTCAGCCCCAAATAAATCTGAGAATGTGTGAACTCCCTTGTCACTCCACTGGGGAAATGAGATTGGGCGGCCTCCCAACTGTAGAATTGAATTTTTAAATATAGGCGAATGGAGGTACCAGTTGGTTGAGATTTTGCAGAACTTTTCTGCGCATCGCCAAACTGAGATTAATTCAGTGATGATGGAGCCGAATTTCAATTTGGACTGTTTAATAGAAATGTTAGAGTATATTACATCTTGTAACCTATGAGGATGGACAATGTTTTCCTCTAAGGGGCGCCAAGAAACACGAGCAGCCGGATCAAACCATGTGGAGAGAGGACGCAGCACAAAGGACCAATAATACCATTCGAAGTTTGGTAGCCCCAATCCCCCTTCGTTTTTTAGCCTCTGGAGGGTTGAGAATTTGAGTCTGGGCTTCTTCCCCCTCCATATAAGCAGCACGGTGAGCTGCCTAAACGACTACCGCCCGGTGGCACTCACACCAATCATCATGAAGTGCTTCGAGAAACTAGTCCGGGCCCACATACTCACACGCCTCCCGCCCAACCTGGATCCATACCAGTTCGCCTACAGAGCCCACAGGTCCACAGAGGACGCCATCGCGACGACTCTCCACGCCACTCTATCCCACCTGGAGAGGGGAAACAGCTACGCGAGACTGCTCTTCGTGGACTTCAGCTCCACCTTCAACACCATCCTTCCAGACAGGCTAGTGACCAAACTACTAGACCTGGGTCTATCACACTCTATATGTGCGTGGATCAAGGACTTCCTGACCGACCGCCCCCAGAGGGTGCGGGTGGGCCCCCACACCTCCACAGCCCTCAGCCTCAGCACTGGGTCCCCCCAGGGCTGCGTGCTAAGCCCCATCCTCTACAACCTCTACACCTACGACTTCACCCCCGTCCACCCCAGCAACTACATCGTAAAGTTTGCAGACGACACCACCGTGGTGGGATGTATCTCGGGGGGGGGACGAGGCGGCGTACAGGGATGAGGTAGAGCAACTGAGCAAGCTGTGCAAGGTTAACAACCTGCTGCTGAACAAGTCAAAGACCCAGGAAATCATCGTAGACTTCAGGAGGAAAAAGTCCAAGATCCAGCCCCTGCTCATCGACGGAGAGAGCGTGGAGAGAGTCTCAACCCTCCGATTCCTGGGACATCACATGCGGGATGACCTGACCTGGAAGTACAACACAAAAGGCACCATCAAGAGGGCACAACAGCGGCTATACACCCTGAGATGCCTCAGGAAGGAACACAGCAAGCAGGAGATACTGGTGACCTTTTACCGCGGCGCAGTGGAGAGCATCCTCACCTACGGCATCTGCAACTGGTTCTCCAGCTGCACAACAGCGGAGAGAAATGCGCTACAGAGAGTAGTGAGAACAGCACAGAAGATCACCGGCGCCCCCCTCCCCTCTCTGGAAGAGCTGTACAACACACGCTGTCTCAGGAAGGCCTCAAAGATCTCCAGGGACCCGACCCACCCTGGGCACGTACACTTTACCAGGCTGCCCTCGAAAAGGAGGTTCAGGACCCTGGCCGCTAAGACAAACAGACTGAAGAACTGCTTCTACCACAGGGCCGTCCAGGCCCTGAACACAGCAAAGACCTAAGTTCTGGGCCCTGGACAGTCTGGACGGATTGTATGGCAGCTGCTGGACTGAAAAAATCAGGTGTAGTGCTGAGGCACAAGCATGTACATTTCAAGCCTGCAAACTGTGACACTTTAAATAATGTGAAAAAATACTATTGTGCAATATGACAACCCTAGTCGACTATCTGTACAGTATAGTACAGTGGATTGTGTACATAGCCTTTATTTATGTAAACCAGCTCCTTCCCTTCTTGTGATTTTTTTTTTAAAGTTTTTTTTTTTTTTTCCTTTCCTAACACCAGGGGAGCCACCCCTCCTAAATTTCGTTGTTTGGTACCTGTACTGTAGCAATGACAATAAAGTCCATTCATTCATTTGTGGTGATTCACATTAAGAGACATTCACCAAGAAGGGTTTGTACCTTTAAGAGTGGGGGTTAAAGGGGCAAGGGTTTCCGGTTCCGGGTGAAGTGATTGTGGTTGTCACTGAGAGTGTATGTTAGCATGTAGCAGAAAGGAGTGAAGTAAACATCCTCGACTCCAACCTACGTCTGTCGTCTCTTTGTTGCACTTCCCACATTGGTGACCCTGACGAAAGCGAACGAGATGTCTGTCAACGAGAACGCCGGTAACGCCGCCGCGTTGCCCATAGCGCCCGCACCGGACTATGCTAACATATACGCTGCAACCGTCAAGCTGCCCGACTTTTGGCAGCAGAACCCACGGCCGTGGTTTCACCACATAGAAGCCCAATTCCGGCTGAGAGGGATAACGCAGGATGGGACTAAATATTTCCATGTGGTGTCTGCGTTAGATGCCTCGACAACGGCACGCGCGATGATGCTGTTAGAGGATCCACCGGCTGTCGGCATGTACGGTGCATTGAAGACATTCCTGCTGAAACTTTATGAGCTGTCAGAATTAGAGAAAGCAGACCGCCTGCTGTCACTCAATGGCCTCGGCGACGGCAAACCGTCGGAGTTGATGGAGAGAATGTTGTCTGTGCTGGGATCAGCTGATCCCTCGTTCTTGTTTACACACATTTTCCTGCGGCAGCTCCCGGCGCCTGTGCGCACAGCACTGGCCAGTTCCCCCCTCTCCTCCACCAAGGATTATCGTTCTCTGGCTGCGGAGGCCGACAGGGTGTACCTCGCTAACCGGCAGCAGTTTATCCATGCGCTGCTGCCCCACCCAGACCACTTGACCCCACCTCCACCCCTGGAGGACTATACAGACACCGCGGCCGCGGTGACGGCCCGCCGCCAAGCCGACGACGGGCTCTGTTACTACCATGCAAGGTTTGGGTCCAAGGCCAAGCAGTGTCGCAAGCCATGCAGTTTCAGGGTACAGGGAAACGCCAGGGCCGGCGCTCATTAGCGGCTATGGGCGCCGGCCGTGACTGCAAGCTGTTGTTCGTCGCCGACTCCTTATCTGGCCGGCGGTTGCTGGTCGACTCAGGCGCTCAACGCAGCATCCTGCCAGCGCAGGCAGTGGACACCATGGCCGGCGGACACGGCCCCCAGATGGACGCCGCTAATGGCACACCCATACGAACATTTGGCATCAGGTATGTGGAAGTGTGTTTTGGCGGGCGCCGTTTCGGCTGGGACTTTGTTATGGCTGCTGTATCCACGCCACTTCTGGGCGCGGACTTCCTCTGTGCTTTTAACCTGCTGGTGGATATTAAGAACTGTCGCCTGATCGATGCCCTCTCTTTTGCTTCGTACCCCTGTACGCTGGGGGGGGCGGGAGCGCTTTGCCTGGCAAACACGCTGGCCACCGGGGATCCATATCAACGCCTGCTCGCCGGTTTCCCTGACCTCACTACACCCACGTTCTCAGCGGAGGTGGCTAAGCACGGCGTAGAGCACCATATCACCACCGTGGGCCCCCCAGTCTATGCCCGGGCCCGACGCCTCGACGCGGCCAAGCTTGCAATCGCCAGAGGGGAGTTTTCGACCATGGAGCGACTCGGCATCGTGCGCCGCTCAAAGAGCCCGTGGGCTTCCCCCCTACATATGGTGACTAAGGCCGACGGGGGTTGGCGCCCCTGCGGCGATTTCCGTCGCCTGAATAACGCCACAACCCCCGACCGGTACCCCGTTCCACACATACAGGACTTCTCTGCCCACCTGGCGGGGGCCGTCATTTTTTCCAAGGTGGACCTGGTGCGCGGGTACCACCAGGTGCCGGTCCATCCGCAGGATGTGCCAAAGACGGCTGTCATCACACCCTTTGGACTTTTCGAGTTTCTGCGAATGCCTTTTGGCCTCAAAGGGGCGGCGCAGACGTTTCAGCGCCTGATGGACTCTGTGCTCCGAGACATGCCATTCATGTTTGTTTACCTGGATGACATTCTGGTGGCCAGCGCGTCCATGGAGGAGCACATGACACATCTCCGGCAGTTGTTTGAGCGGCTCAGGGCCCACGGCCTCATTGTAAACCCAGCCAAGTGCCAGTTCGGGCAGTCATCCATCACCTTCCTCGGACACCATGTCGCTCCGCAGGGAGCCGCCCCTCTTCCCGCCAGAGTGGAGGCCATCACCAGTTTCCCCCGTCCCCGCACGATACAGTCTCTACAAGAGTTCCTGGGCATGGTGAATTTTTACAACCGTTTTATTCCCCATGCCGCCCACCTCATGCGTCCCTTGTACGAGACCCTGCGGGGAAAAGGGCCCAAGGACGTGTTGGACTGGTCCCCGGAGATGGACAAGGCTTTCGGGGCTGCTAAGAACGCGCTGGCTAACGCTGCTCTACTGGCGCACCCGTCTCCCACAGCCCCGGTCGCCCTCACGACGGACGCCTCTGACTATGCAGTGGGGGCGGTGTGCGAGCAGTGGGTGAACGGGGCTTGGCAGCCGCTGGCCTTCTTCAGCAAACAGCTCCGCGACAACGAGCGCAAGTACAGCACCTTTGACAGGGAACTGCTGGGTCTTTTCCTGGCCACCAGACACTTTAGATTCCTGTTAGAGGGCCGCCAGTTCACCGCCTTCGTGGACCACAAGCCACTGACATTCTCCATGGCCAAGACCTCGGAGCCATGGTCTGGGCGTCAGCAGCGTCAGCTCTCGGCGATCTCCGAGTTCACCACGGACATCCAGCACTTGGCGGGCAAGGACAACTTCGTCGCCGACTGCCTCTCACGGGCGGTCGTCGGGTCTGTTCACTTAGGACTCGACTATGCCGCCATGGCGGCGGACCAAGCCGCAGACTCTGACATTCAGGCCTACCGGGTCGCTCCTACTGCACTGCAGCTGGAGGACGTGGTGTTCGACGCGGCCAAAGCCACTCTCCTCTGCGACGTCTCCACCGGCCAACCACGTCCTATGGTGCCGGCTGCCTGGCGGCGCAGGGTTTTCAACACCATCCACGGCCTTTCCCACCCGGGGGTGAAAGCCTCGGCTAAATTGGTGGGGATTAAGTTTGTTTGGCCTGGCCTCCGGAGGGACGTTAGAACCTGGGCTGGCTCGTGTGTGGCATGTCAGCGCGCTAAGGTGCACCGCCATACCAAAGCCCCTTTGGCACCGTTTGTGGTGCCAGAGAGGCGTTTTGACCACGTGCATGTGGACCTGGTAGGCCCCCTGCCCCCGTCTCACGGATATACCTACCTCCTCACCATGGTGGACCGGACCACCAGGTGGCCAGAAGCTGTTCCCCTGGCCTCTACTACGGCAGCGGAGGTGGCCCGGGCGTTCATTGGGTGCTGGGTGGCCCGCTTTGGCACACCAGGTGACATCACGAGCGACAGGGGCCCCCAGTTCACCTCGGAGCTCTGGACTACGGTTGCTGAGCACCTGGGGGTGAAGATCCACCGCACTACGGCGTACCACCCGCAGGGCAATGGACTTTGTGAGCGGTTCCATCGGGACATGAAGGCCGCTCTTCGGGCCAGCCTGATGGACAGTGGCTGGGTGGACCGCCTCCCGTGGGTCATGCTCGGTCTTCGCTCTGCCCCCAAAGAGGATCTCCAGGCCTCGTCCGCCGAGCTGGTGTATGGCCAGCCACTGCGGGTTCCTGGGGAGTTTCTTCCAGAGGCTGCAGCTCCCTGGTCGGCCGCCTCTCATAGAACTGTGTTCCGGGGCATTGTGAATGACCTCGTCCCCATTCCGACATCACGTCACTGCCTCCCCCAGTCCTACGTCCCCAGGGACCTGCCGTTGGCTAAGTACGTTTTCATCCGACACGACAGCCATCGGGCTCCACTGCGGCCCCCCTACGACGGGCCCTTCCGTGTCCTGGAGGCGGGCGCTAAGCACTTTGTGGTGGACATGGGGGGCAGGTCAGAGCGGGTCGCTATAGACCGTCTCAAGCCTGCTCACTTGAACATTGACGAGCCAGTTCAGTTGGCCCTACCCCCGCGGCGGGGGCGGCCCCCTACCCCAACCTCTGTCCCTACCCCAACCTCTGTCCCTACCCCGACCTCTGTCCCTGTCCCAACCTCTGTCCCTGCCCCAGTCCCAGTTCCAGTTCCAGCTCCAGTTCCAGTTCTCACCCTTAATCCCCCTCCTGCAAAGCGCAGCCGTTTCGGCCGCTTGATCCGCCCCCCGCCACGTTAACTGTAGTACTGTTCATGGATTGCCTGTTCAGTTGGACTTTTAATGGTTATCTTGGTTTTTTGTACCTTCTGGGTTGGTGAATTCTGGGGGGGCCTGTGTGGTGATTCACATTAAGAGACATTCACCAAGAAGGGTTTGTACCTTTAAGAGTGGGGGTTAAAGGGGCAAGGGTTTCCGGTTCCGGGTGAAGTGATTGTGGTTGTCACTGAGAGTGTATGTTAGCATGTAGCAGAAAGGAGTGAAGTAAACATCCTCGACTCCAACCTACGTCTGTCGTCTCTTTGTTGCACTTCCCACACATTCATATAAAATGAGAAGAGATAGAGTGTAATTTCTTCCAATAACCACTTGGTGGGGCTAGAGAGAGCATGGAACTAAAAAAGTTTATTCGTGGAAGAATATTCATTTTAATAACTGAGATACGAGAATGAAATGTGAGGGGTGAAGTTTTCCACCTTTGTAGATCAGAATCTACCTCCTTCAGCACATTCTTATAATTAATTGATACGATAGTTATGGAGATAGACTCCAGTTCTATGAGTGGAGCGGAGCCCCATAGGGGAGCTCTGCTCCTATTGGTTTACCCGCTACCTAAAGTAGCCAATGACTGAATTTTTCAATGCCTGCGCCCGCCTGGGGTGCTATATAAAGGGGTGTACTTCGCTCCATCATTCTCCCAAACATACAAAACAGCCGGGTTTGAACGAGTCGAAGTGGGCCAGCAGCCCTATGGGGCTCCGCTCCACTCATAGAACTGGAGTCTATCTCCATAACTATCGTTCTATATCGTGGAGCTCCGCCCCATAGGGGAGCTCTGCTCCTATTGGTTTAGGCGGAGCGAGCGAGGCCAAATGTACCCCCACTGAGACTATTAATCCGAAAACAATCTCAGCGGCACCCGGAGCTGACCACTGATGTTGGTTCAAGACAACCTTAAAAAGTTGGCCCAACCCACACGAGTCTGCTCCACTGATCTAGCCCCTACGTGAGCACGCAGGGTCGTAGATCTAACGGAACATGTCCTGGAGGAGGGTCCCCTCCCCAGGCACATCCGTAATCATCCTGACAGCACTTGAATAGCATCCCCAACCAGGGTAATCCAAGTGCCATCCCCACTACATCAGTCCTCAGCAAACTGAGGACAGAGTGAGAAAAGGATGAGGAAGAAATATCACTTACCTAACCCTTACGTTGGGTTGTTGATCTAACAGACATGTCCTGGAGGAGGGTCCCCTCCCCAGGCACATCCGTATTCATCCTGACAGCACTTGAATAGAATCCCCATGACCAGGGTAATCCAAGTGCCCTTCCCACAACATCAGTCATCAGCAAAACTGAGGACAGAATGAGAAAGGATTGAGGAAGAATATCACTGACCTAACCCTTACGTGAGCACGTAGGGTTGTAGATCTAACGGAACATGTCCTGGAGGAGGGTCCCCTCCCCAGGCACATCCGTAATCATCCTGACAGCACTTGAATAGAATCCCCAACCAGGGTAATCCAAGTGCTTTCCCCACTACATCAGTCATCAGCAAAACTGAGGACAGAATGAGAAAAGGATGCGGAAGAAATATCACTGATCTAACCCTTACGTGAGCACGTAGGGTTGTTGATCTAACGGAACATGTCCTGGAGGAGGGTCCCCTCCCCAGGCACATCCGTATTCATCCTGACAGCACTTGAATAGAATCCCCATGACCAGGGTAATCCAAGTGCCTTCCCCACTACATCAGTCATCAGCAAAACTGAGGACAGAATGAGAAAATGATGAGGAAGAAATATCTTTCAAGTAATACCGTACAAAAGGTGATGGCGACGACCAAGACGCCGCCTCACATATCTCCTCCACTCCCACTCCCCTGAGAATGGCCACTGATGTGGCCATGCCCCTGGTGGAATGAGCCCGAATACCAGTCGGCACGGGCTGCCCCTTCGATTCGTATGCGAGGCTAATAGCCTCGCAAATCCAATGGGACAGCCTCTGCTTCGAGAGTGGTGCCCCGGCTTTCTGTCCGCCGTAGCAGATCAGAAGCTGGGGAGAAGATCTCAGTCCTGCCGTGCGCTTCACATATTGTGCCAACGCGCGCACCGGACATAGACAATGTAAACGCCTCTCCCTCTCTCCGTCGTGAGGAGGAGGAAAAAAGGCGCTCAGAGCACAGCTCTGAACCCTAAACCCACGATTAACCTTAGGGATAAAAGCCGGGTTAGGGCGTAACACAGCTTTTGTTTCGTCATCAGATATGATCAAACAATCTGCCCGTGTCGAGAGAGCACATAAATCACTCACTCGCTTAGCCGTAGTCAAGGCGAGGAGTAGACTCGTCTTGAGAGACAATAAACGCAACGACACAGTGTCAATGGGTTCGAATGGGGGCACGCACAGCGCCTCTAGCACAATCGACAGGTCCCATTTTGGCATTAGAGTCCTATGAGGGCGTCTAAGCCTACACACTCCAGTCAAAAAACGCTTAACCAGCGAATGACTGAACAGTGTCGTTGTCGCAAAACCCTCATGACAAGCTGAGATGGCAGCCGCGTAAACTTTAATAGTTCCCGCCGCCAATCCCTTGTCAAACAGCGACTGTAAGAAGCACAAGAACGTTTCGACCCGACAGCAGACTGGGTCAACGTCCTGTCCCTCACACCACTGTGTAAACACTCGCCAGCGCGCCGCATATCCCTTTGCAGTGGATTGCGCGTGCGCACTCTGAATGGTCTGAATGACCGCGTCTGTCAGACCCCTGCGTTCTAACAAATCCCTCTCAACCGGGGCAAAATGAAGTAGCGTTAACTTCACCGCCTCGAGTTCCAGCAGGTTGATGTGACGCGTCTCTAACGGTCCCCATCTTCCTGCCACCGAACCTGCCTGACACACTCCTCCCCACCCAGTCAACGACGCGTCCGTGAAGACTGGGTAGTGGGATGCCGGTCTGCCCATGGCGACTCCGCCATGGCGACTCTCCAGTAGCTCAGGTCGGTCTTGACCGATCTCGGTATTACAATCAACTTGCGACGGTGTCTCACTGGATCCAGTCGCAGTCGTGCGAACCACCTCTGCAGTCTGCGCATGTGTAATAGGCCTAAGGGGACCACTACATGGGCTGCAGACATCAGTCCTAGTAAGGACATCATTGACAGAGCGGTGATTGTATTTGTCACTCGACACACCCGGAAAGCTGACGTCAGTGTCGCTCTCCGTGGTGCCGATAAACTGGCCCTCATCTTGGCAGTATCCAACTGAATGCCTAGATAGGGAAACTGTTGAGCCGGCCACGGAGCACTCTTTGTCCAGTTGACAGCTAACCCCAGCTGAGTGAGGTGCTGCACCAGTGAGGTTGCGTCCCGAATGGCTCGATTTGGGCATTGGGCCAAGACCAGTAGGTCGTCGACATATGCTAATATGCATATCCCGTTTCGCCTCAGTGGTTCGAGTGCTGTCTGCACGCATTTGGAGAAAGTTCGAGGAGCAAGCGCGTACCCGAAGGGCAGGCGCGTGTACTCGTAAACCTTCCCTTGGAAGGCAAAACGTAGAAATTTCCTGTGCCTCTCTGTGATTGGCACATGAAAATACGCGTCCCTCAGGTCTATGCTGATTCCGTAGTCGCCTTTCTGTATACAAGACAGAAGGCGCCTCGTCGTCAACATACGAAAGGGGCGTTTCGCCACTCTCTCGTTGAGGACCCTTAAATCTAGTATGGGTCTCATGCCTCCGGATTTCTTTGGGACAAGGAAATACGGGGAGTACTACCCCATGTCCCACTGGTCCCTCGGAACCATTGTCACTGCACCCTTTGTTAGGAGATTCGTAATCTCCTCCTGGAGCGCACGTGTTTTTATCGGGCAGGACAAAACAGTCTCTCTCACGCCCCTGAAGGGCGGAGGAGGCTGAATGAACTGTAGTGCATATCCCCTCCTCAATGTCCTGTCCAGCCAGCCCGACAGAATACCTGCCCCTTCTAGCCATTCTGCATAACGCAACGACAGCGGCTGGGCCGTCTGTTGTGGTGCAGTCGACAGAAAAAGCTTGAATTTCTGTATGACCCCAGCCGCCGCTGCACACCGAGGAGGTGGCACAGCCCAAGGTGGGGTCATTTCGAAAGGGATGGGCTGCCGTCTGTAAAGAGTGTTTGCTATGTGTAACAATGCCCTTTATTGACGCAGGTTTATTATGCCTGATAATCAAAGAACCGGCCGCACGCTCATGAGCTGGGCCAGATCCTGATAGACATGGAGGGGTTATTGATGTAAATAACGGTCCCTCTATACGGCTACAGACAGGGGTGTTTAACCCCGTTTGTGTCGTGATAGGGGTAAGTCTGTTAGGCAGAGAGCTGGCACGCTGGGCCAGTCTCCGCTTCGTTTCTAACCGGTAGCGATTGGACCACGCTCCGACAAGGCAGGCGGGTCTCCGCTCCGGTAGATACCATGGGAAAATCACCTTTACTGAAAAAGTAAGGTGGGGATTTTCCTTCTTTTACCTCTTTATGAGGTAGCAGCCATGAAGAGGAAACCGGTGGTGGGGTCATTACCGACCCCTCCGCCAGTGAAACCGGGCCACGCTGCCGTGGGGGGCCGTAGCGGGCCCTCCCAGTGGTCAGCGGCGGGGGCTGGGGATGCCGATTGGGGCATGGCTCCGTCTGTAGAGGTGGAGCCAGTGCCGCATCACACCGAAACCTCCGTTTCGCAGCCGTTGACGGTCTAGTCGTCACCACGGCGGAAGAAGAAGAGGTGGAGGGTCGCTGGAGGGGGAGGTGGCTGGCAAGGTGCCTCTTAGCCTCCTCCATCGCGGCCAGGCGCACCGTCAAGGTGTCCATGGCGGGACCGAATAGCCCTTGTCTCTCTATTGGAGCATTCAGTAGGGCCATCCGGTCCGCCCCGGTCATGGTGGTGAGAGACAGCCACATCTGTCGCTGCTGCACCACCGCGTTTGCCATCAGGCGACCCCCACAAACCGCGACGCCCTGGGCCAGGTACATCGTCGCGGCACTGAGCTTGCTCAGAAGCACCGCCTCCGCTGCAGACAAACCGTTGGGTCGGTCTGTGGTGATTTTCGCAATGGCGGCGTTAAACACGGCGATGTTATTCGCCGCTGCCGCCGCCTGCGCACCGAGAGCGTAGCTCTTGTCTACCAGGGTGGCGTTAAACCTGTCACGCTGGTTGGGCGGCATAGGTTTTTTAGGCACCGACCAGGCGCTGGACCCCGGTACCAAGTAGGCGGCTAGCGCTGGTTCGAGCGGCGGGGAGCCGTTGGTCATCCCCTCCGCGAGCCCCTCCACTCTGGTAAAGGGCAAGAACGCCTTCACCGGCGCCCTGCCTGTGAGTGGTTCTCCCCACTTGTCCTCCACGAACTTATCTAAGCCCGGGAGGACAGCGTTAGGAGGTTGGTCCTGTCGCTTCGCCCTTTTCCCGTAAAACAGGTCCTTCTCCCAGAAGGACTCCGTTGGGGGAGGGGAGGCGGGACGGGGAATTGCCAACACGCCTGCCGCAGCTTCCAGGAGGCCCTGGAAGTCGTGGTGGAGTGATGGGAGGGCGAGGGCGGGGAGCACGTGCTCTACCTGCCGCTCGCTCTCATCAGAGCTTTCTGATTCTGACACCGGCACCGACCACTCAGCTGGGTGAGGGCGGCGTGATGTCAGGGCCGGCTGAGCGGGCGGGACCATCCCTACTTGGGGAGGTGCCTGCCCAGAACGCCGTTCTTGCTTGTCCTCCGCTGCTAGAAAATCGCAGCGGCAGGTGTCCCGGAGGAACTTCTTCGTGGTCGGCGGCGGACGATCCATCGCTGAAGGGAAAAGTCTCCTCCGCTGAAAAGTGTCCTCCGCTGCTTGGAAGTCGCAGCGGCAGGCGTCCCGGAGGAACTTCTCCATAGGCGGCGGACGATCCATCTTGAAGGGAAAAGTCTGGCGGGTCCTCCAGTCTTAGTAGTCGTCCTTCTCAGTCTTCAGATATAAACCCGTGCTGAACTTTTTGGGAGAATGATGGAGCGAAGTACACCCCTTTATATAGCACCCCAGGCGGGCGCAGGCATTGAAAAATTCAGTCATTGGCTACTTTAGGTAGCGGGTAAACCAATAGGAGCAGAGCTCCCCTATGGGGCGGAGCTCCACGATATAGAACTGTGTTTGAAATTGAGGGGTAGATAGTGATACCTAGATATTTAATATTCTGGACCACTGGGATGTTTAGTGAGATATCTAACTGTCTAGCTGAGGCATTCAGTGGCAATAGAACAGCTTTGATTATACAGTTTTTCTCAATTGCTAAAACACATTTCACAAAACTTCCCTCCATTTTCCCAAAACTCTAAACACAACACACTTTTCTAAAGCTACATAAGCAAAACCACACCTTCTCTCTTCAAAACTCAAACTTTCACACCAAAACAGCTGCTCAAAGCCTGCAAAAATGTAAACACTATATGCATCATTACAGACTACAACAAAACAACTGAAAACACAATGTTCAGTGTGTGAGAATGTTCTTTTTTTTCACAACTGCCAAAGCACATTTTTAGAAACCTTACAGTATCTGTTCTCAGAATATATCACTGTAGAGTATTGGGCATTCATAGATGTGTGTGTGTTTCATATGAACAATATGTAAATCTACAGAAAATACAGTATGTATGTTACGGTACATGTGGGAATATGGTACATGTGGGAAAACTAGGGTTAGGGTTAGGTGCTAGGGTGACTTGGTACATGCTGGCATGTCTAACCCTAACCTTAACCCTAACCCTACCCCTAATCCTAACCCTAACCTTAACCCTAGCACCCTAGCACCTAACCCTAACCCTAGTTTTCCCACATGTACCATAACATGTACACTACTGTACTGTATCACAACTCAATGCAAACACTACAGAGGATCCATTACACACAACAATACTCACTGAAAACAATGTTCAGGGTGTGATGTTTTTTTATTTTATTTATGGAACTATACCACACACACACACACACACGCGTGCACACACACACACACACACACACACACACACACACACCACAATCATTTGCAACAAGTGTCTTAAATTTTGAGTCGTTATGTTTAATGAATGAAGCCAGGTGTGTTCATTGTGTTCAAATTTTGCTGACTGTGGCAAGCATTTTGCATCACATGAGCTTTTTGCAACTTGTGTTTTAGCAAGACAAAATGTGTTTAGACTTATGAGAAAAGGAGGATTGTGTTTTGTGAATTGTGTCTTCATGTGAAATGTGTTTATGGTTTTGGCAAATGGGAGCTAGTTTTATTAAATGTGTTTAGAGAACTGGTCATTTGGTTTAGAGAATTGGCTTTTGTGTATTAGCAATTGGGAAAAACTGTAATTAGATCAATGTGAAAGTCAATTGAGAATATAAGTTCAAAATAAATGTAATAAGGACGCTTAGTAACTAGCTAGATAAACATTACCACTAACTCTAAACTAGCTTGCTAGCTAAAGTTACCTGAGGTAACTTACCTCTAAATATGGATCTGACTGGGGCTAAGTTAATTTATTTGAGGGGGTAAACACACACTTTATTTGTTTTTTTGCTTTGAACAAATTACTTACCAACATGGCATCTGCCTATGGTCCTAGCGGTCACCAGCAACTAGACTCACTGAATGTAACTACAGAGATGTGTGAAACCTGGACATAAACAAAACCTTCCAAAAGGGTTTAGGCAAGGCAAGTTTATTTGTATAGCACATTTCATACGACAAGGGCAATTCAAAGTGCATTATATGCACACATTATATAAAGACAATAGCCTACAGTAAGAGGAGTAAGTAAGATTTGTATGTATTGTATGTGTGACGATCCACACTTGTACCACCAGTGGGTGCTATACATCTGTTGTCCTGTTGACCTTCTCTTTTGGTTCCAGATGGGCACAGGTGGGGGTGATCATCCTGATTGTCCCAGGAACTTTAAGAGGGGGTCAAATTGATGGACTCGGTCTCTTCCTTGTCGACCAGCAGCCATTTTTGGGTTGTTGTTACTATTTTACGTTATCATTATTTCAATTCAATATTATATACTTTAATACATCTCCTATTATTGTTATCCATGTGTCGTCTCCCTTTTTGTCACCTTGTCTAGAGCCAGGCAAGCGTAACATATGTGTTATTATCCATATTCTAAAGGCTTGCTTAGATTAGTTTTAGATTAGTTTTTACTGATTAGATTTCTATTCTGGAAAAGTCTGTATATTTTACAGATTACAATACAAATTATATATAATGTATAACCCTAACCCTAAACCCATGGATGGGTACATTTATTGTTTTCAGCATTTTTAAGTTTAAATATACAAATTATACATTATCTACTTAAAATAGGCATTTTCCCAAACTTTTCTAGGGATGTATAGGAATAAAAAAAATCACATCTAGAATTTGCCCACCCAGATGGTAATTAAATGTTCAGGTAATCTTGGCTGAGTGCTTTACCACGTCACGGGCAGTATCAACCAATCTTCTTCTTCGGCGTATGGGTAGTTGTTTTTCCTCTCCACTCCACCAGGCTCGGGGCCGAGGGGCTACCCTTTTACCACCCCGAGACCTGGTTGAGGGGCTCACCCGGGCTATATTTCTGGACACCCCTCCAGAAGCCACGTCATCGTCTCGTCATCTAATACCGACAGACCATGCATCCCGTTGGGTGGGTGGTACACCGGGCAATCCAGGATAATATGGTCTGCGGTTTGGTCCTCTGCGCCACACTCGCACGACGCATTTGGGGCCAAGCCCCATCTGTGCATTGATGAGCGGAAACGCCCGACGCCGGTCCGGAGACGATTGAGCCTCACCCAGGATAGCCTTGGCAAGTCCATCCCGAGGGGCTCAGCGCCGGCGACTGGGATGTGGTCGCGGAGTTTGGAGGTGTTAGCCTCCCACTCCGCGCGCCACATATAATCCGCCCATCCTGCCGCACTGATGTTGAGATCTCTGCATTGCTGCCTGAGATCCTGTGCGGCAGGCACAAATGGGTGTCTCGACTTGAGACGCCGGGAGGGCTCCGCTGTTATAGTGAGCCTATCATGGAGCAGATGGTTATTAAGCTCCGCGGCCCGGCAGGCGAGACGTGCTGTGGCTCCCATGCGGCGGAGGCCTGCGGGCTGGATGCCTGCTAGGATGGGAAGGTTGTCCACGGGGGTAGGACGCAGGCATCCTGTCACAATGCGCAAGGCTTCGTTTATAGGCGAGTCGATGAGGCGGGTGTGGGCACTGCGACACCATACTGGGGCGCAGTATTCACTAGTTGAATAAACGAGGGCTAGGGCTGCCGTGCGCAAGGTCCTTGCGCCGGCGCCCCAGCCCGAGCCAACCAGTCGCCTCATCAACGCCACACGAGCTGTTAACTTCTTGCGCAGTGACTCGAGGTGTCGGCGAAACGTGAGCGTCCTGTCCAATGTCACGCCGAGATAGATTGGCTCAGCGGAACATGGCAGGGGAGTTCCATCTAGGTGTACTCTAAGCTCACGTTTAGCCTCCCTGTTGTTAAGGTGGAAGGCAGCCGACACCGTCTTTGCCTCGCTAAGCTTCAATCTCCATTTCCGGAAGTATGCCACTAGTGTCTGCATGTCCTGGCTCAGAATCCCCTCCACAGACTGCCAATTTCCAGCAGAGTACACCACTGCGAGGTCGTCTGCGTAGGCGTACTTCCGCGAGAGTGTGTTGGGCAGGTCATAGGTATAGATATTATAGAGGAGGGGGGCCAGGACCGATCCCTGAGGGACGCCGTTCTTAAGGCGTCGAAGCCTGCTTAGCTGTCCGCGACCGGTGGTGAGGGTAAAGCTGCGGTTACGGATGAGCTCCATGATCATTCTGACCATGTGCCTGTCCGGCAGCAGGCGGAGCAGCTTGCAGGAGAGGCCGCGATGCCATACGGTATCGTAGGCAGCCGTCAGGTCTATAAAGACGGCCCCGGCCTTCTTTTTTGCCGAAAAGCAATCCTCGATGTCTTGAGTCATAAGGGTGACTTGATCTACGGTCGACCTCCCGCGTCGGAACCCGGCCTGCTCACGTGGGAGCAGCGGGTCGACAATTGGTTCGATGCGGGCGTAGATGAGACGCTCGAGGATCTTGAAGGGGATGCATAACAGAGAGATGGGACGGTAACTCTTAGGGTCCCCTTCAGGCTTATTCGGTTTAGGGATCGCAACAACTAGGGCTCTTCGCCAGATTTTGGGGATCTTGAGTTGGCGCAAACAGGAAGTGAGGAACGCTCTCAGCCAGGACTTCAAGGCGGGTGCGGCATGGAGAATAAGCTCCGGGCAGATGGAATCAGGCCCCGGAGCTTTCCCTGGCTTTAGATGCTGGAGGGCAGCAGCGAACTCCTCCGGGGTGAATTCACCGGAGATGTAGTCACTGCTAGGTGTTGGGGCCCTCCAGAGGTCTGACACTTCTTTTGCCACAAGTCGAGACGACTCGCGGTCTTTGCCCTCGTATGACCCACTTTTCACAAATTGTGATGCGATTTTATTTGCAGAGATGGGGCAGTGACGGGGGGAGTGTCTGGACCTACCAGTGAGATTGTTCATGATACTCCATGCCTTACGGCTGGAGTGCGAGAAGTCGATGGAGTCAATGGCCTCCTCCCAGCGCTCCTGTCTTTTACGGCTGAGTCTTGACAGCAAGGCTGTTGCGAGCCTGTCCGACTCAGCTCCTGCAGGGGCCTGGAGGAAAGCACAGTGGAGCTTCTCACACTCCTCATCCCAACACGGTTTGTAGCTAATGCGACGTCCGCGTGGGATGGATTTTTTTGCCGCTTTCACCAACATGCCACAGAAGTCCCGGTACGCCTCATCCACGTTGTTAGAGTTAGGCGATGGGAGGTGCCTTGTGGATTTGTTGGTAAGGAGGCGGAAGCGTTTCCAGTCGGCCTTTCGGAAGTTCCACCGTTTCACTGGCTCACTCGGAACAAGGTTAACGAGTTTGGCCGTTGTTATCAGTGAGGGTCGATGTTGAGACCTCGGGAACTTTCCTAGCACACGTCTATCGGGGAGCCGGTTGTCAGCGCTGGCACTCGCGAATGCCAGGTCAGGGTTCGTCCCAGTGTTCCAACGACCGGAGCGGAAGCTGGCTGCGCCCTTGGGGTCGTACAACAGGGCCAGGCTGTTATTAGCTGCCCAGACAGCCAGGTTCTCTCCGTCGGGTGAGTTGGTGCGGTAGCCCCAGTCTTCATGCTGGCAATTGAAGTCACCAGCATAGATACAGGGGTGGGGGAACACTGGTAGACACACTGGTGTGATTCGCGAGGGTGGAGGTTTGTAGACGTTGATGATTTTTAGACCGGCAACGTCCACGCACAGCCACTCAATCTCCGAGTCAGCCGGGGATTGGTCAGCGAGAGTCCAGCTCAACCTTTGTTGGACAAACGTGGCGAGGCCATGCTTCCTGCTCAGGGTAGACCCAGCTAGCTCAAAGTTTGGTAGAACTAGCTTGTCTGCTGATATGCAGTGGGTCTCCTGGAGGAGAATGACGAGGGCCTTGGTGGTATTGGCCAGGTGTTCGATGACGTCGATCTTACTGGGGGTTAGTCCTTCGGTGTTCAGCTGCAGTATTCTGGGTTCGAGGTCAGCAGACCTCTCCCCCGGCTGCTGCCGAACACCAGCCCGGGTGAGGGGCCCTGGTTGGCAAACTTTGTTTCGCTTCTTGCTTTTGGCAGTCATTAGCTACTTACGGGGGGCACCACGAGAAGGTGTTTGCCACGCCACATCAACATGCACGGATGCTGAGTGCTCTCTATTCGCTTGTCTAGCTTTAGAGACCCCTGAAACCAATGAAAATGCGTAGAGTGCGTCTAAGATACGCCCCTATATTTGCATACACATCTGACAATGACAAAGACAAACTATTCTATGTTAATAGCTAGGTGAAAACAACATTGTCTTTCGCTTTATCAGTAATGTATGCATTATCAGTAATGTATGCATTATCAGTAATGTATGCAGCATGTTGTCCACGCCCCTGCACATTTTCATTGGTTGATACTGCGCGAGACGTGATGAAGCCCTCAGCCGAGAGCAGACACTCCATTCCACTCATAGCATGTTTTTAAAATAAAAAAAAAGGGTTAGGGCATATGAATCATAGTGGAGGTATGATATATCGCATATATATGGCATATATATATACAGTGGGGAGTATTTGATAGACTGCTGATTTTGCACGTTTTCCCACTTAGAAAGAATGTAGAGGTCTGTAATTTTTATCATAGGTACACTTCAACTGTGAGAGACAGAATCTAAAAAAAAAATCCAGAAAATCAAATTGTATGATTTTAAAGTAATTAATTTACATTTTATTGCATGAAATAAATATTTGATACATCAGAAAAACAGAGCTTAATATTTGGTAAAGAAACCTTTGTTTGCAATTACAGAGATCAGACGTTTCCTGTAGTTCTTGACCAGGTTTGCACACACTGCAGCAGGGATTTGGGCCCACTCCTCCATACAGATCTTCTCCAGATCCTTCAGGTTTCGGGGCTGTCGCTGGGCAACACAGACTTTCAGCTCCCTCCAAAGATTTTCTATTGGGTTCAGGTCTGGAGACTGGCTAGGCCACTCCAGGACCTTGAGATGCTTCTTACGGAGCCACTCCTTAGTTGCCCTGGCTGTGTGTTTCGAGTCGTTGTCATGCTGAAAGACCCAGCCACGACCCATCTTCAATGCTCTTACTGAGGGAAGGAGGTTATTGGCCAAGATCTCGCGATACTTGGCCCCATCCATCCTCCCCTCAATACGGTGCATTCGTCCTGTCCCCTTTGCAGAAAAGCATCCCCAAAGAATGATGTTTCCACCTCCATGCTTCACGGTTGGGATGGTGTTCTTGGGGTTGTACTCATCCTTCTTCTTCCTCCAAACACGGCGAGTGGAGTTTATGCCAAAAAGCTCTATTTTGGTCTCATCAGACCACATGACCTTCTCCCATTCCTCCTCTGGATCATCCAGATGATCATTGGCAAACCTCAGACGGGCCTGGACATGCGCTGGCTTGAGCAGGGGGACCTTGCGTGCGCTACAGGATTTTAATCCCTGACGGCGTAGTGTGTTACTGATAGTTTTCTTTGAGACTGTGGTCCCAGCTCTCTTCAGGTCATTGACCAGGTCCTGCCGTGTAGTTCTGGGCTGATCCCTCACCTTTCTTATGATCATTGATGCCCCACGAGGTGAGATCTTGCATGGAGCCCCAGACCGAGGGAGATTGACCGTCATCTTAAATTTCTTCCATTTTCTAATAATTGCGCCAACAGTTGTTGCCTTCTCACCAAGCTGCTTCCCTATTGTCCTGTAGCCCATCCCAGCCTTGTGCAGGTCTACAATTTTGTCCCTGATGTCCTTAGAAAGCTCTTTGGTCTTGCCCATTGTGGAGAGGTTGGGGTCTGATTGATTGAGTGTGTGGAGAGGTGTCTTTTATAAAGGTAACAAGTTCAAACAGGCGCAGTTAATACAGGTAATGAGTGGAGAATAGGAGGGCTTCTTAAAGAAAAACGAACAGGTCTGTGAGAGCCGGAATTATTACTGGTTGGTAGGTGATCAAATACTTATTTCATACAATAAAATTGAAATTAATTATTTAAAAGTCATACAATGTGATTTTCTGGATTTTTGTTTTAGATTCCGTCTCTCACAGTTGAAGTGTACCTATGATAAAAATTACAGACCTCTACATTCTTTCTAAGTGGGAAAATCTGCAAAATCAGCAGTGTATCAAATACTTGTTCTCCCCACTGTATATATTCTTTGGTGGAAAGGCATTTTTTAAAGCCATTTTTAGTCACCACAAGTCTGTTCAAACCCAGGCAGCGAGACCAGCAGGAAAACACAACTAGATCTTCTATAATTCTAACTGGATAGTACTTCGTTTCCAGTCATAGTCAGCTAGATTGCTTACTTAGCTACTTAGTAATTGTTTTCAGAATTTTAAAGTTTAAATATACAAATGATACATTATCTACTTAAAATAGGCATTTTCCCAGACTTTTCTAGGGATGTATAGGAATAAAAAAATCACATCTAGAATTTGCCCACCCAGATGGTAATGAAATGTTCAGGTACTCTTTTGAAACACACTTCTCCCTTCATCCAGGACACCTTGTGCATATTCTACCCACAAATAGAGTGCTTTATCCCGCATATTTAATAAAGTTACATCATTGACAAAGTTCCAGGCTGGGTTTTATCGATGGTTTGCTGTGCTGGGCTGTCACTACCATTTTCACCCACAAGAGTGCAGCGTCTAGCCATTTATGGAGGCCTACATCGAATGAGAGCAGCAGTTCCAATTCACTTTTTACCCCAATATAGAGTGCCATATGCCCCCAATAAAGTTAGAATTCATTGAAAAAACACTTCTCCCTTCAAGCAGGACACCTTGTGCATTTTCGGAGGGTTGAGACTCTCTCCACGCTCTCTCCGTCGATGAGCAGGGGCTGGACCTCAGATTTTTTCCTCCTGAAGTCCACGATGATTTCCTGGGTCTTTGACTGGGTCTTTTGACTGGGTCCTACTGTTCAACTTTTTATTCATGATAATGCATTTCATAACATCCAAGTATTGTTTAATAATTACAGATCCAATTAAATATGATTCCCGATTAAACTGTACTACATATTTGTTTTGCAGAAACAGATATCTCTGTTTGTATTTATTATCCTAAATCATGTTTTTTTCTTTTAGATTAGATTAGATTCAACCTAATTGTCATTAACAGAGTAGAAGTACTAAGTAATAAGACAACGAAACGCAGTTCGTCATCTAGAAAAAGTATATTAACTAATAAATAAACGTTTTATTATTATTATTATTATTATTATCTAACCAGATGCGTTGTGCAAAATCCATGAATGTTTCAGGTTTATTGTTACGTCACATTACACGAGTCATTGCAGCACAAGACATAAGGAAATAATAATAATAATAATAATAATAATAATAATAATAGCCTAATAATAATAATAACGTTTTATTTGTATAGCACTTTTTCTGCAAACGTTGCAGCTCAAAGTGCATAATATACATGAAATAGTTTATTTTATATAAACTAATAAACAATTGTATATAAACTAATACAATTATAGGCATAATGAGCTGCAACGTAAAAGGAAAAGCGCTATACAAATAAAAAGTTATTCTTATTCTTATTAATATTATTAATATTATTATTAGTAGTATTATTATTATACAAGATAAAGGTGACAATATTACAGGTAAGACAGGATACAGGATAAGGCCTCCAAGATCTCCAGAGACCCATCCCACCCTGGGTACGAACACTTTGCTCGGCTGGCCTCGAACAGGCGGTTCAGGACCATGTTCGCAAGGACAAACAGACTGAAGCTCAGCTTCTACCCCAGGGCCATTCAGGCCCTGAACACAGCAAAGACCTAGGTTCTAGGCCCTGGACAATCTTGACAAATTGATGGCAGCTACTAGATTGAAATCAAGTGTAATACTGAAACACAACTGTGAACATTTCAAACCTGCAAACTGCGACACTTTAAATGAATGTGCAATAACACTATGTGCAATATGACAACCCTCGGGTACATAAGGTTCAGAGATAGGAAATGTTAGAATAGGTATAGCATAGCATGGAGTACAGCACAGTGTTTTATTTGTATAGTATAGTATAGTGGATAGTGTACATAGCCTTTATTTATGTAAACCAGCTCTTTTCCCTTCTTGTTTTTAGTTTTTTTTTCTCCTAGCACCACGGGAGCCCCCCCCTCCCAAATTTCGTTGTTTGGTACCTGTACTATATCAATGACAATAAAGACCATTCATTCATTCATTCAATTGAAATTCAGGTCTCGTCATCGGCAAATAAAATTGGGAGTGCAAAAATAAAATAAAATAGTGGTGCAACTAGTGATAATAGAGAGTTCAGTAATAAAGTGGCTGTGCGCCAAGGTTTTCGTAGTCCGTATACATGGGGTGTGTTTGGGGATGATAGTCAGTTGTCTACAGTGGGCTTGTTCATGTATGGATCATCACCTTCATTGTATGGACATTGCATGGTGTATCATTGTATGGACATTGCATGGTGTATCATTGTATGGACATTGCATGGTGTATCATTGTATGGACATTGCATGGTGTATCATTGTATGGACATTGCATGGTGTATCATTGTATGGACATTGCATGGTGTATCATTGTATGGACATTGCATGGTGTATCATTGTATGGACATTGCATGGTGTATCATTGTATGGACATTGCATGGTGTATCATGCAATGGACATTGCATGGTGTATCATGCAATGGACATTGCATGGTGTATCATTGTATGGACATTGCATGGTGTATCATTGTATGGACATTGCATGGTGTATCATTGTATGGACATTGCATGGTGTATCATTGTATGGACATTGCATGGTGTATTATGCAATGGACATTGCATGGTGTATCATTGTATGGACATTGCATGGTGTATCATGCAATGGACATTGCATGGTGTATCATTGTATGGACATTGCATGGTGTATCATTGTATGGACATTGCATGGTGTATCATTGTATGGACATTGCATGGTGTATCATTGTATGGACATTGCATGGTGTATCATGCAATGGACATTGCATGGTGTATCATTGTATGGACATTGCATGGTGTATCATTGTATGGACATTGCATGGTGTATCATTGTATGGACATTGCATGGTGTATCATTGTATGGACATTGCATGGTGTATCATGCAATGGACATTGCATGGTGTATCATTGTATGGACATTGCATGGTGTATCATTGGACTTATCGGGAACGTTACCCTTATGAAGATGTTCATTACTGTGAAGTCAATGCGTATGGTGCTCAACTTGTTCACGTCAAGCCTCGCACTACGCGCATTGAATATGAATGTAAAAAGGCAATATATTTGCATGAATATCAATATGAAATGTACAGTAAAGATATATGTACAGTGTGATGGGTACAGGACAAGGGCGAATATATAATAATAATAATAATAATAACAACTTTATTTGTTTAGCGCTTTTCCTGCAAACGTTGCAGCTCAAAGTGCTTTAATCATTATATAATCTTAATTTAATTATTTAGTCATTCTTATTAAAATATTAAAAAGATGGGTTTTTAGTCTTGACTTGAACATATTTGCTGAGGTTGCATCCCTAATGTAAACTGGCAGTGTATATGTACAGTTAAGATATGTGCAGCACGTATATTCTTTGTGTGCACTCGTAACGTCGTAAAAAAATCTTTTTGGATCTTGGCTGAGTGCTTTACCACGTCACGCGCAGTATCAACCAATGAAAATGCGTAGAGTGCGTCCAAGATACGCCCCTATATTTGCATACACATCTGACAATGACAAAGACAAACTACCAGTATTCTATGTGAATAGCTAGGTGAAAACAACATTGTCTTTCGCTTTATCAGTAATGTATGCTTTATCAGTAATGTATGCAGCATGTTGTCCACGCCCCTGCGCATTTTCATTGGTTGATACTGCGCGAGACGTGATGAAGCCCTCAGCTCTCGCCTCAGATTTTAAATCCTCAATTTTGGCCGCCATTGGCTAAAATCTGTAATTTGGCTCTACAAGTGTTAATATGTCATTTTATGACGTTTTTATATGTTTTCAGGCGAGAAAGTAACCATATATATTCACAAAATGTGTCCAGTTTATCAAAATAACCCGTTTATATATCTGATCTGACGTTTTTTCCCCCACTTCTGTGGGAAACTTCGCTAGCAACACGAGTAGAGCTTTGCATCTGCATCGCACGTTGAAGTACGTCAAGTCCATCCCACCAGGTTGCGCCAGAACGGTGGGTCACGGTCCGCGGTGTGCACGGAGCGTTATTGAGTCAACTGGTATTGTGGTTATCACCAAGTTCTCCCATACAGTGCTGATGGACTAGTATAGACCATTGCCGACATGTGTGAAAGGGGACAACACGGGAATAGCTTGGGATGTCATAGACATAGTTTGGGATTCCATGGAAATTATAGGGAGAAAGACGCTGTGAGAGAATGGGGCTATAGACTCTCTACCCGTCTGTGGTAATAACAGTGTCGCTGCTTTCATACGTCACGCGTGGTATCCACCAATGAAAATGCGTAGGGGCGTGGACAACATGCAAGATACGGCCCCATATATTTGCATACATTACTGATAAAGTGGAAAAGAAAGAATGAATGTGGAAAAGAAAGAATGAATGTGGAAAAGAAAGAATGAAAGAATGAATGTGAAAAAGAAAGAATGAATGTGGAAAAGAAAGAATGAATGTGGAAAAGAAAGAATGAATGTGGAAAACAATGTGAAAAAGAAAGAATGAATGTGGAAAAGAAAGAATAAATGTGGAAAACAATGTGGAAAAGAAAGAATGAATGTGGAAAAGAAAGAATAAATGTGGAAAAGAATAAAAGATTTAAGATTGTAAACACATTTACTTTTGTGTACCTGTATGTTTGGGATGACCCCTGTTTGGGGTTGTTTGGGCTGATTAGTAGGAGCCTGCTAGTTCCTTAGCTATAAGCCATAGTTAATGGAGGTAGACTCCAGTTCAATGAGGAGAGCGGAGCCCCAGAGGGGAGCTCTGCTCCTATTGGTTTATCCACTACACTGAGCCTGTCCCTCTGGTCTAGTCTACACTGAGTCTGTCCCTCTGATCTAGTCTACACCAGGTCTGTCCCTCTGGTCTAGTCTAGCCTGTCCCTCTGGTCTAGTCTACACTGAGTCTGTCCCTCTGGTCTAGTCTACACTGAGCCTGTCCCTCTGGTCTAGTCTACACTGAGCCTGTCCCTCTGGTCTAGTCTACACCAGGTCTGTCCCTCTGGTCTAGTCTACACTGAGTCTGTCCCTCTGGTCTAGTCTACACTGAGCCTGTCCCTCTGGCCTAGTCTACACTGAGCCTGTCCCTCTGGTCTAGTCTACACTGAGTCTGTCCCTCTGGTCTAGTCTACACCTGGTCTGCAGAGGTGTCAAGTAACGAAGTACAAATACTTCGTTACCTTACTTAAGTAGACATTTTGGGTATCTATACTTTACTGGAGTAATTATTTTTCAGCTGACTTTTTACTTCTACTCCTTACATTTTCACGCAATTATCTGTACTTTCTACTCCTTACATTTTAAAAATAGCCTTGTTACTCCTATTTCATTTCAGCTTGTTTTCATTACAGCTTTTCATCGTTAAAAAAACCACAAAAAAACCTATCCAGATAAGTCACGCCATCCGGATAGAGTGAATTTGATTGTGGTTGGATGAGAAGTATAAACATTATACCATTCCGACACCCTATTGGTTTGTACGAGATGCATTCCATCTGCTGCACATGACACAAATCACACTCCAGCAAGGAAAGCAGATGTATGTAGCCAAAGATGTCCGTGACCGTGCCAGAGACTCAAAATAACAGCGAAATGTCCCAACCAAGCACCAGCATCAACCAGGTTGATAGCCAGGAAGATCAGCCAACCCTTCTCCATCCCTGGCCGTACCTGGAAGAATTTTTTGAAATGGTTGGATGCGAAAACAACTCCTTTCGAATGCGCTGCAAGCTCTGCGCACCCAAGTACCACGAGCTAATGGCCTTCAAAAACTCACCGTCTAATTTGAAAAAGCATATTGAGGTAAGCTGAAAGTTTGTTATTATCAGTCGACATTTTGTAGTAACCTAGTAACGTACTAATGGTAAATTTGCAATGTTTGCTATGGCTAAGAACATGCCATGGTTTGCTTGCTAGCACTAGGCTATGATTCAATGTTTCATTTGTAATCCTTCATGTGTTGAGGTCGGAGTTTTACCGTGTTTGTTGCTGTAAAGAGTTAATTATGTTCCCACGGGAGAAGAAATGTGCGCGGTGTGTGCCATTAACAATAATGTTACTTTTCAGTCATGCCAGCAGCTGCTTGTGGTCCTAAAACAGCTTTAAGTGGCAATATTCTGGTCTGCTCAACATAATTGCATAGACCAGTGAAACTGCTCCCTAACTTGTAGTCTGACCTCCATTCATGAACTTCCAGCGTGTCATTTAATACAGCGGAAGTCCTAGATAGTCTCAGCTTGTGGTTTGAGAGAAATAATAGGAATCTCAATCTGTGCCTGTGCATTCATTTTCTCCACAGAAGAAACACCCCACTCGTCTAGAGAGGTACACGCAACTTTCTTCAACAGCCCTCAAAAGGAAGTCATCCACTGAAGGTTCTTTGACCCCACCCTCCAAACAAACCAAGCTGTGGGAGGCTCGAAGAGTGTCCCAGGCAAGTGTGGATGAAGTAGTCCTCAAATTCATTGTCCAAGGCTTGCCCCAGACCATGCAGAGATCCTGTGCTGCCCTGGCATGCAAGCAACTTAAAGGGTCACATACCTTTTCTGCCCTGGCTGGTGCCCTAAATGATATTCACACAGAATTCAATGTCAGAGAGAAGATCGTTCGCACTACAACTGACAACGGATCAAACTTCCTGAAAGCCTTCAGAGTTTATGGGCAGACTGACGAGAACAACAATGCTGAACCTGTAGGAGAGGGTGATGGAGAAGAGGATGATGGTGGCCAAAATGATGATAACGATGAAGAAGAGGAAAGCCTTGAGGGTGTTGAATTTGTTGATGCCGGAGCCCTGTTGGAAAAGATGACTACTTAGAATACCAGCTACCCAAGCACCATCGCTGCGCCTGCCACCTCCTCAATTTAGTGTCCACAGTTGATGCTTCAAAAGCAGAGGTCAACCCACTGTACAAGCGCGTGTCAAGGTCCACATTTGCCAAATGCTCTAGCCTGTGGAATAAAAGTTCAAGATCAACCACCGCATCTGAAGTAATTGAAGACCACTGCATACTCCAACTCGTAAGGCCTGTTGCTACAAGGTGGAATTCACTCTTCTCAGCCGTAGAAAGAATAGTGAGAATAACACGAGAACAAGGCGAGGGAGCCCTTGCAGCTGTCTGCAGTGAACTAGATACACCCAAGTAAGTGCTTGTTTTTCTGCCTTACAGTTAATGAAGTGATTAACAACAGATTAAGTCACAGTTTTATACTTGGAATACTGTAGAACACGTATGCACTATGCCAATATGCAGTCCCCATATTTACTATGAATGTGATTTGTAGCAACACAACTTCATTTCTAAAAGTCTCAGATGACAATATTTTTCCTTTTTAATGATCAGTTCCTCCAGTTGAAGGTGCTACATCAAGTAGACTTAATGTTCCATGTTGTGTTTTTCTCTTCTTCTTTGTACAGGTTTACTCCAGTGGAACTTGCATTTCTTGCAGAATATGCGAAGACAATGAGCCCAGTTGCAAAGGCACTGGATGTTCTTCAGGGAGAAACCAGTGTGCAGATGGGATGGTTGGTCCCCACCATAACTCTGCTAAGGACCAAGCTACAGCACCTTCAAGTCGCCTCCAAGTTCTGTGAGCCTTTGATTGCTGCACTTCTTTCAGGCCTTGAGAAACGCTTCGGAGAGATGCTTGCAGATCCAGAACTGATAGCCGCAGCCATTCTAGTTCCCAAATTTAAGACCTGTTGGACAAGTGACGAAAATATCCTCAAACTTGGTAAGTGTCTCACTTCCGCTTAATATGTGTAATTTCTATGAAGACAGTGAAATTAGTTTGAAATTACATTTAATGACACACACACACAACACTATCCAATACACAGTTACAATACTGCCATATAGTCTAAATTGTCATGATTTTTGTTTTTTATTCCACAGGCCTTCACTATATCAGAAGCCACTTGGACTGTCAGGCCGAGAAACACTTCAGTGAGGGCTCCCAATCGTCTGAGGAAGAGGACTTCTTTTCCTCCTTGAAGAAGACCGGCCCTCTTGAAACGTCCCAGCAGTTGGATGCGTACCTGGGGTGCCCAGGAGACACAGTAGAGGTACTGAAGACCTTCCCAGCTGTGTGCCAGCTATCACTCAAACTTAATACGGGACTCCCTGCCTCAGCAGCCTGTGAAAGACTGTTTAGTGTCGCAGGGCTGATCTTCAGGCCAAAAAGAGCATGCATTGGCTCAAAGAACTTTGAGAACCTGCTGCTTTTGCGGCTGAACAAAGCTTATTGGTAACTCTGATGCTGATGGAGATTATGTGTGTGTTTTTTCAGGAAATATTGAATCACTACTTTGTTATGGTTTGTATGGTTTTGCCCTCACAGTTCCAATAAAGGCTATTGACTTTTGACTTTTGACGTTTGACTTTTGACGTTTTACTTTTTGCACCATTACAATACTTAGGCAACTAGTCATCATATCTTCCGTGTTCACATGTTAATGCTCAGTAGTACACATATATGGTTCTTTAATGTATTTGCATTGTACTAAAATGTGTTCATTTTCAATGGGCATAAATGCGTCTGAAACAAGTGCATCCCAAATTTTTCAACATTAACATTTTAATAATAACATAATAGTCATTATGGCCTTTAGAAAAATGTTTTTTGGGGGGTAGTGCACTATAGGCCCCTGTGGCGTGGCCTAAGCTTTTGTCCTTAATGGCATTTTTTCCCCCTTACATTACTTTTACTTTTATACTTTAAGTAGTTTTGAAACAAGTACTTTTATACTTTTACTTGAGTAAAAAGCTTGAGTTGATACTTCAACTTCTACAGAAGTCTTTTTAAACCATAGTATCTATACTTCTACTTGAGTAATGAATGTGAATACTTTTGACACCTCTGTTGGTCTGTCCCTCTGGTCTAGTCTACACTGAGCCTGTCCCTCTGGTCTAGTCTACACTGAGCCTGTCCCTCTGGTCTAGTCTACACTGAGTCTGTCCCTCTGGTCTAGTCTACACAAGGTCTGTCCCTCTGGTCTAGTCTACACCTGGTCTGTCCCTCTGGTCTAGTCTACACTGAGCCTGTCCCTCTGTTCTAGTCTACACCAGGTCTGTCCCTCTGGTCTAGTCTACACTGAGCCTGTCCCTCTGGTCTAGTCTACACTGAGCCTGTCCCTCTGGTCTAGTCTACACCAGGTCTGTCCCTCTGGTCTAGTCTACACTGAGTCTGTCCCTCTGGTCTAGTCTACACCTGGTCTGTCCCTCTGGTCTAGTCTACACTGAGCCTGTCCCTCTGGTCTAGTCTACACTGAGCCTGTCCCTCTGGTCTAGTCTACACTGAGCCTGTCCCTCTGGTCTAGTCTACACCTGGTCTGTCCCTCTGGTCTAGTCTACACCAGGTCTGTCCCTCTGGTCTAGTCTACACCTGGTCTGTCCCTCTGGTCTAGTCTACACCAGGTCTGTCCCTCTGGTCTAGTCTACACCTGGTCTGTCCCTCTGGTCTAGTCTACACTGAGCCTGTCCCTCTGGTCTAGTCTACACCAGGCCTGTCCCTCTGGTCTAGTCTACACTGAGCCTGTCCCTCTGGTCTAGTCTACACCAGGTCTGTCCCTCTGGTCTAGTCTACACTGAGCCTGTCCCTCTGGTCTAGTCTACACTTGGTCTGTCCCTCTGGTCTAGTCTACACCTGGTCTGTCCCTCTGGTCTAGTCTACACTGAGCCTGTCCCTCTGGTCTAGTCTACACTGAGCCTGTCCCTCTGGTCTAGTCTACACCAGGTCTGTCCCTCTGATCTAGTCTACACTGAGCCTGTCCCTCTGGTCTAGTCTACACCTGGCCTGTCCCTCTGGTCTAGTCTACACCTGGTCTGTCCCTCTGGTCTAGTCTACACTGAGCCTGTCCCTCTGGTCTAGTCTACACTGAGCCTGTCCCTCTGTATAAATAAATGAATATAAAATCAGTATACATACAATGAATATGAATGTAAAAAGTAAATATATGAGCATGAATATCAATATGATATGTACAGTAAATATATATGTACAGTGTGATATGTACAGGATAAGGGCGAAGATATGAACAGTTAAGATATAAACAGTTAAGATATGTGCAGTGTGCACTCCAGGAAACTCTTCATAATACATGAGGTAAATATTTAGATTTATTTTACACAATGTTATACATTTTCTCTAGTTTCATCCTTCTGCCATCACAGTCGCAGATGGTCATTTGTCCAGTTTATGTGATTACACATGGGTCAGAGTGTGTGTGGAGGACAACCAAAAAACAAAGCACCTTTTCCTTTTTAAAAGTTAGTTTTTTATAAATCCCAAAGTTTGCATAAAAGTGGCATACGCCCTCTTTTTTGTGTACAAATGTTTATAATAACCCCCGTCAATTATTAATCACTGTCACTGTGGACACTCAATTACCCTTTGCACTACTGCTGTTTGCACATATTTATCTTTGCACATAACATAACGATGAAGAATTAATCTGTATACACCATACTGTACATAATCTACCTTAACTGTAAATAGCTTACTGTTATTCATCTCTTGTTTATAACTACTACCTACTGTATGTATCATGCTGTACTTCACTTCATAACTGTACAGACCCGACTTTGTGTCCAATATCATGTTTTGTACTATATCACTATTTGCACTGCTGGCTAGATGCTACACTGCATTTGGTTGTCTGGTACTTGAATCTAATCTAATCTAAAACCTGTAGTCCATGAAGGCGCTTCAGCTGTGAGAGTGTGAGTGTGAGTGTGTGTGTGTGTGTGTGTGTGTGGGTTTGTGCACGTGTGCGTGAGCGTGTGCGTGTGCGTGTACTGCATTAAAAGCAAATGAAAAGACCATGAATAAAATCCTGGTGCAGGAGTGTAGGTGCCTAGCCACTGTGTCTAGGAGTATCAGACTGGGTCCTTATAGGCAAACTTTAGTGGGTCAAAATCAGTGCAGACCAGTTGCCACAGTTCTGAAGTCCTTCATGGTCTAAGCGTGTGGCTTCTGATGATGGTGGTGCATAGTTTTCATGTTTGTGGGGGAAAAAAACGTATGTTTAAAAACAGCTGAAATAGCTGTGTCAGCACGTCCCCAAGCTGAGCAAGCACACTCGAAACACAAGTACACTTGAAAATGCTTCTGTAGAACCCTTTCCAAAGAGGGTTCTACATTGAACCCAAAAGGATTCTACATGGAACTTAAAAGGGTTCAAAAAGGGTTCTTCCACAGGGTCAGCCAAAAGAATGGGAATGCATCCTCACCAAAGCTCTGCATCAACATCCAATTCTCCAATATCATACTCCAATACTTGGAGACATCAGTGTTGTTGAGTACAGGAACACAAATCACACAAATATGAGCACAAGTAACTTCCATTGAGAATGATGACAAAAATTCATCTTCATCATGAATGAGCGCACTGACAGATTCTTATGATCCTTCCCACAATGAAGAACGTTTTCATTTTGCAGAGACTATCTCTGAGGCAAAAATCTGATAACAAAATCAAAAAAATCTGATAACTGGTTATAATTTGACATGCGATGGGATGTAGGGGATGGACCTAGCGTCGGTGAGCTAAAACATTTATGGTATACCTGACAGTAATCAAAACGCCCTAACTCTGTGATCACAGCAGAGTGCCCTGTAACAAGCTTGGTCAACCAGACATTCATGGAAGTCAAGGGACCCTAAATTGGCTTGTTTAAAATGTCGCGCGCTCTTCCTCATGCTATTTTGGGTCCATTGTCTTCCATTGGTTTGGTGAATTTTTGCTAACAATTAACTTAGTTACAGTTCCTATATAAACAAAACCAACGTGTGGACTGAAGTCAGTGTTAGACTCCTTTCAGGATAAGGAACCAAATATCGATTTTGTAATTTGTGATCCCTTTAAATCCAGCACCACTAGTCACCACTATCCCAGTTGATAATTGTTATTATACCAAAACAACCGGCAATCTAATCCGAGCAGTTGTTATTATGTAATATTATCGATGGATGTGCCATTTTTGATGGAGGGCAGTGAGCGGGAGACTCATCAAGGACATGTACCGTAGTTAACTAATGCAGTGGACAGCGGCTGTTTCTCCAGCGTTCCTGTCACATCGGATTTCGTAACGTCATAAAAATAAATCTGTAAGTCATGCATTTTTCCATGTTTCCCTTTGATGGCATATGACGCCGTAAATGTAACTAAAGTTCAGCCGCGAATTTGTTGCACTGTTGTCCTATATCAGTGCAGACTGGCAGCATAGGAGCACAAGTTTCATACAGGTTAGAGCTTATTCTGTCATGGTGTGATAATGAAGCATTGTTCTTTTTTATTTGATGACTTGTTTGATCGATTGATAGTGTTCAAGTTCATTCAAGTTGTGAATGAATCGTGAGCGTCAATGCTTTTCTACGATACTGATGACGTATCAGTCGTGAAGGGTTGTCCCATTTCTTCGGGGAACCACTACGGCTTGTGGCTCTGTTCGGAGGCCTTGGCTCCAAAGCGAGTGACTCCAAAACGAGCCGAAGTGGTAGAAAAGACAATCGGGATTGGGCCATTGTCATGTATCTAAATAATAATGACCCTCCCAAGACAGTTTGTAATACAATCCTATATTTACTCACTCTGATGGTTCGGCGGGTGGTTTTCCGTCATATTGAGCATCAAGCTCGCCGAATGTCCCTTGCAAAGTCACTTAAAAGTGTGCTCTGACCAAATCCTGAGTTGAGCAAGCTGGACAACCACCCAGCGAATAGAGATCAGTGAGTGAAAGTAGGACTTTATTACAAACTATCTTGGCGGGGTCATTTGATTTTGACACATGACAAAGTCTCAGACTCAATGCAGTCCATAAGACTTGCATAGAGGAGGATGCTATATGACCAAATTCGACAGACATTTTTGGTGGAAGTGCAGGGTTTGGTAGTAATGAGATCAGATTACAAATATGAATAACTGTAGTCAGATAATAAGGATAATAAGGAATGCTTTATTCGAAATCACTCCAATATGAGCCAATAAAACATCCATACCCCAAGTTGTGTTTATCATCTTCAAAATGCACAATGTTTAAACGTTATGCAATATCACTTATGGAAATGGCACCATCGTTTCAAGGAAAAGTGAAGTAGAAGTAATCAGATTACTCCTTATACGTCATCAATAAGATTTTCAAATGTATCCATTGTAACATGAAAGTGATGTTAGTCAACAAGCCCAGGCCAGTTGCGGAATTCAGGGTCCAGTTGTTCAAAACTTTTAATCTGGATCAGAATGATCCTGATTCTTTTTTGCTATCCAGGATCAGATCTGTCTGACTGATTTCCCCAATACATTTCAAAATCAGCCAGATAGATCTGATCCTGGACAGCAAAGAATGATTAGGATCATTGTTCAAGTTTTGAACAACTGGACCCAGGTGATTCATCCCTGCACCATGATGGCTATTCATTGCGTCAAGCCTTACAAGGCCAAATCGTAATATGAGATCCACGTGTGTAACTCCAAATTACACACAAATCCCTCATTGACATCAATGCATAATGGAAACCAGTGGGTGAGTTTCCTGAAAAAGTAGTTCTTTATTTATTTTGACAATCCAGGCACATGGCTCTCCTAGATCAGCGAAGTTCTTACATGTTACACATTATGTTCTATCATGCACAAAACATTTGTATTTACAACTGTTAATCCCTTGCGGTGCTGTGGCTGGGACATTGTGTGAAGTTAAGTACTACTTGTGCTACAAAGCTTTCGGGGAAACTCTGCATAAATCTTCTATTCTCATCTGTGCATGATTTACATAAAATCAAGAGAGACATGTGAGTTTATAACGCATTTAAGCAAGTGGTCTCCTATTTGGCTCCTTTCCATTCCCAAATAAATGTTTGCTTCCCTTCCCTTCACTCAACTGGGCATTCCCGTTTTGCCCCGATGTAAGATGGCGGCAAACATCAGGGCGTTTCCATTCTGTAAGTAAAGGAAGGGGGAATTCTATCCCCTCCAAATCTCCCCATTCACCAAGTCAATAAAGGGTATCCCGCCGCAAATATCTTGCGGGTGGCAGAGCTACAAAAAGACAATTCCGTTTTCGTCCCCATCCAGAGCCTTATAGCCTCACCTAAACAATTCAGAGCCTCACCTACCCAAACTCGTCATTCTTTAGGACCGTGTCTGTCTCTCTTCTCTAACTTCTTTAAAACTTGATTTATTTTTCCCCAGATGTACTGCATTAGCTGGTACGGATGGCGCGAGTCTAATGTCCACAGCCCTGGGGTACAGGCTGTGAGTATGGTTGTCCACATCTATGGAAATCAGGCTGTGAGCAATGGTGTCCATGTCATAGCCACAACAAAAAATGACCATCCTCTACCACTGCCCTCCGACAGGGATGGCCAAGTCAGGGAGAGCCGAGTTGCCCCCCCCCCCTCACCCAAATAACCCCATCCAAGAGCTTAATGTCCTCTGTAGCATACTCAATGCAGCATATCTGCTTTTGTCTTCCTTACATTCTCCAACATCCTCTTATCTCTGCTCCTGATCCTCACAACCCCCCCCCCCCCCCAGTTCTTTCATAGGGTCAGTGTTGGATATGCTCCAGATATTGAGGTTGGGGGTTCTCTTTGACATATTTGGCGATATACCAGCAGGTAACGTGAGCCTTCAGGTCCTCTTCCACCACAAAGTCCATGGCCGCCTACAAAGAAATAAAATGTGTTATTTTAACTGCACTATAATTGTAACTGTAGTCTGTTCACATTGTGTTTCTTTGATATATTGTCGCTACATTATTTCTAACCTGGGACTGCAAATAAAAGGGATGCCAGACAGATACTACAATGTTCACGTTTGTTTCCCCAAATCTGGGTGTCCCTGACAATTTTTCAAGATTGGGACCGTCCCGATAGTTGAAAAGGTCCAGTATGTAACATTCAAGTGTGGACAAAACACATTCTGACGGTCGCTTCTGAGTGAGTGTACGTCGGCGCTCTTCAGATCAGATCAGATTCAATTTAATTGTCATTGACAGTACAAAGACGACGAAACACAGTTCGGCATCTGACAAGTGCAATAGTGCGTATGCCATAAAAGTATGGACAGATATATGTACAGTGTGATATGTGTGGAGGACGAATCGTGCCACAATGAAATACATCATTTTCAAGGTGTGTAGCCTATAGTATTTCATTGTGGCACAGATATGTACACACAAGGGCAAAGACATGTACAGTTAAGATATGGTACAGAACAAGGGCAATGGTTATCAATACGATATGAACAGTTAGGGTATATGTACAGTAGGGGTGTAACGGATCACCTAACTCACGGATCGGATCGTGTCACGGTTTTTGAGTCACGGATCGGATAATTTTTCGGATCAACACAAAACATTTTTGTTTTTATAAAAACTGATTTTTTCTTGAATTCTGTAAAAACACCACTTTTACTATGTGACAAAAACCAACAACATTCAAGATGTCAAAACTGGTAATATATATATATATACATACATATATATATAATATATATATAACATATTCTACACTCAAACATTACATAATTATACTGAAATACACTCAATTTAAATGATAGGAGAGAGGGAGGAGGCGCCTGGTTGCAGCAGTGAATCACTGGGCTCTTTAAAGCAGATGAATAAACATGTTTTATGCCACTTTTAACTAAATAATAAAGTGAACCCTTATTTTGAACATGGTATGAAAAAAATGCCTACATTATCAGAAGTTGTCGAGCTACCTTTTTCGTGCCTCCCGTCATAGTTGACAGAGAAGCCAAAGTGCTCCCATACATGGGATTTAAATGACGAGGGAGGCATTTCGAGTTCTTCTCCGCCGAACAACATGATACACTTGGGCCGCGTTCGTAAATTCGCTTTGAGAGCGCCGGAGCGCACACTGGGTCCGACGTCATAAAGGGACCAAGTAATTTGATTGGACAAGAGGCGTTCCTTGAACGCTGATCAGATTCCAGAGCGGATTTACGAACGCAGCCTTGTTGTTGTGGATTCCCAGCTTCACGTGTAGTGAGCAAACAACAGATTCTTTTTCTTTCGCATTATCAACCTATCATTGCGCTTTAGAGTAAAACAAAGCCTGCAACTGTCGCGTCTATCTTTTCATGGCAACTCTACATTGTGATTTACAAGAGATATTAAGTAAGATATTAAGTAATATTAATACTTGTTAACATTTTGCAATTGATCCGCGGTACACATGCGTTCCGAACCGTGGAGGGCGATCCGAACGGATCACGGAATTTCCGTGATCCGTTACACCCCTAATGTACAGTGTGCAAAACAACAGTGGAGCAAATGCTAAGTTCAGTGTTTCCCCTACCACCGGGCCGCCCCCCCAACGGAACCCCCCGCCCCCCCAAGAAAGAGGAATTATTACGGACGTAGACACCAAACATCTGACAAGCAGGCTAAAATATCAGCTTTTTTTAAACGCACCCAACCCGAATCTGGCGAGTGGCAAGCCCATGGGCTCGTTGGTAACGTAGTCCGCCAGTAGTCTCGCATAGCGAGATCTATCTCAACACTTCGCGCTGGAGAATAATACAAGATTGTGCGCGAGCAACGCGAGAGAGTTTTTGCAGGGTGAGATGTCTGCAGATGGAAAGTAAGCAAGTTGAAACGTTAGCAAATATAATTGCTGAGTGTTCTAACAGAGCAAGTTGGTTCAAATTGGTCGTTATTATTGTGACTAGAAAGTGTCTGATTATAGTTCCATGGTGTGTAAATAGTGTCAAAGAACTAGCAAGCTAGCTAGCTAGTTCAGAGGTGATGAGATGAGCTAGTCACTAGCACACATGCCAGCTAAGAGCTAACTGGATGCACTTTATTATTTTACTTGAAGTAGATATACTATCTTTCTTATTCTGCTAGAATTGGGCTTTATGGTAATACCATAATGGCATAGTTACAGTACATGGACAGTGGATTGAAGCATTGGAAATGTCAGTTTTTTTATAGTTGGACATACGATTTTTTTTCAGGTGAGAGAGTAAAGTCAAAATGACATTATCTGACTGCATTGCCCACAGCAATCCAATATTCAATTATAATTATGTTATAAATTGATATGGATCAATGTATACCTCTTATTAGATTATAAATACTCTGGTTGTTATGTTTGCCGTTTGGTTGACAGCAAAAGAGGGAGAGAGGAGGATAGAGAAGGAGAGAAGGAGAGAATGAGAGAGAGCAGGATGGTGTCAGCACACCAGAGAGAGAGAGAGCAAGAACCAGGTGAGAAAGTGGACAGGTAGTCAAGACCACATAAGTAAGTAGCCTTGAGAACCGATGGTTCTCCAGCCTAATGGCCCATAGGGCAGGAGCCTATCTGCTGTTTCCGTAGCGTGAGGCGGCTTAATGTACAAGTTAGTACACCCCCTGGACATGACGCTGTGGGGGGGGGGGGGTCCATGCCACCCCCCCAAGGCAGCAAACCTAGGGGAAACACTGAAGTTTAAGTCCTGAGTGGAATAAGGGTGTGTGTGCAATGTTTCTCCTGTTGGGGGGTGGAGGGGGCTGGGGGGGGCTAGGGGGAAAGGCTACCACTGGTATTGGTGTAAGCCTGGTGTTAACTACACAGCCTGCCTTGCTCAGAGGTCCTAGGCCTACTGACTTTTAAATTTCATGCATACACATGCCTACTGCCTTTTTGGTTGTCTCGTATTGCCGTGAGACATTTTTAACCCTCTGGTTTCTTCAGTCTCAAGCAGAAAATGTCCTTCAAATGTTACATAAAACACTATTTAATATACTGTGTACACATCATGATATATAATAACATGATTATTGTTATCGACAAATATGAATATATGAAAAATATACTGTCATAAAATGTTCAGCCAGGCCTTGATGGGAGTGACCCACTGGATGCACAGGCTTTTATTCTGGCACCAGTCTTAAGTGAGTGTAGTCAGGTAATCATGGTCTTCTGGGGTAACCAGGTGTGTTGGTACTAGGCTGGAACATAACAACCTGCATGGCCACTAGTTCTACAGCCCTGTGATCAGCAATGTCAGAAACACTAACCCCACCTAGCGTACTAACACCTAGCGTACTAACACCTAGCGTACTAACACCTAGCATAATAAAGTGCAACATGTAGTTTCCGACAACCCTCTTAAAACAGGCCTACAGACAGGGCGGAGGAGGGAGGGATTTGGCATCGGTTGCCATGGTTTCGTTTCATTACATATAGTCCAACCTTTGCCAGGTGCTTGGCAATGCCTCTCCCTCTGTAGGCATCTGGAACCTCTGTATGCTGCAGGTCCACAGTCTTCTTCCCCACGTACTCGTACAGGAGTACTGCCCGGTCATGGGAGCCTGTGACCAGAAGAAGCAACAGGCTGTAACATCACAGAACACTCACTCATATAGAAGTATCACCCTGGAGTATGGCTCTGCATGTGTGTCGCAACCACATGCCACACACACGCACATACAGTTAGGTCCACATATATTTGGACTGACAGAACTTTTGTTATTTTAGCTGTTCAGTGTTTACCAGAACATATTCATGTCTGTTATATAATGAATATGGGCTTAAAGTGCAGACTCTCAGCTTTAATTTGAAGGTATTCACATCCAAATTGGAGGAAGGGTTTAGGAATTACAGCCCCCTCTTTTTCAAGGGACTGAAAGTAATTCAGTGTTTCCTCTACATGCATTTATTGGTGGCGGGCCGCCACGAATGAATTTCCTCCGCCACGAATTGATTCAGTCCACAAACAAACCCAAAAAAAAGTTCTCAAAAAAAAATCTGAACATTTTAGCTGATTAAAATATATCTGATCCTAGATCAGCGCTATAATGGATGTTGACTAAAAGTGCACCTAAATCCACGCCCATCTCTCTCTAACCGCTGATCCAAAATCAGATTAATGACATTCAGTTGACGACGTGACACAAGGGCTCCTGATTGGTCTAAATGTGAACTGTGGTATTATTGTTATTGTGTACAGGCCACCGTAGTGACATCAGGGGGGTATTCCATCAACATCGCTAAAGGGAAAATCCAGGTTTAGTCTGATAAATCTCGCGAGAGTTCTTAAAAATATCCAGGCATATTCTGATAGGTCTCGCGAGAGTTATCAAAAATAAGCCAGGATTTTCCTTTAGCGACGTTGATGGAATACCCCCCAGGTCAGGTGGGCAGGTTACGACGAGACAACAAGAGACCGGTATTGTAGAGCTTACAGAGCGAGTTAAAATAAAGACACTTACATTGAAATACAGAAGGACTCACGTGTATGTTTAATAGAATAACACAACATGGTGTCAGAAGTCCTGTAAGTGAGTGTTAAGAGTTAGATCGGCCGACAAGTGTCATTTGAGCTCGTGACGGTGAGAAGGGAGAAGAAAAAATGGATGCTAATGCTAACGCGGGAGCAGCTGCAGTCCAGAGAGCTTCTTCGAAAAATTAAACGAAAACAGCAACAGATGGATGGATTTTTCAAGAAAAAAGATGTCCTAGACACTTCAAACATTGCTGAAGCTAGCAGTGGCTATGAGCGACCCGAAACTGCATGGCTGGCAGGACCAAAGAAGCTAGGTGGTGGATCAGCTAACAGCGTTTATGGCGGGGTACCACCACCACCAGCTACAACTACAACTACAGCGGGAGAGCCATCAGCATCGGCTAGCTGTGTTGGTGTATCAGCAGACATTAGCAAGTCAAAAAACTATTCTTATGTGCCGTCACTTTAGCAACGACACAGGATTGTCAAGGGGAAAAGAAGGGGAGACGATTTTTTTATTGACAACGGAATTACATGCTGGAAAAACATGCAGCTAAAATTCAGGGAACATTTGGACCTTCAGAGACACACGGGAGAAGTACGGGAAAACAGGGCTGATGTGGGTGTCATCAAAGGTAAGAGTTTGTTTTCTTTAACTCAGCTGATACTCAGCTGTTTACCGAATGCTCCATCTGACTGTGATTTTACTTCTGTAATGTGGTGGGTTGACATAATTCACGCACGGAACTATAGGTTGAGAGTATTGTTCCGTCCGCAGTTGAGTGCGTAGTACCCAAGTTGTTTAGACTGTTCTATTTACTGCTTGAGTGTGTTGTTGACAATCGTTCATGTCCTTCATTAAACGTTTAGCTTTGTCATTTGATACGCCGCCTACGACTACCAACTCTCTGCACTACAGTAAACAGTTAATCAGTAACGTTAGACGCTTTTGTGCTCATGTAGGCCTACTTCGCATTATAGCTGATGATCTTTGTGTGTGTGTATGTGACTGTCAGTCACAAGTTTATATTCTGTATATTCATTATTATTTTTTTGGCCATCCTCTAGTTTTGGCTGAAATGAGGTCGTTGTTTTGAAAAAAAATTGAAAAAAAAAAAAACGCGTGCGGTCAGGGCTATCCGCGGTCAGGGCTATCCGCCACCAATGTAACAATTCCTGGAGGAAACACTGTAATTGGACTATTAACTCGAAAGCTGTTTCATGGACAGGTATAGGCTATTCCTTCATTATTTCTTTATCAATTAAGCAGGTAAAAGGTCTGAGTTGATTCCAAGTGTGGTATTTGCATTTGGAAGCTGTTGCTGTGAATGCACAACATGCGGTCAAAGTAGCTCTCAATGCAAGTGAAACAGGCCATCCTTAGGCTGTAAAAACAAAATCCATCAGAGAGCAGTTAGGAGTGGCCACATTAACAGTTTGGTACATTCAGAGAAAAAAAGAACGCACTGGTGAGCTTGACACCATTAAAAGGCCTGGATGTCCATGGAAGACAACAATGGTGGTAGATCACAGGATCCTTTACATGGTAAAGAAAAACACCTAAAACACCTTCACAACATCCAGCCAAGTGAAGAACAGAGTCCGGAAGCAGTGTTTCCCCTAGGTTTGCTGCCTTGGGGGGGTGGCATGGACCATGGGCATGGACCCCCCCCCCCCCCCCCCCCTCGGTGAAGATAACTCAGCATTAAGGGTTGGATTGGGGGTAAGACCCTGCGACATATAGGGTTGGGTATCGAAAACCGGTACGGTACCGGTTACTTTACATTCGGTATCTACCAAACCGAATTGCAACAGAGATTTCGGTGCCTCGTTTCGGTTCTTCTCTCGCCCCCTGGTGTCCGAAACGGGCGTTACATGAAACCGCACTGACATTGTCAGTGCATGTAATCCGAGACTGAATCGCTCTCAACAAGTGCGAGGCAACGCGCTTGCAAAACAGTTTTGTGATTGGTCTGAATTTAGCGGGAAATATGGATTTCAGGAAATCCCTCTCCTTTGCGTCTCTCCATCACTTTAACAACGTTTTATTGGCAGGGGGAAAGAATTGGAGTCGAATTTTTATTGACAACGGATTTACATGCTGGAAAAACATGCAGCTAAAATTCAGGGAACATTTGGACAATAAGAGACACACAGAAGCTGTGGTCCCCCGCCACTGATGTGAAAAATCCTGGATTTCTATATAGATTTTTTTTTTAATCAAAAGTACCGATTTAAGTACCGTTTCGGTACCGGTACCGTTTTTAAAGTACCGATTTGGCACCGGTATCGAATAAAACCAAACGGTACCCAACCCTAGCGACATACCAGTGTCATGTTCAGGGGATGTCGCCTCACGCTACAGAAACAGATAGGCTCCTGCCCTATGGGCCATTAGGCTCGAGAACCATTGGTTCTCAAGGCTACTTATGTGTTCTTGACTACCTTAGTCAGGTTCACTATGTTTCAATTTAAACTTTCGTGGGAATTTTTTGGGGATTTGCTAATCTATACATTTTTGGAAAGGGCATTGTATGAGGAATCAGAAAATATATGTTTCCATTTGCACAGATGTCTGAAAGGCGGCCATCTTGGCATTTACAAATGGCCGCCATAATACACACGTTTTGTAATATCTTGGCTTCTAAATAAGCTAGAACATTGATTTTAACTGCTAAACCTACATTTTCAGGGTCAATGAATCCAATGGTTGGAGTTACAAAGCATTTTTTTGTATTCTTCTTAAAAAAAAAATTATATGGGCACAGGCAGCCATTGCTCTGCAGGATCCATAGGCTAATTGGATCCCCTGCAAAATTGGTACTCCAAACATGAGGATGGCATGCTTAAACCAACAACCACAGACGTCCTCCCAGCCCCAAAGTCCATCATTGAGATTAGTGTTGTTCCGATACCGATACTAGTATCGGCATGGCCACCGATACGCACAAAAATGCTGGTATCGGTATCGGCGAGTACTAACTTTATTTTATTTTTTTTTATTTTTATTTTTTTTAAGTACTAAAGTTATTTTGTTTGTAAATGTTCACTTGCTGTTGCACTACTACTACGACTGTTTTATATCTTAAATGGATATTGCACTGATTGGCATCTGTGAGAGCCACATTTCAGGTTTTATAAGGGGTTGATTTTCTTGTCACCATACCAGGTAGACAATAAAAAAAAGTTCTATAGCATTCACTCTCTGTTGGTATTTTTTCCTGTTTTACAAAGGTTTTGAGCAGTGCCAGACTAAGTGTTAGCAATAATTTTACATCGAGGTGAGTATGCGGCTCAAAAAACATGTTTTTTTGTTTTGTTTTTTCAAACGCCGTGGTATCGGATCGGTACTCGATATCGGCAAGTACTGCACGGTCAGGTATCGGTATCGGTATCGGGATCAAAAAATGGTATCGGAACAACACTAATTGAGATGGTACAATGCAAATGCAAAACTGACTGTTCTTCTGGCAGATGTTCATGCAGAGCTAAGAACTTAGCCTGTACCGACATGTGCAGCAGCCAGTGCCAGAACGATGACGATTCCCAAGCTGTGACGCACGAAAGTGATGATGATGAACTAATCTAACAGCCCAGCTCACATGGGCACGCATTGGACTCGCCATTCACATATCACATCACACATAGCATAAACGCTTATACATAGTCAAGAGACACAACCCGCCTGTCATTACACATAGAGTAAATACACATCCCACAAACAGAACAACCAGCACACCATACACTCCCCACATTCCTCCCATTCATTTATTTTGTTTCATTCCCTATTTTTATCATTAAATATGATATACGGAGCTTATTCTCCATGCCGCACCCGCCTTGAAGTCCTGCCTGAGAGCGTTCCTCACTTCCTGTTTGCGCCAACTCAAGATCCCCAAAATCTGGCGAAGAGCCCTAGTTGTTGCGATCCCTAAACCGAATAAGCCTGAAGGGGACCCTAAGAGTTACCGTCCCATCTCTCTGTTATGCATCCCCTTCAAGATCCTCGAGACGGGGCCGTCTTTATAGACCTGACGGCTGCCTACGATACCGTATGGCATCGCGGCCTCACCTGCAAGCTGCTCCGCCTGCTGCCGGACAGGCACATGGTCAGAATGATCATGGAGCTCATCCGTAACCGCAGCTTTACCCTTACCACCGGTTGCGGACAGCTAAGCAGGCTTCGACGCCTTAAGAACGGCGTCCCTCAGGGATCGGTCCTGGCCCCCCTCCTCTATAATATCTACACCTATGACCTGCCCAACACACTCTCGCGGAAGTACGCCTACGCAGACGACCTCGCAGTGGTGTACTCTGCTGGAAATTGGCAGTCTGTGGAGGGGATTCTGAGCCAGGACATGCAGACACTAGTGGCATACTTCCGGAAATGGAGATTGAAGCTTAGCGAGGCAAAGACGGTGTCGGCTGTCTTCCACCTTAACAACAGGGAGGCTAAATGTGAGCTTAGAGTATACCTAGATGGAACTCCCCTGCCATGTTCCGCTGAGCCAATCTATCTCGGCGTGACATTGGACAGGACGCTCACGTTTCGCCGGCACCTCGAGTCACTGCGCAAGAAGTTAACAGCTCGTGTGGCGTTGATGAGGCGACTGGTTGGCTCAGGCTGGGGCGCCGGCGCAAAGACCTTGCACACGGCAGCCCTAGCCCTCCTTTATTCAACTAGTGAATACTGCGCCCCAGTATGGTGTCGCAGTGCCCACACCCGCCTCATCGACTCGCCTATAAACGAAGCCTTGCGGTTTGTGACAGGATGCCTGCGTCCTACCCCCGTGGACAACCTTCCCATCCTAGCAGGCATCCAGCCCGCAGACCTCCGCCGCATGGGAGCCACAGCACGTCTCGCCTGCCGGGCCGTGGAGCTTAATAACCATCTGCTCCACGATAGGCTCACTATAACAGCGGAGCCCTCCCGGCGTCTCAAGTCGAGACACCCATTTGTGCCTGCCGCACAGGATCTCAGGCAGCAATGCAGAGATCTTAACATCAGTGCGGCAGGATGGGCGGATTATGTGGCGCGCGGAGTGGGAGGCAAACACCTCCAAACTCCGCGACCATATCCCAGTCGCCGGCCCTGAGCCCCTCGGGATGGACTTGCCAAGGCTATCCTGGGTGAGGCTCAATCGTCTCCGGACCGGCATCGGGCGTTTCCGCTCATCAATGCACAGATGGGGCTTGGCCCCAAATGCGTCGTGCGAGTGTGGCGCAGAGGACCAAACCGCAGACCATGTTATCCTGGATTGCCCGGTGTACCACCCACCCAACGGGATGCATGTTCTGTCGGTACTAGATGACGAGACGATGACGTGGCTTCTGGAGGGGTGTCCAGAAATATAGCCCGGGTGAGCCCCTCAACCAGGTCTCGGGGTGGTAAAAGGGTAGCCCCTCGGCCCCGAGCATGGTGGAGTGGAGAGGAAAACAACTACCCATACGCCGAAAGAAGATCATTAAATATGCCATTAGGCTAAAGATTTACCTGCCTCTGTATTGCCTTACTGGTTGCTGGCTGTTGCCATAACATCCAAAAATGTATAGATTAGCAAATCCCCCCAAAAAGCCAACAAAAGTTTAAATCATAACATCGAGACTATCTAATGCAGGAGGTTGTCGTGATCATACTGTGGTCTGTGGACTCACGTATGGAAGTAATAGAAAAACGACAATTTCTTAAAGTATAAGTTACACATTTTTATGTGATGATATAAAAAAAAAAAGAATACAAAAAATAGCTTTGTAACTACAACCATTGGATTCCTTGACCCTGAAAATGTAGGTTTAGCAGTTAAAACGTTCTAGCTTATTTAGAAGCCAAGATATTACAAAACGTGTGTATTATGGCGGCCATTTCTTAAATGCCAAGATGGCCGCCTTTCAGACATCTGTGCAAATGGAAACATATATTTTCTGATTCCTCATACAATGCGCTTTCCAAAAACGTATAGATTAGCAAATCCCCAAAACATTCCCACGAAATTATATAACAAACCTGACTACCTGTCCACTTTCTCACCTGGTTCTTGCTCTCTCTCTCTGGTGTGCCGACACCATCCTGCTCTCTCTCCTTCTCTCTATCCTCCTCTTTCCCTCTTTTGCTGTCAACCAAAAGGCAAACATAACAGCCAGAGTATTTATAATTTAATAAGAGGTATACATTGATCCATATCAATGTATAACACCATTCTAATTGAATATTGGGTTGCTGTGGGCAATGCAGTCAGATAATGCAATTTTGACCTTACCCTCTCACCTGAAAAAAGAAATGTCCATCTACAAAATAACAGATATTTCCAATGAGTGAGGGTTTGTTCCAATGCTTCAATCCACTATGTACTGTAAATATACCATGAAGCCCAATTCTATCAGAATAAGAAACATTGTGACTACTTTAACTAAAATAATAAAGTGCATCCAGTTAGCTCTTTAGCTGGCAAGTGGCAAGCAGACTCGCTCATCTAATCACCTCTGAGCTGGCTAGTTAGCTTGCTAGTTCTTTGACACTATTCACACCATGGAACTATAATCAGACACTTTCTAGTCAAAATAATAATGACCAATTTGAACCAACTTTGTCAGAACACCCTGGAATTATATTTGCTAACGTTTCAACTTGCTTATCTGCAGACATCTCACCCTGCAAAAACTCTCGCGCCGTGCGCGCACACTCACTCAAAAAAGAAAAGAAATTCTCCAGCCAAAGCGAAGTGTGGAGATAGGTCTGGCTATGCAAGACTACTGGCGGACTAACGTTACCAACGAGACCATGGGCTTGCCACTGTCGCCAGATTCGGGTTGGGTGTGTATAAAAAAAAGTATTATAGTTTATATAGCCTAATAAAATAGATATTTTAGCGTGCTTGTCAGATGTTTGGGGTCAACGTCCGTCCATTACTAAAACTATATTGTTGGCCTTTATTTGACTTTTATTGCACTTACAGCAGAGACGAATGGCTTGTTTGAGATTAGCTAGGTCAGAGCGTGTGTGTGTGTGTGTGGAGAGAGCTGAGCCCTGCCCTTCGTGAAACGAGGAGACGGGAGACAAGCGGGCGAGCGTGGCAGCAAAACGCAGAGATGAGAAACAGATTACGGTAAATGAAACGGGTGCCCATAAATTAGGCAAATGACACAGAATAAACATATTTAGGAGGTGCAAACCATTCATAAGCCTCAAGAATAGAAAGGATTAGACTTTGCCAAAAAACACCTAAAAAAGCCAGCCCAGTTCTGGAACAGCATTCTTGGGACAGATAGATCAACCTGTACCAGAATGATGGGGAAAAAACTATGGAGATGGTAGGCTATGTTTCTGTAAAACACTGTGGAGGCACTGTGACTGCATGTGCATGCATGGCTTCCAACGGCACTGGGTCACTAGTGTTTATTGATGATGTGACAGACGACGAGTCAATGGTCGAGTCAATCACCTGATCTCAACCCGATCAAGTATGGATTTCACATGCTGAAGACAAAACCAAAAGGCAGAAAAACCCAAACAAACAAACCATTAGCAAAATGGAGAAGGGAGACCCAGGGAAGCTTTCGCTACTGACCTATGAGGACAACTCAGGGTAAAATATTTATCCTAAACGTCAAAACAGGCTGAACCACCCCTTTAAGGTTATTTGCTTTTCTCTTCAAGTCGCATATGAAAATAAGAGTATTACGCAAGACTGTCTGGCAGACTTCTAATAACACATTATGTCAGAGACTCCAGGGAAAACAAGATACAATCTCTCTTCATTTTAACTTACTGCAAGAAATAGGTAGTATAGGATAACTTCGTAGGATATCTTGAAGCAGGTTTTTATTCAGTGATAGAGTGCACCAGTGTGTTTTCCCCCCAAAATGTAGGCTACTTAAAGGGGACTGGTACATACTGGGCTGGTTTCACAGACCAGGCTTAAGCCTAGTAGGGTTAAATCACACTTGAAATGGAAAATCTCCAGTTAGGATGCGTTTTAGTCTAGGATTAGTCTTAATCTGAGACCATGAAACCGGCCCAATTTGTTTTAGCCATTGATTGTTGAAGAATATCATGTATAAATACCTCAGCTTAGTTAAACTGTTTTACCCCCATCAGAACGCAAAAAGGCTTGTTTTATTCAATTATTATTATTATTATTATTTGTATTCAATTATTATTATATAATATATATGTTTTTATCTCCATGATGGTCAGTCTTTACATAGTTCTGTCTATTAATTTGAGAGGGGTTACCAGCCCCACCCGTCAGCTAGTTACCGCAAATAGTGACGGGTGACCGCTTTGTTGTAGTTGGAATCCCAGATTGCCCCTTTAAACACATAACTTTAATAATTGTTCGTGTTGTCCTAACATAGGTTCGCTATCGCTTGACAAAATGGCAGCACAGGTTAACAAATTAAGATTATTTTGCAGATTATGTTTAGCTGGTATGAAACGCATGCGGACAATGTTTTGTGTATCTTACCATGAATGTTTTGCTTTTTCTTTCCATGATCTTTCAGTTTAATACTTATCTAAGTTAAGGGCATTGATTTAGGTAACATGTTAAAGTGAAAGATTGACAACAAAAACAGTCCCGATTGCCTGCTTGCTTGGGTATATTAGATGGCTACATTACTTTCTTTTCTTTCTTTTACTTGGTCTTTTTTTTTCTTTTTCAGTCACGACGCCCAATTTAAAAAATAAAAATAATGTTCGTTCAACTAATTTGATAGCCACGGAAGATGAGTTCACACTCTCTGAACTTGAGACGATAGCTAGCTAGCTAGTACTAGCACAGAGAAATTAGTAGTACATTTGTTATCTAACTAGCCATCTAAACTAAAGGGAAAGCAGGCATCAGGTGAACTCGTTACAATTACCGTTTAGACGTATGGTAAACTGTCGCCGCTTTCTATCGTGTTCCACGCTGATCGGAGTGTTGATTTCGAGGACATTTAATTGTGTTGCCTGTGCCATATTTGTCGCCGTCCTTGTACAGCCAAAACGCAGCAAATCCGTGAGATGTAGATGTAGCCCCCACAAGTGAACGTACACTGCAAAACAATACTCCATCTTTGAAAGTCAGCTGTGAGATCACGTGTCTGTGCAAACCTGTGGAACTGCGTCCATGTACTTCCGGTCAATGTAAGTAACGATTTCTTCAAAATAAGAGCACCAAGTAAAAACATTTTTTTGCATTTAAACATGATAAAAAGGGGTCAAGGAACCACAACAAATATGCTAATCATCTTAACAAATATGTGACACGTTCTAATGCTTTGATTCTCATATCGGGATCCGATGTTATGATCAGACTTTTCTTTCGGAAAATGTGAATACATTTCTGCGTTGTTGAAAATCAATGACATATCGCTAGTCAACTAACACAGTTTGATTTTTTGTGAGCCTGCTAACAATGTAAAGTAGTGTTATACTAGGTATTATATATTAACTAGGTAGCAGAGGGGATTACTCAACGAATCCATTGCGTTGCAGTATTTTGGCTTGACTAGCAAGTTTGTGTTGTGATTCTCAACAACTCTGAAACGTAGTTCTGTGTTTCAAAAGAAAAGTCCGAACATTTTGATTGGTTGCCGATATGAGGACCAAAGCATTAGAATGTGTCACATATATCAATCATAACCATACTATTTGTTATAGAAGGGTTTGTAATTGTTCGTATATCCTAATTATTGTTATGAACTGCTATTGTCTCTAATGGTCTGTAGAGCACTATTTTTTCAAAGATTTCAATACATCTTTGGTACCACTTGACCTGGAACACTTCTAGAATGCATATCAGGTCAGTTTGAATCTAAAGAGAAGTTATTGTAAATGTTGCTGGCTATTTACTCCAGCCATACAGCTTAAATTACCCAATTTGCACTGTAAAGGACACATATAATGGACTGTACAGAGCTATTTTTCAAAGATTTCAACACATCTCTGATAACACTCTACACCTCAACACTTCTCGAATGCATACCAAGTGAGTTTGAATCATGTGCAATGTCATTGCAAATATTGCTGGCTAGTTACTGCGGCCATACAACTCAAAGTAACCAATCGTACAAATGTTGCTGGTTATTTACTCCAGCCATACAGAAAATGTAAATGTTGAAACTCCTTTGCCTCACTACTCACTACATCAGTAATTAGTTACTAATGACCCAAATTTACCACCTCACTATAGTCATTCAATTGGACCAATCAGTGTGAATAGTTGGCTTCAAGGTATCCATCCATACATAGGGGATTTGCTCCCATTCAGCCACAAGACCATTAATGAGGTTGGGCACTGATGTTGGGCGAGAAGAACTGGCTCTTATCGCAGTCAGTGTTCCAATTCATCCCAAAGATGTTCGATGGGGTTGAGGTCAGAGCTCTGTGTGCAGGCCAGTCAAGTTCTCCCAGACCAAATTCGGCAAACCATGTCATTATGGACCTCACTTTGTGTATGGGGGCATTGTCATGCTGAAACTGGAAAGGACCTTCCCCAAACTGTTGTCACAAAGCTGGAAGCATACAATTCTCTAGAATTGCATTGTATGCTGTAGCATTAAGATTTCCCTTCACTGGAACTAAGGGCCCTAGCCCAAACCATGAAAACAGCCCCAGAAGATAATTGTGTCCACATACTTTTGTCCATATAGTGTGTTTAAAGTGCCTGTATTAGCAGTGTTGGGGAAGATACTCTGAAAATATATGTAACTATATTACCAATTACTTTATAAGGAAATAAGTTAAACTACTTGAATATAATTTGTCAAACTAAAGCTATGTTGAAAAAGTCGTTCACTACATCAAAAATAACTTATCCAACACAGTTACTGAAAGATGACCAGTCTATGTGACACAAAGCATGGACCGAAATCACTGGCAGAGAAAAAGGTGGAGCAAAGAACAACGTTGTTTTATTCAGTTCAGGAGCTTGATATTCCTAATTCCATTCCGTGCATTACAATGAGCCCGAGCTGAGCTGTCAAAGATCCTAAAGGAATAGCAGGTTAAAGCTAAAGGACCAACACGCTTCTGATTAGCAAAAAGGCACAGGTGGAAATTCAGAGCAACATGCTGGCACAGAAAAATGCTAAAAGAAAAAGCTTAAACTCCCAGTCCTGTTTATCTTTCTCTCCTCATTTACAACATATAATATACCATGCCATATGAATAATCATATATTGACAACAGTAGGGGTAGTCATAAGTTCTAGGATATTTGGAAGATACCATTGTAATGACGTTATGGTTTGTGGTCATGATTGACTTCTGTGTTTCCAACATACAGTAGACCTAATAGTGCTTATGATGAATGTGTACATCTCCTCCCTCTGTTTCTTTCTAGACTCAATTGCCATGGTTTGTTCCATACACATATTCCTATTTATCTGATCAATTTAACTCAAGAAATTGGCAAAATCACAACCTACAGACTATTTCTACAGTCATGTGAAAAGGATATGAAAACATATTTAAATATATGGACATTTGAGAGCTGGAGGTAACTACTAACATTATTAACTAAACAAATAAAACGGAAGAATTTTATTATTATTATTATTATTATTATTATTATTATTATTATTGTAAAATGTAATTAATAGAAATGCAATTGTCGTGAGGAAAAGGTTAGGACACCCGCACATTTATTACTACTTAAAATGGCTAAAATTAGAATCAAGTGCATCACATCAGGTACATTAGAACATTGTTAGGGAGGAGCCTGTTTTATTTAAACCTCAGTTTGCTCTTGATTGCTGAAGTCAGTGGTATCACCATGGCGAGATCAAAAGAGCTCTGAGACCTTCAGAAAGAAGGTTGTAGATGTGTATGAGTCTGGGAATTACGAACAATTAGTAATCAGCCATTCCACTATCCGGAAAACAATTTACAACTGGAGAACATTTAAAAGAACTGCCAACTTGGCAAGATCATGCCGTCCTAGCAAGTTCAGCCCAAGAGCAGACCACAAGATGCTTAAAGAAGTCTCCAACAATCCTGAAATGTCATCATGGGACCTACATGTAGCTCTTGTCACAGTGTCATGAATTCTCTTGTCATGAATTCTTTATTGTATCAGAGGGTCTTAAGGAAAATGTGAGACCATCTGTCCAAAAATGTAAGCTGAAGCGGATGTGGACCATGCAACATGACAATGACCCGAAACATTCCAGTAAATCCACCAAGGAATGGCTCAGAAGAGAAATTTCGAGTTCTGGATCCCGGATCTTAATCCTATTGAGATGCTGTGGGGTGATTTGAAACGGGCTGTGCATGCAAGACACCCCTCAAACATCACACAGCTGAAGGAATTATGCATAGATGAGTGGGAAAGAACCTTCTCCCAGTCAATGTCCCACTCCATCGCCCCCGAACTGTGGAACGCCCTCCCTGCCCACCTGAGAGCACCACAGTCGGTCGACTCTTTTAAGAGCGGACTTAAGACTCATCTTTTTAACAAAGCGTTCCAGTAGCCAGATTTGTATTTATTTTTTTCTTTAGTTTTATGCCACAGTGTCTTTTTAACCTTTCTGCTTTTGATGTTTTTAGTGATCTTTATTGTGTTGTGCTGTTTTGTTTCTTTTATTGACTGTAGCACTTTGAGATTCTTGAAATGTAAAGTGCTTTATAAATAAAATCCATTCTTATTATTATTATTATTACTGGTAGACAGTTATAGGAAACATCTAATTGAGGTTATTTCAGCCACAAAGAGGGCAATACCAGCTACTAGTATTATGTTTGTAATATTAAACACGCGACACATCAACTCAACGTTCGTTTACTTTTTAACAACTGACAGAACAGAGCAACACATCACATACAACATCGTTCAGGCATAACACTACAGCAGAACAATCGAACACTCCCACCTGAACTCCGATGCCTCACCACTAACCCAGTGTGCAGACACAACAATCAGGGCATAGGGTTTCCTAACTTTTTACTTAGTAGGAATTGGCATCTTTTTAAATTGTTTTGTGAAATAAATGATAACAAAGTTACATTTTCATTGTTTTTGGTTCAACTGCAACACCTTCATCTACATAGATATTTTTTGAAAGAAGATCAAATATTGATATGTCCATATTTCTGAAAAGAAATCATATTTTTCACATGACTGTATATGCATTTGCGTGTGTCTCTTCATGCACATGTGTGTGTTTGTGTGTGTTTGTCTGTGTCTGTGTGTTTTGGGACGATGTGGCATGCTGTTTACAGGTCGTCAGTCTCCCCATCGAAGGGCACGGTTTCCATCTCCATGTGGATGCTGGTTGGCTCACTGCTGCTCCCCACCCAGCCTATAGGAGTGCGGTTGAAGGAGGGTCGAGAGCCAACGTCATGTTGGTATACCACAGCTGGTTCAGGTTCCTCAGCCACCTCTATGTCCGGCAGTTTGAAGGTCAGGAGCCCGGCAGCTTTCTCAAAGCCTCCAAAGGGTGTAGCGCTCCTAATGTGAATTGATAAAGTAATGAAATGAAGATCAGCTGTGAGCAAATGTGTAACCAGTCATATACAGTAGGTGCTCCACTAGGTAAAACAAATTTGAATGTTGTGTTGAGAGCAAACACATAGTTAGCAGTGCACTGTCAATTCAAGCCTGATACCAGAAAATAATGTATCCAAGATGGCTGAAAGGTCAAGGTATTGATGGAACTCTACCTGTTGAAGCTCTTATACTTGGGCAGATCCAGATGAACATGTGGGCCTGGCATTTCAGCTCTCAAGGTGGCTGTCAGCTCCTCGTCCCCCTTCATAGCCTTTTCCCAAGGTGATGTGTATGTCTTCACCAACAGCGTTGTTTTTCCATGACCACCCGCACCACTATGACCACCCGCACCACCATGACCACCCGCACCACCATGACCACCTGGAAGAGGAGTGAGTCAGACAGGTGACATTCAAGTTGGGCAAACGGATTTGCAGTCACATCATATTAGAGCTTGTTTGTACTTAGTTTTCAAGACAAAACGTCAGGGGGGTATTCAATCAACGTCGCCAAAGGACAATCCAGGCTTATTTTGATCAATCCCGTGAGATTTATAAAAATAAGCCTGGATTTTCCTTTAGTGACGTTGATGGAATACCCCCCAGGTCATTATCCATATCATACCTATTATTAGGTGTTCACTTCTAACCTGATACGATGTGTGTTCCAAGATGATGAATGAGTTTGAGAGGATACTTGCCTTCCCCGCCCTCTCCTGACGCACCATGCCCATGTCCATCACCTCCTGCACCTCCTGCCCCTCCTGCACCTCCCAACTCTGTCCCTGCGCCTCCTCCAACCCCTGTCGCTGCCCCCCCGTGCCCATGGCTTCCAGGTTTGGGAGGGGGAACAGGGGGCTGCCCTCCTGGCTGCTTGCCCTTTAGATGGCCACCAACATCCATCATCTGGCCCCCCAGGCTGGGAACCAGGTTCTGCAAATTCTCCTGACACAAAGCACAATATGTATGGTGAGGGTTCAACCCTGCATGGAGTATAGGATTTATATTGGTAGCTTCAACCTTATTTGTATTTATTAGTTATCACAACTTAAATGGCTTCATGTAAAAAAAAAAAAACTTTGGGCAGCATTAATATATTAATTATGCTCTCTAACAATTTTACTGCAGTCAATTTTTTTGTATTGACTCAAATTATTAGCCTCCATGTTCTTACCATAGTCTCACTGCTGAAGAGGTCGGGGTTGTTCTCCCATATGAAGTTCTCCACACGCTTCTGCCTCATCCGGAACATCTTGGAGCCCTTGTTCTTGAGTAGGGACAGCTCCTCCAGCATGATGTCCTTGGGAGTCCTGATCTTCGTCCCCAGGTCAAACTCTGACGCCTCTGGCTCTGAATCATATTCTGCAGAGGAGACCAGGGCGATTGGTATCCTATCTTAATTGTGCTTTATAAAGCGTTGTCTATTCATATCTCTTATTGTACACTGTAATTAGTTCAAAACAGGGCCTTACTTGATTAAACAAGGTCAACAAACATAATTCTTCTTGCACTGTAATTGTTAATGTATGGATTCATACTGTATATAAGAAATACAAATAAATCTACAATGTATTGTAGAACAAAAAGAAACGAAAAAAGAAAGAATGGTTTCTCAAAAAGTTTATTTTATCTGTGAAACCAGATTGGTTTGAAAGGACATTCAAGTGGATTGAAGGTCCATCTCTTCAGGCTACATCTTAACTGTCCTTCCTAAGGAGATCCTCAATCCCTGTCCATCTCTACTATAAAATAAATAAATAAAGAAGTATTTCTTCTTCTAGCATTGTAGCTGCCAGTGGCCAATATTTCTTATGATGACTGATGAATAGATGATTCACTTGTGTACAGAACATGTAAAATAATGTACAGTAAATGTAATGTAATGAATGGCTTGGATTCTTTTTTTAAGAAGGCTTGTCCTTATGTGTGTCATTGATTTATCTTTCACCTAGGAGATGTGTCAGCATGGGTATGACCTTGTATCTGTTGTTACCAGAGTTGACCTGCATTAAACTATGTTTATAACCGTATCTGAACTAAGAGTAAAGACTATGTTTATAACCGTATCTGAACTTAGAGTAAAGACTATGTTTATAACCGATCCTTTTAACATGGTGTCAGAACTGGGGGGTCTTCCATCAATGTCGCTAAGGGAAAATCCAGGCTTATTCTGACATGTCTCGTGAGACCCAAAAAAAAATCCAGGCTTATTTTGGTAAATCCAGCAAGAGTAAGAAAAATAAGCCTGGATTTTCCTTTAGCAACTTTGATGGAATACCCTCCTGGACTCAGTGGCAACCAACAGAGGAGGAGAATAACATATCTGAAGACGGAAAACGTTCACTGCATATATTCTGACTAACATTACTGCGAGACGGACCGCACTAGCTATCACAAACACAATGGCTGAAGCTAAAGATAATTACCCAGTGAACACAATGGCTGAAGCTAAAGATAATTACCCAGTGAACACAATGGCTGAAGCTAAAGATAATTACCCAGTGAACACAATGGCTGAAGCTAAAGATAATTTACCCGGCGATTCCAGTGCCGGAACGGATGGACATGACAGGAGAGATGTATATACCAACTGGACATTCTTTAGAGCACAATGGATCATGCTGAGCACAGATGACTGTTTACAAGGGGGATGCTCTCATATTGTTGATATCAAGCAGTGTAAAATGAATGAATCTCATTGGCCAAAGATAAACTGTCTGTTCCTCAACAGTCTGGCAACTAAGAGAGAGTGGGAGAACAGCAAGGAATAACACACAGTGCCTCATGACATAAACCCTGAGTCATTTTCACATCTGTGTTATCCAGTGTTAATTTTGGCAGGCTTTTTAGTCACTTACAAAGTCACACACGAACTTGACTGAAATGTGTTGGAGTTTTTGTGGACTGAGACTGCACTGGAATGTTTTCAGTTTTCATCAACTGGAACTGGACTGGAACTAAGAAAAATGGAGGTGACTTGGTGTGACTAGAAATGGTGTGCATCTTCATCTAAACACCAAAGACTAAGTGACTAAAAAGCCTGCCAAAATTAACAATGGTGTTATCTCTATTTGCTCAGCACCCAGTGCCTCTCCGATGCCTCTGTCAAAAGTTATGAAGTGTTGAAAGAAGTGGTCAAACACACGAGTGTGTGGCTGAAGGCAGGAGGTGTGGACAATGGATTCCAATTGTTTCGACAATTTGTTATCTTATACTGTGTTTACTACTAATAGCAGCTGTATGTTATGCCACCATGTAGGTTATGTACCTCATATATTTGTAGTTATCTTTATTATATTCACTTTTAATCTGTATGTTTTTATTGGAATGAAAATGCACACACGCATGCACACACACACACATATTATATACAGAGATATCGAGTGATGTGTGTGATTGATGTGTGATATGCAAGTCTGTGCGCGTGTGTGTGTGTGTGTGTGTGTGTGTGTGTGTGTGTGTGTGTGTGTGTGCGTGTGCGTGTGTTTCAGTGGAGAAATCATCAATAACTAGTCCTTCAACTCCTATCAGACAGAGTGGATTTTAACAACGACCTGTTTCCATGGTAATGCTGTTACTCTCTGACTGTGACCGACTGTTGTGACATTGAGGTTGGAGTCTGGATCACATGACCACATGTGATGCTTAGAAACAACAATGATCTTTCTGCTGTGACATCTAGAAGACACATGTTTGTCTGTGTGACAGGGTTCCTTAGGCCCTGTTAAGTGTAGCCGTGTGGAGTAACCTTCATGATATGGCTGTGGAGATCTTGACAATGTCTTGAATAGTCTTCACAATAATTAGGGCTATAAATAACATATTTTTCCATCCTCCATGACATGTCCTGAACATGTCCTGAACAAGCAGTACAAGTTACCAATAGATCCAGAACCTTGGACCAGCTGCTGGCCAATAGGGTTAGAGACTGGCCTCCAGGCCCCCTTGGGAGGTTACCACCCCCAACCCCCCCCCCCCCCCCCCCCCCACACACACACACACGCACACACACACACTCTTACATGGTAAGAAACAGGAGTTTCTCCTGACTACATGATCTGACTGGGAAAACCCTGGGGCCTTGCAGGACTTGAAACTTAAAGGTTTAAATGTTTTCGTGGTCAGGCTCGGATTAGGCACTTCTGGCTATTCTGATCTTTCACATACAGTAGTTTTGTAGATATAATTATGATCTTGTTTTGCATATTTGTGTTTGTGTGAGCATACGTGTGCGTGCCTCACTGCCTTACCATCCTGAGTGACGTGTGACAGATCAGTGATGATCTTGGCGGTCTTTTTCCGCTTGTTAGGTGGGGCTGGTGTTCCAGAGAGAGGCATGACTGTAAGGCTGGAGGAAGACAGAGCAGGAAATGAGAGAAAGTCACAAACACTATGACTGGTCTAGGCATTCTAGTCTCTATTAACTACTCAATAGTAAACTAAAATAGCATTACGCTAAATATTTCTGGTCAAGAAAGCATAGAGAGACAAGATAGCATAGGGGTGGTCCAGTGGTCTAGCACCATGACCTGTAGTGCACATGCATGCCCATGTCGGCATGTGGGTTGGAATCTGGCCCATGCCTGGCTGACATACCTTTACTTTCCTGTCTTTCTTCACTATCTATACAAATGAAAACTGCCCCATTTAAAAAAAAAAAAACTTACAAAAAAAAAAAGATAGAGGGATCTGGAGTCCCCCTAGTGACTGTCTCTGAACACTGCACCAATTCAGGACCAATCCAACACCATCAACCCTTGAAAGTGAGACCTTGCAACCCAAACTAATGAGGCCATGCAGACTACCCCCCCCCCCCCACACACACACACCCCTCCTTACTTTTCAAGTTCAGGGTGTATGTCAACGCCCTCAGATTCTTAAGATTCCCCAGTCAAACAGATGTCTGCTGAGAGGAAATGTATAGCTACTGTTCATTTCAGTTTTGGTTGGTTGGACACTCTGGGCACCAGATACTGTACACATGCAGGGAGTGCAACAATGACATCTCCAACCAACACATGACCAACACTTTACGGTCAATCAATTCCAATACTATTTAAATAATTCAATACCCATTTCTGTGATCTTTTTTTAATTTCGATATCTGCCAAAGGTGTTCTGGAGTTTGGATTGGAGCATATAGAGGATGTATCTGGATAAGGGTACATATGATCCCTACATCTTTACATGTCTTATACAGACCTTTCCAAATCACTGTCCTGAACATAACTGCAGGTTCTTTAAGACCCTGTCAATGGCGGAACATCGCATTGTAACCCAACCCAGCAGAGCTATTTTTAAGCACCATTTTCAGCCAAGACCTTTAAGCGTCAAGTTGTGGTGTCATTGGACTATCAGACGGGTGCAACGCAATGCACACTTACTCACTTACACAGAAACACACACATTAAACACTGGTACAATTCAGGAAGAGAATGATTGAATCTCCTCAAAAGCTGAGTGAAGATGTTGGAGAAGTGAGGACATGTTAAGGACCACACTGTGCTCAGCTGTGTATTCCAAGCCTGGCACACCCTGTAAAACCTGCAGCCTGACTGAGGGAAGCGGTCAGCACATTCTCTCTGAGAGCGTGTGTCTTTAAGACATGGAACAGATTTTAAAATCAGTTAAGGGATTGCAACACCACTTGACTATATCTCCTTGAAATCCACATTATATCAAATGAATAAATAATGAATTGCTCATTGACTCAAATTCCTCAGCCATTAGTTTAATTCTAAATGACTTATTTACTTTCCCATTTTTTCCTTTGATGACCAAGTAAATGCATGCAGTTGGTTAGTAAAATCAAAGCTGATGTTGTGATCCAGCTCACCAGATCTTGGTAATCCTTGTGTGAGGAGTAGAAGCTTCAGGTTGATCTAAATCACAACAACTTTACAAATCCCAGGGTGCCTCTGACCTGGAGCTGTAGTCAGTCAGATCCCAGGGAGAGCAAAACCACCCACAGCTTGGATGGCAGATCTTTTGGGGGGTGGGTGGGTAGGGGGGGGGGGGGGGGGGTGTAGGTTGAGTTTGGGGGTAAGAGTTGGGGGCCAAATCTCTTCTACACAGCACAAAGTGCTGATGGGGATATCAAGAGAGCAATATCATTCTTGCAGATGGTTCAGCGGTCTATATATAGCATCGGAGAAGAGTGATGGGTGGGGTCTTAACTTAGTTATAAGATTGAAGGGGGTGTGTGTGTGCGTGTGTGCGTGTGTGTGTGTGTGTGTGTGTGTGTGTGCGTGTGTGTGTGCCTGTGTGTGTAACCTTACTTTGAATGTTGTTTAACCTTTGACCCTGTACTGCTCTAATTGCTTTCACTAGGAACTTGCCAGCAGCATTGGAATGGTGGTTATTTTGTGGGAAAGAGTGTTAAGGGGAACACATTAAATAATTACAAATATAGGCTGCTATCATGATCTTTGTCCAGTGGATGCAATCGTTGTCCCCCATAAAGGTCCTTGTAGCACTCAAAAGACATGTGTACTTCCCAACATGATAGCCTTACTGGGTTGTCGTGACGATACAGATAGATATTGTAATAGCATTTCCACATTTAATCGTATTCTAACCACAATGTAAAAATGGAAGTGCTGAGCAGCCATAAATACTATGTGGATATTAACAGCCCTATATATAGGTGGCAGCCCTGGGTGTATGCCAGCTGGCTGTATGCAGTACCCTCTGTCGCCATAGTAACTGGCCTCTAATGGGTTTCAAAGTCTGTGTTCAAAATTAAGCTCACAGCACCACCATGTGGGTGAATAGTGGTAAGGATTTTATAAGCATGACCTTCAATAACATGGACTAGGCCAGGGGGTCGGCAACCCAAAATGTTGAAAGAGCCATATTGGACCAAAAAAACAAAAAACGAATCTGTTTTTTAAAGCCTTATATAAGCCTTATAATGAAGGCAACACATGCTGTAAGTGTCTATATTAGCTATATTAGCCTACTATCAAAAAAAATTACTAGGTAGGCGACAAATACATAATGAGCATTCATGATTAAATGTTTATTTTCGCTGCAGCGCACCCTGGAGAGAATGACGCACCACGTGACTACTCTGCTGTACGACGGTGCTTTAAGTTTAACTTCCATTACAATATTAATGTATTATGTTTCGTTGCATAACAGCATTGATGAAATTATAGAATTACAATAAAGAAATCACATTTTTGATGTGATTTTTATTTTGAGGATTCGAAAAAACAACAACAAAATGGAACGTGCATAATAGGCCTCCTGTATTTTCAGACCTCCCCATGGAATAAAATGCAGTCCTCTTCAACCCTCAATAATACAATACGAATACAACATATAAGTCGAATACAATACAATCCTCTTCTCTTTTCCCCCTTATCTGGGCAAACAGTGCAATAAAACGCAGCCTGCAGTTAAAACGCAGCCTGCAATTATAAACAATAAAACAGCAGCCTTTTGAAAAGGTAAAGTATATTACATTTAAATAATACAGTTTAAGTTCGATTTCTGTGCATTATCCTCTTCTCTTTAGTTTTCTGCCAATGCCAAGTAAGTCAGTGCTAGAACTGAAGTGAAGTGAACTGAACAGAACTACTAGTCAAGGGTAAAACGCAGCAGCATCCTCTTCTCTTTTGACACGCACAATACAACGCATCCTCGGACCTGAGCAACAAAACACAGTAATATCCCTATGTGTCATTCCAAATATATACTGACAAAAATCTGAAATCACTTTATAAAAACAGCCACTTTGTTACTAAATATGTGCCTATGACAGTGTGTTCTTACCCGTTTAATGTGACTTCTGTTTTCGGACCTCACTGGACAGCTTCTCAACATCGGGCATGTAAGATGTAACTTTAATCTTCACGCAGGACTGCAAGCTCTCATCTGTGAGGCGGGTGCGGTATTTGGATTTGATGTAGTTCATGTTTGAGAATATCTGCTCGCACAGGTATGTTGATCCAAAGATGGATAATACTCCAAATGCATATTTCTTCATGTTCCTATAACTGTCAGGAAGAGCATTCCATGTTTCAAACACAAGTTTCTCGGGTGTTGGGAGGCTTTCAATTTCGCTCCATTTGTGGCTTTGGGCAAGCTGGGCTTTCTGGCGAGTGACGTCTTCAAGCTCGGCTGTCAGACTTTTGAACTTGAACACCCATAAATCTTTGTCAGCTATATCGGCCATTTCCATTTCAAGGTCAGCTTGATTTACTCCTGGGAATGTGTTCAATAAGGACGGGTCAATCTCCAGGGGTGTGACAGGGAAAGATAGTGACATTTTTTCCTTTCGGAACTCGCTAAATCTGCTCCCAAATGCAGTTTGCATATCAACGATAGCACCTTGTAAATAATCACCGTTGAGTGTGTGATCGTGATGGGCTTCTTTGAACTCTCTCAGGGAGGGAGTCACTAGGCCTACAGTATACTGACATTGAATTGTCAGCATGATAACATCCTTTGGTAACAATTTAGTGAGAATTGAATTGGCCCATCAAATTCATATCTAGAGTAGATTCTATTGAGATAAATTCCAGTAATTTGTATGTAAATGTAAAGAGTACATACAATTCTCTATGTGATGGATGTTATATTTGTTTAAATCTGAAGTGAAAGCAAAGTGATATAACACCCAGAGTGGTAGTAAAACTCACGTTTAGTCTTGGAACATTGTGTACAGTCTATTATGTGTCCCCTATGCAGTGCAGTGTGTCTTTCATCCATCTTTTCACCCTTACAAACACAAATAATACATTGAGAGGATTACATGTTCATTTCCAGATATAGTTACATATAATTTGTGGTTCATTTATCCATATTTAGTATTTCGAAATTCAACAAGTTTAACGTGGGCGCTTTTATTTTGAATAAATCTTTATTTCCATACACCGGAGGTAGGTGGGCGGAGCTCCAGAACACGGATGTAACTAGCTAGCTGCTAAGGACAGAATCTTGTTTCTCAAGCTAGCAGTTGAACTGTTTGTTGATAGATAGTCGTCCACGGAGCGGGACAGTCCATGCGCGGTTATTGTTGGATAGACTTAGCAGCTGAATCCAGACATTGAATTACATTTGTTCACTGTCCCTCGGTTTGGTTGGTGGTTTGAGTTGAGGTAAGTCTCAAAATAACGTTGGTAGTTCGCGTGTGTCACTGATAGTCGAAATGATTGGCTTTCCTCCAGTGCCACTGTGTCTGTTTCGGGGTTTGGCTTCATGATGTAGCTAGCTAGCAAGCACTGTTCAGTACTGTCATGATTAGCTAGCAACATGTATTTTACAAATTACGGGACTACAGTGTAGCTAGTAAGCATACAGTACTATTTGTTGAGAAGACTAAAAGTGTGTGTGTGTGTGTGTGTGTGTGTGTGTGTGTGTGTGTGTGTGTGTGTGTGTGTGTGTGTGTGTGTGTGTGTGTGTGCGCGCTGTAAGTAAGGCTGCTGTGCTGTTACTGACTGTTGTCCTAGGTTATGTCCTGCTTTGGAATCAGCTAGCCTAGACTAGGATGCCTTAATACCCTATACACAGCAGATACACACACACTGACACACACATACACACACGAAATTCCCCTTGCCTTCCTGAGTGAACAGCAGAGACATGAGTTGTCATGGTTACTTGCTACTGTCTTTTGCATGGTGTATCAGTTAGTATGCCTACAACATGTTAAAAGTCAGTGTCACACACAGCTAGATAACACTTGGTAACACACCACCACTTGATTTACTACTGGTGTTACAGTGGCTTCTCTATGTGCTGCTAAAACTTCCCCTCTGCGATTAATAAAGTACCACTCTACTCTCCCTGTTACACTTAATGGTCTAAGTAAAGTAATACCTAATACGTAATGCTACCTAACCCAGGTCACAACAATAATGCCAGAGGTTTCATGAAAAGTAATGTGTTGCGTGTTCTCCAGGCAAAGAGCCGTGGAGCGTGCGATGGGGGGCTTGGTTCCGCTGCTCCTGGGTGGACTTGGGGTCTTGCTGCTGTACCGACTGGTTCTGAGGCTCAGACAGGGGGCTTCCATGCAGGGCTCAGTGGTGGTCATCACTGGAGCCAGCTCCGGTCTAGGGAGAGGTTAGTGTTGTGTTCACACATTGGTATTGGGAATAATAATAATAATAATATGTATATATATATATATTTTCTGTTTTGTTACTATTGCAGAATGTGAAAAGGTGTGTGTTATTCTGTGTGTGTCCTTTTTTTTTCCCCTTTCCTAACACCAGGGGAGCCACCCCTCCTAAATTTCGTTGTTTGGTACCTGTACTGTAGCAATGACAAATAAAGACCATTCCATTCCATTCCATTCCATTCCTGTCCTGTCCTGTCCTGTCCTACCCTGCAGAGTGTGCCAGGGTGTTCCATGCTGCAGGAGCTCGGCTTGTTCTGTGCGGGCAGGACAGAGGCAGACTACAGGAGCTGGTCCAGGAGCTCACAGCTACCATGGAGCAAGGCCAGCGCCAGGTACACACACACGCACACACACACGCACACACACACGAACACACACACACACACACACGAACACGCACGCACACACACACACACACACACACACACACACACACACACACACACACACACACACACACACACACACACACACACACACACACACACACACACACACACACACACACACACACAGCTACCACAGATTAAGGCCAGCAGCACAGGTACACACACTAGCATACCAATCACAGCAGACGTTCAGTGGCGCACACACACACACACACACACACACACACACACACACAGCTACCACAGATTAAGGCCAGCAGCACAGGTACACACACTAGCATACCAATCACAGCAGACGTTCAGTGACACACACACACACACACACACACACACACACACACACACACACACACACACACATACATGCATACTACATACATACTAACCACAGCAGACATCCAGTGACAGTAACACACACACTGTGTGCTGTTGTGGTGATTCTGGTGCATCATCCCCAAAAAGCGAAGCTGACGTAATGAACACATCAACAACAACAGTTGCAGTGGAGTTGCGTCATGAAGATTGACAGTTGAACTAAACTCTGTTTTCCGTCCTTCCTACGATGTCGATGTCAGACATACACACCCTGCACCGTGACCTTTGACCTCTCCGACGCAGATACGGTTGCCAGGGCTGGGGAGGAGATCCTTAAGTGCTACGGCCACGTGGACATCCTGATCAACAACGCCGGGATCAGTTACCGTGGCAACATCTTGGACACGCATATCTCCGTCCAGAGGGATGTCATGGAGACAAATTACTTTGGGCCCATAGCTCTTACAGAAGGTAAACCAGGTGGGAGGGTTAGAATGAGGCTTGAAGACAAGAATGGGGGAATATCACTACAAGCCAGTGCAGAAAGTTGGTAGAGCCTTATCCAAAAGATAAAGGTATTAACTGTAAGACTGTAAAACGAAAAGCATTTATTTGATTCAGTTGTGAACATGCCCGTTGTGTATTGGAGGCAGGCGTTTACTATTGGCGAAGTCCAGTACATGACTGCTCTCACTCACATGTGATGATAGATACACTGATTTTCATTCATTGTTTTTATAGAATGAATTTCCCTGTTTCACATTTGAAAACACTATTATTTAGAATGTACAACAAATGTTAAATGGAAAAGACTGGGTTGTTATAACGAATGTAGTCGTTGCGATCCAGCTCACCGTTGGATAAAAAGCGATCTTTTAACAGGGATGATGATATTGTTCTTATATAATCAAGATGTGACAAAATGGCGCCGGTTGGGTGGCTGCCAGTTAAACAGCTCAGTCTTACTTCTACTTTTTTAGCCCTTTTTTAGCCCTTTTCAACCTTTTATTTCAAACTTTTATCTTTTATCTTTTAACCGGAGTGCTCAATATGTGCCTGATAAACGGAGGAGTGCGGGTGTATTCCAGAGAGGAGCTCATTGCCCTTAGGAGTCGAGCTACTGTTCCTCCAACAGGAATGCCCAGCGAAATAAAGACACGCAGACGAGGAACGAGGGCTGGAGCGTTCGTGAGGGCGAGGGGAGACAGACAAGCCAAGAGGACCTACCTGCCGTCGGTTCTTATGGGGAACGTCAGGTCGCTGGTCAACAAGGCTGATGAGCTCTCTGCTCTGATGAAGGGACAGGGGGAATATGGGAAATGCAGCCTGCTATTCCTGACTGAATCCTGGCTGAATCCTGGTATCCCAGACGGAGCGGTAGAGCAAGATGGTTTCACCATGGTCCGCGCGGACAGAACGAGAAATAGCGGTAAGATCAAAGGAGGCGGGATCGCTGTGTTTGTTAATTCCAAGTGGTGCAAGCCAGGTCATATCACAATCAAAGAGCAAGTCTGCACTCCAGACATAGAACTGTTGGCGCTAGGTTTGAGGCCAGATCTCTGTCCGAGAGAGTTTTCCCATGTTGTGGCCGTGACTGTTTACATTCCACCAAGCGCGACCCCGGCGCGCGCAAATGACGTCATCCATTCCTGTATCGCGGGGATACAGACCGCTCACCCAAACGCATTTATCATTGTGAATGGGGACTTCAACCATGTAAATATGGAAAAGACATTGACGGATTTTACCCAGTATGTCACATGTAAAACAAGGGAGAACAAAATACTAGACAAACTATATGCCAATGTGAAGGGAGCCTACACATCCACTGCCCTCCCGCCACTAGGGGCATCCGATCACAACATGGTCTGGATGGAACCAACATACACCCCTATCATAAAAAGGCTGCCTATCACCACCAGGACTGTCCAGCAATGGTCAGAAGACGTGGAGGAGGAGCTGAGGGCGTGTTTTGAAACAACCGACTGGGGGATGTTCCAGAGAGTCCACGGGGAGGACATAGATGGTCTGCTAGACTGTGTCACAGACTATATCAAGTTCTGCGAGGAGAGCATCGTCCCCATTAAAAAGGTACGGTGCTTTCCTAACAACAAGCCGTGGATAAATGGGAACATCAAGAACCTTCTGAAAAGGAAGAGGAGGCTGTTTAAGGCAGGGGACACTGAGGGAGCCAGGGCCACTCAGAAGGAGGTGAAGAAGGAGCTGAGAGCAGCCAAAGAGGAATACAGGAGGAAATTGGAGGGCGGGCTAGAGGCCCACAGCTCCAAGGAGGTGTGGAAGGGCTTCAAGAAGATCACGGGCCACAAGCAGCCACATACTGTGGTGGAGGGGACCCGAGAGCAGGCGGATGACCTGAACTGCTTCTTTAACAGGTTTGACCAACCATCCCCCTGTCACCCCCCACAGCCCCCGACCCTCTCCTCCCCTCTCCAATGTACCGCACCCCTGGCAACAGTAGCCCCCACTCCCCCTGACCCCCTCACACCCCAGCAGCAACTGCCTCCCCTTACCAACACCAGGAGCCAGGGAGCATGCTTCACACCTGGAGACACCGGTACTCACAGCTTTATAACATCTGAGCAGGTGAGAAGGCAGCTTTCCAGGGTGAATGTGAACAAGTCCAGAGGTCCAGACAACATCAACCCCAGGGTTCTGAAGGTGTGTGCTGGAGAGCTGGCGGACACATTCCAACATCTCTTCAGTCTATCTCTAAGACTGAGGAGGGTGCCACAGCTCTGGAAGACCTCTTGCATCGTCCCAGTGCCAAAGAAGGGACGGCCCAGCACCCCAAACGACTACAGACCTGTCGCCCTGACACCACAGGTCATGAAGATCCTGGAGAGGCTAGTGCTGCAACACCTTAAGCCCCAGGTGAAGGACTTCCTGGACCCCCGGCAGTTTGCATACCAGGAGAGCATGGGGGTGGAGGATGCCATCATTTACATGCTGCACAGGGCCTACACACACCTGGAGAGGCCACAGAGCATGGTGAGGACCATGTTCTTCGACTTCTCCAGTGCATTTAACACTATCAAGCCATCACTGCTGGCTGACAAACTAGCAGTGATGTGTGTGGAGGACTCCCTGACGGCTTGGATCCACAACTACCTCACAGACAGGCGTCAGTATGTGAGACTGCAGGGCTGTCAGTCTGAGGTGGTGGTGTGCAACACCGGTGCCCCCCAGGGAACTGTTCTGTCACCCTTTCTCTTCACCCTCTATACCTCCGACTTCCAGTTTAGCTCCGACCAGTGCCACCTGCAGAAGTTTTCGGTTGACTCCTCTATCGTCGGTTACATCACAGACGACAGGGATGAGGAGTACAGGGCCCTGGTGGAGAGCTTTGTGCAGTGGTGCGACACCAACTACCTTTTGCTTAACACCAGCAAAACAAAGGAGTTGGTGGTGGATTTTAGGAGGAAGAGAAAGACCCCAGCCCCCATCACCATCAAGGGGGTGGAAGTCGAGAGGGTGGACTCCTACAGGTACCTGGGAGTACAAATTAATAACAAACTGGACTGGACTGACAACACCGAGGCTCTTCTCAGGAAAGGGCAGAGCAGACTGTTTTTCCTGAGAAGGCTGAGGTCTTTCGGTGTCTGCAACAAGCTGCTGCAAATGTTTTATCAGTCGGTGGTTGCCAGCGTTCTGTTCTTCGCCGTGGCCTGCTGGGGTGGAAACATCTGTGCCAGGGATGCTGCGAAGCTAAACAAACTGGTGAAGAAGGCCAGCTCTGTGGTGGGGACCGGGCTGGACAGCCTAGAGGTGGTGGCAGAACAGAGGATGGGGAAAAAACTGGCGGCCATGCTGGCCAATCCCTCCCACCCGATGTACTGCGAGCTGGCGGGGATGAGGAGCAAGTTCAGCCACAGATTTGTTCTCCCCCGTCAAAGTACAAAAAGATTTGGACAGTCCTTTGTTCCAGCTGCACTCCGACTCTACAACCAGGCCCTGCAGGGTGGGGGAGACCTGGAGCTGGAACTTATGGAACTTTTTACTTATTGAGCCTCCACTGTTTTATGTATTTTATTGAATGTTTTCTGTTTTCTGTATTGAATGTTTTCTGCCCTAACTGAGCTGTTTGACAACAAAATTTCCCCATTGGGGACAATAAAGGTTTTCAATCAATCAATCAATCAAAGATTCTCAGTTTAGAATTCATGCAGTAAATTCCCTCAACCATGGAGCAATTGGCCGTGTAAATCTAGCTCAGTAAAAAAAGAAAAAATTATTGAGGCCTCTAAAGCAATAACAAAACAAAAAAAAGAACAGTGCATGATACCAGGCACTGTAGCGTATTATGATTTTTCACACGTCTCAAAGCAGCAGTCTGCCACCAGTGAAACAGTTTGTCTCAACCTCTCTGGGTAAACAACACAGAAAGCACAGTGTTTCGCTTGAAAGGTATAACAAGACTGTTTAAAAAAGCGACCGCCCTCAAGTTTTGTTTCCAATGAGAAATTGTAAGGAAATAGCAGCATAAGGTTCCCCTAGCAGTATGCATCTCTCAGATCAGTCCGGTGTGCTGCTGAAACCACCAACCTCACAATACTTTTACTGTGAAGCTACACATCTGAAGGCAGTTTGTAAGCCCAACGGCCGGTCTCTTTGGCAGCAGATGAAGGCTTTAACTCCCTCTCCACCCACCTCCCTCCTCCCTCTCCACCCACCTCCGTCCTCCTCTCCACCCACCTCCCTCCTCCTCTCCACCCACCTCCCTCTCCACCCACCTCCCTCCTCCCTCTCCACCCACCTCCCTCCTCCTCTCTACCCACCTCCCTCCTCCTCTCCACCCACCTGTAGCCCTCCTGCCCTCCATGGTACGTGTGCGGAGTGGGCATGTCGTGGTCATCAGCAGCGTGCAGGGCAGAATCTCACTCCCCTACAGATCCGCCTGTGAGTATTCCGTTCGCTTTACCCATTTTTTATTACCAGGTCATTCTTAAACTTGTGTTTAACAATGCCGTGTCAATGGCCAAACGCTGTGTTTTCGTGTTCTGGTCAGACGCGGCCTCGAAGCACGCCACCCAGGCCTACTTTGACTGCCTGAGAGCGGAGATGGAACAACACGGCGTGGAGGTGACGGTGGTCAGCCCCGGCTACATCCGAACCAACTTGTCCATCAATGCCGTCGTAGGCGACGGCTCCAAATATGGTGGTAAGGGAGAAGAAAGGGGGACGTGTGTGTGTGTGTTGGTCTTATTCTCTTTGGTTTGTTGACTCGAAGGATCTGAAAGGATTTGAATTCGCAAGATGGTACACTTGTCAGATGGTACACTTGTCAGATGGTACACTTGTCAGATGGTACACTTGTCAGATGGTACACTTGTCAGATGGTATACTTGTCAAGATGGTACACTTGTCAGATGGTACACTTGTCAGATGGTACACTTGTCAGATGGTACACTTGTCAGATGGTACACTTGTCAGATGGTACACTTGTCAAGATGGTACACTTGTCAAGATGGTACACTTGTCAAGATGGTACACTTGTCAAGGATTTCTCCCATTTATAAAAAAAAATTCAGATCCACAACTAGGGATGCTCCGATCTGGATTTTTGGGGCCGATTACCGATCACCGATTTTTTTTCCCTCAAGATCTACCGATACCGATCTTTTTAAAAATACATAACTGTAGGCCTACTGACTGGATAATAGCCTACATATTTTTTGCAAGTATTGGTATTAGACTCGCATTCATTGATTCTTTTCATTAGCAATGCTGGGTGATCTGTTCTGTTGCATATAGAACAATGATAATGTAAGTTAGCCTACTTTATCAATTCTTGATTCATTTCCATTGCTTCTCAACACAATACTAGATATAATAGCATAAATAACAGAATAAACTCACACACTTACTTACACTGCATAGCCTACATACTGAGATATGGCACACACACACACACACACACCCACCTCTCACAGGTACACACACACCTCTCACAGGAGGGCCACACACACGTACAGCTACACACACACGCTATATTTACTAAAACACACACACCGTTGCTACCACTGCAAGTTTGAAGAAATTATAACTTCACATGCCTACAGTCGAATCGCCTCCTACGGCGATTATCGTATCGTGGCCTCTTGTCTTATCATTTCACGTGGCAACATATCAGGGCTTTGGGCGCAGCTTAACCAATGGCACACGAGCAATAAGTGTGCAAGTTTTGATGATGTCTCTCATCCGCACGCGTCGTATTCCCACGCAGTGGGTCTGGCAACAATAATACATTTTCCGGTCTGACTTTTTAAATAAAAATAAAATCGATTCTACGCAAGTCTAAAGCACACAGAATCCATTAACATTTTTATTTTGAAAGTCTCACCCTGTGTCTGATCCTGATGTTATAGAAGCAGCGTAGCAGCAGGGTAGAAGCGAGGTAAAGGGGGACGCGAGACAGTCTAGGGCTGCGTTCGTAAATTCGCTCTGAGAGCGCCGGAGGGCACACTGGGCTCAACGTCATAAAGGGACCAAGTAATTTGATTGGACAAGAGGCATTCCATGACTGCTGGTCAGATTTCCAGAGCGAATTTACGAACGCAGCCTAGAACTACACCACTCGCCGACTCGTTTTTTTTCATAACACGAAACTTGAACCACTCAATATAATAAAGAACAGTTTAACGATCACTAAATACTTTATGGATTGGATTCACCATTCTCGTTTGCCATAGACTACTGTTTGGTAAGGCTTTTGTAAATACTTTTGTTTTGGGACGTGTTTGTGTTAGGGGCTGTATGATCATCTAATGATGTGTAGTTATGCGTTTCTAGCATGTCGATGTTCTATCAGGTAAATTAGCTAGAACTAACCTCCATACCCTGGTTCAGAAGAAGAAATCAGTCCTTTGTCACTTACATCGTCGTCCTCTATGAAACTTTAAGGTGGATTGGTTACCCTAGATGGTCTTCGTGACATTTCACAATCACAAACATATATGTACAGAAACTCACTAAAGTATAAAACACAGCTAAAATACCGCTTCTCTTGAAATCACTCTACAGCTCCTATGACGGTTTGAGGTCAATGCATTTGTTTTTTTGGTGAACTACCGTAATAATACCGCACATATAGTTCAAGAATTACGATAGTTTGAACGAACCCTGTAAAATCCTGTTGAGAAGTTATCGCAACATAGAAATAACGTTTTCTCACAATAAAATAACTTAAAAGATCGGCTTTTGCGATCGGCCATTTTTGCCGATCACCGATCGAGTCCGATCGATAAATCGGAGCATCCCTATCCACAACAAGGTCCGGCAAGGGATGGGATGAGGGTGTGGTTTGGGATTGTATTTATCTGCTTTTTTGTGTGTGTTATGTGCGTGAGAGAGTTCACCTGTGTGTGTGTGTGTGTGTGTGTGTGTGTGTGTGTGTAAGTAATTGGTTTCTCCCTGTTCCACATTGGATCTAGTCCTGGACAAGACCACAGCGCTGGGCCGGGATCCGAGGGACGTGGCCCAGGCGGTTCTGAAGGCTGTCCGTCACAGGACTAAAGACGTGCTGCTGGCTGGGCCCCTGCCCACGCTAGCTGTCTACCTCCGCACCCTCTGGCCGGCCCTCTTCTTCAGACTCATGGCCTCTCGGGCTCGCAAGGAACAGAAGCCTAAAGACCAATGAGAGGGAGGAGAAGGGAAAGAGAGAGAGAGAGAGAGAGAGAGAGACTTGTTGAGTCACGGTATGAGATAGTTATAGCCTACTATAACATAATTTCTTATTTCTCTTAATTTGAGGAGGTTCTCTCTGGAAGCTGTAGCACTTTTTTGTTTTTAAACACCATCCATCTACAGTGGATGATCAAAGGATGCTCACCATGATTGAGGAAAAACCCCAAAACAACTGTCCCACAGACCAGGAACACTCTCCAGGAGGTAGAACAACTGTCCCACAGACCAGGAACACTCTCCAGGAGGTAGAACAACTGTCCCACAGACCAGGAACACTCTCCAGGAGGTAGGTGTGAATGTGTCAGAGACGACCATCTGCAGAAGACTTCACCAGCAGCACTACAGAGGATATACTGCAAGGTGCAAACCACAGGATGGCCAGATTACGGTTTGCTTGTGGAACACACTGGCACTAACCCTAATCCTTTAGCAGTACATTGAGCAGTAACACTGGTGAACCGATAACCATACATTCTCCCGGTATGATAACCGTAGAGTTTGACAGCATGGTTTACAATAGAACCGGTGCATCCCTAGTGGAGACAAAAAGAAAGCTAGGATTACTGGACTCACGGACACTACAAAAATTATTATCATGTTTGATATTTGATCAGAGGAACAGAGAGCATGTAGATGTTCAGAGAAACTATTACAACTTGTGCTGACATCTCTGCAGTGTCCTGAACTGGCCACAGTAATGAACCTACTGAACCTGCTTTTGTGAAATACTGTACAACTGCTGTGATACAAGTGGACCAAAACAATATTATTATGGGAAAATTGCCATCTGCTCAAATTGTCCTGCTGTTCTCTTTTGTGGACTGGCATTTTGGCAGCGGTTACACCTGTTATTAACATGCTATTTTGCTATTTTCTTTGGTGCAATACTACAGTATAGACACAACTAGTGATTTAAACTTCTTGTCACAAAGTCTAAGGACTTCTACAATGTTATGTGATTTCAATTAAACTGGATATTGGAGGACAACATATTCATAATAGGCATCACTTTAGTGCTATTGTTGTTACTTCCCTCCAGGGAAAAAATAAGAAGGAAAAAGGTTTGTACACTGCATTGTTCATCTAGTGGCAGAGCTTCAAAGGTGTCTTCAGTGTTTCAGATACATTACCTGTTATCTACAGTAATCTTTAAGATTAACATTTAATCTTAATTATGTATTTATTCATTTAAATTAACATTTACAGTCAAATATCAATAAAGTGTTCACTGTACTATTGCTTATTTTGGTGCTCTTTTTTTTCAAGATTAGTGAGTGTTTTTCTATCCCATTTAATTCATTTTTTAGGTGTCTCCTCACTCCAGTTATTTGATATTGTGTGTTTTATGTTTACCCCTAAAACTCCCCACCCCACCATTCCCCTGTTCTACCTTATTCTAAACAGTGAAGTAGCTGCCATTTAGTGACATTTTAGTTAATCCCGCCCCTTCATCACCCATCTTTGATGACGCGGATGGTTCCACTTAAATTGGTATGAACGCGGGCTCGTTCGCCAGACAGCAGCAAGGTTCGGAGGTTCCCGAACGCGAACCGGAACGGTTCTTTGCCGGTGTGAAAGCCCTATCAGATCAGTCCGGTGTGCTGCTGAAACCACCAACCTCACAATACTTTTACTGTGAAGCTACACATCTGAAGGCAGTCATGTAAGCCCAACGGCCAAGACAAGCTCATATAACTCCTATTTTAGAAACTCTACATTGGCTTCCTGTTAAGTTCAGAATAGATTTCAAGATCCTTCTGCTTGTTTATAAAGCTCTCACTGGCATAGCACCAGAATATCTGAAAGACCTTTTGCTAGCATATCAGCCCAATACACATACTGAACAACTGGTTCCACAGCTGCACAACAGCGGAGAGAAACGCGCTACAGAGAGTCGTGAGAACAGCACAGAAGATCACCGGCGCCCCCCTCCCCTCTCTGGAAGAGCTGTACAACACACGCTGTCTCAGGAAGGCCTCCAAGATCTCCAGGGACCCGACCCACCCTGGGCACGTACACTTTATCAGGCTGCCCTCGAATAGGAGGTACAGGACCCCGGCCGCTAAGACAAACAGACTGAAGAACTGCTTCTACCACAGGGCCGTCAAGGCCCTGAACACAGCAAAGGCCTAAGTTCTGGGCCCAGGACAGTCCGGACGGATTGTATGGCAGCTAGTGCTGAGGCACAAACATGTACATTTCAAGCCTGCAAACTGGGACACTTTAAAATAACGTGAAAAAATACTTTTTGTGCAATATGACAACCCTAGTTGAATATCTGTGCAGTATAGTACAGTGGATTGTGTACATAGCCTTTATTTATGTAAACCAGCTCCTTACCTTCTGTGATTTTATGCTTTTTCTAAAAAAAAAAAAAAAATTCCTTTCCTAACACCAGGGGAGCCACCCCTCCTAAATTTCGTTGTTTGGTACCTGTACTGTAGCAATGACAAATAAAGTCCATTCCATTCCATTCCATTCCAATAGAGCTCTCAGGTCTTCTGACGCTGGTTTTCTCTGTGTACCAGATTTTTGCATTCTCATTTTATGCACCCAAATTGTGGAATGCACTGCCAGTTTACATTAGGGATGCAACCTCAGCACATAATATGTGCTCAAAAGATTGGTTTTTAGTCTTGACTTGAACATATGTTCAAGTCAAGACTAAAAACCAATCTTTTGAATATTGCCTTAAAATGACTAAATAATTAAATTATGATTATATAATGATTGGAGCACTTTGAGCTGCAACCTTTGCAGGAAAAGCGCTATACAAATAAAAAGTTATTATTATTATTCTACTTTTAAATTAGTATTTTTAGATAGACTTTTAATTCATTCATTTGATTTTATTCTTGTATTCTTGTTTATCTTATTCTAGCCATCAGCCCTAAAGACACCACAGATCAGGGTTTCCGTTAGAAAAATTTGCCGTCGGACATCGTGTCCGGGAAGAATTCGATTTACCGGACAAACGTGATATATTCCGGTCATCATATTAAAATATAATAAAAATTTTTTTTTACAAAATCATATATTTTTTTCCTCCAAATCTAATGTTTGTCGCGGTGATTACTGTTGTGTAGCGGCCTATATATGCCATTTAATGTCTATTTCTCATCCGATACGATTAGATGCGAGCTATATAATATATAATAATATAACATGATTTGACGCATGCGCGCTATGCCATGCGTCAAATCCAGCGCTGAACGGGTCCAGCGCTGAACGGGCGCCTCACTGGGAACTGAACAGACAGCATCGATCAATGAACGGACTCCACATTACGTTAACTGAAGTTTGTTAAATTGTTTGGGATTAATGTGAGTTTTCTATTTTCTCTTTACAGTTTTACCCTTTTTTTTAAATCAATAAAACAACGTCATTTCTATAAGTCTCGCTGGTTGGGAAGGCATTTCGTTTAGCTCGGGAGTATGACAATGGGAAGAACATAACTGTTTATTGAGAAACAATTGATAGGCAGTCTGGGATACGTATATAAAGAAATACCACAATGTCTAGATGTATAACATTTTATTGAACAGTAACAGTGCAAGCATGTAGGCTACGGGGAACAGGGATTTTGGTCAGTAGGTCCTTTGTACAGAGGGCGTTTCTCTCCGACAACGCGTTCCCAGGTACCATGGAAGTCATAGGTAGTCCAGCACACTGACAGAGAGACAGACAGACAGACAGACAGGCAGACAGACAGATAGACAGACAGACAGACAGACAGACAGACAGACAGACAGACAGACAGTCAGCTTACTTCTACCCTTTTGAGTGGAATTACTCCTTTAATTAGCTGTTAGCCATCTCAAAGCCCCCTGAGTTGCTCGTCAACACTGAGAATAGACCACATTATAGAAACCAAAACACCGTTTTTTTAAATCCACAGGGAATAACCGAGAGTGTAAGGAAAGGCACACCCAGCGCTGTCAGTGGTGGGGAGACTTGAAGTGGCTTTGCTTGATTTCCATCACAGATTCAAGGATTGAAACACTGATGAAAATAGGGAGTAATAGTGATGGGATTATTTTAGATTATTTTAGATTAGATTAGATTAGATTAGGTGAGATTCAACTTTATTGTCATTGCAGAGTACAAGTACCAGACAACAAAATGCAGTTTAGCATCTAACCAGAAGTGCAAATAGTGATATAAAAACAAACACTTAACTTTCGGGGAAACTGCTAAAATAAAATTAATTAAATTAATTAAAAAAGAAAGCGACTATTAGCACCGCCGAATGACAACAAACGTATGAGTAATGAGTAAAACAATGTCACTTTTATAGTATGTTGTTTAACTTGCCGTTCGGTCGCCATGGCTCTGGTGTGTGTAGCAGCTTCAGCTAGCTGGCTGGAAACTTCTAGGGGTGCGTTCGTAAACACGCTCTGAGAGCGCCGGAGCGCACGCTGGCTTCGATGTCACAGAGCGACCGAGTCGTTCGATTGGACGAGAGGCGTTCCGCGAGTGCTGATCGGATTTCCAGAGCGTGTTTACGAACGCACCCAGCCAGCTTTAGCGAATTGTATTCAAAGGGAATTATTTTCACCGGACAATATGTCCGACGACTTTTCAATTTGTCGGACTTCACCAAATTTTACCGGACAAAGACCGGCAATTGCCGGTTAACGGAAACCCAGCCACAGATACTAATATATCTATCCCCTGCCACAACCAAAGGTTGCTGGAGAACATGTCTTTAGGTGAGAGCACCTTAGCCTCTACCAGGGGCAAACAGATTATGAACAGACCTACGACCCCTGTAGACTACTAATAGTCTAGCAGGAAGGCCCCTCAGATTTTGAGATACCCCTACCCGAGGTAGAGCAAATGACAACAATGATTTTTCTTATCTTTAGGGTCTCCCATTAATGACATTGATTGTTGTCAAAAAAAAATTTGGGGGAAAATATGTTTTTTTGGTTGTTCTTTAGAGCTACCCCAATCCCTGAAAAAGAGCCAAATTAGACCAGGCCGAATATGGGGAAGGTGACAAAAAAGCCCATAACTTGAGAATGATCACTCCTTTCCTCTTCAGATTTGCTGAGGTATGAACCAGGTGGTTGTCCTACATCACCAAATAGTCAGACAACTATTTACCTAAATTAATACTGAATTATAGTCCTGTAAACTTAGCTTTAGTTTAGACGGAAATTGTACTTTTTGGTGACAGGAACATAGGACTCCATCACTTTTCTCTCATTTATCAGAAAAACAGAAATCCCTGAAAAATATATCATTACTGAATTGTCTAGGGTGCTATTGAACAATAACCAGTAGTTGTATGGAAATATCTCATACAGTTCTATTGCAAATGAGATTTCTTTAGACATAGGCCTACCTCTTCTCTGATAGTCAAATTCCGAATGGGGGATAAGTGGCATAATAGCCTATAAGTTAAGAATGCTCACTCTGATGGTCATTATATTTGGAGAGGGAAATACCAGGTGGCTGAACTACATCACCAAATAGTCAGAATAAGAGTAACCCAATCAATCCATTTTCCATTTTCTTTTTTCCATATAGGAGTAGCGCAAATTCTCTTGCGACTGGCAAAGACTCTTCCAAGCTGGCAGAGAGTCCAAAATGGGCCAGATCTTTGAGCTCGCTGAGATGGGTCTTGAGTTTGTTGAATGCTGTTGTCTTTCCTATTCTGTACAAACTACTTGTTGTGTCACAGCCAGTGAGTGCATGACATGCTGGTAGACAGTTAGACATGTCTTTTCCAATCTTCTCAGATATGGTGTTGATGGGGACATAGCTCTCTCTCATTCCATGGCCTGTATGCATGTACACCAGAGATGAACCAAACATTTCTTTGCTTGCATAGTATATGAGCAGTACTTCCACATCTGTGTCATCAGACCTCACAATGATGCGGGAATATGACTCTGCAAGATGTATGGCATGGAGCACCATCCTTGTGTCTGCCTCCTCCTGATCACTGTACAGTGATGTCAAACTGCTGACTCCTGCTGTGCAGATGCTCTTCACCTCCTCCCCTTTGTCAAATCCACCTGCCAAGATGATGGAGTCATCTGAGTGTAGTCTCTATGGGGCTGCAATGACAATGTAGTTGCTCACAAACATGCACAGTGCAGTCTTGTTTCCACTACTCCTCAAGTACTTCCTGTAGTTTGGGACATTTGTGTTGCCAGTGATAACATGTGTAGGCCTTCCATCACTTGCACCTCTCCTTTGCCTCTCCAGGTCTTTGATTGACTGTGGGCCGTCATACCTGTCAAATACCATGACCACACATTGCATTTCATCCTGCCAGCAGCCCGGAACCATGGTATTGCTTCAGACATGCAGTTGAGATGAAGGTCAAAGTTAGCTTCACGCTCTGATCGTAGCATTCTGAGTAAGAGATCAGCCCCTTTGAGGAAATTCAGCCAGTACTTAAAAGTTGCTGATTGTTGAACTCCCCTCTCTGAAAACTGTTGTATTCTTCTCCTCAGTTCAGGACGGTCTGTCTCCACTTCACTTAAGAACTGTCTGGCAGAGACCTGGTCGTCGCCATGAAAGGCATGCTGCACATCTCGCAGGAGGTGTTCTTGTTCAGCAGACAATGGACTCTGGCCTTTTTTGTTCAGCCAGGAGACCAGTGCCATCCAGAAGAGCCTGAACAGAGCCTCTGAAACAACCTTGATGCTCCTCACACCTCTTGTCAGTTGTTTCCCCTGAAGCATCTGCCGAGCTGTTGCGTCAGCATAGACTCCAGACTCGGTTATCATGTCAAAGAGGCCCCCGTCTGCATACACCTTCCCAATGCTTGCCAGAAAGGCCATGGTGACGTGCATTCCTCCAATTCTCATGGTGATCTTGCCATCCAAAGCTTCAGGTTTGCTCCACAGAATTTGCTGTGCTTTGCTGTAGATGGCAAGGTCAGCAGTTACAAGTATATGCCTCTGTCCCAGTTCTTGAGCAAGCTGTGTGAGCTGCAAAAGAGCTGTATAGATTGTAGATAGGTCTGATGGTGAAGCTCTTATGAAGGGCATATATTGTACTGTTGTTAATGGGATGTCTGACGTGGATACATAGGCATTGAATGCAGACCATCCTGGGATTCTCTGGTCTTCTTCTTTCATGATACGGCTCACCTTCCAAAGTAAGTCTTGGCCTTCTGCTGCCTGAGCTTTTGTGCTGTCTGATTTGAGGACCTGTGGTAGAACTGCTGGTGGTTCAGATCGCCTACCTGGCTTGATGTATCTGAAATTCAAGAACAAGTCATTAGGCATCTTTTGTCATATAATTAAATCTTTAACAAAATGCCCTTACAAACAACAACACTCCAGATTCCTTAGATTATGATGTGTGACCTCACAAATAATGTGTAACTTGAATATTGGACAAATGCTAGTCTGACTTACACAAGTGTAATGTGAAACTTGAAGCCTCCAGTGCACATTACACATTTTACATTTTAATATTGGATTATATTGCATTAACATACCGAGGGCCGAAGAACATAACCTCCTATCTGAAAATTTTACTTTTTTGGGAAAACACAAAAAACGGTGTTGTTTTCTTGTAGAATGCTATTTTGTAAGGATACCCCTATACAATTGTATGAATTGTATAGGGGTATCCTTAAAAAATAACTGTGTTGTTTTCTTGTAGAATGCTATTTTTAAAAAAAATAGCATTCTACAAGAAAAAAAAAAAAAGTGAATTTTTCAGATAGGAGGTTATGTTCTTCGGCCCTCGATACAGTATATCAGAGCCATTTCAATCAAGTATTGCATGTGTCTGGCAGATAGTTGGTCTATAATATTTACCTCTGAACCTCTTCATTATCCAAATCACAGCTGTCCAGGGCATGGAGAGATCTCTCTGGGATTCTCAGGATGGGGTTGTGTGCTGTGGCAACATCACCTCTTCTGTATACAACAATTGCCATGGAATCTGTTGTATTTTTGCCATCCAGCGTCTCTTCATTCTGGTCAAAGTTGTCAATGGCTGCATCAATTATCCCATGTTCTGTGGTTCTTGTCAGTCCATTTGGAATGTAAACACCTTTGCTTCTCTGTAATTGATCTGCTGCTACTGATGTGAGAAATTGACGCACTTCATCATACGACACACAATGACCCATCATGTGTAGCTTGTTGATAAGGGCCTTGCTGCCAAACTCATGATGGATCATAATCCCAAGTCCTAGTGTGATAGGTGTACGCCTGCTGCAGCACTGTGCAATTAGATCATGGCAAAAGGTTATAACACTTGTGTTATTCTTCAGAGCTGGGTCCTCATCACAGGTCTGCACATTTTTAAATGCACCTGCATTGACACACCAGTTCACAAAATCATACAGAGTGTTTGGCACATATTCACTGCACTGGAGAAGGGAAAGCTTGTCACTGCTTATGTAGAATTGAGGCTCATGCTCAACCTTTTCCATAGTTTTCCTCAATATACCTGCAGCCTGGTGGATGATTTGAGTGTCAGTGAGGGTCTCTGTTCTCTGTGGAGGCATTGTCTCCCTGTCTTCTGTTATGTTTTCTCTGAGGAGAGAAGCTTCTCTCATTGCATGGCCAACAGTCATGGCACCAGAACAGATCAGATCAGATTTTCCAGGAGGTTCAATGAAGATGAGTTTATCCCCATAATGCTGGTTCATCTTTTCTTTGAGTTTCCAGGATTTATACATTGTTGGTTCTGTAGCTGTACTCAGTTTTCCTTTATAGCTCTCAGTTACAGCACTCAGTGTTGTGACAGTCATATGCTTTGAAAAAACTGTCTTAGTTAATTCTTCAGTTAGCTCAATGAACGCTCTTTCATGTTCATTTAACTTCTTTTCTGTTAAATGTTTGTTTCTAGCTGCTAGAATGTTCCTTTCTGAAAGATAGTGTCCTAGAAAACTTCTGTGATACTTTGCATCATAGGCAAAAAGATCTTCATAGGTCAGCATACGGTGATGTATTATTTCATCAAACCTCTCTGAGGCTGCGTTGAGGACCTTTGACCTTGTACTTTCACCTGTACCGGTACATATAGGGGTCAGGCCTTCTCTCTTTGTGACTTTCTGGCTGCAATTGAAACATTGGCTGAAAATGAAACACTGGCTACGGATGTCAAATCTAGTGTCTCTGGACAGTCTAAGTCTTTTACTGATCCTGGGGTGGTTCTTGATCACTGGTTGTAGGCGTATAGTTATGTGTGCTTGAATAACTGGCCCGACATGACCTGTGATATGAAACCTTGACCTTGAAGGACAGTATGTCATCTGAGTGGGGCGATAGTCTCTTATGAACTTCATCATCTCGTCCTTGAGCAACGTTCAGTATGGTTCTGAGTCCTTGTAAGCTGGGATTCTTGACATTATTTTGATGTCCTTGTAGAGCTTTTTCACATAATAAGCAGACCTTTTCATCCTGTGTCTGTAAATATGGCTGGCTAGCTGTCTGCGTTGGCCCTGTTGGCTCCATTGTTACAGTGAAGTGAAGTGGTAAATATGGAAAACACACACACACACACACACAATTAACTTATGCTAGCCTCTGTTAGCTAGCCTCTGTTAGCTAGCCTATGTTAGCTAGCCTCTGCTAGCCTCTGCCTAGATCAGAATGCCTGCACTATGGTTTAAAAGCTCACAAATCTTTCAACATATTCAACAACATATTAATATCATAGTTGGACATATGTGTTACCTGTTATCTGTCATTAGATTGGTGATAATCTGAACAGAACTGTCAATCCACAGCCCCTCTCCCTCTGAGATGGAGATTGTTATGGCTGCTGCTGCCCAGTTGGCTACACAGTTTTGAAACATGCAGCTGTCACTCAAACCAGAGTGGCAGAGAGTGTTCCACTGTCAAGCTTCAAAATTATTTCTATACTGTACTTTGAATTAAGGTTCCAGTTTTAATAAAACCTGTACTATTTACACCTATGTTTTAGAGGCTTGCAATTTAGAACTAATAAACTTTATTTTATTGGGTTACTCTTATTCTGACTATTTGGTGATGTAGTTCAGCCACCTGGTATTTCCCTCTCCAAATATGATGACCATCAGAGTGAGCATTCTTAACTTATAGGCTATTATCCCCCATATCCCCCATTATCCCCGCATTCTTAACTTATAGGCTATTATCCCCCATTCGGAATTTGACTGTATCAGAGAAGAGGTAGGCCTATGTCTAAAGAAATCTCATTTGCAATAGAACTGTATGAGATATTTCCATACAACTACTGGTTATTGTTCAATAGCACCTTAGACAATTCAGTAATGATATATTTTTCAGGGATTTCTGTTTTTCTGATAAATTAGAGAAAAGTGATGGAGTCCTATGTTCCTGTCACCAAAAAGTACAATTTCCGTCTAAACTAAAGCTAAGTTTACAGGACTATAATTCAGTATTTATTTAGGTAAATAGTTGTCTGACTATTTGGTGATGTAGAACAACCACCTGGTTCATACCTCAGCAAATCTGAAGAGGAAAGGAGTGATCATTCTCAAGTTATGGGCTTTTTTGTCACCTTCCCCATATTCGGCCTGGTCTAATTTGGCTCTTTTTCAGGGATTGGGGTAGCTCTAAAGAACAACCAAAAAAACATCTTTTCCCCAAAAATAAAATTTGACAACAATCAATTTCATTAATGGGAGACCCTAAAGATAAGAAAAATAATTGTTGTCATTTGCTCTACCTCGGGTAGGGGTATCTCGAAAACTAAAGCCTTTTTTGAGGACTTGCTGCTAGACTATAAGGCCCCGTCCCAATTCACCCCTAGCCCTTCGTTTTCACCCCTATGGCTCGATTTGCGCGTTCACGTTTAGGGGTAGGGCTGTCCCAATTCATATTTCATCGAGCCATGGCTTCATTTCGAGACCTAACTATTGCCGCTTTTCCACTACAGGGCCAGCCCCGGTCGACCCGGGCTGGCCTGCTTCTTTGGCGCTTTTCCATTTGTCGGCTCGGGTCGGTTCGGGTCGCTTCTTTAGCTACCCTTCGATACCAGGAACCAAATTGAGACCCGGAACCTTTTTGCCAGGCTGCGTGTGACGTGTGACGCTGCACACCGTTGATTGGTCAATGGAAATCGTCACAACATCGTCATCGTTTGTGTTCACTGTACACCTCTAACCGCCATCTTTAAATACCACATTCGCTCTTGGAAAATGTCATTACAGTTTCTGTAATAGCTTATTAATAAAGATTCGAAAAATTATGCTGACCATCGTATTATCTTAGTTTAATGTCATTTCAATGCATCATAGAACTTTTATTTACAACAAGCATAACACAAAAATCGCTATTATGCACCGTCTTTGCCCGTGAATAACACCGGCTATGGAGGTGGTACAATCACAATACTCCTTTGCTAACTTCATCATCGGTATACGGTCATTTTGAGCCCTTAACCACCGCGCTGACACCCCGAGAAGTTATGCTTTTAACCTTAACACTGGAGGCGCCGACGTTTTTTTACCTACTAAAGCGCGACGAGGTGTGGAATCACACGACCACTAATCACAATGGGCGTGTGTGTACTGACCCACAAAAATCGCTGGATGGCGATGTCACGCAAGAAGCGTGAACACGCAACAGAAACGCAACAGAAACACACTGCTGTACATACCTAATGTTTTGTTGTATTGTTCTTCCCATGATGGATGTATGTTTATCTTGTAGATAGTACTAGTTATTTGTCTGTATTATCTTGTAGATAGTACTAGTTATTTTTTTGTCTGTCTTACATGTAACGATGAATTGAGAATCAAGGACCCCAATTGAAATAAGCCAGTGGCTTTCTTGGGTTTTTATCCTGTTAGTTGACCTTGTATGTAATATGTACTTTCATGTACCTACTTCTGCAAATCTTCTAATAAAGTTTTCAATCAATCAAAAAACTGCGGGGGAAACCCGATGTCTTTGTTCATTGATCGGAAACGAGTTTGTAACTTAGAAACGAGTTGTCCCATACAGTGATTTTGTCAGGAAACAAGGAATGCAAAATCAAAAAAACAACGCATTACATTGGCCGTCCTATTGAGATGATAACTGTTTACAGATTGAACTCATTATCGCTATTAGGCTACCGAGTCTCGATCTCAAATGGCATTCAATTGTCAGGATTCATCTTTGATAAACAATATGCATTATTTGAAAATTGACAGCGCTGTACATAGTGTCATTCAATGCACAAGCACGTAATTTCAAACGATTTTGGTCGACAGCGAAATACATTATCAATATCTTATCAATTGTCAATATACTCTCTCCCTTTCCTGTCTGTCTTCACTATATCACGCAAGAGAAACACACCGTGGGAGAAACCTGATCTTATTGTTCATTGATCGGAAACGATCGAGAGCCATTCAACCCTCCCCCATCAACATCAAGTGTATGTAACTCAGAACTTTGTAACTTAGAAACGAGTTGTCCCATAGCCACGGTTCTTCGCTACAGAAACATTTTCACACAATGACAAACATGTGATGCGTTTTATATTATATTCTTTGAACAACCGAACGGGACAGGCGCGAGAAACTGCCACATATTTGTTGTATTGTTCTTCCCATGATGGATGTATGTTTATCTTGTAGATAGTATGCCACATATTTGTTGTATTGTTCTTCCCATGATGGATGTATGTTTATCTTGTAGATAGTACTAGTTATTTGTCTGTATTATCTTGTAGATAGTACTAGTTATTTTTTTGTCTGTCTTACATGTAACGATGAATTGAGAATCAAGGACCCCAATTGAAATAAGCCAGTGGCTTTCTTGGGTTTTTATCCTGTTAGTTGACCTTGTATGTAATATGTACTTTCATGTACCTACTTCTGCAAATCTTCTAATAAAGTTTTCAATCAATCAAAAAACTGCGGGGGAAACCCGATGTCTTTGTTCATTGATCGGAAACGAGTTTGTAACTTAGAAACGAGTTGTCCCATACAGTGATTTTGTCAGGAAACAAGGAATGCAAAATCAAAAAAACAACGCATTACATTGGCCGTCCTATTGAGATGATAACTGTTTACAGATTGAACTCTTTATCGCTATTAGGCTACCGAGTCTCGATCTCAAATGGCATTCAATTGTCAGGATTCATCTTTGATAAACAATATGCATTATTTGAAAATTGACAGCGCTGTACATAGTGTCATTCAATGCACAAGCACGTAATTTCAAACGATTTTGGTCGACAGCGAAATACATTATCAATATCTTATCAATTGTCAATATACTCTCTCCCTTTCCTGTCTGTCTTCACTATATCACGCAAGAGAAACTCACCGTGGGAGAAACCTGATCTTATTGTTCATTGATCGGAAACGACGAGAGCCATTCAACCCTCCCCCATCAACATCAAGTGTATGTAACTCAGAACTTTGTAACATAGAAACGAGTTGTCCCATAGCCACGGTTCTTCGCTACAGAAACATTTTCACACAATGACAAACATGTGATGCGTTTTATATTATATTCTTTGAACAACCGAACGGGACAGGCGCGAGAAACTGCCACATATCATCCCAGTACCTCCATACCACATGTATTTTTAATATTTTTCAATATATGTTGTATTGTCTGAACGAACATTTATTTCGCCATATTACGTGACTTATTACCTTCGTTTTTTGTGAACGGGACGATCAGAAAGAGATTCGTTTACCACAAAACAAGGAATGCAAAATCCAAAAAACAACGTGTTACATTGGCCGTCCTAATGAGACGATAATAGGCTACTCAAATAGAAGTCATTATCACTATTAGTGTTATGAAGGCCCACAGTTTAGAACCAGTTTTAGTTTCCCCGAAATCAGCCCTTCTGCCCTGTTATTTCCTTTCTTATTTTTCATACTATTTCTGTACGTTTTATGAAGGTGTATGTATTATTATTGTACTGTTTATGTATATGTTTGATGACGTAGTATATCCGGGGTGTGTCCGTGACCCGGATGTTAGGTTCGGTGGTGTATATATAAGAGACGGAAGTAGTCTGCGAGTCAGTGTGTGATGAGAATCAGAGAGAGAGAGACCAAACGAGAGAGAGTAAAGAGAAGCCAATCTAAGATGGCGGATTCAGCAACACGCACCCCGTGCAGCAGCTGAAGACGCCAGGAAAGTGATTATTGAGTGTACCACTGTAGCCCGTTTAGTTGTGTTCCCGTTGGACCGCCTTGCCAGCAGCCGGCTGTTCAACGTTGGACCAAGCGAGACGCCAACTGGACATAATCGTCGCCTCCACGAGCGGACTGCGACCGAACACTGACTCCATCGGAGCTTCGACGCGGACCACCGGACCTGGGCCCTTCACCTCGTTGTGGACCACGAAGACGGCCCTTTCCCTCCGCGTTGCTACGTCACCCCCCCCCTTTCGTCTGCTACCTTCCTCGACGCACATGCCATCCAACCAGGCCTCAACGCGCACCACAGCCCTGGACTATAAGCCTGTTCAGGCCAGAGACTATGAGTGAGTGATTGAGTGTGTGTGTGGCCGGCGGGGAGGGAATGTATATACCTGGGGATGTATACATCAGTTCTGTAAATAAATGTGTTGTTCATATGTGATACCGTTACCGTGTGTTAGTTGTTTGTAGGCTAATGCTAATTCCATGCTAATGCTAATTCCATGCTAATGCTAATTCCATGCTAATGCTAACAATAGTAACTGCTAGTCTAACGGTTTGCTGGCGCCCCCTGCCTGTATCCTCCTACACTGCCTATCTAGCTTAGAGTTAGTTAGATAACCAGCCCCTTCCTAAATTATACAGTCCTTTTCAGCTACTCCCTGGTTACAATTTGGTCCTTCGAGCCGGATAGGTAGTGTAGTGATAGCATGGCTGAGCGCAGCCAACCAGACCAGACAGTTACCCCCCCTTCTCCGCCCCCTGAGCCAGAGCCACGACCACAGAGAGTCCCGCGGTTGCCTCCGAGGTTACAGGAGTATGAGCTTGAGCTCGAAAGCTCACTGAGTGGTAGCGAGGAGCGCACTCCACGGGATACAGTGGTCGGAGAGGCCGAGGTGTCCGCCGGCGCGCGGGTGGCTAGCACTGAGACAGCCCTCACAGAGCACCAGCCTGAGGATGAGATGGCAGAACCGCAGGGTTTTGCCGTGGAAACGGACGAGCAGGAAGGAGAGGCCCGGTCCGACAGCGCCTGCGGGCGGAAGAGGGAGGGCCTCAGCCTTAACGATCTGCCTCCCAGTACGGCGCGCTCGAGACCTAGCTCCTGCCGCTCAGTGGCTTCCTCCCGGTCCAGGGTTTCCGTGGGCAGTTCTGCCTCTGGGGCGGATAGCCTGCACTCCAGAGGGAGTAGTGCCGCGCTGTCCGAATGTATGCGCCAACAGGCCGAGATGGCGTTAGAGCGGGAGCGCCAACAGGCCGAGGTGACGTTAGAGCGAGAACGCCTCCAGTTCGAGCGTGAACGAGAGAGGGAACGCATCCATTTCGAGCGTGAACGCCTCCAGATGGGGGCGGCGGAGAGACAGCGCCAGGAGGCGCTAGAACGTGAACGCTTCCAGATGACCGGAGCGGAACGCGAGGCGGAGAGACAGCGCCAGGAGGCGCTAGAACGTGAACGCTTCCAGATGGAGCGCGACCGCCTCCAGGCGGAGAGACAGCGCCAGGAGGCGCTAGAACGTGAACGCTTCCAGATGGAGCGCGACCGCCTCCAGATGGAGAGAGAGCAACTGCACGCGGAGAAGATGGAGGAAGTGATGCAGACCATGCGCGACGTGTGCATCAGCAGAGCTCCGTCGGCCCGTAGCTCCAGAGCATCATCCGCACGGCCCTCTCGAGTGCCATCTCCTGAACCCCCCGCCGATGGCTCCATGACCCCCGCCATGACTGTCCAACTACAGGCCCATCTGACCACCTGGAAGGAAGAGGACCAGGGACCCGACCGCTACGCGGCCCAGAGGGAGCCAGCGTCGCTGCCCGGGAGAGGAGCCATCCCCCAAGAGCGTAGCACACCCCTAGGTCCTCCAGTGCACCAAAATGCATGCAGGCCGGACACCCAGACCGTCACTCCAGCCCCGATGATCCACTACAGGATGTTCCCCCAGGTGGAGGGACCCAAGTTCCCCTTCTTCAAGGACGAGGACAGGAGCCAGTATGTGGAGCTACGCATCTGCCTAGACACGCTCTTGGACGACTCCTGCTCAGAGTCCTACAAATATGCGATTCTCCTTCAGCATGTGAGGAACCCCAGAGCCCACAACATGGTACTGGCCCATGCCTCCGCACCGACACCTTACACCAGAGCGCTCGCTGACTTGGATGCCCGCTACGGTCGTCCCTGGAACCACGCCCTTGCTGAACTGCAAGCCCTCGAACAGCAGGCCCCCATCAAGGATGACCGGGCGCTGGATGACTTCGCGCTCCGCGTGCACACCTTGGTTGGAATGCTGAAGACGCAGGGCCCAGCTGGCGCCAGCGAGATCAACAGCACCTCCAACGTAGAGCGGCTGCTCCGCAAGATCCCACGCTTCCGGCAGGAGAGGTTCCGGCGACAGCAGCGCGTTCGTAACCCCGGGAAGTTGGGTCTGAGCATGGCTGCCTTCGCGGAGTTCCTACTGGAGGAAGTGCATGACACCAACGTAGACGCCATGGGTTACGCTGAGCCGAAGAAGGAGAGGGAGAAGGGAGACCGCTGGGACCGGCCGAGCTCGAACAGAGGACGCCCAGTAGGAGTGCTGCACACGGAGGAGGAGCCTCGGAGAGAGAGGAAAGCCCGACCTGAGGGAAAGGATTCCTCTCAACCCCCTCAAAAGGGACGGAGAGGCCCACCGCCATGTCCGTACTGCGCCAGCGAGCACTGGTTCAATGAGTGCAGTGACTTCAACAACCTGAGTACCGAGGACAAGCAGAGGTGGCTCGAGGAGAACAAGAGGTGCTGGAACTGTGGGCGCGACCATCTGGCTAAGAACTGCACCTTGAGGAGAAAGTGCAACCGCTGTGAGGAGGTCCACCTCAACATCCTACACGAGGTCTCCCTCGCCAGGTCCACGGAGGGCACCAGAAGCCCTAGGTCCGGTAGCGAACCGGAAGAGGCAACACCTGTCTACTACCTAGACCCAGCCCGGAGCAGCGGCTCCAAGGTCCTACTGAAGGTGGTGAAGGTCCGACTGCACCACAACAACGCTGTGTACGACACGTACGCCGTTCTAGACGACGGGTCGGAACGGACCATCCTTCTCCAGGGGGCAGCGCGCCAGTTGGGGCTCCAAGGGACTGCGGAGAAGCTGACTCTGCGCACGATACGTCGCGACCTTAAAGAGGTCACCGGGGCGAGAATCCACTTCTCTATCTCCCCGGCGGGGCGGCCGTCGGACAGATATCGGCTTCGGAATGTCTTCACCGCGGACCAGCTAGCGCTCTCCCGCTACGACTACCCCCTGGAGAGGTTACGCGCAAGATATCCCCACCTACGGCGAGTAGACCTACACCCGATAGAAGGAGCGGAGCCAACCCTTCTCATCGGCTCGGACAACGCTGACCTGATCGTGTCGCTCCGTCCTCCGCTGAGAGGACCACGAGGCTGCCCGATGGCTGTTAAGACTGCGCTTGGGTGGGCCCTCCAAGGCGCTACTGAGGGGAGAGATAGAGACGGGAGAGCTACGTCATCCCTCCATGTCCGAACCGAAGAAGCAAACCAACCAACCGGACCGCCTGGAGTGGAATCTATTGCTGCCAGTGCACCTGGAACAGTTAGTACCACAAATGGTTCACCACAGGATGACCAACCAAAGAAGAAGTCTCTGTGGACAGAGCATAAGTCGCTGGATGGGAAGACCTACTTCTACAACACAGAGACTAAACAGTCCTCAGGGGAGAAACCAGACGACCTGAAATCTCCTGCTGAGCAAATGTTGTCTAAGTGCCCGTGGAAGGAGTACAAGTCTGACACGGGAAAGCCTTACTACTACAACTCCCAGACTAAGGAGTCCCGGTGGTGGCGCTACCGTGCCATGGCGGCAACCGCTGTTGCCGAGGAACACCTGCAGGTGGCCATGCACCCTCACGTGGCCGAGGTCAGCATTGACGCACCCGTCAACTCCGTCGAGTACACGTCAGCCATGGAAGTCTCAGCCAGTATTGTAGACGCCTCCAAGGAGGAAAGGCCGGAGTTGGCGAAGAAGACGTACAAGGGGAACCCAAAAGAGGAGGCCAAGCAGGCCTTCAAAGAGCTTCTGAAGGAGAAGGGTGTTTCATCCAACGAGTCATGGGAGCAAGCCATGAGAATGATCATCAACGACCCACGCTACAGCGCCCTGCCCAAGCTGAGTGAGAAGAAGCAAGCGTTTAAGGCCTACAAGGCTAAGAAGGAGAAGGAACAAGCCAAGCAGCTCAGGAAGAGGAACTGGGAGGCGCTGAAGAGCATTCTGGACAACATGGCCAACGTCACCTACCGCACCACCTGGTCCGAGGCCCAGCAGTACCTGCTGGACAACCCCACCTTCGCTGAGTACGAGGCGCTGCAGAACATGGACCAGGAAGACGCTCTGATCTGCTTCGAGGAGCACATCCGCGCCCTGGAGAAGGAGGAGAAGCAGAAGACTCTGCTGAGGGAGAGAGACAACTTGTCCGAAGGTGCCGTGGTACTGGTGATCGACCAGTCCCTTCCACGCGCCGCCTGGCAGACAGGCAGAGTGACCAAGGTCCTGCCGGGTCCGGATGGAAGGGTGCGGACGGCCATCGTGGACGTTGGTGGTCGCACTTACACCCGACCTGTGGCACGCCTGATTGAGCTCCCTCAAATTAGCCAGGACACTATCACCTCCTACCTCACGCTGCTAGAGCAGCCTAGCCAGTGTGCCTTCCTTAGTTAACTGAAACCGAGGGTTTCATGGGGCGGCTGTTATGAAGGCCCACAGTTTAGAACCAGTTTTAGTTTCCCCGAAATCAGCCCTTCTGCCCTGTTATTTCCTTTCTTATTTTTCATACTATTTCTGTACGTTTTATGAAGGTGTATGTATTATTATTGTACTGTTTATGTATATGTTTGATGACGTAGTATATCCGGGGTGTGTCCGTGACCCGGATGTTAGGTTCGGTGGTGTATATATAAGAGACGGAAGTAGTCCGCGAGTCAGTGTGTGATGAGAATCAGAGAGAGAGAGACCAAACGAGAGAGAGTAAAGAGAAGCCAATCTAAGATGGCGGATTCAGCAACACGCACCCCGTGCAGCAGCTGAAGACGCCAGGAAAGTGATTATTGAGTGTACCACTGTAGCCCGTTTAGTTGTGTTCCCGTTGGACCGCCTTGCCAGCAGCCGGCTGTTCAACGTTGGACCAAGCGAGACGCCAACTGGACATAATCGTCGCCTCCACGAGCGGACTGCGACCGAACACTGACTCCATCGGAGCTTCGACGCGGACCACCGGACCTGGGCCCTTCACCTCGTTGTGGACCACGAAGACGGCCCTTTCCCTCCGCGTTGCTACGTCACCCCCCCCCTTTCGTCTGCTACCTTCCTCGACGCACATGCCATCCAACCAGGCCTCAACGCGCACCACAGCCCTGGACTATAAGCCTGTTCAGGCCAGAGACTATGAGTGAGTGATTGAGTGTGTGTGTGGCCGGCGGGGAGGGAATGTATATACCTGGGGATGTATACATCAGTTCTGTAAATAAATGTGTTGTTCATATGTGATACCGTTACCGTGTGTTAGTTGTTTGTAGGCTAATGCTAATTCCATGCTAATGCTAATTCCATGCTAATGCTAATTCCATGCTAATGCTAACGATAGTAACTGCTAGTCTAACGGTTTGCTGGCGCCCCCTGCCTGTATCCTCCTACACTGCCTATCTAGCTTAGAGTTAGTTAGATAACCAGCCCCTTCCTAAATTATACAGTCCTTTTCAGCTACTCCCTGGTTACAATTAGGCTACCGCGTCTCAATCTCAATGGCATTCAATTGTCAGGATTCATCTGTGATAAACAATGGCCTACTAATTTCAATCTCAATGGCATTCAATTGTCAGGATTCATCTGTGATAAACAATGGCCTACTAATTACATGCCATTGAATATGTTTGCATATGAACACACTTATTCCTATAAATTAGCCTGCATTACAGTTGGAGACCAGAACTACTCGTAATTTTGCTGTGATGAGTCGCCCAGAGAGCAGACGCGAGTGGTCCCCTGAAGAGATTTTAGCCTACATGCACGATGTACCAGCGGACCACTCGGACGGCGGGGGAGAATCAGGAGATGATGAGAGAAAAATCATGGTAAGACTTGGTTACAACACTGTAAACAAAAAATCTGTAAATTATAGTATGAAAAACTAATATAGATTGCATTGTCAGTTGTGTGTGTGTGTGGACATGTCCCGTGCTAATATAAAATCGCATCATATAGGCTATTGTTTTTCTGTGCATGATTACATGAAAACAACAACTAATAGTTTATTGTGTGTGGACATGTCCCGTGCTAATATAAAATCGCATCATATAGGCTATTGTTTTTCTGTGCATGATTACATGAAAACAACAACTAATAGTTTATTGTGTGTGGACATGTCCCGTGCTAATATAAAATCGCATCATATAGGCTATTGTTTTTCTGTGCATGATTACATGAAAACAACAACTAATAGTTTATTGTGTGTGGACATGTCCCGTGCTAATATAAAATCGCATCATATTGGCTATTGTTTTTCTGTGCATGATTACATGAAAACAACAACTAATAGTTTATTGTGTCTTACAGGCAGCAGGCGATCATGTCATTGAATCAGACGCAGATGCTTCAGAATGCGACTCTGACATTGAGGACGCAAGTGAAGCCACGAAAGAGCAGGGTCGAGACGGCACAGTGTGGACTGAGCAACCAGGCGCAACACAGCGCAACCCAGGCCCTCGGAGAGGCAGAGAACGACAGGCCAATATCATAAAGACAGCTCCAGGCCCGACTCGTTATGCCAAATGGAACATTACAAGTCCGTTGAGCAGTCTACTGTGTCTGATTGACACGGAAATGTGGCAACAGATTCTAAAGTACACTCAGGCAGAAGCTGACCGGAGTAATGATGAGATGTTCAATTTGACAATGGACGAACTAAAGGCATTCGTGGGTCTCCTTTACTACAAAGGAGTTTTATGTTCCAAGTCCGTGAGGGTGGATGACCTCTGGTCATCACAATTCGGAATCGCTGTCTTCAAGGAGACAATGACTCGCCAGAAGTTCCGAGATATCATGCGCTATCTACGCTTTGATGACAAGAACACACGAGCTGCCCGCGTTCCGGTGGATAAATTTGCCATGATTTCAGACATTTTTGACAAATTTGTGAAAAACAGCATTGCATCGTACACACCTGGTGACAACATTACCGTGGATGAACAGTTGTTCCCGACCAAAGCAAGATGTGGTTTCACACAGTACATGGCCAATAAACCTGACAAATTTGGCATAAAGTTCTGGGTTGCAGCGGATGTGGACACCAAATACATGTTGAACGCACATCCCTACCTAGGGAAAGATGCAAGCAGGCCGGCCGGTCAGCGGTTATCGGACAATGTTGTGCTGCGTCTGATGGAGCCGTTCGTGGGCAAAGGAAGAAATGTCACGACAGACAATTACTTCACCTCCTTGCCACTGGCAAACACCCTTTTGGCCCAACAAACCACAATTGTTGGCACAATTAATAAAATCAGACGGGAGTTGCCCCCATGTACACGGGCACAGACTGAAAGATTTTCCAGCAAGGTGCTGAGGGCTGGAGAAGCCACACTCACGGTTTACCAGGCAAAACCTAAGAAAAATGTATGCCTCCTCAGCACACTGCATCAAACCGTTTCTACTGATGATGGCCCAAAGAAACTGCCCGAAACGGTTTCCTACTACAACAGCACTAAGTTCGGTGTTGATGTTCTGGACCAGATGACGAGGAAATACACAGTAAAAGGAGGGACCCGCCGTTGGCCTGTAGCTGTGTTTTACAACATTTTGGACATGGCTGCAATTAATGCACGCATTCTGTACAGCCAGTGCATGGGCGTCAGGATAAGCAGGAAGAAATTCCTTTTTAAGTTGGCAGGGGAGCTGTGTGAGCCACTGGTAATGACAAGGCTTCCTTCTACACCAGCAGCGAGAAGGCGACTGCAGCTCGAAAATCCTCGCACACCTCCGTCCCCACAGGTGAAAAGAAAAAAGTGTCAAGGCACCATATGTCGAGGGAACAAAGCAATTAACATCTGCCAGTCATGTGGACGATTTGTCTGTGGCACATGCACCAAGCCAGCAACGGTGTGCTGGGGATGCTGACTGTCCCATGGCCAGGCCTGATGCCTCTCCTGCCCTGTCTACCTGACAGCGCCCACGCTGAGCGCTCCGGCGACCTCCTATTCACTTTCTACTTTTTTTTTAATATATATTGGTGTTCATATTAATTACCATACTTTTTACTTGGAAGAATTGACGTGAACATTGCAAGTAAATAAAAATGTTACTTGAATTATCTGTCTCTCTGTGTTCGTTTGTAGTAGAAATATCACATCTGATATATCTATGTAAATAGATTTCACTGCAACATGAACACACTATATTTTCACTTTTCACAACAGCTATTTTCATTTCATTTATAATGTGCAGTAAACAAACAAAATAATGTATACTCTCTGCAATTGGCTACTATACAATGGTGCCAAAATCAACTATCCAAATATGAATCTGCGTATATCTATGTACAACCTTGTTGTAGCCTATTATTATCATGGTCGACATGAGAATTGTTGGCTACTTCATATCACAACTGAACATTCATATCAGAATCAGAATCAGAATCAGAAGACTTTTATTGCCATGACATGTAAACATGTTAGGAATTTGGTTTGGAACAATGGAGCACGGTTTGCAGCAGGATAGGTGCAAGACAGGACAAGACAGTGCAAACCAACATCAAAGTGCAAGAGTAATAATTAATATAAATATAAAGTGCAGAGATCAAGTGTTCAAGTGTTCATATCCAGACAGTCCAAAGCTCTCTGGGTGGGGGTGGAGGGAGGGTAGATATATATATATATAGCCTATAGCATTATTTGAAAATTGACAGCGCTGTACAGGCATAATCATCAAAAAAGACATTATATACAATATTATAAATATCCGTTTGTTATATAATATTTGTTGATGAACTACTTTGCTGTGGTACCTATGTAATACCACACAGCTTGATAGGTACATACTGTGCAGTGTATCATTCATAACTGTACATAGGCTACACATATCATAATATCTTATCACTATTGCATGGAACTTGGGTGAAAAAAAAACCTCAGCTCCAACAAATCTGAAGGGATTGTAAAAGTCATACTGTACAGTTTATCATTTTCATAACTGTCTGTACATATACATATCTTATGTATCACTATTGCTATATATAGCCTATATATAAACACATTATGTTACAAATATCAGTCTTATCCACTGTATCTAATTCAGCACTGAAGCCTGAAGGTTGAGCACAGTGTGTGCCCCCTTGCTACCTCTGCTGATATAAAAGAGAATTGCAGCCTTGGAGAAAAAGATGGCAGCCGAATCCCAAGGCAAATACACAGACACACACAGAAATACTGCAAAATCGCTTTATACTAACTCGATTTTGAAAATGTAAAGATGCTGGGTTGTAGAACGCACTAGGAAAAGTCATGAAAGGAGGGTCCTGAAATTTGATCGAGTGCAAAGGTAGATTTTTTTTTGTACTCACTGGTGCTGTTTAACACCTCACGGCTGATTAAGTGTTAAACTCAATGAACCGGGAGTTCACCCGCTGCTGCAAGCGTATCTATAACGAATGCGGAGATTGAATGAGCCCCGCGTCAGTCAGCCTTTCCGTAGAAATACATCGCTCCGTTATATATCTAACGTTACATGTTTTAAGGCTGATCTGTGCATGATAGTGCTGCATTATGTTGATCTATTTATATCGATCTATTCTTGCCAATTCCTTATTACCAGTGGAAAGGGGGAAGACTAAACACTTTGAATGGGATAGATAGGACTTTCCGTTCAATGAAGCATTGATACTCGCGAGTTCATCTCGCTTTTCCCCCCGTTGATGTATTAAACAATCTAAGCAATCTAATCAGAGCAGTTGTTATTATGTAATATTATTGATGGATGTGCCATTTTTGATGGACAGCAGTGAGCGGATGACTTGATGTGAAAGCATGTATTTGACTAATGCCGATAATCTTGCTCCGGCTAAACCGGAGCTGTCTACAGCGGATTCAAACTACTCAACGTGTCAGGAGAAATAAAAATAGAATTGTGTCGGCATTTCCCTGGTTGCGAGATCTAAACTACTAGAACTGAAATCGGCAGGTAACAGGCACGTAACATCCATATGCTGTATATATAAATACATATGTGACTACCAGCAAGACACCGGAGCACTCTATAAACGCGGAGATTGGAGCCCCGCGTCAGTCAGCCTTTTCGTAGAAATACATCGCTTCCCAATCCCTGGTTGCGAGATCTAAACTACAAATCTACTAGAATTGAAAGCGGCAAGTAGGCTAACAGGCACGTAACATCCATATGCTGTATAAATAAATATATTTGACTACCAGCAAGACAGCGCTGCACTCGTATCTATCAGCCTGTCTGTATGTCATAATGATGTCGTGGAATGGTCATTGAATGCCGATGCTGAGATACTGTGCTGATGGACCATTCGTTGACTGTCTTAAATCAAGAACAGAGATTCCGACCCGTGTTGAACATCCTATTTCCTTGTCAAATCGTGTATGCTGTGCACCCGTGGCGTACCGCAAAATCACGAGGCCCCCCGCAAGGTGGCGGCGGGGGCCCTTTCGCAACGGAGGTAAAAAAAAAAAAAAAACTGCGTTTTTTAGATTCCGATGCGTTATTGACGTTGCGAAATTTCGCAATATGCACTCTACATTCTAAATGTTTGACTTAGCAAAAGGTACAAACAAGTGAGAGCAATAGCCTATAACTAAAACCAAATGGTAGACTACATCAGTAGAATGTATTATAAGTAGAAAAGTACAAGCTTTATTTATTTTAACAAAGTGTGGTGTGCACAGCAGTGCGATATCTGTAAACATACAATCTGTAGACTCTCCGCTAAGGGTTGCCAGATGGGATTGAGAATTTCCAACCTAACCAATCTAAAAACTGCTAAATCCACCAAAAACCAGCCAATCTGGCAACCCTGCCTCCGCTGCATCAGAGTCTACTTGTTGCGCAAAATAGGCCAGGGTTTGTCAAATCCTTGTTGGACATCTCGTTTCTTAAGTCCTGGTATATTGTGGCATTTCTTTACTGTTTGCCACCTGGAATACCCAGGGAGACGCAGACAGCAGAAGTAGAATAGAATAGTAGAATAGAAAAAGAAACCGCTATAACCAGCTGAATGATGTAGCCTACCTGTATGATGCACTGGCAGTCTGTGACAGTGTGAACCTGGCCGGACCCTGCCCTTCTGCCTGAGTTTGAGTATGATGCTGCCCAAATGAATGTTATTGTTTAGTGATGCTGCCCAAATAAATGTTATTGTTTAGTGCCGTACGCTTTCGTGGTATTATATTGTGTGAATTATCATCTGTATGTTGTTTTCTTTCACTCGACTAACCGCCGAGATAATACTTGAGACATGTACTTCCGTAAGCATTAATCCAACTGTCCTGCAGTTCGAATTTGACGATGTGTCCCTCTATACCAGGGGTGCTCACACTTTTTAGGCTTGTGAGCTACTTTTCAAATTACCAGCTCAACAAGATCTACCAACCAAATAAAACATATTGCCATTGCTGCGAACACAAAAATGTACTGTAATAATAACAAATTAAGGCCACGTGTAACAGAGTTGGGAATGTATGTTTAGTTGTGGTGAATGTAGATGAGTTTCACCGTGCTTGAGCAGCCCTGGTTATTGTTGGAGCCCCCCTTTGGAGTTTGGGTGTACTGCAGGTCTGCGCGTTCTTTTGTCCTTCTCTTGTTGCCGTACTCACGGTGGTACCAGAAAATGGCCGCCATCTTAATGGGTATGTGCGCATGTAAAACGCTCCCCGTGTTTTGTTGTTTGTATGGAGAATCTTGTAATGTAGGGTGAAAATGTTGGTGTAGTACTGTGCTGTTTGTTTTTACATGTATTGTGATGTATTGTGATGATGTGAAACAGAACATTTATTGTATGTTATTTTGAACGCGCAGATTCACAAGAGTTGCAGAACAGAGAAGAATTGTGTTTTATATGTCTTCTCTGCAGGTATGTTGCTCCACATGTTGTTTGTAATTGTTATTTGTAATGTTTGAGGGAAATTTGTGTTCTTTCTGTAAGCAAATTATCCTGATGTAAAATATACATAGACGGTGGTACAGAAAATGGCCGCCATCTTAATGGATTCACAAGAGTTGCAGAACAGAGAAGAATTGTGTTTTATATGTCTTCTCTGCAGGTCTTCTCTGCAGGTCAAATAAAAGAATTGATTGAAAGAAGTTTGGCTGTTTGACCATCGTTACACTGGTGCCGTGACACGTCGATCTCAAGATCAGCTGAACGCCGATCTCCGTGGATGCTGCGTGGATGCCAGGTCTTAGTGTGATAGATCAAGTGTGGTCAGAGTATTATAGTAAATGGTCATTCAGTCTGAGGTCTGTGATTACATCAGTTTAAAAAGTGCTTTGATTGTTTTGGTTTTTATGTCCTGCTGTAACTTTATATTTTTTTTAAACATTATTATTATTATAATTTTTTTCATTCAGTAATATTACACAACGCAAGTCTGTACCACTATGGCTCAGAGGCCAGGTTTTAATGATGAGATTTTTGCCAGTCCAGTGTTGCCTATGGGGAGGGGTGCATGGGGGGCATGTCAGAGCAGAGCAGACAGTGCTGTCATCGGTGGGTTGAATAGTAGGGAGGTGGGGTGTTCCCAGTTGTTTACTGACAGTGGTAGAGGCACAGGGTCAGGTCAGGACCCAGGTTGTGCTGCTGTCGGACAGTTTACAGGGGAGGCTCCTCCCACATCCACACCCAGTGTTAATGACACTGAAGCTCTTCATCACCTTTCAGACATGATGGGTCAGCTAGGTGCTCAGATTGGCGAGTCCATTGTAACCAAGTTAATTTCAGCTGGTGTAGTTCACTCAAGTAGTATGAGCAGTGCACACCTCAACTGCACATCGCCTCCAGATCCTGTAACTGATCCTAATGTTGTTAGACAGGAGGTTCCGTGCGTTACTGTGAATGTAACATCAGACAGGGAACCACCAATGTTCCGAGGTGATAGTTCTGATAAGTGTTCAGTCCAGGACTGGATTGACATGTCTAAAGCTTATCTGAGAAAGCAGAAATGTCCAATGCATGAACAGGCTGAGGAGATACTGGCAAGGCTGATGGGTAAGGCAAAGGATGTTGTGAGGGTTGGTTTGCGAAGCGATCAGACACTTGATGTGAAGCAGAACCCTGATCTCATCTATGATATCCTTCTCAAGTACTTCAGTGATGTGTCATCATGCCTCCCGTTGTCAGATTTCTATGCCACTCTACCCAGACCCAATGAGAACCCTGTAGACTACTGGTTGAGGATCAACAAAGCAGCTGATGTAGCTGGTGAGGGCCTTCGCAGACAAGGTAGGAGGATGGAGAACGTGGGTGAAGAGGTAGCACGGATGTTTGTCAGGCATTGCCCGGACTCTGGACTATCCCGTATTCTGGAATGCAAGGCTATTGAGGAGTGGAGCTCACGAGACATACAGTTGAAGATTGATAATTATCAGAGAGAGCTGAGAGCCTCTGGCAGGACCGGTAGTTTTGTGCCATTGAAGAGCCATGCCACCGCCCTCCACACTGTGCAGTCTCATCCAGAGCCTTCGATTCAGTCTGTGTCTGAGCAGTGTTCCACCCAGTACCCCCCTGCTCCTGCCCATAGTCCAGTGTACCACACACAGTGTCCGCCTTCTACCCTCATTCCTTCCCAGGACCATGCTTTAGGCCAGCTTCCGTGCCACTCCTCCGCGACTGCTGTGGCCCAGAACACTCAGCAATCTGAAGACAGGATTCTTGCTCGCATTATGGAGAGGCTGGAGCAGATGATGGGGAAAGTGCAGCAGCGTGACAGTGCTCCTCGTGGCGGAAGATACCAGGGTGGCGCCCGTGAGAAGGCCTGCCGAGTCTGTGATGACAGTAGACACACTACCATCTCACACTGCATGTCAGAGAAGCTGTGCTTTGTCTGTTTAGCCCCAGGTCACACAAAAGTTGAGTGTCCCACCAGGTCGTCCCGAGCACCTCAGCCTCAGGGAAACTAGGTGGCCTGTATTCAGAGGGAGAAAGTATAGGTCGCCAAGTAAACTCCCATTGTGAGGACGAATCTAGTGCTGAGACAGTGTATATAGCTCTCAAAAGCTCAAGTGATAACTCTGAAGATATTGTTTATCAGAATACGCATACAATTAGTGGTAGTGACAGCCTTTTCTACACACCTGTGACAGTTGGTAATACAGTGACTCTAAATGCTATGCTAGACAGTGGGTCTATGGCTTGTACAATGAGTAAGACGGCAGAGGGAAAGCTTAGAGAGGTTGGAGTTGCTACAGAGCATAACCAGTTCAGTTCAAATGTGGTGCTTGTTGGCTGTGGTGGTCGCCGTGTCAAGCCTGAGTCAGCTTTCAACGTGGAAATGGAGGTGTATGGCTGTAGGATTATGGTTCCCACTCTGGTAGTTGAAGGCCAGCATGATGAGTTGATACTAGGCACCAATGTTATTAAATATATCCTCCGGCAGTATAAGCAATGTGATGGCTACTGGAAGGCTGTGTCTACGCCCTGTCCTGCTGGCGATCCAGAATCTGAACAGTTTCTCTCGATGCTCGCTGGTCTGAACCGTTGGCGAGGTGACGTCATACCTGACAAGATAGGCACAGTCAGGTGCAACTCAGCCGTGTGTCTTGAGCCTGGTCGGGAGTACCTGATGTGGGGCAAGCTACCCAAGTCCACTATTGTGTCTCCTGGTAGCGCTGTGATGACAGAGCCCACATCGTGTCGCTCAGCTCCAAGAGGGGTTCTGGTGGCCAGAGTTGTTACTCCTTTGTGGGGAGACGGATGGGTTCCATTGAAGCTGATCAACTCGTCCGACAGGCCCGTCTTGGTAAGACGCAATGCTAAATTGGCCGACGTCTTCTCCTGCATTGCGCTCGAGGACATGGATGAGACCGGACCTGCTGAGGTCCCACTACTCAGTTGCTGTCAAGTAACCCCGTCCAGTGAAAATGCGGCCCGCACTGTTGATGAGGAACTGAAGTACATGGGATTGAGTGGGCTCGACATACACTCCTGTGACGTGTCTGAACAGTGTAGAAGCAAGATGGCTGACCTGGTTGTGCGCTACAAGGACATCTTCTCACGCCATCACCTGGATTGTGGAGAGGCAAAGGGCTTCATACATCGCATTCACCTCTCAGATCACAGGCCATTCCGGCTCCCATTCAGACGAGTGCCCCCCAGTCAGTATCAGAAGTTGCGCCAAGTACTGAGTGAGATGGAGGAGAAAGATATAATCAGGAAGTCAACCAGTGAATATGCATCTCCGTTGGTTCTTGTATGGAAAAAGAACGGAGATCTCCGTATCTGTACAGACTTTCGCTGGCTGAACAAGAGGACCCTGAAGGATGCTCACCCTCTCCCTCACCAGGCCGACTGCTTAGCTGCACTTGGAGGTAACTCCTTGTTTAGTACTATGGATCTAACCTCAGGGTTTTATAACATGCCACTACACGAGGATGACAGAAAGTACTCTGCCTTTACAACACCTATGGGCTTGTATGAGTATAATCGCCTCCCGCAGGGCCTCTGTAATAGTCCTGGGAGCTTCATGCGTATGATGACTAGCATTTTCGGAGACCAGAACTATCTGAGCTTACTGGTTTATCTGGATGATTTATTGGTGTATGCCCCTGATGAGAGGACAGCTCTGGAACGCTTGGAGATGGTGTTCAGTAGACTGCGTGGTCATAACCTGAAATTGGCCCCCAAAAAGTGTTTTTTTCTCCGGAAATCCGTCAAATTCCTCGGCCACATAATTAATGACAACGGTGTGTTGACTGATCCCAGCAAAGTTGAGAGCATCGCAAAGATGACAAGTGCTGACCTGATGGAAGTGGACGGTGTAACCCCCTCACAGAAACGAATCAGATCTTTCTTGGGGATGATCAATTATTACCAGCACTTTGTGCCTAGCTTCTCCGCTATTGCAAAGCCTCTCTTCTCTCTGTTGACGGGCCAGAAGAGAAAAGGGAAGGTGAAACAGTCCAAACAAAGGTCACAAAGCAGGAAGTTGAATGTTACTGACTGGACCCCCGAAACGGAGCAGGCTTTCCAGAAGCTGAAAACGGCGCTGGTTGAGACGGCTGTCCTGGCTCACCCTGACTTCAGCCGTCCCTTCATGCTGTCAACGGACGCGTCCCTTGATGGCATCGGTGCTGTCCTGTCGCAGATCCAAGAGGGTGAAGACCGAGCGAGGCCAATCGCATTCGCCAGCAAGTCCCTCTCTCAGTCTCAGAGAAACTACCCAGCCCATCGGTTGGAATTCCTAGCCTTGAAGTGGAGTGTCTGTGACAAGTTCAGCCATTGGTTGAAGGGGCATGATTTCACTGTTTGGACGGACAATAATCCATTGACTCATATCATGACGAAGCCCAAGCTGGACTGCTGCGAGCAACGATGGGTGGCTAAGTTAGCGAGCTATAACTTCGACATCAAGTACGTGCCAGGCCCACAGAATGTTGTCGCTGATGCCTTGAGTCGTGTGCCTTTCGTCAAGCAGAGAGTCAGTCACAGATTACTTGAAGAGCCCTACAAGAATCTCCTCTCCGAAGTCCAGGATGTGTCGAGTGCTTCTGTACAGGACGCCTTCCGGTCGTCCAATGATAGTGGTGACACTCCACGCCAGGCAGAGAGTTACGCTCAAAGTGTCCCATCACCTCTGCATGTCCACGCTCAGTCTATGGAGATGGATGAAGTGTCTGTTGTTCTACAGTCATATGACGATCTGTGGGAGGTCGGAGCAAGAACGCGCGCTGTAGCAGTCTTGCACCATTTGCCTCAGTTAGTCCCAGGTGGTCAGGACTCACTTCCTGCTTACAGTGAGAAGGAACTCCGGGATGAACAGCTCAGAGACAGGACTCTCTCTCGAGTCTTGTACTATGTGGAGAGACATCGGAGACCCTCCAGGAGAGAGAGAGATAAGGAATCAGTCACAGTCATGAGGTACCTGAAGCACTGGGAGAAACTTGTTGTGAGCAATGGGATACTCTACAGAGTCTCGAGGGATCAAGTCGTGAAGTCAAAACGCCGCCAGTATGTGGTTCCTGAGTCTAAGAAAGTTGAAGTTCTGAGAGGTGTTCATGACCATGCTGGCCATCAAGGTCAGTTCAGGAGTCTTGGCTTGGCCAGACAGAGGTTCTTCTGGCTCAACCTCGACAGAGACGTAAGAGACTACGTCCGTAACTGCCAGCGGTGTATTGTCAGTAAGACAGTTGAACCTGCTGCGAGGGCGCCTTTGCAGAGTATCACATCAACCAGGCCACTTCAGCTGGTTTGCATTGATTTCTGGTCAGCGGAGGACTCAAGGAACAAGTCAGTTGATGTGTTAGTTGTTACTGACCATTTTACAAGAATGGCCCAGGCATTCCCCTGCAAAGATCAGTCAGCCAAACAGGTGGCGAGAGTTCTATGGGACAAGTTCTTCTGCGTCTTTGGGTTCCCAGAACGTATCCATAGCGACCAGGGAGCTAGCTTCGAGAGTCAACTAGTGAGTGAGCTGCTCAGAGTCTCCGGTGTCAGAAAGTCGCACACAACCCCGTATCACCCGATGGGTAACGGTAGTGTGGAACGTTTCAATAGAACTCTCGGTAACATGATCCGAGCGCTTGAACCAGAGGCAAAAATCAACTGGCCGAGGCGTTTGCAAACTCTGACGTTCATGTACAATAGCACAGCGCATGAGTCAACTGGCTATGCACCTTTCTATCTGATGTTCGGGCGTACTCCTCGTCTCCCTGTCGATATACTCTTCCGGACAGTCCTGAATGATCCAGCTGTGGTCAGCTACGACAAGTATGTGATGTCTCTTACGAAGGATCTGAGAGAAGCTATGGTCATAGCCCAGGAACATGTCATAAAAGAACAGCACCGTCACACAGAGCTCTACAACAGACGAGTGAAAGGGCCCACCATTGACGTCGGAGACCGTGTGCTGTTGGCGAACAAGAGAGAGAGAGGAAAGAGAAAGGTGGCTGACCGTTGGGAGTCTACTGTATACACTGTGGTGGATAGGAACTCTGAGACTCACACATATAGAATACAAGACACTGTCACTGGACGAGAGAAGGTAGTCCACCGTAATCTATTGTTGTTGGTGAACTTTCTGCCGGTGTATGATACGAGTGTGATCTCTGACCCAGTTTCATCCCTGTCTGCTGTTCATACATCAAATGAGCCAAGTGACATGTCCGTGTCGGAAGTGGAACAGGATTCCTTGCCTGGGGAAGTGAGTAGAGGAACCGCGTTCGAGTCGGAGAGAGTGGATTCCTGTCCTGGGAGTGAGGGAGGGGAGGTTGAAGACATGGAGTATGGGGGTAGAGCTGTTCGGGAGAGGGATGTTCCCTTGACTGTTCCAGAGCCCAAGGATCCCAAGGGAAGAACCCTGGAGTGGGTCACCCAGTTACCATTCCCTGACCACTCACGGACAGAGGCTACTAACACTGTAGTGTCTTCAGTCTCGTTTGCCCCTCAGAGGGTCCCCGAGCAGATGGCTGAGGAGCAAATGGTAGATCAGTCCATTAACTCTGATTCTAGATTTGTGGTTAGCGCTGATGATTGTACTGATGTTTCTGGTAACACAAATCAGACAGATGATGCTAGTGACACACAGCGTACTGACACTCTAGCTTCTGTTACACAGTGTGAACATCCTAGTACAGTCACACAGGTCAAGTCCAAGTTTGGTCGCCTTATCAAACCAGTTGACAGATTGATTTATACTATGTCAGGACAAGACATTATCCAAGACACTAAGTCAAACATTCCAGCTGTTTGTAGGTCAGTGTTCCAGGCTTTCCACAGTTAGATAAGCCGAAGCTCAGTTCAGTGCATGTATACACTGTGCACACTGACATCCTATGACATATAGGTTTGTTCGTTATTCTGATTGTTTCATAAGAGGTTGTGGCCTCTTGAAGGCTAGTAATACACAGTGAAGGAAAAAAAAAAAAAAAAGGGTCTTGTGGGGTGTAGAACGCATCCTACCGCCAGTAGTTGGTTGGAGAGATAGTTTACCTCTCTTTCCACTTCATCCTTATAGGATACTTTTCAAGTTGGCTGTCCTGTCCTTTGGCGGCCCTATGTAATAGTGTAAAAAGTAAAAAGTAGTATTTAAATGTATAGTTGCTGCTCAAGGTTGGCGAAATTCAGGGGAGGTGGGTGTAACAGAGTTGGGAATGTATGTTTAGTTGTGGTGAATGTAGATGAGTTTCACCGTGCTTGAGCAGCCCTGGTTATTGTTGGAGCCCCCCTTTGGAGTTTGGGTGTACTGCAGGTCTGCGCGTTCTTTTGTCCTTCTCTTGTTGCCGTACTCACGGTGGTACCAGAAAATGGCCGCCATCTTAATGGGTATGTGCGCATGTAAAACGCTCCTCGTGTTTTGTTGTTTGTATGGAGAATCTTGTAATGTAGGGTGAAAATGTTGGTGTAGTACTGTGCTGTTTGTTTTTACATGTATTGTGATGTATTGTGATGATGTGAAACAGAACATTTATTGTATGTTATTTTGAACGCGCAGATTCACAAGAGTTGCAGAACAGAGAAGAATTGTGTTTTATATGTCTTCTCTGCAGGTATGTTGCTCCACATGTTGTTTGTAATTGTTATTTGTAATGTTTGAGGGAAATTTGTGTTCTTTCTGTAAGCAAATTATCCTGATGTAAAATATACATAGACGGTGGTACAGAAAATGGCCGCCATCTTAATGGATTCACAAGAGTTGCAGAACAGAGAAGAATTGTGTTTTATATGTCTTCTCTGCAGGTCTTCTCTGCAGGTCAAATAAAAGAATTGATTGAAAGAAGTTTGGCTGTTTGACCATCGTTACACACGCTACACTGTTTCAAAATCAAAGAAGAGATTTATTAAACTATATAACAAATATTCACACTGGTAGTCCATTAACATTAACATTAACTCAGGAGCTCTGAGTGGTTTACACCAGACTGGCCAGTGCCAAGCCAGGTGCCATCGACGTCTCCGGGCGGCGGAGTGTGTGTGTGTGTGTCTGTCTGTCTGTCTGTCTGTCTGTGTGTGTGTGTCTGTCTGTCTGTCTGTCTGTCTGTCTGTCTGTCTGTGTGTGTGTGTGTGTGTGTGTGTGTGTGTGTCTGTCTGTCTGTCTGTCTGTGTGTGCATGTGTGAGTGCTTGTGTCTGTCTGTCTGTGTGTGTGTGTGTGTGTGTGTGTGTGTGTGTGTGTGTGTGTGTGCTTGTCTGTGTGTGTGTGTGTGTGTGTGTGTGTGTGTGTGTGTGTGTGCTACTTTTCCCCCAAAAATATTTAAATGTTTTTTTTTTTTTCAATGCCGTGTGATCTACCCATCGACCGGTCGATCGCGATCGACGTAATGAGCACCCCTGCTCTATACCATGGCGGAGTGGTCAATAACAACTCTCAAAAGGCTTTTGACGGCGCGAAAAACGCAGAAAATCGAACCTGTTCCGATTTTTTTTTTGACGGACGAATATTACGGATTCGGTGTGCAAGCGTGATTGACACAACATGAGTTCTAATTTATTTTTTTAACGGACGTAAAACACGCACGTGAAAAACGCATTGGTGTGCAAGGGCCAGAAGCTGCATTGGGTAAAAGAAAAGATGACATTTTTCGAAGTTTCGCTGAATTTTGTTCCTTTTTATAGGAAAGTTCCCGTTTTTGCGCACCGCTGAGGTATTTTCGCTTGCTCATTTTCGTGTGACGTCAAAGTCATGTTGCTATTGGATACGGCTAACTATGTATATATTTTTAAATATAGGCCTATATATTAAAATTAAGGTTGACACAATGAAGGGCCACTTATTTTCTTTGTTTTATTTTTATTTTTTAATAAAAAATAAAAAATAAGTTTGTTTCCGATATTAGGGGGCCCCCTAGTGGCTGCCCCCCCCCCCCCCCCCCCCCCGCGGTGCGTCGCTTGCGGGCCCGTCCGCTACGCCACTGCTGTGCACCTAATCTATCCTGAGATGACACAACGCATTTAAGATCACAATCCTCAATAGATTGATTCCATCGTTTTACCGACAAGAAGATTCTACAATCTATCAGCCTTTCCGTAGAAATACATCGCTCCCTGTATAACGTTATATCTAACGTTACATGTTTTAAGGCTGATCTGTGCATGATGGTGCTGCATTTTGACATCATTCTTATCGCATTTCCCCCCGTTGTGCTGTGCTGTGCTGTGCCACATTCTTAGTTTCAGTCAATTCAGTAGCCAGGGCAGATATCACCGTATCCGAAGCATTAATGTGTTTTTCAAGAACAGATGACAGGGCACTCAATTCAGTCTGAGAGTTGTAGACACCATAACTTGGGAATATTAGGCCAAAAAACTTCTGAGCAGTAGATAACTCCCTACGACTACGATAGGTTGCTTGTTTGTGAAGCACGGACATCTCATTTCGAGTAACTTTCCTAATCAAAGGTATCAGATGAGCCAAATAACAAATACCATCACTCATAGCAGGCAGTTTAGAGAATGCATCATCATTACCAGTGATGCCGGTAACGCGTTACTAAGTAACGCGTTACTCTAATCTGAATACTTTTTCCAGTAACGAGTATTCTAACGCGATACAATTTCAAAATCAGTAATCGGATTAAAGTTACTTATTCAAGTGACTGTGCGTTACTATTGCGTTACTACCTCATAACTTAGGCTAAATGCAGTATTTCTTTGTAATGTTCGAGAGTAAACAAACATTTGTTTGCTTTTCTCGCGTCTTGGGGAGTGACGTCAGTGCTCACGTTTTCAACACGAGGTTGCAGCAGAATCGCTCACGTGTATCACCACGCTGATTGCACAGTGTAAACAGAAGCGTAGCCTACACAATGGAGCGAGAACAGAGATATGCGTTAAATAGCTGGAAATATAAGGATTATTTTGAGTTTGTGTCAGCAAAGGATGACAAGAACATAAATGTTCGTTGTACACTCTGTGCTGGCAAGAAAATATTGTCCTGTGGTAAAAGCACAACATCAAATTTAAAGAAACATTTGGAATCTCAGCACAGCACAGTTATTGTTTAAAGTTTAATTATGTAATTTAAGTTACTGTTAAAATAAAGTGAGTTTTGGCAAAACCAGTTTTCATTTTTATGTTGCGGGGGGGGGGGGGGGGGGGGGTCGGGTGCCTATAGGCAGCTGCCAATAGTAACTGAAAAAGTAACTAGTAATCTAACTTAGTTACTTTTAAAATCAAGTAATCAGTAAAGTAACTAGATTACTTTTTAAAGGAGTAATCAGTAATCAGTAATCAGAATACTTTTTCAAAGTAACTGTGGCAACACTGATCATTACACACAAGAAACACACCCTCCGGGAGTTGAAGCTCCTTACCAGGATTCGAAAAGACATAAATAGGGTCCACACAAGAAGCGTCCCCTAGCTGAAGAATCGAGCGGCTTTTGGACAGAGATTGAATGTCAATACAGGTTGTAACATTTACAAGAGGCATGACTTTAAGCTGCGTGGTGCCTTTCTGCCGTCTGGTATTATTGGTATCATGTAATTTCAATTGAGGCACCATAGCACAATCAACAACCTTACATTTCAATCCAGAAATAACAATTGAAGATCTCCACGGTGTAGTAGTCACAATCCCAGAACATGACAAATGAGGACTTACTGCTGTATCATTCAATTGGACGAACATAGCTTGGATAATATACATCATCTTCGGACCTGTTGGCTGTGACAAATGTGTAAGCCTATCAATAATAACCCTCCCAAAACCGCTAGGCCTATGGTGTTCGTTAACTTCTGCTGTCAGGCGTTCCAACACACCATCATCAACACCTGCATAGGAAGAATTTAAAGGAACTAGAATCGTGCTGGGCTGACAAGAAGAGCTCTGGTCCTTGCCCTGTAAAACAAGATGGGCTAAACCCTGCCAATTATAATGAAACCATTCTGCTTTAGTTAACGGTATGGGGGAAAACATAGGAGCAGACGTACTTACAGGTACCTGTTGACAAATCCAGCAATCAGAATAATTCATTTTTGAAGCAAAATCCTTCATGATACTAGTGGCAGAATTAGGGTGGGACCGTGTCCCCAGTTGATTAGAATCAAACAACAAATAATCTTCAGTAGTGACTACAGGCGCCTTCGTAGAAGTAATCACAGCAACTTTTTTAACAGCCTTTGGTAACACAACTTTAACATATTCAAACTCAAATTCCTCACAGTCCATCCGCCAAATGTGTGGAAAGTCAGGAGTGGACCTACAAACTAGGTCCTTGAAATTCTTGGTCAAAGACACCCGATCACCGATATTACGTTTAGCACACCAATACGGGTTCAACTCCTTGTCATAGTTAGTTAATATCACATGAGTTTCAAGCCTGCGAGCCACAACTTTAACATATTTAGCATCCAGTAAATACCACTCGTCCTCTTCGGCGGTATAGATCAAACAGTCACCAACAATACAACGTGAATGTGGGCAAGCAAAATATCTCATTGATGAGATCATTCTTCTCTGACGTCCAGGCATAACAGTGTGTGAGTGAAATGTAACATTGTCCAAAGAAGTCAACGTAATATTGTCCAAAGAAGTTAACCTAATATTGTCCAAAGAAGTTAACGTAATATTGTCCAATGAAGTCAACGGGGTAGGGACACTAAGAGATATATTTATCTCTGAAACGGCGTGGCTTGAGCCTTTTTCTAATTGGCCTTGGTCTATCACGGGGTCTGCCTGGCTGGGGTGTATCCCTGACAGGTCTGTGTCTCTCAATGGTACCTTGGTCTGGGCAGCCGCCCGGGTTGGTGACATCTCCGTCTGGAGCATTGCCTGGGTCGGAAGGGGTGACAACAGGGGCAACACCCGGCTTGGTAGAATCCCCAAGAGGGGTGTCACAGTCACTGGGACCTTCACGATCTCCATCGGCCCGCTCACCACTGGGCTGGACAGGGTCTGGGACGAGGCCCCCGGCACCATCTGAATCATGACGCAGATACTCACCAACATCCTCATCAGCCCGGATGTCCAAGCTGTGGACATCCTCGTCCCCAGGGGTTTCCTCACCATCCTGCTGAGGTTCTCCCTCATCTTCCTCATTGGGTGCCTTGATGCAGTGATGAACATGATACCAAGTGGGGGACCCCTTGATTTGAATGGCAGTCCCAGTGCAACGAACAACCTCGTACGGTCCTTCCCGTCGAGCATCATGCCACTTTCGTCGGTATACCTTCACGTATACTTTGTCACCTGGTTGCAACGCGTCCTTCTTCTCCTGTGCGTTCACCTCCTCTTCACGTTCCTGTTTATGGATCACATAAGAAGAGATACTCTTTTGCCGGTTAGTCATTTACTGCACATAGGCTTTCATGTCACTCTCCAGGAGAGCCAAACTTGGCCCTTTCCCGCTGGTTCGTGCACAGGGAGCTGTCATTACTCTCCCCATAGCCTGTTCATGGGGAGTCAAGTGCAGCCCTCGAATCTCACTGGAACGACAGGCCATCAATGCAAGAGGGAGTCCTTCCACCCAATTAAGACCTGTATGCTGACAGACCTTAGAAAGACAGTTCTTAAGGACCCCGTTCATCCTCTCTACCATCCCCTGGCTTTGAGGTGAGTAAATACACCCAAATCTCTGCTTGATCCTTAACTTTTGTAGTATAAGCTTTACCGTCTTATCCACAAATTCCTTTCCATTGTCTGATGCTATCCTATCTGGAATTCCAAACCTAGGTATGAATTCCCTGCATAGGAACTTTGCTACAGACTGAGCATCCTTTCTTCGAGTGGGGCAAGCTTCTACCCATCTGCTGAACCTGTCCACCACGACTAACATGTACCTGTATCCTGCAACAGGACGAATCATGTCCACATAGTCGATCACCAAATGTTTCATTGGCCTGTTTGGGGTAGGGATATGCCCAGTTCCCACTGGTATTCCAGGTCTGATATTGTTTTTCAAACAAACCACACATTGACCAAGGACATGGTCTATTTGTTCCAGTAAATATGGAGCCCAAAAACCATATTCCTTGGTGATCTTGCGTCTTACCTCCCCCCTAGCCACATGTGCTAATCCATGGGCTTCCTGTATCAACATGCCTACTAAATCTGGGGGTGCCACAACCAACCCCTCATGATTTCTCCATAGACCTGTGTCATCCTGACTAGCCCCCCTTGTTAACCATAGGTTTTTGTCTAGCGTAGTTGCCCCACTCTGTAACATCAATAAATCCTCAAGTGTGACCATGCCTTGTAATTGTACTTCATGTGTGATCAGAAGAACCTTACCTGCCTTGTCTGCTCCTGTAATGGCTTTGGCTGCATCATCTGCAGCCCTGTTACCTTGTGTGACATGTGATGAGTCAGACCTGTGTGCGGCACACTTCACTATGGCTTATTCCTTTGGTTTCATCATGGCTTGTAACAGCTTCATGATCTGGGCGTGGTGCTGTATAGGCGAACCATCAGTTTTCTTAAAACCCCGCCCCTTCCATACAGCTCCATGTAAGTGACACACATTATGTGCGTAGGCAGAGTCTGTGTACACTGTTACTCTCCGTCCGGTTCCCAAGTTGCATGCCTCTGTGAGGGCAATCAACTCAGCCAACTGAGCTGAACAAGGCTGAGGAACAGCCTCAGCTTGTTCCACAATGAACTCTGAATTTTGGGATCGGACTATGGCATACCCAGCACATAAATGTTCTCCTACCCGGTAACAAGATCCATCAGTCCAATACTCAACATCAGCTTCCTTTAAAGGCAACGCTAGTAGGTCTGCTCTACGCTTAGAGTACCTCATGGCTTCCTTCACACAATCGTGTGGCTCCCCATCTTCTGGGGTTGGCAAGGTCTCTGCTGGGTTAAGTGTGTTACATCTTGCTAATGTTACATCTTCCCTTTCCAACATCCTGTAATAATCCCTAATCCTAGGCATAGTCAAAATGTACTTGCCTTGATTCAAGAGATTTCTTAGACTGTGGTGGCAGAGAATGGTAATTGGGTACCCCATTGTTAAGGTTGATGCCTTCTCATACATAAGATATGCCCCGGCCATTGCTCTGTAGCATGGCGCAAAACCCATTTCTACCTCTGAATATGCGACAGAATAATAGGCTATGGGCTGTGGACTAGGTCCAATGCCTGTTGGTTGAGTAAGAACAGCGCAGGCATACTTCCCTCCGGCTGAAGAAGAAACATACAATCCAAATTCTTTAGAATAATCTGGAAGCGCTAAAGCTGGCGCTTCTTGCAATTTGTGTTTAATTGTCTCAAACGCCAAATCAGCTTCCCTTGTCCAAGTGATGCAACATTGGAGGTTACCACTACCTGTTTCCTTAATCATCCCCCTCAATGGAGCTACCAGTCTAGTGTAATCCTCCACCCATGCTGAACTATACCCAGTAATGCCCAAAAACATCATCATTTCCCTAACTGATCGTGGTTTTGGAGCCTTCTGAATAGCTTCCAAATGTGCATTAGAGACACTGCGATGTCCCTGTGTAATAGACAGTGGCGGCTGGCCGATAGAGGGCGCTGGGGCGCCGCCCCCACCTTCACTTCCTAGTTGCGATTTGTAAAAGTTTTTAAAAAAAATAAACATTGTTTATTCACAAAATGCGGCTGATATTCTGTCGGCGCCTATCAGCATTCATTACAAATCCTCCAATACAATAAACATTTTATCTGTGTGTGTGTAAAGTTCACTGTTAAAATACATAGGGGGAGGCGTCGGGGCGCCGGTCAATGCCAGTCTATGGCAGGCCGAATACTTTTCGCTTACACGTGAGCTGTAGCAGCGCTCCAATTGGCTGTGTCTATTTCTAGGCCGGGGCGCAAAAATGTGCGTCCTGAATAACCGGTTGTATTGCAGACAATGCATTATGCTGAGGACTTCCGACTTCCGGTTTTCCGGACTTCCGGGCTTCCGGAGTATTTTAAATGAACATTCGTAATGTCTGTCTCTGATGTTCATGGTCAATTAAATCAGCCTATTTTGTGCAACTAATAATGTTCCCTCTAATGGGTTAACCGAGCAGCCTCGCACCTAACGTATGCGCGGGGCAAAAATAATCTATTGCCTCTAAAATCACCACGAACAGAACGGTGGAGGTACGGGTAAGCAGGGCTCATGTTCTGTCATCAAAGGTAAGAGCTGTTTTTCTTTAACTCAACTGATAGCATTACCTTGCTGTTGTTGTTTACCGAATGCTCCATCTGACTGTCACACTGTGATTGTACTTGTGTAAACAGTAACACAGACGGGGTGAATTTCATGAATGAAAGTGAAAGTTCTGTCACAAAACGCCGTTACGTATCTTCACACATGTTTAAGTGGGTATTGCGTGGGTAAAGTGAAATTACGTCTTTGTTTTGAGCGCCAGTGCGTTTTATGCGCGTGCACGCGAATTTTTTTTTTGCACCAGCCGCCACTGGTAATAGATTGTCCTAAATAAGCTACCCTTTCCTGACAATATTGTAGCTTTTTTTTAGACACCGTGTGTCCCTTCTCCGCCAAAACCTTTAACAGTTTAACGGAATCCCTGTGACATGTTTCTTCATCTGGGGCACAAAGGAGTATGTCATCCATGTACTGAATGGCAGTACTACTTATCGTCTGCTCTAACCCGTCTAAGTCCTCCTTCAAGACCTGATTAAAAACATGAGGACTGTGTTTGTACCCCTGCGGCATTCTGGTATATTGATAATGCTGACCTTTGTAGATAAACCCAAATAACCCTTGACTTTCTACACTAAGAGGTACAGAAAAGAAAGCCCCGCATAAATCAATTACTGTAAACACTTTGGCTGTAGATGGAATCTGAGTCAACAACACATGAGGATCAGGAACTTCAGCTGGATAGCTGACAACTACCTCATTCACAGCACGTAGGTCATGTACCAGACGATATGAACCATCAGGTTTCTTCACTGGCAGAAGAGGTGTGTTGCTTAACGGATATTGTATAAAAAATAAAGTATAAAGTATAAAAAATACTTTTGTGCAATATGACAACCCTAGTTGACTATCTGTGCAGTATAGTACAGTGGATTGTGTACATAGCCTTTATTGATGTAAACCAGCTCCTTACCTTCTTGTGATTTTATGCTTTTTCTAAAATGTTTTTTTTTTTTTCCTTTCCTAACACCAGGGGAGCCACCCCTCCTAAATTTCGTTGTTTGGTACCTGTACTGTAGCAATGACAAATAAAGTCCATTCCATTCCATTCCATTCCATTCCATATTGAGTTATCTTCAAGACTCCTGCCTCTAACAGTCCTTTGATCTGTGGCTCAATTCCATCAATTGCTTCCTGTTTCAATGGGTATTGATTTTTCCAAGGGGGTTCTGCACCCGGTCTGAGTTCAACTCTCAATGGACGAGCTGATTTCACAAATCCAATGTCTGTACTGTTCTTTGCCCACAGGTCTGCTGGCACATTCTGCATCATTTCCTCTCTGAGGTCTTTTTCCGCTTGTACAGGAAGGATTGGCTTGTTCATTAGTTTCACAGTGTGGGGATGTCCCATTCCTTGAACAGAGATCATCAGCTTTGTAAACTGTCCATCACTGCTCCTCCAGATAGCAGGGTTTTCTTTTGTTGTTACAAATCTGTCTCTCTCTGAGTCTGCCATCATTGCCCCTAAATGCTTCTGCTCATAACGTTCAGATATCATAAGTGTCACATGTGGGATGCTACCCTCAACCTTATGCTCCTGATCTAGATAAGTGTCACTGTTTATCTTCATAGCCACTCCCTGAGGGCCTAGGATTATACAACTTATGCTAAGCTGTACCTGTTTTGGCTGATGCTTCAGCCACTCATCTGGGTTTGCGTCTGCAGCATTTCTAAAATACTGGAGTGTACAATGCAATGGATCAGTAGGCCTTCTGGCCCCTGACATGTTTGCCAGGATGTAATTGTCCCACATCTTTGCTGGTTCCATTAGGTCTGGGCTAAGCCCTCCCACCCAATACACCATGGATGCGTTGTTGTCCATCATGACAGACAGCTGTCTGTTTTCTGATGGCACCGTCACCTGACAGTCGTCAGGTGTGCATTTTACTGTACAGTTCAATTGGCATAGAGCATCTCTCCCTAGCAGCCCTATTGGCGTGTGTTCTGACACAAGTATTGACAGAGCTGCTCTCTGTCCTTTGTACTCTAAGTTTACAAGCTCAGTAGTAGGAATCAGCTGTTTAATTCCCTCAAATCCGATTGTCTTCACATATTTTCCAGACATAGGAAGGTGCGTGGCGTCTTCAGGCTTCAGACAGGTATAGGCTGCTCCACTGTCCACCATTAATTCTAATGGACGTTGATTGACCGACACCCATATTGTAGGTTCGTCTTCAGGCCTGTTTGTCACCACCAGCTGGCACCTCCCCCTCGGATCTTCTGGGCACCCCTATAGCCCAGCTCCTGGGCCTCCGTAGGGGTTCACCACTCCTGGAGCCGGTGCAGCAGGGGGCCAATATCCTCCTCTTTGTCTCCCCCCTGCGCCCTCCTGGGGCCTCTTGTAGCAGGTACGGGCTAGATGTCCATACTGGCCGCATTGGAAGCATGGCCCTAGAATCTTCCTCCCTGCTGCTGTCCATCCCCCTGGTGGTGGTCCTTGGCCAGGCTGTGTGTATGGCTGGTATGGAACCGCTTGCACCCCTGGTGGCCCCTGTGGGTATGGCTTGTAAGTAGCAGGATACCCCCCTTGTGGCCCCTGTGGGTATGACTGGGGAGGGACAGTTTGCACTACAGGTGGCTGTTGCTGTGGCTGAGATGGGACCTGTAGAGCTAAAGCCTGCACTCTCTCTCTCTGGTTCTCTTGCCTTCAGTCAATTGTACTTGAGTCAATCTTCTGAGTGACTCTTCGTCTTGTGTCTTCTGTACCTGAATCTTCTTTCTAAATAATTCTACTTGATGAGCTACGTTGTCTATATAAACAGCCTTGTTCATGTGTCGTAGCCCCACCACTTCTGCTAGCTTATTCTTAACTGGGGTAGGAAGACCTTCTTGTATCTTTTCCCTGATTATGGCTTTTTCTAACGGGTTATCTTCAGCGTCCTTCCCTGTCACACTTCTCCATTGAGTGTGCACACGGGCAACAAATCCCCTGGGATTTTCATCTCCCCCCAGTGGCTTCACAATGATATTGTCTGGGTGAATGTGAGTAGGGTAAGTCTCCCTGATTGCCTTCCACAGCCTGCCTCTGTTGGCCGCGAAGAGCTCTGGATCATAGACCGATGTATTGATATATTTATGAAGTCCTGCCTTCATCAATATCTCCTGCATTGTATCCAACCCTGTAATTGAAGCTAAGAGTCTTTTCAGGTCTCCCATGGCTGCTTGCGTTCCTGTCAGTCTCACGTCTACCTCTGTTGTCCAAGGGTGCCCCCCATCCTCCAGAACGGGGAGTTTCTCTATCACTTCAGATAGATCTGTATGATTCCAAGGATGATATTCTATCTTGTTACCCCGAATCAGCACCGGACAGTTCTTCAGTATCGCCTCTTCCTCTGGTGTCTTATCTTGGCTCCTTAGGTTATAATCGCTTGCAAGTTTCTTTATTATTTCGTCCCGCCTGACTGTCACTGCGGGACTTGAGAGGTTCAACTGGGGAATATGTGATGACACTTGACGATAATCTTCCTCCGCCCTTTCTCGTTGCTGCTTCAGTCGTCTGTGTTGGCTTTCTTCCTCTCTTAGGAGTCTCTCGTGGCGTTTCCTCGCCGCCTTTTCTTTCTCTTCTTCCTCTTTCTCTTCTTCCTCTTTCTGCAGCCTCTTCTGTTTTTGCTTTGAGCTCTCTCTCTTCTTCTCCACCTTCAGAGGCTTCTTCTCATCTTCAGAACTGCTTTCTTCTTTTCCCTTCTTGTAGTGTCTTGTCCCACCCTTCTTTTCGGCCCTGGCTATTATTTTTCTGACCTGAGCATTGTAGCCTGCCTGTGCATCGCTGTCATCACTTGAATCTTCGCTGTCATCTCCACTGCCACCTTCACTGTCATCTGTCTTACTACTCTCTTTGTCCTCCTCACGGTCATCTTTTTTGCCCTTTTTCTTGCCCTTTGGTTCCTTCCCTCTCTTCTTTGGTTTGGCACCTGACTTGTTCTCTGGTTCGAAATTCACGGTCACGTTCGCTTTTCCCCTCTCTAGTACGGTCTCATATTCATCTTGGATAGTGAAGTCTCCGTTCGTACTTAGGACGGGGACCTGAGGGTAGATCCGCTGGGAATTGTCCTCCAGTATCTTGGCATAGGGAGGAGGACTGGAGACAGGAGACATGTGTGAGAATGGAATGTTCAATTTCTCTTCCAGTGCTTTGGCCAACTCATCTTTTTCTTTCGGTTCCATCTGTGCTGTTTTCTCATTCCAAGCCAATGCTAATTTCTGCCCCTCTACCTTAAATAGTTCTAAAATTGCTAATTCTAACTTGCGTTTCTCTGACCTGTATTTTCCTTTCTGATGTGCCTTGTGCACATTGATAAGTACTTCCAATGTTGCAATTACTTTTAAGTCAAAGGTGCCCTCTTTTGGCCACGGTTGTTCAATGTCTGCCCAACGAATATTCCATTTCGTTGACATTTTGCTAATTACCTTAACAAGAGGATTCATTTTTTTTACTATAGCCATGGGGGATAAAGTAGCCAATATTCCACTATCTTCATTAACAGCCTTTAACATTTTACTTGACTCTGCCCCCATCTTAAGCTGATGGGTTCCTAAATGCTTTATAAGCTGAAAATATACTGTAAATTGAATAAGGTGTACTTTTCTTACAACCCACCTTCTTTATTGCCTTATTTGCTAAACAGATGCTAGTCTAACTTTAACTGTATTAACTGTCCACACAGAATCACTACAACCTAGAACAACGGATTGATTTAAGTGGTATTGTGTATTATTGACTTAAATGTAATCTATGTGTGTGTTTTATCACTTAAATGTTTTTTGTTGTTGTTTTGTTTATGAATATGTGTCACTTAATTGCTCATTCAATACTAATTATAGTTCAGGTCAACTTAATTATTAAACTACAAAGGCTGGTCAACACAATTATCAAATCACAAAGGCAGGTCACGCTCCAAGTATTTACTGATTTACAAAAACCTTTTACTGCTCAATTATCAAATAGGAACTATTCTGCTATTCCTTAATCAAAAGCTGTGGAAATGACCTAACTAAAATAAAAGATGTAAATTACAAATATTAATTACAACCTGTAAATAAATCAACTTGTTATTTGAAAGGAATGAATGATTAGTTAGAATTATTCATTATACAATCATATACATCATTGATTTAAAACCTGTGAAGTCAATTAGCTATTATCAAAATATCAAACAAAAGAATGGTTATCATTAGATTGTCACAGACATTTGATCAAACCTGTGGAATCAATCAATTGTTTTGTGAAACAGACAATGAATGATCTGAATTATTATTTTAACCAATTAGTAATTAATTTAATTAATTAAAGTAATGTAATATTCAACAGTCATTTACAAACATCAATCTATGAATGTAAAGGATTATTTCATCAACCTTCTGCAAGCAATCACACAGAGGAACCAGTGTTTTTTAAAGATGTCTTGTCGTGCTTCGGCCAGCAGATGGAGCCAAACAGCCGACTCGCGTATCGATTGCTTAAAACGCCCTGAATCCGATCTAAAGTCACAATCTATTATTTTTCTCCTAACAAACACAATGCTTCAACTTCCGTGATTCAGCGATCACAACTTTATCGCAGGGAGGGGTTGAAGGAAAGAGTAGAAATGAAAATGGAAGAAAAGAGTATTCTTTTGAACTCCGCGCTCTCTGTGTTGGAATGCGTCCTTCAATGCCCTTCTCTGTGTGTGGAATGCGCTTTCAATGCGCATGCGCACACTCCTCCCCGGGCCCGTGAATACATTTTTTAAAATGTCTTTAAACTATTAAAAATGCCCCAATGATCAATTCACGTTATTTCTATCTTTATAAATACTACAATCTATGTGAATGGACTTATCTTTATCTGTAAGAGATTAGTAATGAAATCAATCAAATTCAGCTTCCCTTGTAGAAGGGATTCTCAGCTCCGTGAACGAAATTCTATAGCCTATTGTGTGTGCGTGTGTGTGCTTTAGCGTGAAAGCGCGTGTTTTTGAAATGAGCAGAGCAGAAGAGGGGAGGGGGTTTTACAACCTTCTGTCCTTATGGTTTGAAGAAAAACCACGGCCTTGTGTTGTGGACTGCTTTAAAACAATCTCTTTAACACAACTTTGGTTTCACAAACAAATTACAATCAAGATTATCTTTCAATGTAGTTAAATTATTATTTACCAATTTATTCTCATTCTAATATTCTCTAATGCCCATGCTTTCCACGTTTGTTCTCTTCTAAAAGAACTTAAAGGCTAATGGCCTTTGTGTGTCCGCGTGTCCGCGTTTTCAAGACAATGGACAATGGAGAATTTAGAATGGAGTCTATTTCTACTTCAAAGTATGCTCCTACTTACAAACCGGACTCCACAGTCCAATTACACTTTATCAAATAGGAATTCTCATTCCATACACACAATAACACAATTATCAAACTCTTTTCTGATCCAACACACTTATAATCACAAAATATCAGCCCACTGTGAGAACGTCTTCTCACAATATTCTACTGACAGCGCGTTCGCAAAACGGGCACTACAAACAGCTCATTCTCTGTTGTACAACATACACTATATTCCAAATTATCTTACACTTAAAACGTATTTACAAATACGGGCTTCACAACCCGGCTCTTTGTTCAACCCCACCACTCTTATGAAAGTAATAAAGATCTTATATTCCCAACAGTTACTTAAAACACATCAAGATTCTTTGTCACAAGGAAAAATGCCTGAAAGTCACAACTGTTGTGCACGCGGCCCTAGCGGTGTAAAGAGTAAATAGCTTTTTTAGTCCTTACCTGGTCAAGGCCGATGGTTCCAGCTGATGTCTTCAAACTTCTCACCTATTTCGTGACTCCTGGCTAGCTCGCCACCTTTTGTCTATTATGTTACCTGTTGGCTACTAAAATGAAGAATAGTTCTTGAGCAGTTTAAGACCGTTTATTCAAACAAGGCAAATACACAGGATACGATCGTCTGGGTGGATCTGGTCAGCTGGGGAGGTCACAGGAAGCAGAGAGAGCGGGCTGCATCTTTGCACCCGAGTTTTATACCTTTTCATATGCAAATATACCTTCACCCATGGCCCAACCAAGAAAAGGAGGTATGGGTCAAAAAGCCATAAACCGTCATTCTACAGTTGTTCCTAGCCTCCTATCCAAAAATGGTCATCTCCCCCGTTCTTTATCCTAATATGGTCATCTGGCTGTTTTGAGAAAAAAGGGTGTGTGTTTACAAGCTGTCATAAAAAATCCATTGTCAGGAGGACAGGCCCTTCATAGCACGGCCCTATTACTCTACAATTCATGTATGCGTGTGTGTGTTTCAAGTAAAATATACTACATTGTTTAATACATCAACCGGGGGAAAAGCGAGATGAACTCGCGAGTGTCATGCTTCCTCCATTGAACGGAAAGTCCTATCTATTCCATTCAACGTGTTTTAGTCTTCCCCCTTTCCACTGGTAATAAGGAATTGGCAAGAATAGATCGATATAAATAGATCAACATAATGCAGCACTATCATGCACAGATCAGCCTTAAAACATGTAACGTTAGATATATAACGGTGCGACGTATTTCTACGGAAAGGCTGACTGACGCGGGGCTCATTCAATCTCCGCGTTCGTTATAGATACGCTTGCAGCAGCGGGTGAACTCCCGGTTCATTGAGTTTACGGTTAAAAGCATATCTTCTCAGGGTGTCAGCGCGGTGGTTCAGGGCTCAAAATGACCGTATACCGATGGTGAAGTTAGCAAAGGAGTATTGTGTTTGTACCACCTTCATAGCCGGTGTTATTCACGGACAAACACGGTGCCCGGAGGCACCCTTTGCGGGTTAATAACTGTGGTTTACCGTGGGTTAGGATAACAATTCAAACGTGTCCGGATAGGGGAGAGGACAGGGAATCTGAAACCATTTGAATGGTGTCGATACGACACTGCTATCACGGTCGACACCGACATTATTTATATATACAGCACAGTGGCGGCTGGCCGATAGAGGGCGCTGGGGCGCCGCCCCCACCTTCACTTCCTAGTTGCGATTTGTAAAAGTTTTTTTTTAAAATAAACATTGTTTATTCACAAAATGCGGCTGATATTCTGTCGGCGCCTATCAGCATTCATTAAAAATCCTCCAATACAATAAACATTTTTATCTGTGTGTGTGTAAAATTCACTGTTAAAATACATAGGGGGAGGAGTCGGGACGCCGGTCGAATGCAAGTCTATCGCAGGCCAAATACTTTTCGCTTACACGTGAGCTGTAGCAGCGCTCCAATTGGCTGTCTCCTATTTCTCGGCCGGGGCGCAAAAATTTGCGCCTTGAATATCCGGTTGTATATCCAGCATATGCTCCAATGCGGAAGTCCTGAGGACTTCCGACTTCCGGGGTAAACAAATTGAACAAATGGATTAGAAGGAGGCATCTTTTGTTCCTAACTTGAGGATATTGCAACTGGACCTATTACCGAAGTCAAACTTATCTCGTTTGTGGTCGCAATCTCCGCACCGGCTGTTTGTTGATTGTTTGATATAGGTTACTCAAGTTGTATGGCCAACGCTGCTGGTAGCAGAGAGTTAAGAAATCTAAGAAGCGATCTAAAACAAAAAGTTACGGTGATGGACCGCGGAGAACTTGCATCAATTATGAGAGAAGTCATACGTGAAGAGCTTGACTCCGCATTTGATCTGAAACTTAAACCAATTAAAGAATGTCTGGATTCACTCCGCAAGGATATGATTTCCAATACGACCAAGGTAAAGGACCTGGAAACAGCCGCTAACGAGACGGAACGCCGTCTAACTGATATCGAACAAAAACTTTCTCAACCCCGCGGGAGGCTAACGTGAGGTATGGGCTGTTATTTCCACGCAAGCTGATCACATTTGCTAACAACACTGCCTCCTTCACGGACCACAGAGAGGCCATGGCACACTACATCCAGGTAATTAAACCAACTCTATAATCCTGACTACATCAATGGCTAACATCAATACCTGAACAACAGCCCACTATAATGGGCAATGTGACAGTAGACAATGTAATGAATCCTGGATTGATGGAGATGCCTATAGGCTACGTGACATTTAATTGGAGTCCCTGACTATGACGAATATATGATATGTATGTAGATCTGTTATGTAGGACTAGATGTTGATATCCCTCGATAGATACATACTTAAGGCACCGATGAGACTCTGTGGTGTTCAAATGAGCGATGGCATCCTTTGGGTTGTCAAGTGGGCGCCCTCCTTCATGAATGTTTCGCTGATAAGCCCACGACACCTCCAGAGGGTTCAGCAGTGAATCCCAGCGTCCCAGGTTCACTCCCTAGATGCGATCAGCTCATTTGAACGCCCGGGTCGAGTCCTTTCTCTTCATCCACAGCCACTGGCTCCCCTTTTCAGCAGCCCTGGAGAGGTCCTTGATTGCCTGCCGGTGGGTCTTCCCTCGCACTCCCATCTCCCTGAGTAGCCTGGATGTTGAGGTGGCTACGAACCCTCTGCAGCCTACTTCCACTGGGCGTACCTTCGCTGTCCAGCCTTGTTGTTGGGCATCTGCTGCGAGTTCAGTGTACCTCAGCCTCTTCCGCTCGTAGGCCTCCTCCACTGCACCCTCCCAGGGCACAGTGAGCTCGATGATGTAAACGAGCTTGAGCGAGGCTGACCACAGCACAAGGTCTGGTCGCAGGTTGGTGGCTGCGATCTCAGCTGGGAAGCAGAGTTTCTTGTCCAAGTCTGCCAGCAGCTTCCAGTCCCGTGCTCTGCCCAGCTGCCCAGTGTCTGGTCTTATGGTGGTGAGGCTGCCTTGACCCTCGCCCTCCCGAACAAATGGTGCTGGCTGCCACCGGGATGACGGGGGAGGAAGGGCGTTCACACTTGTCCGTTGACTTTCCAGCACTGCTGCAAGACACCTTAGCACCTGGTCGTGCCGCCAGGTGTAACGGCCTTGGGTGAGGCTGGTCTTGCATCCCACTAAGATGTGCTTCAGTGTTGCTGGACTTTGACATAGAGGGCACGTGGGGTCTTCGCCATACCACTGGCTTAGGTTTGCAGGAGAAGGCAGGACATCGTAGGCAGCCCTGATGGTGAAGCTCGCTCTGAATGCCTCCATCTCCCACAGATCTTTCCAGGAGATCTTCCTCTTTTCCACTCCTTCCCATGCCATCCACTGCCCTTGCTTTGCCTGCGCCACAGCTTGTGCGCGCCTTCCTGCTTCCTCTTCCCGACGTACCTCCTGGACCACCAGCTTGCGTCTCTGAGATGGATTGGCCTTGCTCCAGGCCGGTGTACTAATCCCGAGGCCAAGACCACTCCTCCCCTCCTGTACTCGGCCCACAATGTCCCTGTGTCTGAGTGCTGCCTTTGCCTGCTCAGTTGCAGCCAATGGGGTCCACTTCCTCCCAGTGGCCAGGATGGGGGCAGCTTGGGCTACAAATGGATCATTCGAATCCAGAAGCATCATCTCCAGTCTGACTTTGGCACACTTGTACTCCTCTGTCAGACTGGAACTGGGCAGGTGTAACATCCCTTTGCCGTAGAGCCCAATGCTGCTGAGGCACCTGGGAAGGCCAAGCCACTTCCTTGCATATGAGTTGACCAGTCTCTCCAGCTTTTACACCTTTGAGAGAGGAACTTCATAGAGGGTTAGTGGCCACAGGAGACTTGGAAGTAGTCCATACTGCATGCACCAGAGCTTCAGCTTGCCAGGAAGCAGGGTTCTGTCGATGTTCTCCAGGCCGCTGGCTACCTCCTTCCTGAGCTGCTCTACTTGCTCTTTATCTTTGAGGGAGGCATCATACCAACGACCTAGGCTCTTCACAGGCTTCTCGGAGACCGTTGGAATGGGTCTAATATATATGAATAACAATTGATATGGATCAATTTATACCTCTTATTAGATTATAAATACTCTGGTTGTTATGTTTGCCTTTTGGTTGACAGCAAAAGGGAGAGAGAAGGATAGGGAGGGAGAGAAGGAGAGAGAGCAGGATGGTGTCGGCACACGAGAGAGAGAGAGAGAGAGAGAGAGAGAGAGAGAGAGAGAGAGAGAGAGAGAGAGAGAGAGAGCAAGAACCAGGTGAGAAAGTGGACAGGTAGTCAAGACCACATAAGTAAGTAGCCTTGAGAACCGATGGTTCTCGAGCCTAATGGCCCATAGGGAAGGAGCCTATCTCCTGTTTCCGTAGCGTGAGGCGGCTTAATGTACAAGTTAGTACACCCCCTGGACATGACGCTGGTATGTCGCAGGGTCTTACCCCCTGGGGTGGGGGGGATCCATGCCACGGTCCATGCCACCCCCCCAAGGCAGCAAACCTAGGGGAAACACTGATATTCTCATGCTAAAATCGACTGTAAATCCAGATTTTAAAGTTGATATTCTTCCCCGTGGAGCATGCCCCCATAACCTGTGCCCCACCCAATTTTTTTAGCACCAGCCGCCACTGATACAGCATATGGATGTTACCTGCCTGTTACCTGCCGCTTTCAGTTCTACAGGACATCGCCATAATATAGGGTGTTCACACATATAATTTTGCTTTCACTTTAGTGTCCATCTCACAGAGAATTTCATGAGAAAAACAATGGTCCAAACCCCATGGTTCTATCATGTACGGTTCAAAAGTTATCAAGGTTTACCTCTTTACATACACATGTGAATTCCAGGAATGTATCTCAATAGAATCTAGCTAACAAGTATAACTGCAAGTATAACTGCTGTGCAGTAATGGAACACACAAATTATGAAATTCAACTTTATCTTTTAAACTATTCATTTTATTACACAAACCTATATATCATTCTTTTCAGAATTCTAAGACCAATATTAATAGCAAATGAATTTTTTTATCGCACAATTAATATCCAAGACGGCGGATTAAATCCAATATGGCTGTCGTTAAGACACTGGATACACCAATTATGAAATTCAAATGTATCTTTTAAACTGTTCATTTTTATTAAATAAACCTATATATCATGTTTTTGAGAATTTTAAGACCAATATTAATAGCAAATAGAAAAATTTATCACACAATTCATATCCAAGAGGGCAGACTAAATCTAACATGGCCATCGTAATGTTTTTGTTGTCTTTTGTAAATGCTGTGTTAGGTTTTTGTGTATAAATGCTATGCATACAACTATGCATAATTCAAAAAGAGAGGAAGAGTTATGACCAAGAAATTGCATAAATAATCCAGGTCCAGGCACTAAAGGTAGGTAACAAAACATTTATTCAATGCAGGGCTGGACTGGGACAAAAATTAGGCCCTGCCATGTGGCTCAGACCGGCCCAACCCAATCGGTCCGACACCGCCGATCAACATGCTGGCAGTCTGTTGAATATACCATTTGTAAAACCCCCTATAGAGCGGAGTAAGTGACATGGACAGCAAGTATACCAATGCAAGTGTGAACCAGTGTACTCACTCACTGTTGACGTACTCCACGGTGATGAGACATGGCTGGTGTGCTGAGCAAACAATACCCATACTCAATACTGTTAAGTAGTTGTATAACAAAAAGCTCGGCAGTCATAGGAATAATTACAATTATTTATTAACATTTTAATACTGTTAAGTAGTTGTATAACAAAAAGCTCTGCAGTCATAGGAATAATTACAATTATTTATTAACATTTTAAATACAAACAATATCAAATATCACTCAATATAACACCACTGTAAAACATTTGCAGACAATGCAATAGGGAAGAGGGAGAAAGACACACACACACACACACACACACACACACACAAGAGAAATGTGAGACATGGTACAGCAACACATGTAAAAGATGGCTATAGCTGAAAAGATTCGATACTCACCCAGTTCCGAAAGGCTCAGCCCTTTCAATCTCCACCTGGACAATTAATGGCCATATCCGAAAGCTAGTGAGAGGAACAGAGTAGAGGGAGGGGCAGAGATAAAGAGACAAGGAGTGAGAAGACATGATAAGTGATTACATAACTGATTCAGATCAGAATCTTCTGGGAATCAAAAAACAGATTTGCAGCATGTCTATATAGTGTATACTCACCAAGTCAAAACGCTGCCTGTGAACTCCAGATCAACCAACACAAACGGAAAGGCTGCAGTCTTTAAAACATGACAAGGGAAGGCATCCTATGAGACATAGAGAGAGAGAGAGAGAGAGAGAGAGAGAGAGAGAGAGAGAGAGAGAGAGAGAGAGAGAGAGAGAGAGAGAGAGAGAGAGAGAGCAAGAGAGAGAGAAGGAGAGAGGAATGATTACATGACAGATTCAGATCAGAATCTTCTGGGAATCAAAAAACAGATTTGCAGCATGTCTATATAGTGTATATACTCACCAAGTCAAAACGCTGCCTGTGAACTCCAGATCAACCAACACAAACGGAAAGGCTGCAGTCTTTAAAACATGACAAGGGAAGGCATCCTATGAGACATAGAGAGAAAGAGAGAGAGAAAAGGAGAGAGATTAGCATTTGTTTGGCAAGTCTGTGGCACACTCCCGCACAGTAGGTGGCGGTGTGTGGCACACACATCCCTGAGACTGGACTAGCCTAGTGATGAGAATTTAGATATTTTTAAATATATGTCTCACCTTTTTAAGCTAGAGGAGCATCTTTCTCATGAGGTCACTCTTCTCAGCTACCCTGTCAATGATGGTGTCAGAGTCCAACCCCATGAGGACATCTTTTTCGGTCGCCATCAACAAGAACGTCTCCAGCTTGTCTGCAGACAGGGTGCTCCTCAGTCTGTTCTTGATGAACTTGAGTGTTGAAAATGTTCTCTCGCAGGCCACCTGGGTTACGGAGAGCGTCAGCAGGTACTTGTAGGCAAGCCCAAGGACATGGTAGGCATCTGAGAGCATGTTGAACTGTCGAAGTACCTGAAAGCAGCAGAGTGGGCAGTTTCTGCAGGAGGCGCAGCTTTTGCTGACAATATCTGGCTCCTTATCCTCTCCTGCAGACCCATCTTCTTCCACTGTTCTGGCAGTGTATTCCTCCATGTGGGATGCCTTAAGCCTGTCCCACTGCAGAGCGAAGTTCTTCATTTCCATCTGAAGGTTTTCCACTGTAGCCCTGCTGTCAAATCTGATTAGACATTTGCTGAGGTCCTGGAAAGCATTGTGAGGAAGGTCTGTCGTCTTGAAATTGTTGTTCCTGGGGTCCAGGCATGCCAAATCATTAATGAGAGTGCCGTTTGTTAAAAACCTTCTCTGGATTACCTCGCTGGCTGTGTCCAGAATTAGGTTGTGGACATTCACCTCGTATGCTCTGAGAGCATTGTCAGGTACCTCATCTAGAGCCTTCTCTCCCGGCATGTTCTTCCTCATTCTTATTCTTTTCTTGGGGAGTGAAGTCTCCACTTCGATGTCTGCTCCTCCCTCTCTCTCTTCCAAGTTCTCGTTGGCCCACTTTACAAAGGTGTCTGCAGCCGCCTTCACAGTAGTGAAATCCCGTGTGATGTTTTTGAGGCTGTCTTGTGTGGCTATCACCATCCGATGGGCGGAGAGGATTTCCATCCCACTGGTCTGGAGGTACTTGGAGAGTGGTGTGGTCAGCTCAAATATTCTGAGGAAGATCTGTGCTGTTAAGACGGTTTCGTATTTGAGGAGGCCCTCTTTGAATCCTCTTGCTTTGGCACGGATGGTTGGCTTCTCCTTTGCCTGCTGTTCTATGGCTGTCAGTGTGAGCACTGTTTCGAGGTAGAGGCTGCTTGTCGGTTTATTAAAGTGTCCAAACACTTTTCCAACTGCTTCATGCTTGGACAACCACCGTGTTTCTCCTATTGGAGATAGTCGTCTGTGCCTTTTGTCTTGGGCTTCATTGTCCCACAGTATGACCCTCTGAGTCCTTGATGAAGACTGCCACGTCGTTTAGTAGACTGAACAGAGATCCACTTTCCAAAACACTTCCAGTCGTGTCTGCCAGGACAAGATTCAGTACATGGGCATAGCACCATACATGGACATGAGTAGGAGACTGGGATGCCATAAGTGCTGAAAAGCCTCTGTACTGACCCTGCATATTTGATGCTCCATCTGTTGAGTTGCCGATGCACATGGCCTTGTCCAGTTTCAGACCATCCAGGACCCCAGAGAGCAATTCCACAAAGTATTGCCCTGTGGATGCATGGCACTTCACCACAGCAACCAGCCTCTCATGGACTTCCTCTGTCACGTACCGAATAACGACGGCACACTGATCCTGGCTGGTTATGTCCTGTGTGGTGTCGAGCTGAACAGTGAACATTCCAGCTTTTTGTATGTCACTTGCGATGGTCTCCTGAATGAAATGACCAATACTGTCTATCACTGAGTTTACAGTGGTCTTGGACAGTAAGGTGACGAGGGACCCTCTACCTTTTGTTCCACTGGATGCATGCAATTCTTTGCTCTTTTTAATGCACTCCTCAAGATGCTCTTTGAGGCTAACATTGCACTTTCCTATTATAAGGATGAGCTCCAAAAAGTTGCCATGATCCAGGGTACTGTCGTCCCACTTGTATGCTGCCTCGTTCTCCACATGCCTGTAGCTCAAGCCCCTCTTGCCTATCACCTTCACCACATCCACAACACACTCCAAAACCTGGCGTTTCTTTCTTACTTGCTGCCTATGAGCAGACATCTGACTGCCAGCAAACTTGCTCTGGATATCTCCTTTTCTACTTCTTAGAAAATAGGCTTCAGCACACTTTCGGTGTGTAGCACTCTTTTCATGCTCCTCCACATTCTGTTGCGCACGTCTCCATCCTGTCATTCCAGTAATAAATGTTCTGGGGTCAGTGCTTTTGCCAAATGCCATACAGACAAAACAAAACAATGTATGCTGTTCTTCGCAATATGTGAGCCACTTCCTACTGGTGCCATCTGCACATGTGAAATACTTTTGTGCCGCTGTATTTTTGGTTCTGCTGAGGGTGGTAATCTAAAAAGTGATCTAGCATGGAAGGCTCAGGACCTGTAGGCAAAGTAATTGAAGTCCTGAACGTGGCACTCTGTTTCCTCTGTTTCATCTTTTTCTCTCTCCTTTTCCTCTCTTTCCCTGACACTCTGCTTTTCTGGGGAGGGCAGCAGCAGCTCAACCTGGTTCAACAAGACATGGACAGAGAAGTAAACTAACTGGTTGTCAAAATCAGCAAAGTTCTCATTTACATGTACACACAGGCTGCATGATTGCATTATGTTACACCAAATGGAAGGTTGCAAGACAACATTATTGGGTTGCAGACTGCATGAGTTTTATTTCTCCATGCAATAAAAAGCATTCATTAGTTCTGAACTAGGCTAGTGTAGATTTTCAAATAAAAAGTATTATTAACACCCATTGTTGGTATTGCATTTATGTCAGTGACAGTGATACCTCAACTTGCTAGCTAGCAACAAAATAGAAAGTCACAAAATGCAGAACACCCCCATCTAACGTTAGCTATAGAGTCCACAGCCAAGCAGCACTAACGTTACACCACGAGAGAGATCACTGTGTGTGCATGAATTCCAGCCAAGTCCTGGTGAAGCGCAATGCAATCATGCTGCCTGTACGGGTTAGTCATAAGACATTCTCTGCTGCTGCTCCCTTAATCTGGCCAATGCAAGCGACTAACATAACTTTGCTTTTGTAAAACCAAGTAACAACATTGCTTACCTCTCTAGCTGTGTCCTCTGTCTCCTCCTCAATTGCTAACGGCACATCAGTGCTAACGTTAGTTAGCGGTAAAGATTTTGCTGTGGCAGCCGCAGCTGTAGTAGGCCTAGCCCCCCCCCACAGTCGATGCAGAGAACATATCTGTCAGTTTCTGACATTTTGAGGCATCCTCTGCTAGCTTCTTACTTTTTTTCTCCCTAATTTTCTGGGCACCCCCTTTCACTATCTTATCTACGGACATGACACTGTACTTGGGTTGTCGGCCGAGGGATCAGAGTGGGGGAGGGGGCCGATGGACAGCAGGGCCTAAGCATGTGATTGGGCCAGCCCATGTGTTAGTATAAACGGGGGCCGCCGCTTGATTCAGCGCTAGTTGATGCCGCGCTATTTTGGGCCGCGCTAGTTTGGGCTCGGCCGCGCTAGTTTTTTTTTTTTGGGGGGGGGTGGGGTCAGGCGGCCCGACCGGCCCAAAACTAGCGCGGCCCATCTGCCAGCGGGCAGGTAGATTGTATGGCCAGTCCAGCGGTGATTCAATGGGACGGGGTGTTGGAGGGTGGGGAGTGATCAGAGAAAGTACAAATCGTGGTTTTTAATATCCTTTAAAAGACGAAAACACCAGTGTTCCTCACAAACATCATACTTGATGTTGAACAGAGTGTTAATGACTTCCTCTGCTTGAGGCTCTTTAAGTCCACAGACTGTTGCTGGAAACCACTCTACCTTCCCATCCTCCTTGCACAGGTGCATGACCCTCCTGCCAACCAACAGCTCAGGCCTTCTACCGAACTCCTCCAGCCATGACATAGCCTGCTGTATTTTCCACTTCTGCTCTGCCTCTTTTAATTTAAAGAGCATTTTGGCTCTGCAGTCGCTAATTGTGATTTGCTGCTCTTCCCTGGACCTATATACAAGACCACCAGGCTGAATGATCTGAGGGACACTGACATTAGCCTCCAAGATGGACATGAGTTTTTTTTTATTTCTTCCACAGAGTATTTCCTCTTCTCCCTTGTTTCCTGGAAGAGATGCCTCTCCCCCGCAGAGTTCAGGACGGTTTTTTGAAATCTTATCTGGGCCAGGAGCGCCTCCCTCCACTCACCAGAGCCTATCTCGTTGAGCCGCGACTGTACCTCCTCCTTGGACCATGGCCCCCCCAACTTGGTGACACCTTGTGTCAACTGAATTTTTGTGGTCCGAAGTGCGGCATCTTTAGCTTTTTTTGATTCTATCTTGCTCGCCATCTTCTCCTCCAGAGCCAATTGTAGTGTAGCCTTCTTTTCCTTCATTGACAAAATGAAGGAAGGAACTTGACGCCTTGCCTCATCAAGAACCTTTGTTCTCTCAGCAGGGCTCAGGCTCTCCAGATAATTGCTGGGCTTATTTTGCCACCACATGACCAGCGTCTCCAGGTTGTGATTGGAGATGGAGGGCTTGGAACGGAGCAGATGGTCAAGCACAGCCAGGTCACACTCACCCAGCATGTTGGTCTTGGGGACTGTGCTTGCCATCTGCTGTACTGGAGTGCTGGGGTGCCAGTGTTTCCCCCCTGGCAGCTGGATGGAAGCCTGCCTCTGTAGCACAACCAGCATCTCCGCGCTAATGAGCTCGATGGCGAGCTGGGTGAAGGCGCTCTCCTCCGCATTCTCCACCTCTCTGAATATCTTTGCCGTCAGCTCGTTGTCAAGGGGCTGCACGGCGAACACTGAACCCCTCTTCATCGCCATGGAGCCATCGATGGACCACACCTGGAGGGAGGAGAGCATCCTTTCAAGATCACTGTTCAGATCTAGGATGTTACCAGGCATCTTCAGGATCCTTTCGAAAGGCTCCATGAGGAGAGCATAGACCAGGCCCATGGCCCTGCACCCGGCCCTGTACAGAGGCTCCTTAATGTCATACCTCACTGACTTTACCAGGTCGTTGTCAGCAGGCCAGTCAGTGAGGAACATAGCAGCATCTTCCCAGTGGAAGTACAGGGCCAGGGCATTTTGAAATGAAATGTTCATTCGGTGGCCATGGTAGGTCACAAGATAGTTTTTTGTCTGCCCTTTGTGACGGCCCTGGCCCCATATATTGTCCTGGCCTGTAATAACATCTGTTTCCCTGTCTGCAGAGAGGCCTCCTGCTGGACAGGGTTACTAATCAGGGGAATGCAGATCAGCTGGTGGACAGCTGATTGTGCCCCACCTGGTTCCAGGATCCGGGACATATAAAAGACCCATGCAGGCCTCAGTATGCAGGCCCCCTTCTAGGCACCATTATTCTTTATCCTATTTTGTTTGTTCCTTGTTTCACACCATGCAACACTCACCTCACCACTTTCCACTACACTCACATTACACCACTGATTTACTGACTACCACACCTCATCTTATTATTGTTATTGGCCTCTATTAGTTATAATAAAACATTTCTTATCATTTACTTTAAGATCGCGTGTGTGTCTCCCGTTTTTGTCATGGTCATGAGCCTGGCCGTGACACCTTTGCCTCTCAAAATAACCTCCCACATGTCGGGTGCCCCAGCAACTGCAGACCCACGCCGTGTGAATAGGGCTGCAGCGGTTCTGATCACTCGTTGTGTCCCTGCCTCCTTACTGTGCAGACTGTGGGGATTGGTGCCCTCAGAGAGTGTGATATCCAGAGCATGGAGAGCACGGGCTGCTGCAGGCTCCATATTCACCAGCAGGTACATTCGGCACGCAAAGGTCCCCATCTCCACGAGCTGCTGTTGCTGGTCTGTTGAAAGACTAAAACATATTTTAAAAGCTTTAGATTAGATTAAAGTGTGTAAAATGTGTGTAAAATGTGTTTGCACAAAATAAAACACTACTCACAAGAATCAGAGTTAACAGTTAACTAACTATAATTCTTCTTGTCCTTTTCTAATTTCTTATCAATACTCATTTATTGTTTCTATTAACACACAAAACAAATTGAAGCCTCCTGGTCTTATTGAAATAACTAGCCTAATGCACTGCTATCAAACTCTGGGATTATCTAAAATCACTGCATTATACCTATCAAACGCTGGGATTATTGTTGGCAGTAGCTCTTCCCGAAAACTGGGCCAGAAGTCGATTGAAGACCCCGTTGACTGCTGCCTGGTCTGACATCAAGCACTTGATGCTCGACACAAGTGATGCCACGATTACTGACTTCTCCTCCTCAGCTGATGTGATTGCTGCTGCTAGACTGTCTATGCTCTCCTTGAAAGCGGTCAGATAGGTCTCAGCATCTCCTCCTGCTACCTGCCTCAGCCCTAATGTCAGGTGTTTCCCTGACTTCAGTGACACCTAAAACATACACTGTAACCGCTTTTAAACCTCAATCATGTTTGCCTTAAAGCAAATTCACAATAACAATAAATGCATTTTGTATACTTAAATATCTTATATATTTTATGTAAATCCAGAATTGCAAACAATGTATAAATTAGTATAATAATTTACTGCCTGATTTAATTGGAAACAAGTACATGTTGTTTACACACACACACACACACACACACACACACACACTTTAGAGGATTATGGTTATTGTTAGAGGGCTCAATGGCAGTACATACCTGCATGCCTTGGTAATGGCTGTGATTAAATGTGGTGGCATCCTGGTGTAGTGTTGTGCCTGCACCACTCTCCGGATCAAAGTCCTTCAGCATTTCCTCAGCAACCTTACCAATGGACACAATTGATTTTATTATGAATTTGCCATAAACATCATTGTGTTTAAATGGGCAAAACATTTTCAAGAAGTTGAGCAATAGACCAATATCATGTTCAGATATATTTTTACCTGCTTACTCGCCACTATTCTGGCCTCCATCATAATACGACTGCTGAGAAGTGTCTTGCTGGGAAGCCTCTGTGGTACCTTGCCCGTCAGGTTTTTAATTACTGTAGTGAGGACCTTTGGCAGCTTTCGGATGCTCACATTCCCCTCTGTCAGTAGTGTCATGCAGACCTCCCGGATTTCATTTGTGTATCTGCCATTTTCAAATGTGGCAACCTCCTCCCTCTCAGTGCAGTCTATCACAGACTGAAGCTCTCGCTCTCTCCTTTCCAGCTGCTTTACCTCAGCTTCCAGGTGTTGAATGGAGGCCTCTGCCATATCTTCAGCCTCATCCCTCTCCCGCCTGGCTGTCGCCACATTCCCTCTCATCACACTCAGCCTCTTCTGAAGGGCCAGCTTCTCCTGCTTCCACTTGTCCTGGTGGCTCAACTTCTCAGTGAGCACCTGTATTACTCCCTCTTTCTCCTCAAGATCCTCCTTGGATAGCTTAATGGTAGTTTTTAGCCGTTTAATTGTTTTGTCTTTCATGTCCAATGCTCTTTTTCTTGGTAAAGTTGCTTTTACTCTAATTAATTGTTGTAGGCAGAGGTCATACTGTTTGGTCAGATTAGAGTTCTCAAGTTCAAATTGTTCCAATTGTAATTTCAATGATTGTCTGTCCAATGTGGCATCTATGCTGGCCTGCTGATACTGTAATATACTGGTCTGGAATTTGGTCTGACTATCAGCTGCGTTTTCCTCCATGGCTGTGAGCTGTGTTTGTATTTGAGAGACCTGCTCTTCTGATGACTGAAGCTTTCTGCTTAGGGATAGGTTTTCTTTTTTGAGTTGGGTTTCAATTGAATTTGGGGTTCGGGCCTTTGGTGGAAGAAATTCAGATTGCCAAAATAATTGTAGGTCTTTACACTTGTTTTTCTTCATTTTCTTGATTTTAGAGAGGGCATCATCACATTTTTGTCTGAGGCTGTTTGAGCGTCCATATTTATTAGGAACCAATTTAATTATTTCTTCAGTTAATTCTGCTGCAGTCATCCCCTTTAAACTCTGCTCATAGAGCCAGCCGTTTGTAACGATAGGTGTCACTTGAGGTAACATTTGGAGAGGTGACACTTGAGGTGCGTTTGTGGCCATAGCTAGACTCTGTAAAAATAAAATATGAACTTATCAAAACAAAGAACCGAAATTAGGCTAGTCAGTACTGTGTGTTACATGGATTACATTTTATGTGGACATAAAACAACATATACACTTATCTAGCGATCTACCTATATATTCCAGTTGATTATTTACTATTTACTATTAACCCTTCGAAACCGGAGGGACCATTCACACAAATAGCGTCTAGCGGGCTAGAGTTACTCTAAGAGTAGGCTCTCGAAATTACAACCGGAGCGGAGTAGACTGTATTTCGAATCAAAAGCCGCTGGATACAAGACAAACATGTAGCTATATGTATATATTTTTAGATAGAAAACAAGTTGAATTGAACAGAAAACCTACCGCGAAGACGATCAGATGTCAATAATGATGAAGATCTTTCAAGTGTCTCCTTAAATTTACCACAGGAAAAAATCCTCCAATGAGTGGAGACTTGCGGGTAGACCAATAGGAAGTCAAGATGCCGATATACTAATCAACGTTAGTGGAACGGCCCCCAGGGGGGTATTCCACGTACATTGATTAGTATATCGGTGATTAAAATAAAAGCTGCGTTCAGGCAACTCATGATTGGGATTCAAGCCTCAGGTGATTCCTCAAACGAGGATCAGGCTTGTGTCATCAGTGTTCACAGAACACCGGTTTAGAAATCCTCGATATGGGCGCGTGCACGCAGACATAAAGAGCCCAGAAGAGTCGAACTGTCGAAATGAAGATACTACACTCTGCAGGGGTCCTACTTTTTGCACAGCACTGTGATGGAATAATATTGCCTAAGACATTTTATATATTAATAAGAATATTCCTTCACCTGACTGAATTCACAAGGGCAGAACCAACATTGACGACCTCAGCTTAGTAGACAATGAAACCAGTTTCTCTACTTGAAGCTTGACATTGGTTAGACAACAGACACATTTAAATTATTACAAAGACCTGATTGCTCTCTTTTCTCCTGACCTGCACCTAGATGGACTAAGCCATCTAGAGCAGTTTTGGACCTTTGTGTTTCCCCAGACCCAGTACTCTAGGACCAGACTAAACCAGTTTGTGGCCTTTGTGTCTCTAGGAGAAAGTGGGGGTCGATTCCCCCTTAACCTTCATCCCCCATCATCTTCCTCAATGTACAAATCCACACCCCTTGTAAATGATTGGCCTAGACCTCACCCAAGGGCGGACTTGTTACCTGAAGTGTACCTATGTGTATATATACTGAAATGTAATGAATGTTCTGGACTTTGAGAGAAACTTTGACCGTTCAGACTTGTCTGACGTACCTGTAAACTTTCTCCTTCTATAGAGGTAAACATTAAATACCTTTTTCCTATGCATTTTGAAACGAAGCAGGCTGCCTTTCAGCACTCCTACTTATTGATCGTTATGAAGACGAAAAATAAGATGTAAAATAGTGCAATACTGCCGCAATTAACAAGGCGAGGGAAATGGTTTAGCAAGAAATTGCTGACCGATTAAATGCGTAGGTCATACTAGCCCAAGTTATTGTTATATGTTCATATTTTAATAAATGAATATTTACTACTGTGGTGATATCAGCAGCAGGCTACATCGTCATATCGTTACGAAGGCATAGTGGTATTGACCGCTGCCATAGTATTTATTCATCATTTTAAGACGGTGGGTCAAATCCCTCTTCTGACACACTTTTTATTGCATTTTGTTGTCTGAATCTGATCTAAAATCTCATCTAAAAAGGTATGTAAGGCTATAAAATGATGGTGCAGGCTAATTTACAAGAACTGACACGATTACAATGGTGTTTGAAGCCTTTCTGAGTAGTAAATGATGTTCTTCTAACTGGACCCTGGATTTGGCATAGATTATTTTTTCTTATGATTACTGATGGATAGATGATTCACTTAGACAGATATATATATATATATATATATATATATATATATATATATATATATATATATATTGTAAATCGATTTGCATGAAGGCTTCCGTTAAATGTAAAAAAAACAAAAAAACATTCAGACCTCTAGCTGGCTGCCTTAACCCCTGCGGTGATGGCAATGAAAGTTCATATCTTATCACACAATCAAACTATCTATCTATCTCGTAAAAAGTGGGAACTAATATTTCCTAAAAGACACTTGACGGAACTGTCGTTCGGGATATAGCTTCCGCCTGTGAGACATTTTTGACGCACGTATTACCTAAACCAGCCTCTAAACCTGCTCGCGACCAGTTACTCAGAAGGATTGGTTGCATAGCAACCAAGCAGCAAATTATTTGAGCCACATTGATGGAACCGAACGCAAGCTTAAATTAGCGCCCGGATCTGATTTAAACCTGGATCAGTTAATCGCGCTTCTAGGAATCGGCCCCAGGCTCAGAAATGGCATTGTGTTATTGTCTCTGTGCTCTCGTTGCTTCTTTTGTCAGTGTCGTCCAGCCACAATACATGACAGCTTACTAGTAAATGAGTCACTATAGATGATGTGTGTGCCAGATGAATGAATGCTCAACAGAGGACTATGCTATGACCCTTTAAGGACAACAAACGTTTTCAAATGTTTAATTACAAATTAAATCACCCCCTGAATTAAAACCAAATGGACCCTGAACCCTGCAGAGGTGCATCCTGGGAGCTCTGCCTCTGCTGCTGAGTGCAGGTTGCATGTCTGCATGGCTCCAGTTTCATACCTCACACTGACCTGTTTACATCCTCAGTAGCCTACAGAGGGAGGGAGGGAGGGAGGGAGAGGGGGAGAGACGGACACACACACCACACACACAGCTTATATCATGACACGACCCTGAAGGACTCGAGCATCTCTGAACGCCCAACACATGGAACCTGGAAGCAGACGGGCTACAGCAGCAGAAGAAGAAAACACCGGGTGCCACTCCAGTCAGCTAAGAACAGGAAACTGAGGCTACAATTTGCACAGCCCCACCAAACTGGACAATAATAATAATAATAACAACAACAACAATAATAAAATAACAATAATACATTTTATTTGTAATGCACTTTACATAAGGAAGATTAAAAACAAGAATAAAAATAAAACTAATAAAACAATAAAATGTCAATAAAAAAGGCTAATAAAAGGCTCTATTATAAAGGTAGGTTTTAAGGCCTCGTTTAAAAGGGGGGTGGTGTAATGGTATGGGGGGGGGGGGTGTAATGGTGTGGGGGATATTTTCTTGGCACGCTTTGGGCCCCTTATTTGATTTGACTTATTAGGTACCAATTGAGCATCGTTTAAACGCCACAGCCTACCTGAGCACTGTTGTTGACCTTGTCCATCCTGTGTACCTCGGCCTGGCCTACTGCTCAGGACAAATACCACCTGGCTTCTACATCTGGGCCTTTATTTACATTGAACGGCTGCAGGGGGAACCAAACTCTTACGTTGACCTCTGACCTCGTCTGCCATTCAACCCTCTCCCTGTTCCTTATTACAGCCCTCATTCTCTCTTCGCCCAGCGCCAGGGAGTATCCAGAATAGATACGCAATACAAGCAAATGTACATACAAGCAAATGTACATACAGTAGATGATGGTGCAAACAGGAGACCCGCCCCCCCCCCCCTCCCTCCCTTAGGGATCCTCACTCGTTGAAACTCCTCCCATACTGGGAGCAGTGATATTACTTCTCTTCATTGTGTGTTATCTGGTGTTTCTTTAGGGTTCCTGCCTGACTGAAACTCTTCCCACATTGGGAGCAGTGATATGGCCTCTCTCCAGTGTGTATTCTCTGATGCATCTTTAGGGATAATGCCTCACTGAAACTCTTTTTACACTGCAAGCAGTGGTATGGCTTCTCTCCTGTGTGTACTTTCTGATGGCGCTTTAGGGTTCCTATCCTGTTGAAACTCTTCCCACACTGGGAGCAGTGATATGGCTTCTCTCCTGTGTGTGTATTCTGGTGTTTCTTTAGGGTTCCTGTCTGGCTGAAACTCTTCCCACATTGGGAGCAGCGATATGGCCTCTCTCCTGTGTGTACTCTCTGATGGCTCTTTAGGTGTTCTGCCAAACGGAAACTCTTCCCACACAGGGAGCAGAGATATGGCTTCTCTCCTGTGTGTACTCTCTGATGCTTCTTCAGCATTCCTGCCTCACTGAAACTCTTCCCACACTGGGAGCAGAGGAATGGCTTCTTTGTGCGTTTCAGCTGATGCCTCTTTAGGGCATCTGCATCGCGGAAATTCTTCCTACAGCGGGAGCAGCGGAATAGCTTCTTTAGGTGGGCCATACGACCAAAACTCTGTCCACCCTGAAGAAAAGACTGAGTCTTCTTTCCTCCCTGAGTCTGTGGTTGTGAGTTAAGGTGAGTTGGACAAATTAAACTCTCACTGCAGTCTAAACAGGGACGGGGCCTGCAGGTGTGACTTCTCAAGTCCTCTGGCTCATAGAAACTACTGAAGCAGACCATGCACTGGTGATTCTTCTGTCTTGAGCTCCTCCGTCTGTATTGTTTATGGTTTCCTGATGCGGTGGAGCTGAGCTCGATGTCTGAGTCTGGGTTGGAGCTCTCTCCTGTAAGAATAGGAACATATACAGGATTAGAAACAACATGAGAACAAGTGCTGCTTCCATAGACTCAGCAGTGCCAGAAGTAACACCACATCAATGGAGTCTGCACACGCTGTGGGAAAGGTTGTCAGAGACTGTTGATATTACAACCAACGCAAATGAGTACCTAATCAATGTTTCATGATTACGGACTGTGTTACGGCGTAGTTATTATAGGCTTTAAAGTCGAACAACATCAGGTGATGGACAGCTGATTCATATGTAGGCAAAACATCATCACATGTACATGGACAGGCTAATCCTAGCCAGGAATGCAACACTCCAGCATGGTTAAACAGTGTCCCACCCACCGCCCCAGCCTCCACCTGCTCGGTCGCTCTGTATTTAAAGGAGTCATATTATCCTGTTTTTCAACAATTCAATATAGGTCTCTGGAATTCTAGCATGCTTCTATACCCCTCTATTCCAGTCCTTTTCTCCACTGGCTTTTTTTGTGAATGTCGCTTTGAATCCAAATGAGCTTCCTCTCCCCACGCCCCACTCCTGAGGTTAGTTAGCTAACGTCCTGTACTGCTCAAGAAGAGAGGCCAGGGAAACACCTCTTTCTTTGCACTACTTGAGATGAGATTGATACTGGCTGGACGAGACAGATAACAGTACCTAGCTAGCTAACCCAGTTCACTCGTATTGCGATGGGCAGCGCTACACCGATAAATATATTATATACACCTACAGTAAATACATTAAACATTCAAACACTCCCCTGTAATATTAACAATACCAGAAAAAAAAGTCTTAACTTTGGATCGGGTTGGCCAGACGCATTTGGATGGGCTGGGTCCACCCCTGGCCATAGCTAGCGCTGGCCTTGCAAGCTATAACCTTACTGCCTGCATAATTACTTAGGTTTGCTTAACGTAAGTGTGTTCTCCACGGAGCCTGGAAGTGTTATAAAAACATAACGCGACACGTTTGATATTAATTCAGCCCTCTCGTTGTTTATTTCTTTATTAGGATCCCCATTAGCTAATGCCATAACTAGTCTTCCTGGGGTCCGACACAAAATCATATTTGGACAATTGTCAACATTATATACTATACTGTATATATTATAATATTATATACATTATTTACTAACATGCTTGGGTAAAGAGTTCCATCCTGTAATGGCTCTGTAAATTACAGTAGATTTGAAAAGATTTGTCCTAGGTCTAGGTGGTAAGAGATATCCTGAAATGGCCTGTCTGGTCAGATAGTTACTTTCATTTCTGATATACAGTAAGTACATTGCCATTTCTCTCTGAAAGCAGCCTTATAGCCTACGAGTTCAACCAGTGTTTCCTCTACATGCATTTATTCGTGGCGGGCCGCCACAATTGAATTTCCTCCGCCACCATTCAGATTTTAAAAAAAAACAAAAAACAAATGTAGGCCGCTTTTCAGACCTTCACAGCGCTAGACACACCCACAAGCGCGAAGCGACGCGCTTGCAAAACTGTTTTGTGATTGGTCGAATACATCTAGGCTGCGTCTAGTCTACAAACTACTTCAAATGTTACAATCCATTACAGATTGATTAGCAACACTGCATCAGCACGACGGTGGGTTATTGCATTCTATGGTTCGTGTTCTTATACCAGTGCTCAGTATACAAGTATTTTAAATGAACATTCGTAATGTAGTCTGATGTTCATGGTCAACTAAATCAGGCTATTTTGTGAAACAATTATGTTTCCGCTACCTTAGAACTACTTAAAGTAATTGCCAGAAATGTTAGCTAGCAATGTTAGCTAGCTATGTGTTCATAAATTCCTGGTTCCATTTTCAGATGAGTTTGTTAAAGTATTTCAAACGAAAAGTACCAGAAGATGAGGAAGATGGTCAGGTAACCACACATAGTGAAAAATATGATGATAAATACGATGTAATAATATGATGAGACGGTATGATATGGCACGTGTGTGGTGGTCTTGCGGCCTGTCTCGTTCCAGCGAGTCAACTCGTATACATTGTGCGCTCTGCGCTGCGGGCTAACGATCTTGTAACTTCGCAAACAATAGCAGCATTTAAAATGTTTTTTAAAAAAGTTTAGTTTATGTTCAACTGGAAAAGGTAGTGAGCACAGAATTTCGTGTTTTGAATCTGCTAAAATTGCTTTTTAAAAAAGCCTGGAGCAGGAGAGAAGAGTGGAGCAGCAGAGAAAAGAGTAGCAGGAGAGAAGGGTGGAGGAGAGAAGAGTGGAGCAGCAGAGAAGAGTGGAGCAGCAGAGAAGAGTGGAGGAGAGAAGAGTGGAGCAGCAGAGAAGAGTGGAGGAGAGAAGAGTGGAGCAGCAGAGAAGAGTGGAGGAGAGAAGAGTGGAGCAGCAGAGAAGAGTGGAGCAGGAGAGAAGAGTGGAGCAGCAGAGAAGCAGGGAGACAAAGGAAAACACAGACTCTCAGGCTGGGACCCTAAATGGGCACAGAACAGGAAGTTCCCATGGCTGTACAACAGTGACCGTGGTGAGTATACTATTTACACCATATCATGCACTTCAGAATATTTCAGTGCAATATGACCAATAATGCCAATTTACTCTGTCCTTACAGGAATGTTTTGCCGCTTATGTCGGCAACATAAACAGACCCCAAAGGGAGGACCAGCAGGAGCCAATCGGCCATTTATAGAGACAGGCAGCCAACAATATAGGCTTGATCAATTGGACAGGCATGCGAGGACAGAGCACCACAAACAAAGTGTGAAGTGTCATGCTTCAGTGGCACAAGGTGAACTTTCTTCTTTAGATATAGGAAGCTATTTTAATTGATAAAGGACTATCAGGTATAACCAGCTTTTGTTGCAATAACCATTTGTACCTGCTTTGTATAGGTTCTTCAGTTGTGACTGCATTCAACCCAGTCATCAATTTAGAGCATGAGGCCATCATTGGGGGGTTTAAATGCCTCTATTACCTCACCAAGCGAGAGCAGGCACACCACACCAATTATCCTGCTCTCCTTGAACTTGCCGAGTTGCTGGGGTGTGACTACTTCAAAAAGCTGAAGGTAAACAATGATCATGCTTGCTATGTTGTTCTTGTTCTTGTTCGTTGTTCTTGTTCTTGTTCGCAAATTATCTTCAAAATGTAATATTCCAACTATAATCAAATGTATTTTTAGATAAGGAAACAGACCACCTACCGGTCCCATGTCATCATAGATGAAATGTTGGAGATTTTGGCTAAAGTGGTCATGGAGCCAATCCTCCAAAACATCCACTCGTCCTTGGCTATTGGGCTGGAGGTGGATGAGAGCACAGACGTCTCTGTGCAGAAGCAGCTGGACATACACATCAGGTACTATTCAAATCAAAGTACACTGATTGTGTCTGAGTAATACATATATGTTGAGGATGTCTTTTTGTGCTTTTCAGATATATGGACAATGAAGGCCAGCTCCACAGCCAGTTCCTCGATCTGGTGTCAGTGCCTGACGGAAAGGCAGCTACTATAGTGGCTGCCATAAAGGATGTGCTGCACAAAAACAAGGTTCCAACCGAAAGGTTATTTGGATTGGGAACAGATGGAGCTGCTGTAATGACCGGTATGAGACACAACATGAGCAAGTGGAATTACTGTAAATGGGTTTTTATTTTTACTGCATGTTTTAGTTGCTCAGACACTGACCATGAAATGGTATCTGCATGTCTTGATTCGATTATATTTATTTTCCTGTAACAGGGCGGGTGAATGGTGTGGCCAAGCAGCTGCAGGACGACTTCCCCTGGATGCTGCCAGTGGCGTGTGCTGCCCATCGCCTCGCCCTGGCATGTAGGGATGCCTCATCTGCGGTCCCCTACATGGCTACCTTCAGGGACCACTTGCAGCAGCTCCATCTATACTTTCATAACAGCGCCAACAGAACGGCCGTTATGAAAGCTGCAGCACAGACCTTGGGCCTCACTGACTTAAAAATGAAGGTGAGATCACAGAAAAACATAATAAAATACTTTTAACTTTTAACAGTAATGTTGGCCATGATTGTGTACTTCAGATGCACTTCCTGTGTTCTGAATGTCTTCTCTCATGACGGAAATATGTTTCAGCAAGTGAAGGACACACGCTGGCTGTCCCAGCACCTGGCAGTAATGAATTTGCAGCGGAACCTCAGTGCAGTCCTGGGTGCCTTGGCTGAAGAGACAGAGTACCATAAGTGCCCAATAGCCAAGGGCCTGTATGGGTTCTGCTGCACCTACCGCTTCGTTGCAGCGGTCTATCTGCAGGCGGATGTTCTGCCACATCTGGCTCGGCTGTCCAAGATGTTCCAGAAAGAAAATGTCAACTTCTTGGCCATCAAAGAGCAGGTATTTCCTAAAGGCAAATCACTTTTAACATGTTGCTCTAGAACTCAATAGAACTAATCATAGCCTTACTGGAAAAAAATTAAGCCTGGCCCTTGTGTGACTACCTTTATGAGGTCCCAGTGACGATGGCGTGCCTGAGGACCATCAGAGATGCAGGAGATGCACAGCCCCCTGGCTCATTCTTGGCCCAGCTCAATAATGAGCTTGATAACCCTGCAGGATTAGGGGCGTTTAATATCACCCATGAGGAGGAGAGGGAGAGGAGAGGCAGAGGCCAGCTGGAGCAGACTAGGGAGGCGCTCTGGTCCCGGTTCAGGACGCAGGTACATTTGTTTTGGATGTTACATGTTGGTCTAGTCTAGTACTATAAGTGTTAATCTAGTAAGTACTATAATAAGTCTGAGGAAATTAAACAAAATACCAGATAGGCACTAAGGTAGCCATCCCAGTTGTGTTTTGGAGGAAACAACAAGACATTCAGTTTTCATTGCAAAACCACTAAAGCTATCCAAACTCCAAAGCTATCCAAACTTGCAGTCTTCCACTAGTATTGTATATTTATCCTCTATACAGGGCATTTCTGTAAAAGACTCCCAGCACTCAAACTAGTCTGTAATTTGTGCCATGTTTAGGTAATGGAGCCCTATCTGGATGGCCTCCAGGATAGCCTGGACAGAAGGTTCCAGAACCTGGACATCATGGGGGCATTTCATGTTCTGGGACCCCAAGCAGCCAAGGAGGATGATGCCGTCAACATTGCACATCTTACCTCCCTGTCTGCAAAATTCCTGCAGCAGTCTGGAGGAAATGTACCGGTACTGCAAGAATGGCCTTCTTATAAGCAGCATGTGCTGATTGGAGCATTCAAGGTAAAATCTGAAAGTCACAATTAATAGTTCTGCAGAAAGATAATTGAGGACCCCAGAATAATGTTGTCTCACTGTGTTATGTGTTTCAGAACATGGACCAGCTCACTATGATGGGTAAACTGTCATCCCAGCACGATGAATGGGGACAGCTCTACCCATGTCTGAGTCAGCTGGCTGCCATTGCCCTCACAGTTCCCATCTCCAGTGTGAACTGTGAGAGGGACTTTTCCACAATGAATAGGGTAATTTACTAAGTAATCTAAATCTGATATTGTTTGATTTCTCTCACCTTCCCACATACTTATATATTTTTGTCATTGTTTTTGTCAATATTTTTGTCATTGTTTCTATTTGCAGGTGAAGACTGACCTGAGAAACAGACTGCAGGGGGACCATCTGTCCGCCTGCATGATACTGAGCATCAACGGGCCGCCAATAACCGAGTTCCCTTATGACAGAGCCTTAGAGCTCTTCTTCGAAAAAACAAGAAAAATAAAGTGCTCTCAGCCAGGCTGCACACTTTGCCACTAAGGCCCCCCCCCCCCCCCCTCCAAAAAAAGCATGACCCTCCCCTGTTTTTCCACCTAAGAAAAATCCACCTCTACCAGAAAACTGCATTACTTACTTTACTCATGTACTTATTATTGTGATTATGTACCTTGCTGCAATGCTAATGTTGAAAACATTAGGACACAGGAATTGCACACTACCTGACTACTTGAGAAATACCTGAACACTTTCATTTTCATCTTGTTGAACTTTGCACAGCATGTTACACTATTGATTGCACTTTAATTCTGCTGTAGTGCGACTACCATCACTTATCACTTTATTCCTTATCATTACTTAATTTACTTATTTACTTGTGATTATTGTGATGATGGTATTGTTGTGATTATGTACCTTGCTGCAAAGCTAATGTTGAAGAACCACAGCCAAAGATTTGTATTATTGTGTACTGTAAAATAAATTCTGATTCTGATTCAAGATTTTTTTGTATCATTAAAATAATAATAGTTACAACAACCATAAAGCCTCCATAATGATAATGAAAAGAAGGGGAGACGATTTTTTTATTGACAACGGAATTACATGCTGGAAAAACATGCAGACACAGACAATAAGAGACACACGGGAGAAGTACGGGAAAACATTTTATTTTTTTTGGCCATCCTCGAGTTTTGGCTGAAATTACGTCGTTGTTTTGAGCGCGCGCAGCGCTACCCGCCACCATTGTAAAAATTCCTGGAGGAAACACTGTCAACTGTTTACTAGACTCAGCCAACACATCGTTGTGCATTTCGATTGACCAGTCAACTTTAGAATGGCTGCTATTGCGAAACAACTACTATCTCCCGATGAATTACTACATATCGATGTTATGAAAGGAAATACTGACAGACTACAGACTGACCAATATCACGCTGCAAGTTCGTGTCGAAGCACAATGATTTTTGGAAACATTCAGAAGTCACATAATTAGTGAAATTAAGTCCACCTGTGTGCAATCTAAGTGTCACATGATCTGTCAGTATATACACACCTTTTCTGAAAGGCCCCAGAGGCTGCAACACCTAAGCAAGAGGCACCACCAACCAAACACTGCCATGAAGACCAAGGAACTCTCCAAACAAGTCCGGGACAAAGTTGTTGAGAAGTACAAGTCAGGGTTGGGTTATAAAAAAATATCCAAATCTTTGATGATCCCCAGGAGCACCATCAAATCCATCATCAATCAAATGGAAAGAACATGGCACCACAACAAACCTGCCAAGAGAGGGCCGCCCACCAAAACTCACGGACCGGGCAAGGAGGGCATTAATCAGAGAGGCAGCACAGAGACCAAAGGTAACCCTGGAGGAGCTGCAGAGTTCCACAGCAGAGACTGGAGTATCTGTCCATAGGACCACAATTAGCCGTACACTCCATAGAGCTGGGCTTTATGGAAGAGTGGCCAGAAGAAAGCCATTACTTTCAGCTAAAAATAAGAAGGCACATTTTGAGTTTGCAAAAAAGCATGTCGGAAACTCCCAAAATGTATGGAGGAAGGTGCTCTGGTCAGATGAGACTAAAATTTAACTTTTTGGCCATCAAGGAAAACGCTATGTCTGGCGCACACCCAACACATCCCATCACCCCAAGAACACCATCCCCACAGTGAAACATGGTGGTGGCAGCATCATGCTGTGGGGCTGTTTTTCAGCAACAGGGACTGGGAAACTGGTCCAAGTCGAGGGAAAGATGGATGGTGCTAAATACAGGAATATTCTTGAGCAAAACCTGTACCAGTCTGTAAGTAATGAGACTAGGACTAGGGATGCACCGAACATTGGGCCACCGAATGTATTCGGCCGAATATCGCAAAATAAAGCACATTCGGTATTCGGACGAATGTGTGAAAACACCGAATGTTTACCACCGAATAGTGGGCGTGTTTTGATGATACTTGCCAGGTCATTCTTAGGGAAGAACTGACTATAGCCCTGTCCGGACGGCATATAAATTACCTCAGGACCCTGGTAATATTTGTTTACCCTAGGACCCTAGTGATTTTAATGACCGATCCGGACGGTAATAAAAGATCTCCATGCATGTTTGCGTTTCGGGTACAAGATGCCATTCATCCTCACACAAGAAGCTGTTACCGGATGTTTTCGTCAGACCCACATGTTCCCGGATGTTCTCGTCAGACCCACAACACAACGCAGCGGTTCTTTTCAGAAAAGTTACTTGTGCTAACCCTCACACTAAACCCTCAAACTAAAGTTACATGGCGCCTAAAACTCGACACTGGACCCGAGAGGAGACCTTATGTCTCATCTCAGTGTGGGGAGAACCACGCATCCAACGCCTTTTTGAGCTATCCATCCACAACCACAAAATTTGGGATGAAATCTACAAGCAGGTCTGTGACAAATCTCCGTCGGTAAAGACGAGATTTGAAACGACGAAGTGCCGTGAAAGGATCGAATACCTCAAAAAAAAATACAGAGAATGCATCAAGCACAACAAGAGAACCGGTTCGGACCCCATGTACTTTCAGTACTTCTCCGAAATCGATGCTGTTTTGGGTAAGTTAAACATTGTATTGCATGCTAGCAGGCTAACGGTAGCTAGTTGGCAAGTGCTAGCAGCTTCCTAGATGGCTGCACAGTACAGGATAGAGGACACCTACCATGTGTGTGTGGGTACAGGATAGAGGACTGACTACCATGTGTGTGTGGGTACAGGATAGAGGACTGACTACCATGTGTGTGTGGGTACAGGATAGAGGACTGACTACCATGTGTGTGTGTGGGTACAGGATAGAGGACTGACTACCATGTGTGTGTGGGTACAGGATAGAGGACTGACTACCATGTGTGTGTGGGTACAGGATAGAGGACTGACTACCATGTGTGTGTGGGTACAGGATAGAGGACTGACTACCATGTGTGTGTGGGTACAGGATAGAGGACACCGTATACACACATGCAACTGTGGTGGAGGAGACAGTATATATACATGCTACTAGTGAAGGAGACAGTATATATACATGCTACTAGTGAAGGAGCAGGGCTTGACGCTTACCTTTTCCCCAGGTAGCACTGTGCTACCATGTTGAAAAATTTAGTAGCACACCAAGAATTTCAGTAGCACAATGAAAATTGCGCAATTTTCGTCAACAACGACAACAAATTATCATAATCATAACATATCAAAATGATCATAACCGGCTCTTGGCCGTAATAAAAATGGAGACTCACACAATGTAAAGGGGAAGTAAGAATCTTAATTTCAGTTGGCCCACGGTTCGGTATGAACCTCGGTTTTTGGGTCACGGTTCACGGTTCGTTTTTTTTGTGTTTCAAATGCTACTATTTATTTACAAACTGTTACTTTATTTTGCTTATACTTATGGAACTTTAACATTTAGACACATTCCAGAATATGACTGGTAAATTGTATAATATAAATATATATAAACAAAACACTTTCAAATGTAAAAAAATTACAGAAACACTTTCAAATGTGACGTGTTGTGGATTGGAACTACGGATCATAAACTTTCAAATGATGTGTCATACATTGAAATCCGAAAAAAGATGAAGTTAGAGTCATTTGAATGTTAGACATCAGGCACATATAGGGTTAACCTCTTTGTAATGAAACCGGAAGCAACCGCTGCTAGCAGCTAGCGGCTAACAAAACACAGCGCTACGAACTATGAGAGCTGTATCCCATATACCCATTATGCGCATTTTAAGCATATAGGACTCGCGTGAAGCATTTCTGCGACACGCGTTTCTGTTCACTGTTTTCATTCCCTCATCGCTTATACACATAGGTTTGACTGCGCATGACAGTAGTTCAGCAGTTAGTCGCACTGGTGCGATTGAATGTATTTCCAAGTCGCACAGAAATATATTCACTCGCAAATGCGACCAAAACAGTCGCACTGTCGAGCCCTGAGGAGACAGTATATATACATGCTACTAGTGAAGGAGACAGTATATAAACATGCTACTAGTGAAGGAGACAGTATATATACATGCTACTAGTGCTTGGCAAACGATGTAGCTAGCTAGCACTTGCTAGTGCAGTGTAACGTTATTAGGCCCAACTAGCTACTTGGCTGGTGCAATTGTGTCTGCTAATATTAAATGTCTAGATGGGTGGCTGGATAATTATCAGATGGGCTGGATGGCTAAATGGATGGCTGAATTGTAACATTATCATAATAAGCATTCTACATGGACAGCTAACTAACTGAACTTTGGTTGATATCAACAGGTTGTCGTCCTATGACTAATCCTGGACATGCTCACATGGACAACTTCAGCTCTGATGATGAGACTGTAGTAGAGCCATGTTGCGAATTGTCCTGTTGCGTTTGCCGTAGCTGTTTGCTGTTTCCGGGTTCAGAGCACGCTGGCATCAAGCGTTGTGATTGCCGCTTCTGTCACCCGGTCTTGTCTTTTTTGTATCCTGTCTTTTTGTATCCTGTCCTGGTTTCTTGTTTTCGCCGTCTACCTTGTTTTGTGTGCCCGTCTTCCCCCGGAGGTCTCCGCTTTTTATTTTTCTTCTTTTCTTTTCCAAGTATTTTTGACTCTTCGCAGACCTCCGCTGCTTTCCCACCCGTCACCTCCCGCCTCTCACTGCCTCCACTACCGGATTACAGTATCCATCGCCTCCGCTACCGGACTACAGTATCCATCTCCTCCTCTACCGGACTGCAGTATTCACCGCCTCATCGTTCCTGTCCCCCGGCTTTGTGTTGCTGACCGACCCGCTGCGCGCCGCTCTCAGACATCGCCAGCCTGGCTGTGCTGTGCTACTACCCCCGTCCCTGGAGGTAGCCACCACTCCCTCCCCGGTTTGGGGGTTGCCATCTCCGCAGGTGAGTGTCAGTCCTTCCCGGCCTTCACTCACTACTGCAGGTTTTGGTCGCTGGCATGGCACGGTTAGGCTGGCTGGCCGCGCGGGTTCAATACAGGCAATACAGATGACAACAACAACAACAACACCACGCTGTCACTCTGGTCTACTGCCATGTTTACACAACTCACTGCCCACCAACTACTAGTCACTCCCAACCTATCCACTGAACTGCTCCCATCTGTACTCTGGTTTCATCTCCAACTTGGACTCACCCTCCTGCTGCTCCTATCGTTTTGCCCTGGACCCCCGCCCACCATACTCACCTATACTGCCACTGACCTTCACTCACTGAACCATAACCATCGCCTCACTGCTGCTGCTGCCACCGCCGCCACCAAGGCAGGCATTCTCCGCCGCCGCCGCTACATCCACCGAGGCTCCCAGCAACATCGACACCGGACTCTACACCACCCTGAAGGCACAAACATCCCCTCATTCTGGACTACCTCTCGCTCACCTGTCATCACCCCACACCGCACCGCTGACCCCTCAAACCTCCGCTCTCTCCCTGCTGCTCCCCCATCCATCTCCCTTGCACTATTGAACACTCGCTCTCTCTCCAACAAATCCCCTGTCATATCTGAACTGATACTGGACAACAACCTGGACATACTTCTCCTCACTGAAACCTGGCAACAACCCTCGGACTACTACTCACTCAACCAGGCCACCCCCCCTAATTACACCTACATCGCTAAACCCCGCCTCTCCAAGCGAGGGGGTGGTCTCGCTGCTCTCCACAAACTCACCCTAACTGTCACTGTACTGGACCTCAACCTCCCACCCATGTCATCCTTCGAATACCTCGCCTTTTCACTCCCCAACTCCATAACTGCACTCCTACTCTACCGCCCACCGAAGCCACACCCCTCTTTTCTGTCTGATCTCTCTGAACTCCTCACCATTGCCTCTTCCCTTTCTACCCGTCTCCTACTCACCGGTGACTTTAATATCCATGTCGACCAACCCAACTCCAACCTCACCTCTGATTTCCTCTCTCTCCTTGATTGTTTCCACCTCACCCAGCACATCAACTTCCCCACCCATGTAAAAGGCCACACACTCGACCTTGTCTGCTCTGCCTCCCTACCCATATCCAACCCCCACCCTTTTCCTTTCCCACTCTCTGACCACCACTGCATCCTCTTCTCTGCCCCCCTGCCCCTACCGCGCCACCCCATCAAACGCACCATCTCCTTCCGTAACATAAAATCTGTCAACCCACTCACTCTATCCCAGTCCATATCTTCTGCCCTCCCCACTGACTCCACTCCCACCAACCCGGAAGACTACGCCACCTTACTCAACTCCATTCTCTCTGACTCCCTTGACTCACTGGCCCCCTTGAAAACCATCACTGTCTCCTTCACCACCTCCTCCCCCTGGTACACCCCTGAACTACGCACCATGAAACAGACCGGCCGCCAACTTGAACGACTACACAATAGAACCCACCTCACTGTCCATGCCGAAGTCTACAAGCAACATATCTCCTCCTACCGTGACGCACTCCAAGCTGCCAAATCTGCCTACTACTCCACCCTCATCAACACCTCCAATCGAAACCCCCGCACCCTCTTCTCCACTGTCAAGACACTACTCCAACCCCCGGACAACAACACAACTTCCTCCCCTGACCTCTGCAACTCCTTTCTCCACGCCTTCAACAGCAAGATCTCCCACATCAATAGCTCACTGACTGCCTCCATCTCCAACTCCACCACCCCCGCCCCCCCTGCTGTCATCTTCCCCCCTCCTGACTACCCTCCCCCTACTCCTCTCACTACTTTCTCCCCTATTGACTCCTCCCTCATCACTACTATCATCACCGCCTCCAAAACAACCACCTGCTCCCTCGACCCCCTCCCTACCACCCTGACCAAGGCCTGCCTCCCTGCCCTCATCCCCCACCTCACTGCCCTCTTCAATCAGTCACTATCCCAAGGCCACGTTCCCTCATGCTACAAACTTGCCGCTGTCACCCCCATTCTCAAAAAGCCTACTCTTGACCCAGCCAATCTCTCCAACTACCGCCCCATCTCCAACCTACCATTCCTTTCCAAAACCCTAGAGCGCGTTGTCGCTGCCCAACTTCACTCCCACCTCCAATCCAACAAACTGTATGAACCCCTTCAATCTGGCTTCCGCCCACATCACAGCACTGAAACAGCCCTGGTCAAAGTAATCAACGATCTCCTCACCTCTGCAGACTCAGGTGCCCTCAACATCCTAGTTCTACTAGACCTGAGCGCAGCCTTCGACACAGTGTCCCACTCCATCCTCCTTCAAAGGCTGCGCCAACTGGGTGTTGAGGGCACCGCCCTGGACTGGCTCACCTCCTACCTCACCAACAGACACCAGTTCATCTCCCTCTCCGGTCACACCTCCTCCTCCTCCTCTGTCACACAGGGGGTCCCACAAGGCTCAGTCCTCGGCCCCCTGCTCTTCCTCTGCTACACACTCCCCCTCGGTCACATCATCCGCCAATTCAACCTGGACTTCCACTGCTACGCTGATGACACACAGATTTACATCACCACAAACTCCACCCAGAACCCACCCCTCACTCACATCGAAACCTGCATCTCCGCAATAAAAACCTGGCTCACACACAACTTCCTCAAACTGAACAGTGAAAAGACCGAAGTCATCCTCATCGGCACCAAATCCACCCTCAATAAAACCGGACCCATCACACTCACCATTGACGACACTACCATCACCCCCTCCCCCCTGGCTCGCAACCTCGGCTTCATTCTGGACCCCACCCTCTCATTCGATCCCCACGTCAGTTCCATTGTCAAGACATCCTACTTCCACCTCCGAAACATTGCAAAAATCAGACACTGCCTCTCCCCCCCCGCTGCTGAATCCCTCATCCACGCCTTCATCTCCTCCCGCCTCGACTACTGCAACTCCCTACTCACTGGCATCACCTCCCGCTCCCTCCATAGACTCCAGATGGTCCAAAACTCTGCTGCACGCCTCCTCTCAAACACCCGCTCCCGTGACCACATCACTCCTGTCCTCCACTCTCTCCACTGGCTCCCCATCAAAGAACGCATACAATTCAAAGTCCTCATCCTCACATACAAAGCCCTCCATAGCCTGGCCCCCCCCTACCTGACTGACCTCCTTCTCCCCCACCGCCCTACCCGTACCCTCCGATCCTCATCCATTGTTCCCCTCACTGTCCCACCCTCAAAACTCAAAGGCTTCGGTCACCGTGCCTTTTCACGAGCCGCACCCCGCCTCTGGAACTCTCTCCCTCAACCACTCAGAGACTCACCCTCACTCCTCACTTTTAAATCCCACCTCAAAACCTACCTGTTCTCCCACGCCTACAGCCTCCCCTACCCCTAGCCATCTCCCCCATCCCTGCCACCCCCGCCGCCCCCCTGGACTTGCATACAACCTCCCCTATCCCTAACCTTCTCCCCTAACCCTCCCACCCCCCTCCCCCCATGGACATGCATACAACCTCCCCTTCCCCGTTCGTTAACTCTGTGTTCTATGTGCTCATGTTATCTGTTGCTTGTTGTTTCTGTGTTTTCCGTTTTTCCCATATTGTCAGCGTCTTTGAGCCTCGGAAAAGCGCTATATAAATCCAATGAATTATTATTATTATTATTAAGATTGGATATCACCATCCTTATTTCAAATATCTTTTTACAAATAGTGAGTGGATGTACGACTAGTACTACCATTTTTTTTACAGTGAGTAGACTAGATCATGTTACTGCTACTAGTATAATAATAATAATAATACGTGGCTGTTGTTTTTTTCAGAATCCCCAACTGAACCCCCATTTGAGACTGACTTTGGCAGAGCAGCTGACAGACCAAGCACAAGCAAATCCAATGGCACTCCACAAGGTAAGAGGTCTACTAATATACTAGGGCTGTCCCAAACGACTATTTTTCTAACGATTAATCTAACGAATATTTTGTCGATTATTCGGTTAGTCTAGCGACTAATTTAACGATTAGTCTAACGATTATTTTTTTGCTGTTCGGTTAATGTATCACTTAATTTTCCCCAAATAAATGTCAAAAACTTCTCTTATCAACATTTCAGTATTTTATTCAATTATTCTTGCACTGCAGGGCAATATTCCACACAACAAAAAAGATCCTCTCTTTCTTACAGTCCAACATAAAATATAATATTATAAAATATAAAAGTTAACTTCAAGTAAAAGGAAAAGTGCAAGGAATGCAGTAAATTCTGTAAAAAAGTAAAATTCTAACCGGAATACCGTATACTCTCAGTAACAATCTTTAACAATAACAATCTCAACATAAAATATAATATTATAAAATATAAAAGTTAACTTCAAGTAAAAGGAAAAGTGCAAGTAATGCAGTAAATTCTGTAAAAAAGTAAAATTCTAACCGGAATACTGTATACCTCTCAGTAACAATCTTTAACAATAACAATCTCAATAACAAACATAACATTCTCCCCCTCTCTCTGCTCTCCCCCTCCCCCCTTAGCTCTCTCCCTTCTCCCCCCTCCACCTTAGGCATTACTGTGGAGGAATGTGAGCATGTCCACATGCTTAGAGGTCAGGCTTGCTCTTTTTTTTGAAACGATGTTCCCAGCAGCTGAAAAGAGCCTTTCAGACGGAGTGGACGTTGCAGGGACAGACAGGTAGGACTTGGCCAGCATAGCCAGGGAGGGGAACCGTGTTCTGTTATGCTATGTTATGAATAGCTAAATTGATGCTAACGTAGCATGCGAGCTACGAGCTAGATAACGTACAGTAGGTGCGAGCACCACAATAACAATAGGCTAGTAAGGCTACCGTAGCTAGCCAGCTACATAGCTAACGTTACTAACACCAGAAGACAAGACATACAAACTGTGGTGAGCTACATTGCTTGTGTGACATTAGCTAGTAGCTATCCATTTTACACTGATACACGGCCGGAAAAGTGAACAGAAATACAACGCTGACTTACGGTGCTAGCTTGCGGCTGTCTTCACAAAGCGCTCCAGGATGCTTTCGCTTCAAGTGCTCGTTCATTGAGGTCGTACTGCTGTGATAGGACAATTCATTTTTGCACAGTTTACAGACCACCACATTGCCATTGGTTTCTTTTTTTGTAAAGTACTCCCATACTTTGGACGATCGTGGGCGAAGTCTTTTAGCCGCCGGCTCTTCCTCTGTGTTTGCACTGGTCGCAGCCATGTTGTTTTTTACGACTAACCGACGCATTTTACGGCAACCGACGTATTGACGTAGTCGATGACGTCGATGACGTCGAATAATCGTAACAGCCCTATAATATACATTCTGATTTTAGAAGTAACAACTATACTAGTACTACCATTTTTTACAGTGAGTAGACTAGATCATGTTACTGCTACTAGTATAATAATAATAATAATAATAATAATAATACGTGGCTGTTGTTTATTTCAGAAGCCCCAACTGAACCCCCATCTGAGACTGACTTTGGCAGAGCAGCTGACAGACCAAGCACAAGCAAATCCAATGGCACTCCACAAGGTAAGAGGTCTACTAATATACATTCTGATTTTTAGAAGTGTGTTTCATATACCATCTCATGGATGCAATTATCAAAATGTAAGATAATGATCAATTACCCCAAAAAAATAGTTCTTATTCAGCAGGCTGTTTCTTTTTTTACAGTTGCACAAAAAAGAAGAGGCAGAAAGACCAAAATCATGGAAGCTCTGGATAAAAGTATTGACCGACTGCTTGACCATGACAAGGAAAGTGATTATCTCAGCCATGAAAAGGAGAGATTCGCATGGGAGCGGGAGGTGGAAAGCAGGCGGTTGGATCTCGATAGGGCACGCCTCGACTTTGATATTAAAAAAATGGAGGCTGAAGAGAGGCGCTCTCATGATAATCGGCTAATGATGATGCAGTTTATGCAGCATATGGTGCCTACACCACCTCCCCCTTTTATGTATCCTCCTATGTATCCAGGTTCTTTGGCTGACACAACCGCATTTCCATATGGAGCTCCTATGCCACCAGCTCCAATGGCTACACCAATTTACCAGCCAGACTCTCCTTGGGAAGGAGCAAAGCGAAGTGACTAGTCGTGTGTTACTAAGTTTAGAGTAGCTCTGGACTGGTACAGAACTACAGCCCTGTCCTAGCCAATGTTGTTCATGTTTAGGCATAGGAAGTGAAAATAAGTGTTAAATACTGTGGGTATGTTACATTTTTTTTATTTTTTTTCCCAGACTGTTAAAAAAACAACACTTAAGGCAAAAAACACTTAACACTTAAGGCACTTAAACACTTAACACTTAAGGCACTTTAACACTTAACACGTAAGGCACTTAAGTTCTCAGGTGCTGACAATTGTACACTGTACATATTTTTACTTTTACATTTATACTTTTATTTTAACTGAACACTACTTTTCGTTGAAGTTGTTAACTTTGTTTGTGGAGAAGATCCATGCTTCACAACTGTATTGCTTTTCACCTGTCAGCAACCAAAAGAAAATCTTTAAATAAAGATACGTTTTTTTATACACAATTCATCCTACTGCCTGTCTGCCTGCAATGTGTGCGACTAGAGCTTCACGGATCCTATCTGCAGTGGTAAGTGCAGGGAGGATCCCCTCTGCAGGGTCTTCTTCCTCAGGCTGGGCAGGTGTGTCGTCATCTGCAGGCTGCTCGGGTGGGTTGTCCTCTCCTGGGAGCGTTGGTGTGTAGTCCAGCTTCTGTATCTCACAAAAGTTGTGCAAAACAATGCAGGCTGCTACTATGTATTTCACATGTTCTGTTTTTGAGTCATTCCTCTTCATAATGGAACGCCACCGTCCTTTTAAGCGCCCAAAAGCATGCTCAACATGAATGCGAGCACTGCTCAAGCATTCGTTGAACTGTTTTTGAGGTCCCCTTGCTGTGCCGTCTGGGTATGGCTTCATGATGTTTCTTGTGAGGCTGTAGGCGGAGTCAGCAAGAATTAGCACTGGTATGTCAACACCTTGTATGTTCTTGGTAAAGGGGGGGAAGAATGTGCCATTATCAAGTTTTTGACAAAGACGAGAGTTTTCAAAAACAAAAGAATCATGGCACTTTCCTGGCCAGCCAACGTCAAAGTCCATGAACTTGTACTCATGGTCAACCAGCCCCTGCAATTGGACACTGTACCAGCCTTTTCTGTTGTGGTAGTCGGTATGGTAGGCAGATGGTGCTACAATCGGTATGTGTGTACCATCCAGGGCTCCAGCACACATTGGGAATCCAGTTTTCCTCTCAAATCCTCCAGTGATGGCTTTCACTTCAGGTACAGTTGTAGGTCTTCTAACATACACTCTCTTCAATTTGCAGAGTGCCTGACACACCTCCCAAAAGATGTCGCATGCAGTGCTTTTTCCAATTCCAAACAGGTTGCCCAGGTCGTGGAATTCAACATTGCTTGCGAGCTTGTACAGAGTGACCGCCACTCTTTTTTCCAGGGAGACTGGGCCTTTCATCACCGTGGTTTTGGGGTTGACATACTGGCGAAGCTGGTCACAGAGGTTGAGGAATGTTGTTTGTGGCATTCGGAAGTTACGGTACCACTCAGTGTCATCAAAGTTTTGCAGGACGTCACATTCCCAAAACAGACTTCTCCGCTCCCTTGGTGCGCTGGGGGTGGGACACCAACTGCTCACTGTAATATAGAAGGCATAGAAAGGTGAATTTAGCTTTATTCCAATGTGGGTGCATTGAGCAAAACATTAATAATACAGTTCTCTCTCTCTCTGTGTCTCTCTCTCTGTCTCTATCTCTCTCTCTCTCTCTCCCTGTCTCTCTCTCTTTCTCTCTCTCCATTTCACACACTTTCTATTCACTCTCTCTCTCTCTCTCTCTCTCTCTCTCTCTCTCTCTCTCTTTCAGAACCATGTTATTGGCTTATCATAATGCTCAAGGATGTTTTAAATGTAGGGTAAGATGTGTTGGGTTGGGTTAAGACTAGCCCAAGCCGCAACTGGTTTATTACATATAAGCCCAGAGTCACGGCTGGGCTGTCTGAACTGTCCCACAGTTGCAGTGCTACTGATGGGGGTACCCATGGATAACGTTCATATTTGAGATACACGTAAGGAAACGGGTAAGGATTCCCCTCCCCTCCGATTTGAGCAACATGTGACTATTTCAGTAGCACTGTAGTAGAGAACAGTGGGGCTGTGTTGGCTAACATTATTTGGCTAGCTAGCTATTATTAGCAGTTCATCAATGAGCTTACCGGCAACCTTCATAAGTGTGGCCCATCTCTGTAGCTTGCAAGACCTGGCTCTTCTGATCGATTTGATCACGCTTCTTCTTCTTATTGGTCGCCATGAGGGGATGACAGGTGTAGATGGTGAAGATTCAAGGGAGTCATTAATAAAGTCCCAAATCACATCCATATTTTAGTAGGGATCTAACTAATTAGTACCAGGTAACGATCGACGTGAAGCAGGCAGAGCCGTAATGATGTGCAGCGTCGAAACCGGAAATGCTAGTGTTTATATCGCGCACGAAATCATAAACCTGACATGTCGATCCGGACGGTAATAAAATTACCAGGGACCCTAGGGTTTGCTGAAACACAGTAGGTAATTCCAGCCGGAATAATTACTGGGGTCCCTGGAATAAATCACTGACATGGTCGGTCCGGACGGCATATAAATTACCGAATTCCCCCAGGTAAAAAAATTATTGCCGGGGTCCTGAGGTAATTTATATGCCGTCCGGACAGGGCTTATGAGTGAAGGGAAGTCCAGGGTAGATGTAGACAGAGGGTTGATTGGGAGTGGAGACAGAGGGTTGATTGGGAGTGGAGACAGGTGTGCAGGTTTGGCTAAAGATCTAATTAGCGGGGACAAGCCTCAGCTGCGGCGGAGAGCACGCTGTGCTCGAGCTGTGGGGGCGGGGGAGGGTGTGTGAAGGCCCAGCCGTAACACTATGTCATTGAACCATACGGACATCAATACTTAAGCCACAACATACAGAATTATCAAAATCCTGTAGCATCTCTTTAAAGAGAGTTCACCTAATTAGTTAACTTGCAATCTTCCAAAGTATTTTGTAATAATATTATCATGGCACATCATTCTTGTTAACACAAGTCATGAATAAAGCTTCGGCCTACATTGATGAAAGATTTTCTTTCAGCAGCTATTCAGGGAAAACAAAAACATTTAATTTGACTGATTTATTTTATTTATTGTGCTTTGTTGGTATAGACTGATGTCTGTTGGAATGTTCAATTAAAGTAATTTTTTTTCAATCTCAATTTCTTTCTTTGAGAAGCATGAATAAAAAGCAAAATGTATTTCGTTTATGCAATGATAAAATTAAAAACTGCCGATACACATTCGGTATTCGGTATTCGGTATTCGGCCAAGTGTTTCCTTAAATTCGGCTTCGGCCAAGAATTTTCATTTCGGTGCATCCCTAACTAGGACGGAGGTTCACCTTCCAGCAGGACAATGACCCCAAGCATACTGCTAAAGCAACACTTGAGTGGTTCAAGAGGAAACATATAAATGTGTTGGAATGGCCTAGTCAAAGCCCAGACCTCAATCCAATTGAGAATCTGTGGTCAGACTTGAAGATTGCTGTTCACAAGCACAAACCATCAAACTTAAAGGAGCTGGAGCAGTTTTCCCTTGAGGAATGGGCAAAAATCCCAGTGTAAAGATGTGGCAAGCTCATAGAGACTTATCAAAAGCGAATTGCAGCTGTGATTGCAGCAAAAGGTGGCTCTACAAAGTACTGACTTTAAGGGGGTGAATAGTTATGCACATTGACGTTTTCTGTTATTTTGTCCTATTTGTTGTAGGCATATTCTGTAAATTAAATGATGCAAACTTTCAAACAATCCATTTTAATTCCAGGTTGTGAGGCAACAAAACACAAAAAATGCCAAGGGGGGTGAATACTTTTGCAAGGCACTAAAAATATTAGGCCTAAATTATGAAAGAAAATAGATATTTTATAAATCATGAGAAATGTAAATAAATGTTTGATGCCTCCACCACTACATACTGTATCTGCCAGCGCCCTTTGATCTCCTCATTAATCTGGCCTGGCCTTCGCCAAATACATAACATGAACTCACCATCCTCGTCATCTTCATGATCCTCACCAACTTCATAATCTTCATCTTCATCATCATAATCCTTTCCATCTTCATCATCCTCATCATCTTCAACATCTCCATATTTCTCCTCCACTTCCCCTCCCCTTTCTTCCTCTTCTTTTTTCACCATCACATGGTTCTTCTCTTCTCCTGCTTCCTCCTCTTTAATCGCCACATTGAGTTTGAGTGTTTTCCTGCAGTCTTCCAGCTTCACTGCCACCATCCATCGGCCGTGTGTGCATTCCAGGGCTGGAGAACCACAGCCAGAACCAGGGGACTGTGTGGACCTGGGTTCAGACATGGTAGCTGGGCTGTGAGGTGGATCTGTGCAGTGGAAACAAAGGAAGCATAAACAGTGAATACTATATTTCCGAAAGAAAAAAATAAAGAAAAAAACAACCTAACCTAACTCTCTACTCCCCCCACCTGTCATTCTTACCAGCCTGGGAGTAACTCTACCAACAACCTAACAGGGAGAACATGACCACACTCATTGTAACTAGGATAAGACACACATCAAGTATGTTGCTATATCATTTGATGTGTGACCAGAAAATGAGGCATACAATACATACCGTAAATATAATATATAGGCATATATGGATTTTTCTGATTCAGTTATGTGTCAAGACAATGAAGGTGATTGTTGCTTTATCCAGTCTGTAAGACGTGACTCTAAAAACGGAGTCAGCCTCAATCTCGCGACTCGTAAATCTCAGACAGACGAAAATGTTTGATAAAGTCAGACAGATTTTATCCCATCAACGAACAACCACCAATACCACACACAGACAGACACATTGAACAGATGTGCCTTTATTCATGCTTTGTTCGTGGCACTTAAATGAGCCGCTGTCATATATATCTCATTCTCAAACTGTCTGATAGCTTGGACTAACTATTAAACACAAGTAGCAAGCTAGCCACTGTTCTTAAATACCACTCTGGGATGTACTTAATTTAAACAAGCTAACTATTATATTATTTGTTTATACAATTATATTGTATTTCATGTAAACAAACGCAAGCGCAGTTTCTATGCGGGAAAGCATTGCTTTGTTATCAGTCCCACTAGAGAACCTGAAAACGGACAGATCCACGGTTCATCTCTTCAGATAAAACTTCAGCACATATTGGTCTAATTTAGAGCATTCATGGACATTTCAGGCGAATGAAACAGCTGCATTACAGATACGGGTCATGTTTTCCTTACCTGCACTCATGCAATATTCGAGAACGGTACAGATGCAGCCGGAGGCGAACTTGTTATGATCCACGTGCTAAACTTCGCCCCGACCAGGAAGCAGTCGGAAGACTTGAACTTCCGGTTTTTCGGAGATTTTAACATAAAAGGTCGAAATATAAAATGTCTATTAAAACGAGGATATAGATACTATTGGACCGTGTTCCACTGATATTGATGCAGTAATCACAATATATTAATTGCAAACGAAAAAAACATCTTAAATTAAATGTTTCATCAAATTAACAAGACTGGATATTGTGACGATTGGATACTCCTACCACTAGGTGTCAGTAGAGGTCCTTGTTATAGGACAGGACCGGAGATGATGTAGTGGTAGTGACAGGACAGGAACTAATAGGTACTAGGTAGATGGAGTTGATGTAACCAGAGCACGTGAATAAAAGTTATAAAAAGATTCTCATTGAACTGTTTCTCATTGAACGACACGAACAACACATGGTACCAGGAGTAAAACAGTGCAAGATACAACTGTGAAATGCGACATGGATTCAGTGAAGCCACCGACGAGTCTGCAACTGACGGGGAATGTCGACAGCAATTGGCGCACTTTTAAACAACAGTTTCTACTCTACATTACAGCGTTGGGATTGGAAACGAAGCCGGACACCAGGAAAGTAGCACTCTTACTAACAATAGCAGGCCCACAAGCCATAGAAGTGTATAACACGTTCGTGTTTGAGGAAGAAGATGATAACGAGAAGCTGGATAAAGTGCTCGGGAAATTTGATGCCCATTGCTCTCCCAAAAAGAACGAGACGTACGAGAGATATGTGTTCCGTTCTAGAATCCAGCAGCAGGGCGAGCCTTTCGATAGTTTTCTGACTGACCTAAAGCTAAAAGCACGGTCATGTAACTTTGCTACACTAAAGGACTCCATGATCAGGGACCAGATCGTAGTTGGTGTGGAGGATAAAAAGGTCAGGGAAAGGCTGCTGAGGGAAGCTGAGTTGACATTAGAGGGGGCAATCAAGATCTGTCATGCGAGTGAGCTGTCCCGGATTCACGCGAGGACGTTCGGCGAGATGGCAGCGGGCTCCATGAAAGTGAGTGATGATGTGACAGTTGCCGCGGTCTTCTACAAAGGAAAACAACGCGCACAAACGCAACGGACAGACGGTGAGACGTTCAACTGCAAACGCTGTGGCTCGCAGCACAAGCCAAGGGAGTGTCCAGCTTTTGGTAAGCAATGCTCTCATTGTAAAGGAAATAACCACTTTGCCAAACAGTGCTTCTCTAAAGGGAAAGAGAAAAGGATGGGAAAACCTGTAAATATAGTGGGGGAAGACACTGAAACTGACAGTGACAGTGACCCATATGTTGTTGGCATGGTGGGCTGTGAAGTAGAGCCACAGAAGCAGATAAATGCTGTCAAGCAAGATAAATGGATAGTACCACTGCAAATAAATGGGACTATAGTCACTCTGAAACTAGACACTGGTGCAAAAGCAAATCTAATCAGCATGTCTGACATCAAAGCAATGAAAGAAAAGCCAAAAATTCAAAGAAAAATGCTTGAGCTTAAGGACTATAATGGACAGAGAATTGACTGTTTAGGCACATGCAAGCTGAAAGTAACAGTGAAAAGGAAAGTGCACCACTTACTCTTCTCTGTGGTAGCTGAAGGACTAGACTCACTGATAGGTGATAAAGCATGCGAAGATTTAGAGCTGGTGAAAAGAGTGTACTGCATCAACACAACTGTGAGCACATCTAGTGACTCTGTTGAATCCATAGTGCAGAGCTATTCAGATGTGTTCAAGGGCTTTGGTGAACTGCCATTCACCTATAAAATCCAGCTCAAAGAAAATGCACAGCCAGTTGTGCATGCTGCACGAAGGGTCCCAGCACCATTGAGAGACCGTCTAAAGGAGGAACTAAACAGGATGACAACACTGGGTGTAATAAGGAAGATTGAAGAACCAACAGACTGGGTCAATTCAATGGTGTGTGTGAAAAAGAAAAACGGTGACCTAAGAATATGCATGGACCCAAAAGATCTAAACGAGAACATCAGGCGTGAACACTACCAGATACCCAAGCGTGAGGAAATCACCTGTGAAATGGCGGGTGCAAGATACTTCACAAAGCTTGATGCATCACAAGGGTTCTGGCAACTCAAATTAGAAGAGAGCAGCACCAAATATTGCACCTTCAACACTCCTTTTGGTCGATACCGCTTCCTCAGACTTCCATTTGGAATAATCTCTGCGTCTGAAATATTTCATAGAGCAGTGGAACACATCATCGAGGGGCTGGATGGAGTTCGAGCCTATGTGGACGACATCATTGTCTGGGGCTCCACAATCCAAGAACACAATGAGAGGCTGACAAAAGTGCTGGAGAGCATACGGAAGAATGGACTGAAGCTCAACAGGAGCAAATGCCAGTTTGGAGTTCAGGAAATAGTCTTCCTTGGAGACAAGCTCTCAGCACAAGGTGTCCAACCCGACCAGGAGAAAATCAACGCCATACTCGACATGCCGAGGCCCACAGACAAAACAGGGGTGCTACGCATCATGGGGATGGTCAACTTTATAGGTAAATTTATCCCCAACCTATCAGCGAAAACATCCTGCATCCGTGGGCTCCTGCACAATGAGAGTGTGTTCAAGTGGACCTCCAAACATGAGCATGAATGGCAAGTGCTCCAGAGAGCACTAACCACTGCACCTGTGCTAACATTCTTCGACCACACAAAGAGGATTAAAGTGTCCACAGATGCATCAAAAGATGGGATTGGTGCAGTACTCCTTCAGGCTGAGGGTGAACACTGGAAACCGGTAGCCTATGCATCTAGGTCTATGACAGAAACTGAGTGTCGTTACGCTCAAATAGAAAAGGAGTGTTTAGGGCTAGTGTTTGGGCTAGAGAGGTTCCACAGCTACGTATATGGCCTCCCCTGCTTCACTGTAGAGACAGACCATCGTCCATTAGTCGCTATAATCAAAAAGAATCTGAATGAGATGTCACCAAGAATACAGCGAATGATGATGAGATTGCAAAGATACGACTTTGGACTGATCTACACACCAGGAAAGCATCTAGTACTCGCTGACGCACTCTCGCGAGCACCAACAGGGGACAGTGTCAGTACAACTGAAGAGGATGTTCAGAGGCATGTGAACATGGTGTCTGCTGTGCTTCCTGTATCAGACTCCAAGTCCAGACAGATAGCTGAGGAAACAGCGAAAGACACAGAGCTGCAACAAGTCATCAGCAACATGCAAAATGGATGGCCTCCAGGTTCCTGTCCACAGTTCTTCCATGTCAGAGGTGAGCTGAGTGTAGTCTATGGGCTGCTGTTGCTAAAACACGACAGAATCATCATCCCAAGAGCTCTGAGGCAGGACATGCTACGGAGGATCCATGAAGGTCATCTCGGTGTCGCAAAGTGTAAAAGAAGGGCGAGAGATACTGTCTACTGGCCTGGAATCAACAAAGACATAGAGAGACTGATAAGCAGGTGTCAAACATGTCAGGAGCATAGGAACAAGCAAACCAAAGAGCCCATGATAGTAGCTGATGTGCCAGCAGCACCGTGGCACAAGGTAGGAATGGACTTGTTTCATCTCAAAGGAAGAGACTATGTAATAGTCATTGACTATTATTCCAACTTCCCTGAAATGGCACTGCTAGCAAACATGTCATCAGCCTGTGTCATAACACACACAAAATCGATCTTTGCCAGACATGGCATACCACATACCGTTGTGTCTGATAACGGACCATGCTTCAGTAGCGGAGAGTGGAGAGAGTTTGCAGAACAGTACGACTTCAATCATGTGACCTCCAGTCCTCTCTATGCACAGTCTAATGGAAAGGCTGAGAAAGGAGTCCACATTCTCAAGCAACTCCTGAAGAAAGCTGCTGACAGTGACTCAGATCCATACCTTGCTCTACTCAGCTACAGAGCATCACCTCTTGAGTGTGGACTGTCACCTGCTGAGTTGCTCATGAAGAGAAAGCTTCGTACCACACTGCCGAGTTACTCACAGCAAAGAAGACGTCCAAAGCTGAAACAAAAGCTACAGCTACAGAAGATGAAGCAGAAGTCATTCTATGACAGAACAGCCAAGCAGCTTCCACCACTCTCAAGCGACGACACAGTCAGGATTCAAGATCCTGGTGGATGGAAGACAAAAGCCACTGTTCTTGACGAAGTCGCTCCACGGTCATTCACGGTGAGAACAGAAGAAGGACAAATCTTCAGACGCAATCGCCGCAGTCTCCTAAAAACTCCAGAAGCTGTTCCAGAGCTCAGTGAAGCCTGCAGTGAGTCTGAGCCCATCCGTCCACTTCCAAGTGACTGTAACACAGACAGATATACTGAACCACACACTAACACACACATGTCAAGTGAACCTGTGATAAGAAGATCCACAAGACACATCACAAAGCCTGATAGACTGAACTTGTAAAAAAAAAAAAAAAAAAAAAGACAATAAGCATGAATGTGTAAGAATGTGTTTAATGTTTTGAGTTGATATGTTATACATATAAAAGAAAGTTTAAGGGTTAGTTCATAGTAAACATGTTTGGTTGTGTGTTTCAGTCAAATGCTTTAAGGACATAGCTGCAGTTAAGATTGTAGCTGATACCTGTAATTTGTGTAACTTGAACTGTTAGCTGTTTGTTATTTTTCTTACCTCAAAGAAAGGAGGATGTGACGATTGGATACTCCTACCACTAGGTGTCAGTAGAGGTCCTTGTTATAGGACAGGACCGGAGATGATGTAGTGGTAGTGACAGGACAGGAACTAATAGGTACTAGGTAGATGGAGTTGATGTAACCAGAGCACGTGAATAAAAGTTATAAAAAGATTCTCATTGAACTGTTTCTCATTGAACGACACGAACAACACAGATATTATTCGTATCTGCCATGTATACATTGGATATACAGACAAAACACAATTGAGTGTCTCAATGACAGTGGACGTGGGAAATACTCAGCACAGTCCCTAGTAACCCACAAAAAGAGATGTCTTTTAGATGTGTCTAAAGGCCGATTTAAAGTTCTGCTTCGAATTTACGTGCGTATATAGCTTACGTAGCCTCTTACGTAGGTCTCGCACTTTACACTTCTACGTAGCCCGCGCTGCAATTACACCGTCACATCGCTAGGCATCGCACGTGCCTCTTCCGGTTAGAACTCAACAGAGCTCAAAGCTCAAAGCGGCATAATAGCGATCTTTTTGTTGTTATGCTTGTTGTAAATAAAAGTTCTATGATGCATTGAAATGACATTAAACTAAGATAATACGATGGTTATCATAATTTTTCAAATCTTTATTAATGAGTAATTACAGAAAAGGTAAATGACATTTCTGTCATGGCTTCCGCATTTTGGTCTACGAGAGAGTCGGAATCATGTGCTACCAAGCGGACCAATCACAGAGCTTACGGTTGCGTAGAAACTGACGCGTTCTTAAATTTTTGGAGATGTGCACGTCAACCTACGCCGTAGGCAAGGCGGGCCCACGCGGGACTACGCAAGGCTACAGCGTTGATTTTACGCAGAAGTCTAAATCGGCCTTAAGTCCCATCCATAGGGTCATAATGCAGTAGAGCTAGGCTATAAGACACAGCTAGGACAGCAGCTGGTGAAAGAGGGAACAAGTCAGCAACCGACAAAATGTTCTGAATTTTATTAAGATAAAAAAAAAAAGTGAGTGTAAATGACACTATGGCTGTGTTCGGAATAGCGTACTAGCATACTGCATACTAGCATACTCAATGAGTATATACTGCATACTACCTACTAAATTCACAATAATAGTATAGTAGTATCCGAAAACCAGCCGACCATTATGCATACTCCATACTGTTGTGTCCTGTTTATACCGCCAGTGGGCGCTAGTATGCTAGTGATGTATGCAGTTACGGAAGTGATGTATGCAGTGACGGAAGTGATGTATGCACTGACGGATGTGAAGGAGGAAGTTGAATAAACGTGCGAAGTGAAGAGCAGCTGCGTGTCTCCCGGTCTCATTCTTTCCTAACTACTTTCTTACTACAGAATACCACATTTTTGGCGACGAGGGTGGCTATTTCCGTACCCTTACCTACACCGTTCATGCCTGTGCCAGGCGAACCTGCTATTTCTTTTCCTACTTGGTTGAGAATGTTTGAAAATTACATGCTCGTAATTGATGCTACCGGAGAAAAATGGCCGGAGGAAAGAAAGCGCGCGGTTCTTCTCCATGCACTTGGGACCGAAGGACAAAGACTGTTCTACACTCTAAAGGATACGGGTGTTACCTACACTTCTGCCGTGGATGGACTGAAAAAGTACTTTGTTCCTAAGGTGAATGTGATTGCTGAACGTCACAAATTTCGACAGAGAGCTCAGGGTCCTGACGAGACGGTTAATCAGTTCCTTGCTTCATTACGCGAGCTAGCTGCCGCTTGTGAATTTGGTGCCATGGAGGAACAAATGATTCGTGATCAACTGATTGAGCGTGTTGCTAATACACGCATACGAGACAGACTTTTGCTTGAATCGGACTTGTCTCTGGACAAAGCTACTTCAATGGCCTTACAAATCGAGGCTGGACTACGGAACTCCAACGTTCTCTCTGGAGCTACAGCTTCGGTGAGAGCCATCGAGAAACAGCCGACGAGGAGGAGGTTCGACAAGGGCAAGAAGAAAGCTCCGACGACGACTGCACCTGCCACGGTCTACAGCCAGCCAGCTACAACTGGGAATCAGCGCGCCTGCTTCCGATGCGGATCCACAGGACACTTAGCTAACAAGCCTACATGCCCGGCGGTTAAGGTGACTTGCAATACATGCAGAAAAGTTGGACATTTTTCCAAGGTGTGTAGATCGGCTCAAAAAGAGGTGCGTGAGGTAGTGGTGAACGACGTTACTGTGCTTTACATGCAGGGGGCCGTCGTGAATGATAAAATTATGTGTACTGTACGAGTTGATGCAAATTATCATTCCCATGATGTTGAGCTGATAGTGGATACAGGCTCATCTGTTTCTATTATTCCAGAGAGTACTTACCAGACACTTTTCCATACATGTGTCCTTGCTGAGCCTACACTGAATCTGCTTACTTACTCCAGAGAGAAAATTCCTGTTAAAGGTTGCATGCATGCTACAGTTGTTCATAATGGACATTCAGTTACAGGTTCATTGATAGTGGTTGAATCAGGAAATGCATTGCTGGGACTAGATTTATTTGTAGCATTGCAGATGTGCATTGAGGGTAACAAAATTATTACTGTTAGCTCTGCTAGCTCTCCTACTGTGCTCCGAGCACCTACTGTACAGAGTACCACTCCACAGACCGAACCAGAGGTTCTAGTACAGGAGTTAGGGTGTGCAAAAGGTTTTATGCACAAAATACAGGTTAAACCAGATGCTGTGCCAGTACAGCAGAAACTGAGGAGGCTTCCGTTCTCAGTGAGGCAGGCTGTGACCGATGAGCTCGCAGATCTACAGGAAAAAGGCGTTATAGAACGTATAGACGCATCTCCATGGGTTTCCCCTATAGTTGTGACCCAGAGAAAGGGGGGAGGAAAGCCTCGCCTGTGTGTTGACCTCAGAGAACCTAATAAGGCAATCATCAGTGACTGTCATCCCTTACCGCACATGGATGAACTGTTCGCTGAGCTCCGTGGAGCCACAGTCTTTTCTACTATAGACTTAGCCTCTGCTTATCACCAGTTGCCATTGCATCCAGATAGCCGTGATTTAACTGCGTTTATCACGCATGAGGGTCTCTTTCGTTTCTGCCGAGTGCCATTTGGCCTCGCTTCTGCTCCTTCAGCTTTTCAGAAAATGATGTCGACTGTACTGACAGGCCTGCCAGGCGTACAGGCCTACCTGGATGATGTGATTTGCTACGGCATCACACAGCAGGATCACGATGTCAGCCTACGGAGAGTGCTACATGCTCTAAATGAAGTGGGACTTAAACTGAACATGCACAAGTGTAAGTTCAACCAGAAAGCTCTGCGCTTCCTGGGCCACACTGTGTCCAAAGATGGTCTTCATCCTGACCAAGACGGGGTCAGTGCTGTGGCGAACGCGCCTGCCCCGCACGACACATCCTCCCTGCGGTCCTTCCTAGGACTTGCATCGTGGTATAGTAAATTCATACCTGACTTCTCTACTGTGGTGGAACCGCTACGTGCTACACTCAGGGAATCTACTGACACTAAGTTTGAATGGACAGCGGATGCAGAGTCCAGTTTTACTGAGGTTAAGAGACTGATTACTGAGAGTCCTACCTTAGCATTATATGATCCTGAGTTACCTACTTATGTCACTACCGATGCTTCTAACTATGGATTGGGGGCTGTAATGAGCCAGATTCACCCAGACAATACAGAGAGAACCATAGCTTTTGCGTCCAGGACACTTTCTCCTGCAGAGAGAAAGTACTCTACCGTCGAGCGTGAGGCGCTGGCATGCGTTTGGGCGGTGGAAAGGTGGAGAACCTACCTGTGGGGACATCGTTTTGTCCTACGCACAGACCACCAAGCGTTGACAACCCTACTCACTTCCAGGGGTACGGGTCGCGCAGGTCTGAGAATAGCGAGATGGTCTGCACGTCTACTATGCTTTACTTATGATGTCACTTACCATCCAGGGAAACGTAATGTGACTGCTGACTGTTTGTCCAGACTCCCTCTGCCTTCGACAGGAGAGGTGGAGGAGGAGCCAGACATGGTGGCTACTGTGTTCACAGGTTCCTCACATGCCATATCTGTGACCGAGTTCACTGCTGCCTGTGAGGCCTGTCCTGAACTGACTCAACTGAGACAGCAGATACAGAAAGGTTGGCCAAAATGCAGTAAGAATGTGACAAAGGAACTTGCTCCATATTTTAGAGTGAGAGATGAACTGGCTGTGGATGAACTACTTGTCATGAGAGGCCCCGACCGTGTGGTGGTTCCTACTACACTACGGTCTAAAGTTGTACATTTAGCTCAAGAAGCGCATCAGGGAATAGTGCGTACTAAACAGAGACTACGAGAGCTATATTGGTGGCCGCAAATGGACAGATGTGTCCAGACATTAGTAGGCTCATGTGTACCCTGTCAATACAATGACAAAACAGCCAAAACTGCGCCTGCACCACTTACCCCAGTGGAACTGCCAGGTGGACCATGGGAGAAGGTGGCCATTGACATTGTTGGTCCCTTTGACTGTGCGACATGGGACTGCCGTTATGCTATTACACTCACAGACTATTACAGTAAGTGGCCAGAGGTGGCGTTTGTCTCTACTGTAACTACAGAGGCGGTTATTAGCTTCTTGACTACAGTGTTTAGTCGTGAAGGTAACCCTTCCTTCCTGGTCTCTGACAACGGATGTCAGTTTACCTCCCATGTTTTTGCAAGCTTTCTGGGGGAGAGAGAGATAAAGCACCTGCGTTCCAGTGTTTATTATCCAAGAGCCAACGGGGCTATTGAGAGATTTAATCGAGTTCTCAAAGAGTGTATTCAGACGGCTGAGAGAATGCACAAGCCATGGAAACATGCAGTAACAGAGTTCTTACTGAACTATCGCGCTACGCCGCATGCTACTACAGGAGCTACTCCCTTTGAGTTGCTGAGGAACAGAAAGATGCGTACAAAACTAAATGTCCTCCCTGTCTCACAACAAATTAAGTCACATGAGAAAGTGCAGGAGACAGTGAGACGCAAGCAACAGGAGAGTAAGGAGTACACAGACAGAATGAGGGGAGCGAAAGTGCCCATGTTCCAAGTGAATGACACCGTACGTGTCCGCAGACCGGAGCATGTAAAAAAGGGATCATCAAGATTCACAGAACCGCTGACAGTAGTTAGTAAAGCAGGACAGAATACATACCTGCTCAGTGATGGTCGAAAATGGAATGCATCCAAGCTTACACGCTTCCGCAAGGATGCTCTGTCTGGCACCAGTGGTGAAAAGGAGATTGAGCTAGAGGAGTTCATGGTGCCCGAGACAGAGAAGGTGTTTAATGAACCAGGTCCAAGAAGGAACCTTAGAGTCAGAAACCCACCTAGGTGGCTGGTAGACTTTGTGCCGTAAAGAACGTACAAAAAGGGTAGGATAGAACACGGTTCTAACTTAGTACAAAAAGGTCCTACAATGCAATGACAAAAGTGAATGTTCATTTCATGTTTCACTGTCATAAACTGTTTATTGTTGTTATTCATTCTGCTGATTCATTCATTTTCATTTCCTTAGTTTCATTTTATTTCAATCGTACTGACACCAGTCTACAGAATATTGCATTCTTTGAGTACTGTAATTCCTTTAAGAAAGGGGGAAATGTTGTGTCCTGTTTATACCGCCAGTGGGCGCTAGTATGCTAGTGATGTATGCAGTTACGGAAGTGATGTATGCAGTGACGGAAGTGATGTATGCACTGACGGATGTGAAGGAGGAAGTTGAATAAACGTGCGAAGTGAAGAGCAGCTGCGTGTCTCCCGGTCTCATTCTTTCCTAACTACTTTCTTACTACAGAATACCACACATACTGCCTCCCAGAATGCATTTCGCCGGGAGTGGTGAATTTAAACCTCCATTTTAAACCTCCATTAGCTAAAATATGTAATTTTGGCTTTACAAGTGTTAACATGTCATTTTATTAAGTTTTAATATGTTTTCAGGCGAGAAAGTAACCACATATATTCCCAAAATGTGTCCAGTTTACCAAAATAACCCGTTTATATATCTGATCTGACGATTTTTTGTGTCTTCTGTTCGCTAGCTGCGTTCGTAAATTCGCCCTGGAAATATGATCAGCACTCATGGAATGCCTCTTGTCCAATCAAATTACCTGGTCCCTTTATGACGTTGCACCCAGTGTGCGCTCCGGCGCTCTCAGAGCGATTTTACGAACGCACCCTACGTTTACCTTCACACACTCGACAGAAATATCGTAACATAATTACAACACGTTGTAAAATGATTTGGGGGGCCAATATCTTAAGTATATCTCAAGTAACTAGCTTACTATATTGTTGTCTTAACAGTTGGTAAAATAACATGATTAAAATAAATATATATGAGCAATAACATCGTGGGCTGCAGCAAGCACAATAACAACCCAACCTGTCCGTCTGAAGCTACAATACTGGGATCATTCGTGATTGGGCTACAAGCAGTCAAATACTAGGTGAACATGTGTGTAAGACACAAATACACGTGGATTTCATGCATTTCAAGTGGCATCTTTGTAATCATGACGACTAGACTGGTCTAAGAATGCATTTCACCATGTTAATGTAGTGAAAATACCACCGCTCATCCGTGATCAGACTTAGCTGGGGTGCTGCAGCTGAAGAGTATCAAATATGTGCAAAAAACGATGTTTATTGTCCCCAGGCTATCGGACAATGTAAACAAAAGCTGTATGAGTTTGACGAGGCTGAAAGCGCACATTGTTGCCGGATGGGATTGACAATTTACAGTCTAAACTTTCTATAACCTCAAAATCAAGTAGCCCATTCGGCGGTAACCCGCCCCATCTGGCAACCCTGGACGCAACTCTGCAACTCTGGACGCGAAATGCATTTAGGGAAATAGGAGACGAGATAGTGTCCATCAAAACCGACTTCAAATTTCCCGGAAATAACTGCTCGCCTACTAAATTTCTCGCATACTAAAATCTCGCATACTGTACGTTCGGAACGTACTACATACTCAAAATCTACTTCATATCTAGTATGAGTAGTATGCTAGTACGCTATTCCGAACACAGCCTTTTACTTTAAAAAAAAAAAAAAAACTCTCGTGAGTAACGTGCAGTACCGGAGTCCAACAGAGAGGCAGCAGCTGCGCGACATTAGCCTGCGTACTGCGTAGCCTGCCCTGCCCTGAAGAAGAAGTGATCTCAATCAGTGCCTGACTTGCAAAATTGTAAGGATGGATATCCGAAAGTTTTTTTCAACAAAACAAGCGCCAAGAACTGTTGCAGCAGCAGTATCAGCAGCTGACAACAATGACATCACCAGCAGTGATGACATAGATGATGTTTCAGGTTTGTGAATCTTATTAGAAAGGTGACTGACTCACTGACACTACTTTTCCGGTTTGCTAATGCTAGCTGGCTATCATAACATAACGTTATGTTATAATGAAAATGAAACATAGCAAGGTACTGTTACGGTACATGGTAAGAAATCAAACAAAGGATAATACTTATACAAATAAAGTGAATAACAGGCTGATAGTCTTTGATATCTGCACTCTGGTTGACTGAGTAACAAGTGAAAAAGAATGATGTAACATTAATGTTACAGCTAGTAAACATGGTGTAACCACATTAAGTATGCCCTTATGGTAGTATGTATGTATACAGAACATGACTCAAATCTATCCTAAGATGTAACGCTAACTAACTAAGTTTGTTTAATGTCCCAGGGGGGATTTGATTTCACAGTACTATTGTCATGGTTTCATAGGTTTTTATTTTGGAGACATCTAGTGGACATTTTATGACATTACATTTGTTACTGCCTTTATTCAGTTTCGGTTTTGATTAGTCACATGACGAACATTAGTCACATGACGTGAGCACCCTGTTCAGACGTGATAGCTTGTAGCAGCAGCTAGTTGAGAGGAAAAGCTCCGGAGAATCTCTTTGTTTACATTCTTGCCCTGGAAAAGGCTTTGCTTGTAAGTTGCCTTTTCTTTTCTTGTTTAACTACAATGTATAATGTATATGTTTATAAATACATAGCTTATATTATTTAAGTATCACTATTTGTATTGCTATATTGATATAATATGTTGGCTACATACTGTTGATGTTGAAAGTGTAACAGTATAGTTTTGAGCATTACAGTAATTGTACTCTTATGTTTATTTACAGTTTTACAAAATAACCAAACGACCACTCATGTTTCTGAGGGTTGAGTAAAGAACTAAACTTTACTCCAGCGTCTGAGGATTCATTTATGTGTCAGTGTGTGTTCGCTATCTGTGGAAGTTGCGCCCTGGTTACGCGCAGTGGGAACAGAAAAGTAAAAAAGCAACCACTCAGCGGGCGGATCGACTCAAGGAGAGAGATCTTCAGCGCAAGCACTGCTCCCCATCATCCTTGCTCACGCCAAGCACACAGCAATATTCATGATGGAACAGTTGAGCAATGCTGAGACAAGGTCAGTGGCCTCTAGCACATCTAGGTCTTTTAAATCAACAGCCAGTAGGGCAGCTGTCAATGCACGTGTCAAAGTGGAAGTAGCACGCACACGTGCTGGCTATGCAAAAATGGAATCAGAGATTATGATCGAAAAAGCCCAAATGGAAGCAAAATTAAAGAACTTGCTGCATGAGAAAGAAGTGGCAGAAGCCATCGCTGAAGCTAATGTTCTTGAAGCAGCAGCGGAGGAAGAAAACAACGGTATCGAAGCTGTCATTCATGCCACTGTTGACCGCACACGCCAGTACGTAGAACAACAGTCACAGCTACCACTATCTGCCGAAGATGTTAAGGACTCTATAGCCAATCTGGAACCGAGAGTCCATAGGCTGAGATCCTCCTCACCACCCAGACAGCGTCTGACTGTTTCATACGAGAGACAGCACTCCTCCACCGTGAAGCATGAGCACAGCTCTCCATCACTGCGACCTAGTAGGCCAAAGACATCAGAGCAGCTCACACCCAGCAGGCCCAAGGGTTCACCATACAAACCAACAGGAAGCGGTGACACAACCGACATCAGTGATGTGGCTCGGTACCTAGCACGCAGAGACCTCGTAACCTCCGGTCTCACCAAGTTCGATGATCACCCAGAAAATTACTGGGCATGGAAGTCGTCCTTCAAGAACGCCATTGACGGACTACTACTCAGTGCTAATGAAGAGATGGACCTCATGATTAAGTGGTTAGGGAGTGAATCTGCAAAGCACGTGAAACGAATAAGAGCAGTACATGTAAGTCATTCATCTCAAGGTCTATGCAAAGCTTGGGAACGCTTAGAAGAGTGCTTCGGGTCTCCAGAGGTAATTGAAAAGTCCCTCTTCGACAGGCTGGAGAACTTCCCAAAGATCAGCAATAAAGATCCTGTGAAGCTGAGAGAGCTAAGTGACCTTCTCCAAGAGTTGGAAGCAGCCATGTTCGAAGGTTACCTGCCTGGTTTGAGCTATCTGGACACTTCACGCGGCATTTTGCCCATCGTAGACAAGTTGCCCTACAACATCCAAGAGAAATGGATATCACAGGGTTCCAGATACAAAGCTGAGCGACAGGTAGTTTTTCCCCCATTCACATTCTTCTGCGAGTTCATCACCAAAGAGGCACGAGCTCGCAATGACCCAAGCTTCAGGCTATCGATGAGTAACACAGCCCAGATGAAGTCAGAGCAGCCATTCAAGAGACAAAGTAAGAGCATGGTCTCTGCACATAAGACAGATGTCTCTCACGAGAAAGACACACAAGACGGTTCAGGCCGAACAGCAGTGGACATAAAAAAACTATGCCCTCTCCATAAGAAGCCACACCCCCTAACACGCTGCAGAGGTTTCAGAAGCAAGCCCCTCGAGGAGCGCAAGGCCTTCCTCAAAGACAACGGTGTCTGCTTCAGATGTTGTTCCACAACTACTCATCTAGCCAAGAACTGCACCACAGCCATCAAGTGCATGGAATGTGAGAGTAACAGCCACACCACGGCTCTTCATCCAGGACCTCCGCCTTCAGCCCCATCTGAGGATGGCGGGGAGGGAGAAGGAGGATCAGACCAATCTGCAGTCACCTCAAATTGCACAGAAGTCTGTGGAGAGGGTCAAAGCGGCAGATCTTGCTCGAAGATTTGCCTGGTGAATATATTCCCAGAAGCACACCCAGAGAGAGCAACCAGAGCATACGTTGTGCTGGATGACCAAAGCAACAGGTCGCTTGCACGGTCTGAATTATTTGATATGTTCCACATCAAGGGGTCAGATTCAGCATTCACACTTCGTACATGTGCAGGTACAACTCAGATGACAGGAAGGAGAGCCACAGGCTTTGTGGTGGAATCTGTGGATGGAGCTACAACAGTGACACTACCTACACTAATAGAGTGTAACAACATTCCCACCGAAAGAGCTGAGATACCTACGCCAGAAGCAGCGTTGCATCATTCCCACCTCAAGCCCATAGCATATGGTATACCACCTTTGGATTCTAAAGCACAGATCCTTCTCTTGCTAGGCCGAGACATCCTTAGAGTTCATAAAGTGCGGGAGCAACGGAACGGTCCACATGACGCCCCCTACGCACAACGACTCGACCTGGGATGGGTCATCATAGGAGAAGTCTGCCTAGAGGCAGCCCACAAGCCTTCAGACATCCAAAGCTACCGCACCAATGTGCTTGAGAACCAACGCCCTTCATTCTTCAGCCCATGTCCGAACAGGATCCAGGTGAAGGAGCAATATGTTCCGAAGCCAGCACATCAAATTGCCCCAGCGCAAGGCACCCACAGTATCCGGGAATGCAACTTAGGGAGCACCATCTTCAACACGTCCGGGGATGACAACAAGATTGGACTCTCTATTGAAGACAGACTGTTCTTAAAGGTCATGGACAAAGAAATGTATATGGATGACTGCAACAGCTGGGTGGCACCATTGCCATTCAGAACACCCCGTCAGCAACTCCCTCACAGCCGAAGCCAGGCCCTCACACGACTTACCTCTCTTCAAAACACACTGGAGAAAAGGCCCGAGATGAAGAGGCACTTCATCGCGTTCATGCAGAACATCTTCGACCGTGATCATGCTGAGCTGGCTCCTACATTGGAGAACGGACAAGAATGTTGGTACTTACCTATCTTCGGGGTTTATCACCCTCAGAAGCCAGGCCAGATTCGAGTCGTCTTCGATTCCAGTGCAAAATGGAAAGGCGTGTCACTGAACGATGTTCTCCTTTCTGGTCCGGACTTAAATAACAGCCTCTTAGGAGTACTGGTGCGATTCAGACGAGAACCGATCGCTGTCACTGTGGACATAGAACAAATGTTTCACAGCTTCGTTGTGAAAGAAGACCACAGGAACTTTCTCCGCTTTCTGTGGTACGAGGACAACGATCCTAGGAACGACATATGTGAGTACCGCATGAAGGTTCACGTATTCGGGAACAGTCCCTCTCCTGCGGTGGCAATCTATGGTCTCAGACGTGCTGCAGCTCATGGTGAAGAAGAATTTGGGTCTGACGCCAAACAGTTCATCGAAAGAGAGTTCTACGTTGACGACGGACTCCTGTCAAGGCCCACAGCACGTGAAGCCATCGACCTACTGAAGCGGACACAGGAGATGCTTGCTGTGTCGAACCTGCGACTTCACAAAGTTGCTTCCAACAGCCAGGAGGTTATGGAAGCATTCTCTGCTGAGGACCGAGCAAAGGGACTCAAAGACCTAAACTTGGATGTCGATACCACTCCTATTCAACGGAGCCTTGGAAAGAGTTGGGATCTGAAGAAAGATGTCTTCACGTTTCAAGTAGCAGAATCCACAAAGCCTTTCACACGTAGGGGTGTTCTAGCTACTGTCAACGGCCTCTTCGATCCACTTGGATTCGTTGCACCAGTTACGATACAGGGAAAGATCCTGTTACGAGAGCTCACAAACGAAGCCTCCGACTGGGACTCTCCTCTTCCTCCAGAAAGGGAAGATGAGTGGAACGCTTGGAGAAGCTCTCTTCAAGACCTCAGGCAGTTGGAGATCCCAAGAACCTATTCTGCTTCTACAATCTCAACAGCCATAAGAAAGGAGCTACACGTGTTCTCAGACGCTTCAGTGAAGGCTATTGCAGCAGTCGCCTATCTCCAAGTAATTGATGTTGAGCAAAAATGTCAAGTAGGATTTGTCCTTGGAAAAGCTAAGTTAACTCCACAGTCGGCTCACACTATCCCAAGATTGGAGTTGGGAGCTGCCTTGTTGGGTGTGGAAGTCGCTGAGCTAGTCACAAGCGAGCTAGATATAGCTCTGGATGCTGTAAAGTTCTATACAGATAGCCGAGTTGTCCTAGGATACATCAGCAACCAGACAAGAAGGTTCTATGTATATGTGAGCAACAGAGTGCAGCGTATACGGCGGTCTTCTGAACCAACCCAGTGGCACTACATCTCCACAAGCCATAACCCAGCTGACCTTGGCACACGTTCTGTGCCTGCAGCTATGCTAGGTGAGACAACCTGGCTTAGAGGACCAACGTTTCTGCTACAAGTAGAGGAACCATCATCACCTGAAGTCTTTGACCTCATCAACCCGGACTCAGACATAGAGGTACGGGCACACATCACCAACCTGCCCAACGACAGAACACACCTTGGATCTCACAGATTCGAGCGTTTTTCCTCATGGAAGCGACTTGTGAGAGCAACAAGTTCACTCATCCACATCGTGGAATCCTGTAAGGCTACCAGCAAAGATCAGGATCAAACTTGCAGTTCATGGCATCACTGCAAGCAGCCTCGCACAGCTGAAGAACTGACAAAAGCTGAACTCATCATCAAATGCGTGCAAGGAGAGGCTTACAAGGACGAACTTGCGTGCATAGCAAGTGGAAAGGACATCTCAAGAAGTAGTCCTCTGAAGAAACTCAATCCCTATTGCGACGAAGAAGGCCTCCTGAGAATAGGGGGACGGCTCAGACATTCAGATCTCGCCTACAAGGAAAAACACCCTCTTGTTATTCCGGGAGGGAAACACATCGCAAAGCTATTTGTGGAACACCATCACCAAAGGGTGATGCACCAAGGCCGAGTCTTTACCGAAGGCGCTGTCCGCACTGCAGGGTACTGGATCATGGGAGCAAGACGACTGATCAAAGGTATCCTTCACGACTGTGTAACCTGCAAGAAGCTCAGAGGCAGAGTGACGGAACAGATGATGGCCGACCTACCTGTTGATCGCCTGAGTACTGAACCCCCATTCACCTACGTGGGACTGGACGTCTTCGGCCCCTGGCATGTAAGCACAAGAGGAGGACAGGCAAACAGTAAAAGATGGGCTGTTCTTTTCACATGTCTAAGTACGCGCGCTGTCCACATCGAATTGATTGAGTCAATGGACACATCATGCTTTATCAATGCGCTACGCAGGTTCTTTAGTCTAAGAGGACCTGCCAAACAGATTAGATCAGATTGTGGAACAAATTTCACAGGCGCATGCCGAGAGCTGAACATTCTGCTGACCGACCCCAACATGCCTAGCATTCGAAAGTACCTGGGAGAAGAGGGCTGCTCATGGGTCTTCAACCCACCTCATTCATCCCACATGGGAGGCTCCTGGGAAAGGATGATAGGGATATCAAGGCGCATACTTGACTCCATGCTGCTCAAGGCTTGCCCTTCTCGCCTGACTCATGAAGTTCTCTCCACCCTGATGGCAGAGGTTACAGCCATAATCAACGCCAGACCTCTCACCCCCATCTCAATGGATCCAGACTCTCCTTTTCTTCTAACACCAGCTATGCTTCTTACGCAGAAGATGTGCACTCCACTTCCTCCTCCGGGAAATTTTTGTGATATGGACCTCCACAGACAGCAGTGGAAACAGGTTCAGCACCTTGCAAATACTTTCTGGAGCCGATGGAGACATGAATACCTCACGACACTACAGAGTCGCAGCAAGTGGCAAGAGGAACGTCCGAACCTTAAAGTAGGGGATTTGGTCCTTCTCAAAGATGCTCAAGCTAAGCGCAACGACTGGCCCTTAGGACTAGTCAGCCAGACATTCCCTGACAAGGACGGGAAGATCAGAAGAATCGAAGTGAAGATCACCGAAAATGGGACGGCTAAAACGTTCTTGAGACCAATATCTGAGACAGTGCTTCTCATGTCGCCAAAGGACTGAGTATCCCTGAGTTAGTTCATAGTGGTATTTCCTCCATACCAGACGGGGAGTGTCATGGTTTCATAGGTTTTTATTTTGGAGACATCTAGTGGACATTTTATGACATTACATTTGTTACTGCCTTTATTCAGTTTCGGTTTTGATTAGTCACATGACGAACATTAGTCACATGACGTGAGCACACTGTTCAGACGTGATAGCTTGTAGCAGCAGCTAGTTGAGAGGAAAAGCTCCGGAGAATCTCTTTGTTTACATTCTTGCCCTGGAAAAGGCTTTGCTTGTAAGTTGCCTTTTCTTTTCTTGTTTAACTACAATGTATAATGTATATGTTTATAAATACATAGCTTATATTATTTAAGTATCACTATTTGTATTGCTATATTGATATAATATGTTGGCTACATACTGTTGATGTTGAAAGTGTAACAGTATAGTTTTGAGCATTACAGTAATTGTACTCTTATGTTTATTTACAGTTTTACAAAATAACCAAACGACCACTCATGTTTCTGAGGGTTGAGTAAAGAACTAAACTTTACTCCAGCGTCTGAGGATTCATTTATGTGTCAGTGTGTGTTCGCTATCTGTGGAAGTTGCGCCCTGGTTACGCGCAGTGGGAACAGAATAACTATACACAGGGATACATGAGGTGGAGCAGCTGGGCAAGCTGTGCAAGGTTAACAACCTGCTGCTGAACCAGTCAAAGACCCAGGAAATCATCGTGGACTTCAGGAGGAAAAAATCTGAGGTCCAGCCCCTGCTCGTCGATGGAGGGAGCGTGGAGAGAGTCTCAACCCTCCGATTCCTGGGGGTGCACATACAGGATGACCTGTCCTGGAAGATCAACACAGCAGCCATCATCAAGAAGGCACAACAGCGGCTCTACTTCCTGAGAGTCCTCAGGAAAGACCACATCGGACAGGAGATGCTGGTGACCTTCTACCGCTGCGCAGTGGAGAGCATCCTCACCTACTGCATCTGCGTGTGGTTCTCCAGCTGCACAGCCGCAGAGAGGGATGCGCTACAGAGAGTCGTGAGATCGGCCCAGAAGATCACCGGCGCCCCCCTCCCCTCTCTGGAAGAGCTGTACAACACACGCTGCCTCAGGAAGGCCTCCAAGATCTCCAGAGACCCATCCCACCCTGGGTACGAACACTTTGCTCGGCTGCCCTCGGACAGGCGGTTCAGGACCATGTTCGCAAGGACAAACAGACTGAAGCTCAGCTTCTACCCCAGGGCCATTCAGGCCCTGAACACAGCAAAGACCTAGGTTCTAGGCCCTGGACAATCTAGACAATTTGATGGCAGCTACTAGATTGAAATCAAGTGCAACACGGAAACACAACTGTGAACATTTTAAACCTGCAAACTGCGACACTTTAAATGAATGTGCAATAACACTATGTGCAATATGACAACCCCCGGGTACATAAGGTTCAGAGATAGGAAATGTTAGAATAGGTATAGCATAGCATAGTGTACAGCACAGTGTTTTATTTGTATAGTATAGTATAGTGGATAGTTCACATAGCCTTTATTTTATGTAAACCAGCTCTTTTCCCTTCTTGTTTTTAGTTTTTTTTCCTAGCACCAGGGGAGCCCCCCCTCCCAAATTTCGTTGTTTGGTACCTGTACTATATCAATGACAATAAAGACCATTCATTCATTCATTCATTCATTCACAGGCCAACAATACATGTAATATATCGTCATATAACACAGGACAAGACTCTAAATACAATATAAGTGGTGAGCACAGAGTCTGCCCTGATATACATACTGTAACATAACTAGCCTCAGCCCATCAATTATGTAATTCTATACAAATATAAATGATGGTGACTGACGTGTGTGTGTGTGTGTTAACTGTCTATTTTGTAATACAGGTCAGCTGATATCCAATGGCGCGTTCTGGCCTGCAGGGGGAGCTACGTGTGCTGACCTCCCTCTGTGCCCAGAACCACCACAATTAGTTTGCTTCATTAAAGGGTGTGAATGTATATGTGTTCTATATCGTGGAGCTCCGCCCCATAGGGGAGCTCTGCTCCTATTGGTTTACCCCGCTACCTAAAGTAGCCAATGACTGAATTTTTCAATGCCTGCGCCCGCCCTGGGGTGCTATATAAAGGGGCGTCCTTCGATCCCTCATTCTCCCAAAAATTTCAGCACGGGTTTATATCTGAGACTGAGAAGGACGACTACTGAGACTGGAGAACCCGCCAGACTTTTCCCTTCAAGATATGGATCGTCCGCCGCCTATGAAGAAGTTCCTCCGGGACGCCTGCCGCTGCGACTTCCAAGCAGCGGAGGACAAGCACGACTACTGCCACGTCTGCCTCGGCCCCGAACATGCCGAGGCGGCGTTGGTCGCCTCCCCCAGCTGCCTCCCCTGCTCTCTCCTTTCCGTCGAGGAAAGGAGGAAGAGGATGGCCTGGTTCAAGGAGAGCATTCCCCTGGCGGACGCTATCTCGGAGATGCTATCCGACTCGGATAACTCTGCCGATGATGCGTCCGGACAGGCCCCAGAGCGGCGTTCTGGGCAGGCAACTCCCCGAGTAGGGATGGACCCGCCCGCTCAGCCGGCCCTGGCATCACGCCGCCCTCACCCAGCTGAGTGGTCGGTGTCGGTGTCAGGGTCAGAGAGCTCTGATGAGGGCGAGCGGCAGGTAGAGGCTCACGAGCTCCCCGCCATCGCCCCCCCATTACTCCTCCACGACTTCCAGGGCCTCCTGGAAGCTGCGGCAGACGTGTTGGGGATTCCCCGTCCCGCCTCCCCTCCCCCAACGACGGAGTCCTTCTGGGAGAAGGAACTGTTTTACGGGAGGAGGGCGAAGCGACAGGACCAACCTCCTAACGCTGTCCTCCCAGGCTTGGATAAGTTTGTGGAGGACACGTGGAGGGAACCACTCACAGGCAAGGCGCCTGCCCTTTACCAGAGTGGAGGGACTTGCTGAGGGGATGGCCGACGGCTCCCCACCGCTCGAACCAGCGCTGGCGGCCTACTTGGTACCGGGGTCCAACGCTTGGTCAGTGCCCAAGAAACCTACGCTGCCCAACCAGCGTGACAGGTTTAACGCCACCCTGGTGGACAAGAGCTACGCTCTCGGTGCCCAGGCGGCGGCAAATAACATCGCCATGTTTAACGCCGCCATTGCGAAACTCCTGAGCAAGCTCAGTGCCGCGACGATGCACCTGGCCCAGGGCGTCGCGGTCTGTGGGGGTCGCCTGATGGCAAACGCTGTGATACAACAGCGGCAGATGTGGCTGTCTCTCACCACCATGACCGGGGCGGACCGGATGGCCCTACTGAATGCTCCAATAGAGCGACAAGGGCTATTCGGTCCCGCCATGGACACCATGACGAAGCGCCTGGCCGCGATGGAGGAGGCTAAGAAGCACCTGGCCAGACACCTCCCTCTCCAGCGACCCTCCACCTCTTCTTCTTCCGCCGTGGAGACTAGACCGTCAACGACTGCGAAACGGAGGGTGCGGCGTAATGCGGCGCGGGCTCCACCTCTACCGACGGAGCCATACCCCACTCGGCCTCTCCAGCCCCCGCCGCCGACCACTGAGAGGGCCCGCTACGGCCCCCCACGGCAGCGTGACCCCCCCACAGCATGGCGTGGGGGTAAACGCAAGAGGAATGCGTGACTGGCGGGGGATCGGTAATGACCCCGCCACCGGTTTCACTGGCGGGAGGGTCGGTAATGACCCCCACCGGTTTTCCTCCTCATGGCTGCTACCTCATAAAGAGGCAAAAGAGGGAAAATCCCCACGTTACTTTTTCAGTAAAGGTGATTTTTCCATGTTATCTACCAGAGCGGAGACCCGCCTGCCTTGTCAGAGTGTGGTCGAATCGCTACCGGTTAGAAACAAGGCGGAGACTGGCCCAGCTTACCGGCGTGTGGCCAGCTCTCTGCCTAACGGACTTACCCCTATCACGACACGAGGCGGGTTAAACACCCCTGTCTGTAGCCGTATGGAGGGACCGTTATTTACATCAAAAACTCCCCCATGTCTATCAAGACCTGGCCCAGCTCATGAGCGTGCGGCCGGTTTTTGGGTTATCAGGCATAATAAACCTACGTCGATAAAGGGCATTGTTACTCAAAACAAACACTCTTTACAGACGGCAAACCATCCCTAATGAGGTTTTTCCATGGTATCTACCAGAGCGGAGATCGACCTGCCTTGTCAGAGTGTGGTCGAATCGCTACCGGTTAGAAACAAGCGGAGACTGGCCCAGCTTACCGGCGTGTGGCCAGCTCTCTGCCTAACGGACTTACCCCTATCACGACACGTAGCGGGTTAAACACCCCTGTATGTAGCCGTATAGAGGGACCGTTATTTACATCAAAAACCCCTCCATGTCTATCAAGACCTGGCCCAGCTCATGAGCGTGCGGCCGGTTCTTTGATTATCAGGCATAATAAACCTGCGTCAATAAAGAGCATTGTTACACATAACAAACACTCTTTACAGACGGCAGCCCATCCCTTTCGAAATGACCCCACCTTGGGCTGTGCCACCTCCTCGGTGGGCAGCGGCGGCTGGGGTCATACAGAAATTCAAGCTTTTTCTGTCGACTGCACCACAACAGACGGCCCAGCCGCTGTCGTTGCGTTATGCAGAATGGCTAGAGGGGGCAGGTATTCTGTCGGGCTGGCTAGACAGGACATTGAGGAGGGGATATGCACTACAGTTCATTCAGCCTCCTCCGCCCTTCAGGGGCGTGAGAGAGACTGTTTTGTCCTGCCTGATAAAGACACGTGCGCTCCAGGAGGAGATTACGAATCTCCTAACAAAGGGTGCAGTGACAATGGTTCCGAGGGACCAGTGGGACATGGGGTGGTACTCCCCGTATTTCCTTGTCCCAAAGAAATCGGGAGGCATGAGACCCATACTAGATTTAAGGGTCCTCAACGAGAGAGTGGCGAAACGCCCCTTTCGTATGTTGACGACGAGGCGCCTCCTGTCTTGTATACAGAAGGGCGGCTACGGAATCAGCATAGACTTGAGGGACGCGTATTTTCATGTGCCAATCACAGAGAGGCACAGGAAATTTCTACGTTTTGCCTTCCAAGGGAAGGTTTACGAGTACACGCGCCTGCCCTTCGGGTACGCGCTTGCTCCTCGAACTTTCTCCAAATGCGTGCAGACAGCATTCGAACCACTGAGGCGAAACGGGATACGCATATTAGCATATCTCGACGACCTACTGGTCTGGGCCTAATGCCCAAATCGAACCATTCGGGACGCAACCTCACTGGTGCAGCACCTCGCTCAGCTGGGGTTAGCTGTCAACTGGACAAAGAGTGCTCCGTGGCCGGCTCAACAGTTTTCCTATCTAGGCATTCAGTTGGATACTGCCAAGATGAGGGCCAGTTTATCGGCACCACGGAGAGCGACACTGACGTCAGCTCTCTGGGTGTGTCGAGTGACAAATACAATCACCGCTCTGTCAATGATGTCCTTACTAGGACTGATGTCTGCAGCCCATGTAGTGGTCCCCTTAGGCCTATTACACATGCGCAGACTGCAGAGGTGGTTCGCACGACTGCGACTGGATCCAGTGAGACACCGTCGCAAGTTGATTGTAATACCGAGATAGGTCAAAACCGACCTGAGCTACTGGAGAGACCCGCGCGTCATCGCGCGCGGAGTCGCCACGGGCAGACCGGCATCCCACTACCCAGTCTTCACGGACGCGTCGTTGACTGGGTGGGGAGGAGTGTCCTACAGCCCCGGATCTCCTACAATCCTAAATCCGCCCCTGACTGGTAGACTTATCCAAGTAACGGTATATTTATCATGGTATCATGTTGTAGCCTCATAAAATGTATTTATGCCCTCTAAACTCCTACAAACATGCTCTCTAAACCGTGGTGATCAAAGCCACGTCAAATCGGTGTGTCACTCTGACCAAATAAGATCACATTTTAATACCCTGGACAGAAAACTTGTATTTGCTGACATCTAGTGGTTAGTTATATAGGCCATCATGCAGCTGTATGTGCATTTATGTAATGATCAAAATCTCTAAATAATAATAATAATAAAATTATCTAGAAAAATGAAATATGTTAGAGCATAGCTAGAAGGAGGATGGTAATATCGATTAATGATAACATCACAAGGAGTCTCAACTGAGGCCTTTATTCCAATAACACAGTCATCATGAATGACAAGTTACATTCACCCAGTTCATATATCGTTTCTTTTTACCCAATCAGCCTAGAAAGAGAGAGGTCTGTATTTTGAAGGATCATTTCAGAAGTGTGAGGTATAAAACGCTCATAAAACGTTAACTTCTCTATGCTCCATGTATTTAATTATTTAATTATTATTGCGTTTTGTTTTGTATCCTGTTGAAAGGGGAAATTGTGATAAATAACTGACTCAATAACTATCTAATATCATTCCCACACTGTGGGCAGATTGCTCTATTATTGTGAGTCATGAGGTTGAAATGTTCTCTTATGAAATAATGCATCAATGACATCACTGGCACCATTTTATACCAATGTGAGTGACAGCGGCTGGTGAAAGGTGGACCAAGTCAATACGGTCATCTTTCCTTTTTTTACAGATTATGAAAGCGTAGATTGTAAGCTCTCAAATGATGTGTCATACACTGAAACCAGTTGAAATTAGTTGAAGAAGATTTATTGTTTGTCCCTGAACCAAAATAAACAAACACATTGGTTTCAGAAGGTGCTCCATCGCGCTAGCTAGCTAGCTAACAACAACAGCTGCTCTGCATGTTTAGCACATCCCAACATGCTGACAGATCATGAACATGCTAAAAACACATACTGTAACTGCACAAAACTGGATGATCACACAGTCAGGAAGTATTTAGTGATCTTAAAACTATTGTTTGTTATATTGAGGGGGCTCTTCAACATTTAAAGTTTCATAACATGAGAAAAAAAAAACATAAAAAAAACCAAATAAAATACATCAGCATCATTAAACAATGTCAATGTGTAACACAGGCTAGAGGCCAATCTAACACATGTGGGGGAGGAATAGTGTTGGAGTCTGTCCAGGCATATGTCCAGAAAATAATCTAATCTAATAGAAAACTGAGAAGTGATAGGATCTATATCTTAATATGATATGATGTACAACATCTTAGTCTTCTAGCTGAAACGTTAGGAGTATTTATTGCAAACATAACAACATACCAGTATTCAGTCACACTCGGCTTCTAAACACCAAGGCCACATCTGGGTGGAGACCACATGACGCAGGAGGGGACAAGGACATCTCAATTCCTACGACCTCGATTCCTCATTCACTCTCCAGGAGTGAGAGGACGGGAGGAGAGGAGAGGAAGGGAGGAGAGGAAGGGAGGAGAGGAAGGGGGGAGAGGAAGGGAGGGTATGAGAAGAGGACAGGAGGAATTGAGAGAAAAGAATCGAGAAAAGGCTCATGTCATGACAACCTTCTCCCTGATCTGATCAACGAGCAAATACACATACAGCAGACCCCCCCTTCTTCTTTAGAGAAAAGGCTCATGTCATGACAACCTTCTCCCTGATCTGATCAACGAGCAAATACACATACAGCAGACCCCCCCTTCTTCTTTAGGGCTCCTGCCTCCTTTAAACACCTCCCACACTAGGAGCAGTCGTGTTAACTGGTGTATGTGTTCTCTGGTGAGTCTTTAGGGATTCTGCCCTGTTGAAACTCTGCCCACACTGGGAGCAGTAGAATGGCTTCTCTCCTGTGTGTATTCTCTCATGGCTCTTTAGGTTTCCTGCATGACTGAAACTCTTCCCACACAGGGAGCAGTAGAATGGCTTCTCTCCTGTGTGTATTTTCTGGTGTGACTTTAGGTGTCCTGCCTGACTGAAACTATGTCCACACAGGGAGCAGTAGAATGGCTTCTCTCCTGTGTGTATTCTCTGGTGTTTCTTTAGGTCTCCTGTCTGACTGAAACTCTTCCCACACTGGGAGCAGTTGAATGGCTTCTCTCCTGTGTGTGTTCTCTGATGGCTCTTTAGGTCTCCTGCCCGGGTGAAACACTTGCCACACTGGGAGCAGTGATATGGCTTCTCTCCTGTGTGTATTCTCTGATGGCTCTTTAAGTGTCCTGCCTGACTGAAAGTCTTCCCACACTGAAGACAAGAGTGAGTCTTCTGTCCTCCCTGAGTCTGTGGTTGTGATTTACGGTGAGTTGGACAAATGAAACTCTCACTGCAGTCTAAACACGGACGGGGCCTGCAGTTGTGACTTCTCAAGTCCTCTGGCTCATAGAAACTACTGAAGCAGACCATGCACTGGTGATTCTTCTGTCTTGAGCTCCTCCTCCTCTGTCTGGGTTGTTTATAGCTTCCTGATGCAGTGGAGCTGGGCTCCATGTCTGAGTCTGGGTTGGAGCTCTCTCCTGTAAGAATAGGAACATATACAGGATTGGAAACAACATGAGAACAAGTGCTGCTTCCATAGACTCAGCAGTGCCAGAAGTAACACCACATCTCTGGAGTCTGCACACGCTGTGGGAAAGGTTGTCAGAGTCTGTTGATATTACAACCAACGCAAATGAGTATCTAATCAATGTTTCATGATTATGGATTGTGTTACGGCGTAGTTATTATAGGCTTTAAAGTCGAACAACATCAGGTGATGGACAGCTGATTCCTACGTATGCAAAACATTATCACATGTTCATGGACAGGCTAATCCTAGCATGTTATGCAACACTCCAGCATGGTTAAACAGTGTCCCACCCACCGCCCCACCCTCCACCTGCTCGGTCGCTCTGTATTTAAAGGAGTCATATTATCCTGTTTTTCAACAATTTAATATAGGTCTCTGTGGAATTCTAGCATGCTTCTATACCCCTCTATTCCAGTCCTTTTCTCCACTGTCTTTTTTTGTGAATGTCGCTTTGAATCCAAATGAGCTTCCTCTCCCCACGCCCCACTCCTGAGGTTAGTTAGCTAACGTCCTGTACTGCTCAAGAAGAAAGACCAGAGAAACGCCTCTTTCTTTGCACTACTTGAGATGAGATTGATGCTGGTTGGACGAGACAGCTAACAGTACCTAGCTAGCTAACCCAGTTTACTCGTATTGCGACTTCTCAAATCTACTTGCCCCATCTACATTTGTACTTGCCCTGCCTACCGTTGTGCGGCGCATAGATTTCTCTCACAACCTACTTGGTAAATAGACTGCACTTATATAGCGCCTTTATCCAAAGCGCTTTACAAACCGCCGGTCTGACAACCTCCAGATCATTAGACGGCAGCTCTACCTCCTGCGCCACAGCCGCCCCACATACTTCTAACTAAGATCCGTTGCCTGTTGATTGTGTGTAAATCGCTACAGAACACACGTTTCTTAAAAAACTGTTCATTAGCTATATTACATCAATCATTATAGGCTATTTAATTGTAGATGAGAATCGGTTCCAACTATTAACTTATTTGTATTATGGACAGGTAAAAGCAATATGGCAGAAATGTAACCTGTCAATCAGTAGTAATTTCAGATCAGTGAAATGATAAGTGCTATTTCAGAGTATTCAGACAGGGCCAATTATACCGTGCCCTCTCTGTACAGGAGCGCACATGTTTAATGCCGGGTCACAGTTCACATTAGGGGTGGGTAACTCATGATACAATAACCGTACAATATTTTGCGCCCTGACATTGTAAGACAAGTCATCAACGATACATCACGATATCTGTGTTAACTGAAGAAAAAATACCATTATAAAGGCAAAAAGCAGGAATTATGTTTTTTATTCATTCACTTTGTTGTTGCTGGTTGTGAACAATGAAACAAACAATAAATTAGGACATCAACACCCCTGTCCCAGAGGAGGAAGAACAAGGCACAGGAGAGCAACCTGAATCCAACACATCACGACCACCAGCAGAGAAGAAGATCCAGGGGCGAAGGCCATTAGTCAAGTGGCCAAAGTCCTGCAACAAGACGCTGTGGAAGGAGGTCAACACTGATCTCTGCAACATCCTAGAAGGGATCAGAGGCACCACCATGAAGAAGTTGGAGAGAATGGGCAACCTCATCTATGCCTATGGGGTGGAACAGTTCGGAGTGGTCGAAGGCAAACGATCTACTCAGTCAATTCCCACCAAGTCCAGAAGGCAGACAGAAATAGACCGACTAGTCAAGGAGAGGAGGCAGCTGAAGAAGCAATGGAGGAAGGCCACAGAGGAGGAGAAGGAGGGAATAAACCTGCTGCAGGAAGAGATTAAGAGCAGGCTTGCAACACTGAGGAGAGCTGAAAACCTCCTGAAGAGGCGCAGAAGGAAGGAGCAAACAAGATCACGCTTCTACAAAGATCCTTTCAAATTTGTGAAGACTCTCTTCACAAAGGAGAAGAGCGGAAGTCTCTCAGTGACAAAGGCCCACCTGGAAGAACATCTGAAAAAGGGCTGCACAGATGACCGACACCAGGAAGAGGTCACGCTCCCACCTGACATGCCACCAGTCAATCCACCAGAGCACGAACTAGATATCAGTCCAGCCAGGTGGAGTGAAGTAGACAACACTGTGCGAAGAGCAAGGGCCGCGTCAGCTCCAGGTCCCAACGGAGTTCCATACAGGCTCTACAAAAACACACCAGATGTCCTGAGATTCCTCTGGAAGCTGATGAAAGTTGTGTGGCAAAAGAAGGCGATACCAACGTCCTGGCGGAGAGCCGGAGGGATCCTTATCCCCAAAGAAAAGGACTCAACAGAATTTGGACAGTTCCGGCAGATCAGCCTTCTAAATGTCGAGGGAAAAATCTTCTTCAGCGTGGTCGCTCATAGGCTGGCAGGATACCTGCAAAGAAACAACCTGATTGACACATCAATCCAGAAAGCAGGCATCTCAGGCTTCTCAGGGTGTGTCGAACATGCTAGTGTCATCTGGCATCAGATCCAGGTCGCCAAGAAGGAGGGAACGGATCTCCACGTGGTGTTCCTGGATCTCGCGAATGCCTTTGGCTCAGTCCCTTACAACCTCCTGTGGACAGCCTTCGACTACTTCAGGATCCCACCAGCTCTCACAACCCTTGTCAAAGCCTACTTCCAGGACGTCCAGCTCTGCGTGACCACAGCAGAGTACACCACAGCATGGCAACATCTGGAAGTGGGAATCATGGCCGGCTGCACCATCTCCCCGCTGGCCTTCACCCTGGCCATGGAGGTCATTATTCGGGCCTCTCGATGGGTGGTTGGCGGACAGCGAATAAGACCTGGGCTGAGGCTGCCGCTGATCAGAGCCTACATGGATGACCTCACAACACTCACCACGACCAAGGCTTGCACAGTACGGCTACTAGAAAGCTCCAGGAAAACATTGAGTTGGCTCGCATGAAGATCAAGCCGAGCAAGTCCAGAAGCATCTCCATTGTCAAGGGGAAGCTGTCAGACCACCGCTTCCACATTGGCGAAGAACCCATTCCGACGGTCTCCGAGAAGCCTGTGAAGAGCCTAGGTCGTTGGTATGATGCCTCCCTCAAAGGTAAAGAGCAAGTAGAGCAGCTCAGGAAGGAGGTAGCCAGCGGCCTGGAGAACATCGACAGAACCCTGCTTCCTGGCAAGCTGAAGCTCTGGTGCATGCAGTATGGACTACTTCCACATCTCCTGTGGCCACTAACCCTCTATGAAGTTCCTCTCTCAAAGGTGGAAAAGCTGGAGAGACTGGTCAACTCATATGCAAGGAAGTGGCTTGGCCTTCCCAGGTGCCTCAGCAGCATTGGGCTCTACGGCAAAGGGATGTTACACCTGCCCATTTCCAGTCTGACAGAGGAGTACAAGTGTGCCAAAGTCAGACTGGAGATGATGCTTCTGGATTCGAATGATCCATTTGTAGCCCAAGCTGCCCCCATCCTGGCCACTGGGAGGAAGTGGACCCCATTGGCTGCAACTGAGCAGGCAAAGGCAGCACTCAGACACAGGGACATTGTGGGCCGAGTGCAGGAGGGGAGGAGTGGTCTTGGCCTCGGGATTAGTACACCGGCCTGGAGCAAGGCCAATCCATCTCAGAGACGCAAGCTGGTGGTCCAAGAGGTACGTCGGGAAGAGGAAGCAGGAAGGCGCGCACAAGCTGTGGCGCAGGCAAAGCAAGGGCAGTGGATGGCATGGGAAGGAGTGGAAAAGAGGAAGATCTCCTGGAAAGATCTGTGGGAGATGGAGGCATTCAGAGCGAGCTTCACCATCAGGGCTGCCTACGATGTCCTGCCTTCTCCTGCAAACCTAAGCCAGTGGTATGGCGAAGACCCCACGTGCCCTCTATGTCAAAGTCCAGCAACACTGAAGCACATCTTAGTGGGATGCAAGACCAGCCTTACCCAAGGCCGTTACACCTGGCGGCACGACCAGGTGCTAAGGTGTCTTGCAGCAGTGCTGGAAAGTCAACGGACAAGTGTGAACGCCCTTCCTCCCCCGTCATCCCGGTGGCAGCCAGCACCATTTGTTCGGGAGGGTGAGGGTCAAGCCAGCCTCACCACCATAAGACCAGACACTGGGCAGCTGGGCAGAGCACGGGACTGGAAGCTGCTGGCAGACTTGGACAAGAAACTCTGCTTCCCAGCTGAGATCGCATCCACCAACCTGCGACCAGACCTTGTGCTGTGGTCAGCCTCGCTCAAGCTCGTTTACATCATCGAGCTCACTGTGCCCTGGGAGGGTGCAGTGGAGGAGGCCTACGAGCGGAAGAGGCTGAGGTACACTGAACTCGCAGCAGATGCCCAACAACAAGGCTGGACAGCGAAGGTACGCCCAGTGGAAGTAGGCTGCAGAGGGTTCGTAGCCACCTCAACATCCAGGCTACTCAAGGAGATGGGAGTGCGAGGGAAGGCCCACCGGCAGGCAATCAAGGACCTCTCCAGGGCTGCTGAAAAGGGGAGCCAGTGGCTGTGGATGAAGAGAAAGGACTCGACCCGGGCGTTCAAATGAGCTGATCGCATCTAGGGAGTGAACCTGGGACGCTGGGATTCACTGCTGAACCCTCTGGAGGTGTCGTGGGCTTATCAGCGAAACATTCATGAAGGAGGGCGCCCACTTGACAACCCAAAGGATGCCATCGCTCATTTGAACACCACAGAGTCTCATCGGTGCCTTAAGTATGTATCTATCGAGGGATATCAACATCTAGTCCTACATAACAGATCAGGCCTAGCCTACATCTTTCTTACTCGTCTCTAACATACTCACAAACTGACTGCCACTTGTCCATGTGTGACTGCCATCATACAAAATAAAGTGCCAAAAGGCCGAACTGCCCAGAAAGCAGGGGTTAAAATGTTTAAGGAAGGACTATAGATATCTATTGTATCTATGTGAAGACTGATGTAGATGTCCCATTTAGAAAAGAGGCTACAGAGCAGCCAGCAGTATCATTATGCTATACATACTGATAATATTAAACTATGCTTTTTACTTATTAAAATATATTTTCTGTTGTCTCATTAATCAGAAGAGTAGCTACATAATATAATTACCAAATTACCATATAATAAACCAATGGAACATTTACCTACAACTTCAAGTGGGACCCCACTTTAGAAACGTTAACATATTGGTAGCACTGTCTGGCACAGTGGTAGCACTATCTGGCACGGAGCGCAAAGTATCAATGGACGCGTTATTATTCAGTGGCAGTGACATGCAGATCCTCTACCATTTAGAATCCATGACGTTGCATTTCGTTTGACTTAGTTTGTTTGTCACATTTTAAATAGATAACATGCTACTTTTCAGCTTTCTCAAACAAAGTTTGCGAACGAATACAAGGTGTTGTGGCATAGCCTGGGCGCTTGAATACTGTCCTCGTGGCGACTAAATACAACTTTACACTGCGGATACCATAGATATTACATACAGTAGATACCATAGATATTACATACAGTAGATATCATAGATATTACATACAGTAGAAGCCTCGTTTGAGACGATAGACAGTCAGACGCATAGCGGCTACATTTAGCAGTGGCCAATGAGGCATCTATGTTTCTACATCTCTGTCGAATACTACACGGCAGAGTTTGACGCTTGAGTTTTTACAACGCGCAACTGCCAGAAAAACATACCGGCATATACAGTAAATCGATATTTGGCGACGTGAATCGATCATTGTATCGCAAGAGGCCACAATAAGAAAATCCCTGTATCAATATTTTGTCCCATCCCTAGTTCCCATTGATTGATTGATTGAAAACTTTATTAGAAGATTTGCAGAAGTAGGTACATGAAAGTACATATTACATACAAGGTCAACTAACAGGATAAAAACCCAAGAAAGCCACTGGCTTATTTCAATTGGGGTCCTTGATTCTCAATTCATCGTTACATGTAAGACCGACAAAAAAACTAGTACTATCTACAAGATAATACAGACAAATAACTAGTACTATCTACAAGATAAACATACATCCAACATGGGAAGAACAATACAACAAAACATAAGGTATGTACAGCGGGTAGGACAGGTGGGGACATACACCACAGGTGGGGGCGGGGGACAAAACACAAAGTATGTACAGTGGGTAGTTCGGGCAGGGGGACAGACATATAATATGTACAATGGGTAGTTCGGGCGGGGGGACAAAACAACAAGTATGTACAGTGTGTGGTCATGGTGGGGGGGGGGGGGTACAAAAACACCAGTAGATTTAGGCGGGGGGGAGGGGGGGGGGGCGACATAATAACATTGCGTTTGCTCAGAGTGTAGACCAGGTAGGGGGGTGGGACAAAACAACTAGTATGTGCAGAGGGTATTTCGGGTGGGGGGGGGGGGGGGGGGGGGGGGGGGGGTGGGAGACATAACAACAAAACCACAAGAATATATAGAGGGTAGTCCTGGTGGGGGTGTAGTCTTTTAATTTGATTTTTGATTTAGAGGGTCCAGTTACGGATTGCAGCCTCCTGTAAATGTTTTTTGATAGTGGTTTTGAAGGTGGGCAGAGTTTTGCACTCCTTTAAGATTATAGGAAGGGCGTTCCACATTTTTACTGCATAGTTCGCAAACGAGTTTAACCCCTTGTTTGTGGTGCAACGCGGTTGAACGTGGTTCGTGGAGCTTCCTCTGGTATTGTATGTGTGGACGTTGTTCACTTTTTGGAAGTATGTTGACAGGTACTTGGGTGTCTTTGTGGTGTAGCGTATCTTGAAGACCAGGCCCAGTGCAAGCTGCTGCACTCTGTCAACTACTCGTAGCCAATCAAGGCTCAAAAAATGAGCATAAATCCCATGCCCGGGAATTGTCTGCAGACAGTGCAGTACATAGCTGGTATTGTGGTATCGTTCTCCACCCACGGATATGGTTCTGCGTCTATTATTTTTCGCATAATCTAACTTTGCTAACCTAGGCTGCGAGCCTTCAGCCATGTTTCGAATGAACAAACTAAAAGATACGTCTAATGACGTCAACAACGTCATTCCCAACAGGCAGAGAGGTTCGGCCAAGGCAGACAACGGCAGCCCGGAACTGATAGGAGAAATCGAGAAATAAAAAAATGAAAACATCGCGCTGATACTTGCCCGACTGGGCAAGTCAAAGACGGGTTTACTTGCCCGCAATTTCTTTTTACTTGCCCCGGGCAATCGGGCAACCGTCAATGTCGAACCCTGTATTATATACACCTACAGTAAATACATTAAACATTCAAACACTCCCCTGTAATATTAACAATACCAGAAAAAAACGTAACTTTGGATCAGGTGGGCCAGATGCACGTTTGGGTGGGCTGGGTCCACCCCTGGCCATAGCTAGTGCCGGCCTTGCAAGCTATAACCTTACCTCCTGCATAATTACTTTGGTTTGCTTAATGTAAGTGTGTTCTCCACGCAGCCTGGAAGTGTTATAAAAACATAACGCAACACGTTTGATATTAATTCAGCCCTCCCGTTGTTTATTTGTTTATTAGGATCCCCGTTAGCTGCCATAACTAGTCTTCCTGGGGTCCGACACCAAAATCATATTTGAACAATTGTCAACATTATATACTACCGTATATATATTACATACATTATCTACTAACATGCTTGGGTAAAGAGTTCGATCCTGTAATGGCTCTGTAAATTACAGTAGATTTGTCCTAGGTCTAGGTGGTAAGAGATATCCTGAAATGGCCTGTCTGGTCAGATAGTTACTTTAATTTCTGATATACACTAAGTACACTAAGTTCTCTCTGAAAGCAGCCTCATAGCCTACGAGTTCTACTGTTTACTAGACTCAGCCAATACATCAACTGTTTACAAGACTCAGCCAATACATCGTTGTGCATTCCCCATGACCAGTCAACTTTAGAATGGCTGCTATTGGTTTAGAATGGCTGCTATTGTGAAATAATTCTCCAGTAGTTTTTGCCTGCTGACAGGAAAGCCATAGAACTACATGAAAACAACTCCTATCTCCCAATAAATTACTACATATCGATGTTATGAAGGGAAATACTGACAGACTACAGACTGACCAATCTCGCGCTGCAAGTTCATGTCGAAGCAAAATGATCTTTGGAAACAGAGGAACTAAAATGATGAGGCCTACATTTTGACAGAAAATAGATTTTTTTATAAATCAAGGGGAAAATGAAAATAAATGTTTGATGCCTACAGCACTAAATATCTGCCAGCACCCTTTGATCTACTCATTAATCTGGCCTGGCCTTCGCTAAATACATAAAATGAACTCACCATCCTCATTATCTTCAAGATCCTCACCAACTTCATAATCTCCATCTTCATCATCCTCACCATCTTCACGATCTCCATATTTCTCCTCCACTTCCTCTCCCCTTTCTTCCTCTTCTTTTTTCACCATCACATGGTTATTCTGTTCTCCTTCAATTGCTACATTGAGTTTGAGTGTTCTCCTGCAGTCTTCCAGCTTCACTGCCACCATCCATCGGCCGTGTGTGCTTTCCAGGGCTGGAGAACCACAGCCAGAACCAGGGGACTGTATGGACCTGGGTTCAGACATGGTAGCTGGGCTGTGAGGTGGATCTGTGCAGTGGAAACAAAGGAAGCATAAACAGTGAATAGTTCTCCCAACAAAAGAAAACACCTAACCAGACACTTAACTCTCTACTCCCCCCACCTGTCATTCTTACCAGCCTGGGAGTAACTCTACCAACAACCTAACAGGGAGGACATGAACACACTCATTGTTACTAGGATAAAACACACATCAAGTATGTTGCTATATCATTTGATGTGTGACCAGAAAATTAGGCATACAATACATAGCCTATATATTATATTTACGGTATGTATAAATATAGGCATATATGGGTTTTTCTGATACAGTTACATGTGTCAAGACAATGAAGGTGCTTGTTGCTTTATCCAGTCTGTGAGACGTGACTCTAAAAACGGAGTGAGCCTCAATCTCGTGACGAAAATGTTTGATAAAGTCAGACAGATTTTATCCCATCAACGACCAACCACCAATACTACACACACACACACACACACACACACACACACACACACACACACACACACACACACACACACACACACACACACACACACACACACACACACACACCAGATGTGCCTTTATTCATGCTTTGTTCGTGGCACTTAAATGAGCCGTTGTCATATACGTATATCTCATTCTCAAAATGTCTGATAGTCCAAGCTAACTATTAAACACAAGTAGCAAATTAGCCACTGTTCTTAAATACCAATCTGAGGTGTATTTCATGTAAACAAGCTAACTATTATATTATTTGTTTATACAGTGATATTGTATTTCATGTAAACAAACGCAGATTCTAGGCGGGAAAGCATTGCTTTGTTATCAGTCCCACTAGAGAACCTGAAAACGGACAGATCCACGGTTCATCTCTTCAGATAAAACTTCAGCACATATTGGTCTAATTTAGAGCATTCATGGACATTTCAAGTGAATGAAACAGCTGCATTACAGATACGGGTCATGTTTTCCTTACCTGCACTCATGCAATATTCGAGAACGGTACAGATGCAGCCGGAGGGAGAAGGGTCCAGCGGCATCCGCAGGGTGTCGACACCCGGACGCATGAAGACCATATTTGGTTCGAGCGCGTCATCACATAAGTAACCGCGAGAAACCTCGAGATTTTAAAGGACTTTAGAGGACCGCGAGATTTTAAAGGACAATGGCAAATACAGCTCAGGTGAGAATTTCGAAATATGATTAATGAACATGTTATAGTTTTCATATATGTATTTATTATTTAGGTTGTTGGATGTGTTACGCATTTGGCTGTTTCGCACATAGTTTTGTTCATAAATCAGGCTTGGCTAACTGGGTAATCCTATGTGGTTTAGCGTTATCAGATATTAGATTAGATTCAACTTTATTGTCATTGCTGAGTACAAGTACCAACAACAAAATGCAGTTTGGCATATAACCAGAAGTGCAAATAGTGACAAAACAAAGATAATTATATACAGTTATGAGCTATGTACAGTTAATGTATTTCTATTCTATTTTTATTTATATCCCCCCCATGTTGTCCCCGCTGTCTATTTATGTCTAATTCTTTTTTCTTTTTTTATTATCTGTGGACTGTGTTTCCAATAAGAAAGCAATGGAAATGTATAAATGTGGACCACAGTAGCCTATGACTTGAGGTAAGCTGGAGAGTGCTAATACAATTTCCATGACAGTTTGCAACCACTGATGCATGTGAGTTTCTTAAATTATTTATTAATCACTTCTTTATAACATTTTGTCTCAACAGTGAGAAGCAGCTGTTTGACCATTTGTGGGGAGCATGGCGCGTTCTTCAGATTCAGATTCAGATTCAGATAACGTTTATTGCCATTATGCATACACATATAGGAATTTGCTTCGACATTACAGTAAGTGCGTTTATACTTTTTTTCACGTGTCAAAAAACAGGACAACACAGGACAGACAACAGTGCATTGGATAGTGCAATATAAAGTGCAGTGCAGAGTTTTTACAGTGAGTCCAGTGCATATTCAGTCCTGGGCAGACTTGGGGGCGGGGGGGAGGGGGAAGCCAGAGTCATTTATCAGCCTGGCGGCTGAGGGGTAGAAACTGAGCCTGTGGCGGGCCTTCAGTGCCTTAGGCAGCCGCAACCTTCTTCCAGAGGGAAGCAGGGTGAGGAGGCCGTGGCCGGGGTGGAAGGGGTCTGCCATGATCTTCCTTGCCCTCCTCAGAGCCCTGGTGTCATGCAGGGAGTTGAGGGAGGGCAAGGGACAGCCGATCACCCTCTCTGCTGAACGTAACACCCGCTGCAACTTGGCCTTGTCCTTGGTCGTTGCAGCAGGGAACCAGGTGATGATGGAGTGGGTGAGGATGGACTCTATGATGGCCGTGTAAAACTGGACCATCATGGACCTACATGCAGAGGGAGCCAGACTGTCGTTGGGGGGGGGAATAATGAGCTGATTACGGTGTAAGTACCGGAGTTTCCGACCCGCAAGGTTTTTCCGACCCTACCAGATCCGGTCATAGGTTCTGCCCTTTCCGGCCATAGGTAGCGCTATGATTCGCTGACGACGATGACTTACGATCACATGATGACCGCCATTTTTGCCCATCAGTAATTTTGGCTGTTTATAGATCTAATCTCTGTAGCTACCTTAAGATACATGGATGTTGCGCGCGCACCCGCACGCGACGTGAGAGAGTTTAGGTGAGAGAGAGACAGGTGACAGAGATGGAGTTTCATACAGCACTCAAGTTTTACTTGATGCATATGTATCCTCCTGGCATACCCAAGGTTGGACACCTTAAATCAAGGATTCTAAAGGCGTCCAAGAATTACTTGATGAAAGGTAAGTCAGTGTGAATAACTATGTTATATCCACTCTTGAAGCCACTGCTTGAAAATGGCGAAAATGCATAGGCCTATATCAAAATTGAGTGTCTCATTAAGCATCTGCTAACTATTGTGTGCATAAAACCTGTTTCCAGTGGCTTTATATTTGCACTTCTAAATGAATGCTGTATTTTCCTGCTGCATCAGGTGAGGAGTTGTACTATAAGGACAAGTACAAGGACAAACTTCGCTTGGTGGTGTGCAACAAAGATGGAGTTCGTGATGTCCTGATGGTAACTTTCTTATCTGACTTGAGTTCTTGTCCATCATCTTTCCCAATTATGACAAGATTATCATTGTTGGAGACCTCAAAACCTACTTATTCAATCTCGCCTTTTAAATGTCTGTCTTTGTTGTTTCATCTGTACTATTGTTGTTTTATCTTCTTTGCTCTCTGTGAAGCACATTGTGTCACATTTTTGTGAGAAATGGGCTATACAAATGAAGTTTGATTTGATCTGAAGGAGTGCCACGACAACCATGGGACTGGGGGTCATCCAGGGAGACGCCGAACGCTGGAGAAGGTGACGGCGTCCTACCACTGGTCTACCTTGCGGGAGGATGTCACAAAATGGGTGAGTTTTTGATGTTATTAGTGCATGGTGTGTGTGAACATTGTAATTAATACACTGCCCATTAGCAATGATCTTTTACTCAAAGATCTCCAACTCTTGTGTAATTCTCATACTGACCACAATCTGATTCTGCACTGGAACACCCAGACCATCATACAGGCCGCGGCCCCTCAACCACAGCGGTTCTGCACCTAAGGCACTAAGCCCAGCAGCTGACCACCACCACCACCAACATGACGCCTCAACCACATCAAGAATTCTCTGACTCTAGATAATTTCCTCTGAAATGTCACTGTTTTAAAGGTTGATGAGTGCCCCCGCTGTCAACATCATGAGACAATAAAGACAGTTGCACCTGTACTCCATCCCATCCAAGTGAAAGAGGCATGGAGTGTCCTGGGGATTGATCTCATTGGTCCACTTCCCACCACTGCAAAGGGCAAAAGGTAGCTACTGAATGTTGGGCAGAAGTATGTGTAACCCCTTTTGGTTAAAGCTAGTGAGATAAGCTGACATCATGTATTGGATAAGTCAATAAAAGTTATGAAGCAAGTTTTTGGTGGACCCCATGAGGAATAGCTGCTGCAATGCTGTAGCTAATGGAGAACAATCTGCATTTTTCATTGCAGATACATTCTGACTGCAACCGACCTCTTCACCAAGTGGGCTGTGGCAAAAACCCTCTACACCAAAACAGCCAATGAGGTGTCCAGGAAGATAGTTAACATTCTTCTTGACTTTGGACTGGTAGAGAGGATCATTACCGACCAAGGACGGGAATTTGTGAATGAGGTACAGTTATGTATATAAGACACAGTGTATGTGATGTGTGACATTTGATAATTGTAATTTAATCTAATTTAATTGCATACACTAATGCATCTGCAGGTCAACCGTGGTGTTTTTGAGGCTCTGGGTGTCAAACACTGCATCACGTCATCCTACCACCCCCAGGCCAATGGACAGGACGAGCGCACAAACCGCAACGTGAAGACTGCGCTTGCCAAGTACTGTGGGGAGGGACAGAACGACTGGGATGCCCATTTGAGGGGCATCATAATGAGCATCAACACCTCTAAGCAGGTAGCCTACTATTGTGTAACAACTGCATATGTAAACAATTCAAACAAACATAGAAAGAAACAAAAAACAATTTAAACAATATAGAAAGATGGTGAAATGCTATTGATTGTACTTTTGTTTTGTTTTACAGCGATCAACCAGGTACATGCCACTGTTCGGACGGCACCCTCGCAGCCCAGGTGTCATCAACACAACACAGACTGAGGAGGGTGACGACTCAGCTGTGGTTGTGGTTGATTTGCCAGAGGAGGATGTACAGGCGAAGACTGTCAAAGTTACAGATCTACATGCAAACATTGCAAAGGTGATGTAAAAATGGCAATTTATGCATAATAATATCTAATAATAACAAATATGCATACAATGGCAATATATGCTATAAAATATGAATATGTTTCAAGGGAAAATTTATTAAATGATAACAATTTTTCAGATTTACCAGAACATCCAAATTGCCCAGGCAAGGCAGAAAAAGACCTACGAGGCCCAGAAACAAAAGGGGGTCAAATCCTTTGACTTCAAAGTTGGGGATGAGGTCCTACGGGCAAACAAGCGGAAGGAGGGACGGAAAGGAGGGCGACTGGAGGCCAATTGGTTTGGGCCGTACATCATATCCTCCATCTCACCCAAGGGTGTGGTGATGCTGTCCAGCACCAAAGGGCGTCAGATAAAGCAGGGTGTGAACGTTGCCCAGCTGAAGCCGTTCATCAGGCCTAATTTGAGAGGTATTATTATTGTTAATACAAGGACACACACTAAGTGTGTATGTGCAGTAACTGTATGTATGTGATACTTGCATAATACTGTATCCTCTCCATCAGAGTCCAGAGAGCCTGAGCCACCAGTCGTCCCTCCGTATCTGTGCACTATGACCCCAAGCCAGGACATGCTGGTAGATATAAATGTCTACTTGATACGCAATCATCTTTTGTATGTTTGCTATTGATTTAAAGTATGTTTTATATCTATTACTTGTAGCTAAATTATGTACTGGACCCACAAAGATCTCAAATGGAGATCATTGTGAAGGAGGGGAATGTCTGCCTGGTGCGGGAGGACTTTTGGAGCTTGGGCCTTCCTCAGCTCATGGAGTCCAATGTACGTATAGAATAGAATAGAAAGTTGAATTGCCATATATAACCAGAACAGGTACATTGGAATTCTTGTCATTGCTTGTCCTCACAGTAACTTATCGGCACAAGTTACTTACTTATATTACTCTGTTGCAGATTGGAAACGCATGTTTTAGATTCATCAAAGAGGCCACACAAAAACATGTAAGGTTTTGTTATTTGTTAAAACATAAATTATGCAGATGTATGCCGGTATTCATTAACACCTGTAACGTCTTTTTCAAAAAGTAGTGCAGTTTTCCCTTGATATTGCACTAATTAATTACAACATTTCTTTTTTGTGAAAAACTGTCAATATAGGGAAAAGACATCCACGTTGTGGACTTATACGTAGTCCCAACGTGGAAGTCCAACACTGTGGACCCAATGGCTGGACTTCCTGTAAGTTCCTTTTACCTGTGACCTGTGTTGCTTGACATTGACATAGGCTTGGGCGGTATTGATGTATATCATGGTATTTGGAAATCGATAAAAAGGAATTAAAAAATAGATACCACCCAAGCCTAAAAAAATGCAAAATAACTTCTAAAATGCTAGAAGGACCTCCTGCACAAGGATGCCATCATCGCTTACTTTTTTATTCTGTCACTATCTCACTCAAAGCCACGGGCAGAGGTTTGCCCACTGGACCGATGAGGCCAGAGCGTTGCTCCACGGGTCACTGCAGCCGGTTTTCAGGGTCCCCAAGAAGCGGAAGAGGGAACAGGAGGTGAGCATGATGCTGAATGGTAAATAATAGTGTTTTTTGTTAGTTCAATAGTATATACCAATACCGATACCGTATATACACATCTCTGCATTCTCTGTGCCATTATGCTTGTTAATCATTCTAATTCGTTAGAGTAAACTAATAGGTATGAAATGAAAAAAAGATTCATTACCTTTAGCTATGGTTAATGTAATAGGGTCAACCATTACATATCTTCTCCTATTATCTTTTATCGCTTTCTCTTCAGAGAATGGTAGAGATGTATTAATTACTATGGCCACACCCCTCTTCTTACCATATGACGCATGAAATACTTGGTTTACCAAATCCTTTCTCAATGTTTTGTAGTCTTTCTCAATCAGATGTGTTTTTTGTAGTAAAGCAACACGATTTAATGAAATGCAATGAATTTATTGTAAATCAATACAGCATGAAACCATATTTACATAAAAATGGATTGACCATACACAAACAAAAACGTATTCATTCACAAATTAGCTGGAATCAAGTAAAAACATTGTGTAGGTTAACCGAAATATAGCATGTGTACATATACATATATATCTTATTTGGGAAATGTTTGGGGCCTGTAGCCACATCTAACCCACGCCCATGGAGAGGATGGACTGACTCAGACAGCATGCACGTGTCAAAAGCCCCTCCCTCTGACATGACTCTAACTCTAGCTAGATCCAGACTCTAGCTGGAAGGAATAAGTGAATAAAGCCATCGGTCATCCACCGTTATCATTTGGGGTAATGTAGTTCACACTACTGTTCAGATTCAGTTTTATATTTGCGACTGCAAGCACACTAATTAATCAATCACTCTTCCGAACTGGGAGCCTTGAAACTTGCGCACACAGGGATGCCAAGATTGTCCTTGACCTCTAACAGAAATAAATCATAATCAATTTTAAGTTCAAATTCAAACAAAAATATTTCCAGCAATTCTTGACGTTCTTCTTCATCTTCAATCAGTGTCAATTTAGCCTCTATTTCCTCTCTCTGTATTTTGTCCAATTGCAGAAAAGCAGGCTCCTGGACCTTCCCTTACATTGGGCATTCTTGTTCATCCACTCCGCTCCCAGGAGGGTGGACTTGCCACGGTCTACAAGACAAAAACTGTTTAAAGTCCTCTTACAGTGGTCCATAGAAACAGTTCTACAGCCAGTGGTGTAGTGGCACCGTTTTCATATAAGGTTATAGTAATATACCGTACTGGTGAAGAGAAACATACCCAAGTTGTCGTCTTCTGTCCTCTTTCTCTTGGCGTCTTCCTCTCGCATTGTTGCGGCATAGCTGTGGTCATTGCTGCCCACCACACTGTCAGACCGCTCACACTGAAGGAATAAAATGCATGGTGCAATCACAACTATTGAACTAACAAAAAACACTATTATTTACCATTCAGCATCATGCTCACCTCCTGTTCCCTCTTCCGCTTCTTGGGGCCCCTGAAAACCGGCTGCAGTGACCCGTGGAGCAACGCTCTGGCCTCATCGGTCCAGTGGGCAAACCTCTGCCCGTGGCTTTGAGTGAGATAGTGACAGAATAAAAAAGTAAGCCAATGTATAACAAATGCGGTTTCGGAAGTTACATTTAAAGTGAAGTCTTACCCCTCATTCTGGAACCGTTCCATTAGAACAATGCACCACCATCTCCTCAGGTGTCCCATATCCCTCTAAAAAAATTGAGAGAAGAAATGTAAAGTCAAAATGGTTCTGTGCGCTTGGGCAATGGGTGTTTCCAGAGATATATATATGCTACAACAGCCAAACCGTTATGGTTTAGAATGTTAATGGTAACAGATTTAGTTTCCTCCGTGACTCTCCTCACCGTCGGAGAAGAGAAACACTGACCTCTGTGAACTGAAGTGGAGCGTCAGTGGTGAGACAGAGTGCATACTGTGAAAGGCAAAGATCTGCTTATTAGGTTATGACCATTTCAAATGAACAACATTTTCAATAGAATAGAAAGGAATTTACCATCAATATGAAGACGCCACAATCAATCCCTGCGTTTTGGCGAGGGAAACCCTGAAAGAATTGGACAAGGTGTTAATAGCAATATAACAGTTATGTGGTCAAAAGGATAATAAAGACATGTGCAAGTGCATGAGATGCAGGACAAAAGTACCTTGATGTCTCTGCCGTACATGGTTGCCCACTGGCATGGGGCGATGCAATGAGCTAGATCACTGTCAAAATCCAGCATAAGAGTATTTGTGTCAGACAAATTAACTCTTAACTATATGAAAAATGCTACAATACAAGAACACCTAACAATGTCACCTATGACACATAATAAATGTCTCTTTTCCCCCAAATATAGCACCAGAACATGGTATATATATGCAATTACTCTTGCAATATGACTTAGTGAAAGAATGACAAGAGAATTCATATTACTGGGTTTCCTTACATTCAACATACTATTGCATGCTTTAAGAAAGATGAATGTTACGATAGCCACTGAACATGGTGTAAACAAAATAACTTGAAAACAGCCTTTGAACGAGGCTTTGAACAAGGCTTCTTGGAACAAGCCGAACATTATAATTCATAGTATCCTGTTACAGACATGTTGTTTGCTAAGAAAATGTGTTATAAATTAAATTGTATTAGTTGACAACCCTGGTCAATAAGCTGTCTTACTGTATTATTAGCATACTATGAATTATGTAGATTTCCCTTATAAGCCACAGAACAGGGCTGACTATTGTCGTTATGTTACAAAACCTAAAGATGCCATGGTAACAGCTGTCGCCAAAACCATCAGGGTTTAGCGAGTCCACCAAAAGCAGCTCCTTTGCTTTAGGTTTGATGATCTGTCAACCATTTACAAAGCAGATAACATTACATGCTCTCCTAAAACAGAAGAGAAATGTACAGCACAAGTTGAGTACATTTTTACTTTGACTGTTGAGAGGATTTGGATTACACTCACACAAAGCAAATAGTGATCCGCTTTTCCTGGCTGTCGACTCCAGGCAGGGATGACGATGGCATCCTTGTGCAGGAGGTCCTTCTAGCATTTTAGAAGTTATTTTGCATTTTTTTAGGCTTGGGTGGTATCTATTTTTTAATTCCTTTTTATCGATTTCCAAATACCATGATATACATCAATACCGCCCAAGCCTATGTCAATGTCAAGCAACACAGGTCACAGGTAAAAGGAACTTACAGGAAGTCCAGCCATTGGGTCCACAGTGTTGGACTTCCACGTTGGGACTACGTATAAGTCCACAACGTGGATGTCTTTTCCCTATATTGACAGTTTTTCACAAAAAAGAAATGTTGTAATTAATTAGTGCAATATCAAGGGAAAACTGCACTACTTTTTGAAAAAGACGTTACAGGTGTTAATGAATACCGGCATACATCTGCATAATTTATGTTTTAACAAATAACAAAACCTTACATGTTTTTGTGTGGCCTCTTTGATGAATCTAAAACATGCGTTTCCAATCTGCAACAGAGTAATATAAGTAAGTAACTTGTGCCGATAAGTTACTGTGAGGACAAGCAATGACAAGAATTCCAATGTACCTGTTCTGGTTATATATGGCAATTCAACTTTCTATTCTATTCTATACGTACATTGGACTCCATGAGCTGAGGAAGGCCCAAGCTCCAAAAGTCCTCCCGCACCAGGCAGACATTCCCCTCCTTCACAATGATCTCCATTTGAGATCTTTGTGGGTCCAGTACATAATTTAGCTACAAGTAATAGATATAAAACATACTTTAAATCAATAGCAAACATACAAAAGATGATTGCGTATCAAGTAGACATTTATATCTACCAGCATGTCCTGGCTTGGGGTCATAGTGCACAGATACGGAGGGACGACTGGTGGCTCAGGCTCTCTGGACTCTGATGGAGAGGATACAGTATTATGCAAGTATCACATACATACAGTTACTGCACATACACACTTAGTGTGTGTCCTTGTATTAACAATAATAATACCTCTCAAATTAGGCCTGATGAACGGCTTCAGCTGGGCAACGTTCACACCCTGCTTTATCTGACGCCCTTTGGTGCTGGACAGCATCACCACACCCTTGGGTGAGATGGAGGATATGATGTACGGCCCAAACCAATTGGCCTCCAGTCGCCCTCCTTTCCGTCCCTCCTTCCGCTTGTTTGCCCGTAGGACCTCATCCCCAACTTTGAAGTCAAAGGATTTGACTCCCTTTTGTTTCTGGGCCTCGTAGGTCTTTTTCTGCCTTGCCTGGGCAATGTGGATGTTCTGGTAAATCTGAAAAATTGTTATCATTTAATTAATTACCCCTTGAAACATATTCATATTTTATAGCATATATTGCCATTGTATGCATATTTGTTATTATTAGATATTATTATGCATAAATTGCAATTTTTACATCACCTTTGCATGTAGATCTGTAACTTCGACAGTCTTCGCCTGTACATCCTCCTCTGGCAAATCAACCACAACCACAGCTGAGTCGTCACCCTCCTCAGTCTGTGTTGTGTTGATGACACCTGGGCTGCGAGGGTGTCGTCCGAACAGTGCCATGTACGGGGTGTACCTGGTTGATCGCTGTAAAACAAAACAAAAGTACAATCAATAGCATTTCACCATCTTTCTATATTGTTTAAATTGTTTTTTGTTTCTTTCTATGTTTGTTTGAATTGTTTACATATGCAGTTGTTACACAATAGTAGGCTACCTGCTTAGAGGTGTTGATGCTCATTATGATGCCACTCAAATGGGCATCCCAGTCGTTCTGTCCCTCCCCACAGTACTTGGCAAGCGCAGTTTGCGGTTTGTGCGCTCATCCTGTCCATTGGCCTGGGGGTGGTAGGCTGACGTGATGCAGTGTTTGACACCCAGAGCCTCAAAAACACCACGGTTGACCTGCAGATGCATTAGTGTATGCAATTAAATTAGATTAAATTACAATTATCAAATGTCACACATCACATACACTGTGTCTTATATACATAACTGTACCTCATTCACAAATTCCCGTCCTTGGTCGGTAATGATCCTCTCTACCAGTCCAAAGTCAAGAAGAATGTTAACTATCTTCCTGGACACCTCATTGTCTGTTTTGGTAGAGGGTTTTTGCCACAGCCCACTTGGTGAAGAGGTCGGTTGCAGTCAGAATGTATCTGCAATGAAAAATGCAGATTGTTCTCCATTAGCTACAGCATTGCAGCAGCTATTCCTCATGGGGTCCACCAAAAACTTGCTTCATAACTTTTATTGACTTATCCAATACATGATGTCAGCTTATCTCACTAGCTTTAACCAAAAGGGGTTACACATACTTCTGCCCAACATTCAGTAGCTACCTTTTGCCCTTTGCAGTGGTGGGAAGTGGACCAATGAGATCAATCCCCAGGACACTCCATGCCTCTTTCACTTGGATGGGATGGAGTACAGGTGCAACTGTCTTTATTGTCTCATGATGTTGACAGCGGGGGCACTCATCAACCTTTAAAACAGTGACATTTCAGAGGAAATTATCTAGAGTCAGAGAATTCTTGATGTGGTTGAGGCGTCATGTTGGTGGTGGTGGTGGTCAGCTGCTGGGCTTAGTACCTTAGGTGCAGAACCGCTGTGGTTGAGGGGCCGCGGCCTGTATGATGGTCTGGGTGTTCCAGTGCAGAATCAGATTGTGGTCAGTATGAGAATTACACAAGAGTTGGAGATCTTTGAGTAAAAGATCATTGCTAATGGGCAGTGTATAAATTACAATGTTCACACACACCATGCACTAATAACATCAAAAACTCACCCATTTTGTGACATCCTCCCGCAAGGTGGACCAGTGGTAGGACGCCGTCACCTTCTCCAGCGTTCGGCGTCTCCCTGGATGACCCCCAGTCCCATGGTTGTCGTGGCACTCCTTCAGATCAAATCAAACTTCATTTGTATAGCCCATTTCTCACAAAAATGTGACACAATGTGCTTCACAGAGAGCAAAGAAGATAAAACAACAATAGTACAGATGAAACAACAATAAAGACAGACATTTAAAAGGCGAGATTGAATAAGTAGGTTTTGAGGTCTCCAACAATGATAATCTTGTCATAATTGGGAAAGATGATGGACAAGAACTCAAGTCAGATAAGAAAGTTACCATCAGGACATCACGAACTCCATCTTTGTTGCACACCACCAAGCGAAGTTTGTCCTTGTACTTGTCCTTGTAGTACAACTCCTCACCTGATGCAGCAGGAAAATACAGCATTCATTTAGAAGTGCAAATATAAAGCCACTGGAAACAGGTTTTATGCACACAATAGTTAGCAGATGCTTAATGAGATACTCAATTTTGATATAGGCCTATGCATTTTCGCCATTTCAAGCAGTGGCTTCAAGAGTGGATATAACATAGTTATTCACACTGACTTACCTTTCATCAAGTAATTCTTGGACGCCTTTAGAATCCTTGATTTAAGGTGTCCAACCTTGGGCATGCCAGGAGGATACATATGATGCATCAAGTAAAACTTGAGTGCTGTATCAAACTCCATCTCTGTCACCTGTCTCTCTCTGTCAAGTTATCTGTGGTTTCTGTGCTTCCCCTAACTTGAAAGGGCTTTGACCGTTTGACCAGAGTTTCACTGGGACTCCACTCTTTCTGCATCCAATGACCAGACAGTAATTATCTTTCTCCTTTTATTTTTGGACTTAATTTTGTCTCTTTTTCATCAGATTTAGCAGTAGTAGTAGCAGGTGAAAAACCTTTGAAAAGGTATAAACACAAAATAAGCGGCTAAGAAACAATATGAAGGAATTTACAATGCAATGAAACATTTTTACAAGTAATGAAATAGTTTTCCCAAAATTATGTACCGCCCTTTTAACTTTACCATAAACAAATCCAAGATATCAAACAAACAACAACACACAGCCAAGTCATCTCACCGTCAGCCACTCTGGTCTCTGTAAACAGTTGGTTTGAGCACAGCACTGCAATAGTACATGTTCCTATCACAGTGTGTTTGTTGAACTGTGAGACTGCCCTTTATAGGGAGTGGTGATTGTTCAGGTGAGGTGCTGGGTGATTAGTGAATTGACTTCAGCTGTGCAGGTCATGAGCTGCTGGGTGATTAGTGAATTGACTTCAGCTGTGCAGGCCATGACTGTCATCTCATGTCTCTCCTCTGGGGGGAAATGGGGGCCAAAACCCATGTTGGGATGGCTGAGTTTCTCTAGGGAGGGGAAATTGGGCTCTCCTTCCCTGTCTGTGAAGGAATGGCACTGTACTTGGTTTCTTGTTGAGTTTGCGAAGACACCTCCCACTCGATCTTTCCATGGATTACCAGGAAGATCGCCGACTGTAGGCAAACTGTAAGGGCACTGGGTCGTTGGAGTTGTGGTCCTGCCAAGGTTTATTTCTGTTCCTCAGCAGGTAGTAGGACAACCAACCGTCTCACGTCCCTGTGCAGAACGATGGCTTGGGGCTTCTCATTTCTTCTGCTGGAGTTGGGATGGCTGGTTTTTTCCTTTGGGGCTTTTGTCAGGGGGACACAGTAGCTTGGGAAGACCCTAATGTGGACATCCCTCACAACGCCTTTGCTGTCTGGGTTGGTGCTGACAACTCTGCCAAGTTTGAAGTGACCTCTCAGTGCGTTCTGGTCGCTTAACCAGACAATGTCTCCCACAGCGACATTCCTTTCGGCAGTATGCCACTTGCTCCTGACAACAAGGTTGGGACCAGCGAGTTGACTCCAGGATCTCCAGAACTTGGTCACCTCTGACTGCATCGCCCTGAGCCTTTTGTAGGGGTAGTTGGACAAGTCAAATGTTTTGAAGTCTCCACTTTGAGTTGCTCGACCAAGGAGGAGGCTGTTTGGTGTGACATATTGGATGCAATCTTCCCGGCTCTGAACTCTGGCATCAATCGGGCGCTCATTTGCAAGGTTGGCTGCCGTGTAGAGAGCTGTCTGGAACTCTGAGTAGCTGAGCCCAGACTCTTGACCAAGACTCTGAAGTGCCCTCTTTGCAACACGCACAGCAGCTTCTGCAGCACCGTTCCTGTGTGGAGAGTCAGCTGGGTGAATTTTCCACATCCACTTTGTTCCATTTTTGGCTGCAGTGTCTTCCAGTACTGTTTGATCCAGGTCGTCCAAGAACCTATACATCTCCTCCAGGACAGGTTTTGCTCCAATGAAATTGGTGCCTGGATCAGACCAGATCTTTCTTGGATGACCCCTGAGAGCTGTGAACTGTTGGTAAGCCATCAGAAAGCTTTCTGTTGATGGGGCGTTCACCAGTTCGGTGTGAATGGCTCTGCTGGCCATACAGCAGAAGACAACTCCCCAGACTTTCAGGGTGACTCTCTTCTTGACATCATCTCGTACTTGGTACGGTCCGAAGAGGTCTACGGTTGTAAACTCAAAGGGTGCAGCAGGCTCAGTCCTTTCTGGTGGCAAGTCACCCATCACTTGTCGACACTTCCTTGCTCTCAACTTCCTGCAGGTCATGCAGCCATCGACAACCTTTTGGGCAATTCTCCTGCCCCTTATGATCCATGCCTTCTTTCTCATTCTGAGCAATGTTCCGGCCACTCCATCATGACTCTCGTTGTGCGCCTCCCGAGCCAACAGTGTGGACACCCAGGCATCATGGGGTAGGAGTGGGACACAACACTGGTCTTCTTTGAACATCTGCACTCGGCCACCACAAACCAATAATCCAGAGTCCTGGTCTTTGTAGACCACCAGCCTGTCAGTGGTGGAGTTTGGAAAGATTGCTCCCTCTTGTGCTGCAAGAAAAATGTCTCTTAGGGCATCTTCTCTCTCTTGTACAGAGATGGCTCCTCCTGAGGGGACTGCCTCCCACTTTGGGCTGTCCAAGGCCTGACCTCGTCCATGGAACCTTTTTGCTGCTCTCCAGACCATTGCAACTGTTTTGACCAGTCTGGTCAGAACACTGAACCGTTTGACGTCCAGAAGATCTTGAACAACTGACCTTCTTGGCGGTCTCCCCTGTTCCATCTGGATTTGGTTCTGATTCCGTGAGGGCTCTTTCTTTTCCAAGGACTGTTTCAGAGACTGGGCCCTTGTCAACACAGCAGCAAATGCTTTCCTCTGCAACTTGTTAATGCTTTCTCTGGCGGTGGTTGCTATTTCCTTAGCCGATTTGGTTTGCCACTCACTTTCTGGCAGACTCAAGAACTTGGGTCCATTTTGCCACTCTGAATGTTCATCCAGATCCTGAGGGCTTACTCCTCTGGTGATCCCATCAGCAATGTTTTGAGTCCCAGGGATCCACCACCAGTCCTGAACTGCTGTGCTGCTTTGAATCTCTCCAATCCTATTGGCAAAGAATGTTTGGTAGCCATAGCTTTCTCGCTGTATTGCCCCAAGGACTGTTTGACTGTCGACCAAGTGAAACCACCTTCCAACTTGGATTCGGCTGTGCCGCTCGAAGAACTTCCTTAGCCGTGAGGCGAACACTGCTCCACACATCTCTGCTTTGACAGCATCACCTTTGTGGTCCAAGGGAGTTAGCTTTGCCTTGGATTCCACCAATCTGATGATGGAACCCTGGTCTGTGGTCCATCTTAGGTACATCACTGCTCCATAGGCATGCTCACTTCCATCAGAGAACGTGATTGCCCATGGTGGTTCAGTAGTGAAGCCTTTGGGGGTTAGAGCTCTGTTGAATGTGACCTTGCTGAGTTGATGGTACTCCTCGAACAGGTTGATTGCATCTCCTCTGAGGCCATCTGAGAGTGCAATGTCCCATGTGTCCTTGACCGGACCGCTTTCAGCTTTAACCTCTTGGAACGCTCTCCGTACCAGAATAGCTCCCTTCTGCTTGGCAGGAGTTACTAGGCCAACTGGGTCATAAAGTGCTGACACTTGACTGAGAAGTTCTCTTCGTGTCAGAGGGTTTGGTGTCTGGGTTCTGATTTCCTCTTGCTGAAGGTCTTCACCCAGTCTCATCTTTTGCTTTCTCTTTGAGAAGTTGATTCCGATCATGACGTGGAGCTTATCTTCCTCGACTCTGTAGCCCAGGCCAAGCGCCTTGTTGTCATCATCACACATTTGGTTTGGTAAGACCATGGTCGTTGCCTTTGTCCTTTCCTCTTCACCAGTGTGCTCCTTCCTCCCACTTTGCCCAGAAAGGACCCATGGCTTTAGCTCAAAACCTCCAGCCCTCAGGATCCTCTCCACATTGGCTGTGATGATCTTTAGCTGGTCTGGGTTGTTGTGGGAAGTGAGGATGTCATCAACGTAGCTGTCATTGTGAATCACTAGACGCTCCTCTTCAAGATGGGCAAAGAGAGGGAGGTTAGCAGTTTCACGCATTGCCAGTTGCGCGATGCACCCTGCTGGTTTGTCTCCAATGTTCACTCTTGTGATTGCATATTCTCCCAGCTCTTCATCCTCAGCGTCTCGCCAGAGGAACCTGTGCAGGTGCACTTCTTGGTCTTCCAGCCAGACTGAGTTGTACATCTTTTTTATGTCACCCAGGGCAGCGAATACTCCACCTCTGAACCTGAGAAGCACAGCTCGAATCTGGTTGAGAACGTCGGGGCCTTTCATCAGCAGGTCGTTCATGCTCACACCTCTGTATCTTTGACTGCTGTTCCAAACGATTCTTACCGGAGTTGTGACAGAGTGTGGGTTAGGGGCAATGAGGTGACTGAGGTACCAAACTGGTCCATCCCAGTTGGTGATGGTGTCTTTAGGCAGTTTGAGCGCAGCTCTTCGACCTACCATGTCATGCACCTGTGCAGCGTATGCCACTTTCCATTCAGGTGTTTTGGCTAGTCGCTTTTCTGTTCTGAGAAATGTAGCCTCAACTGTTCTCTTGTTGTTCGGTAGGGAGACGGGGTCTTCCACCCAAGGATACCTGGCATGCCAGTGTGGCTCCTTGCTGTGGTTGTCTTCGGTGACATAGGTGAGACCGTTCCTTACCACTTCAAGCTCTCTCTCCTCTGCAAGAGTCATTTCTTTGCCGCCGGGTTGACATTTTCCACAGCGGCAGCCTCCACACTTTGGATCACATGCTGCGCCGATACTGTCCCATTTCCACCACTCTAGGAAGTCCCGGTTGGTGGTTGAAGTGCTTGACTTCTGGAGCGTGGCGTGAACTTGAGTGTTGGGATGTTTCTTTGAAACAGGGCCAGTGAGTTCCTCATACCTCACAGCAGCAGTTCTCATTGATCTTGCGAAATGTGCCTTGGACATGTGGGCTGACACGGTGAGGTCTTCGAAGAGCTCAGGATGAGTCCCTCCAACCGTCATCCCCAGTGGTCCATCCCACAGCACAAGGTCTCCAACAACTTTAATCCTTTGAGGTGCTAGCTGGCCTTCTCTGTGGCTTATGAGCAGATTGATTTCACCAGGCCTTGTCAGCTCCCCAAGTGGGATGTCTGGAAAGAGTTTCTGGAGCCGTTTGGGATCAACACTTTTGTGGATGTCTGCAATACTGTCGAGACCATAACATACCAATTGGTGTGATTTCAGAGTGCCTTTGGGAGTTTTCACCCTGATCTTCAAGAGGTACCGTTTTGTCTCCACAATGGTCTTCATTCCTCCAACACCATGGACAATGAGAGTGATGTCTTCACTCCTGAGGTTCAGTTTGTCTGCGGCCTTGTGAGTAATATAATTAGTGTCAGACGCCAGGTCGATTAATGTTCCAACCTTTTCTCCAGCATTTGCTGTGACCTCCAGAAGCATCATGATCACTGGCAGCTCCTGCAATCCACTCTCCACTAGAAGGCCTGGTTGCTCCTTTGTGGTGCTGAAAGCCTTTGATGTAGCATTTGAGAACACATCATGAAACTGTTTTGCCAGCTCTGGGGAAAGCTTCCTGACAAACTCCTCTTGTTCCTCTGTGTACTTTCTCCCGCTTTTCACATCCTCTGAACCAGGTCCTCTCTTTTTCTGTGATGAGTTATTCTTCTTGTTAGGACAGAGATAAAAGTGATGCTCAGGAGCATGTTCATCCTTGCAGGCATGGCTGGTGCACAGGAAGTCATCTCTGCAGTATGAACTGTCATCATGAACTTCAAGACATCTCTTGCATGCTCCCAACTCCTTAGCTGCAGCCTTCTTTTCAGCTAGCTTCAGTGACCGGAACTGCATGCAGAAGTAGAGCTTCTCCCTGTGTTTCCCATCTCCACAGACAACACATCCAGTGTGTTCGTCGCCTGCCTTGGTGGATTTTGTTCTGGCCTGTCTTGGCTCAAACTTGGTCTCTCTCCTGCTTGGTTCTTCATCCCTCAGTTGTTCAAGCTGCTCATATATGCTTTCTTGCTCTTTGAGAAATGTCAACAGGCTGTCGAACCGGTTGCCTGGAGTCACAGCATTTCTTGCCGCATAGACAAGCCATTCCTTTTTTAGGGATTCTGGGAGTTTTCCCTCGATGGACTTGGTCACCAGAGGGTTTTTTATAGCACCAGTGTCTCCAAGCTCAATCAGATCTCGAAGCGCCTTCTCCACAGCTTGGATTAGTTCCACAACTCTCAGTGGTTGGTTACTTCTGACGGGTGTCATGCCCTGCAGCTCCTCCACTATTTCAATAGCAATGGATGTCCGATTGCCATAGCGGTTCTCCAGAACACGGAAGATGTCATCAGCAGCACTGTGAGTAGTGAGGCGAAGGTCTCTCATGATCTTGTCATCAATACTATCCAGTAATTGGGCCTTCTTCACCTCCTTGGAACCAGTCGGTTCACCCTGCCTCTGGAGTGCTTCCCAGTCCTTTCTCCACCTGTGGAAGTCACGTTTGTTGCCAGTGAACTTGGGAAGGGCCGTTGGTTTCAGTTTGATGGTTGGCACAGGATGACTGGTCGCAATCGGTTGTCTTCTGGCTTCGTTATTTATCCTCTTCTGTATGAAGTCAGCCTTCTTGGAAACCAGATTGATGGCCTGAAGTTCCAGATGTTTTAAGTTATTCTGGATTTGTCCCTCTTCTTCAGGGATCCACTGTTTCCACCGTTTGTGCACCTCCTTCGCTGTCTTCACCAGTCCTTCCAGGTGGTTAAGCATGAATTCATAACCCTCCTGGTTCATATCCTCCTCACTGGCTTCCACCGCAGTAGTGCGCCTGCACTGCTGCTCTGCTGCCTGTAGAATTATGGACATTTCATCAGCTCCAAAGTTGTCCCACAGGGCCGTCTGGAGTAGACTTTTAACTCTCTTCAGCTTCAACACACATTCAGTCTCAGTCTTCGCCAGATCGGCAGTTTGCACTTCGGTCAGCTCAGTCTCTCCCTCTGCATTTGCCTTTGTGTGAAGTTTGGCCTTCACATTGTCATTGGCTTCCATGACTTTGTCAGCTGCTGTTGTGAGTGCCTTGAAATTGTCTCTGAGTTCCTCCTCAGACGTGTCCTCATGGTTCCTGGTAATGCTGTTGACCAGACGAGAGAATGCTATTTTTGCTGTCGTTCTCTCCGTCTTGAGCTGCTCAACAGTGGCCATATTTGGAGTTGGTTGCAGGCGATGGTTTGAGCGAGGCCTTGTGATGATTTAGTTGAATGTGAACTTGGATGTCCAGGGTCCCAATTTGCTGCTCCTGCTGTTTCAGTTTGCTGGCTTGAGAATCCTGGTTTTCCAATTCACCGGTCTCCGTTTCCTGGTTGTCCAGTGGGAAAGCGGTTTTTCACTGTCAAGTTATCTGTGGTTTCTGTGCTTCCCCTAACTTGAAAGGGCTTTGACCGTTTGACCAGAGTTTCACTGGGACTCCACTCTTTCTGCATCCAATGACCAGACAGTAATTATCTTTCTCCTTTTATTTTTGGACTTAATTTTGTCTCTTTTTCATCAGATTTAGCAGTAGTAGTAGCAGGTGAAAAACCTTTGAAAAGGTATAAACACAAAATAAGCGGCTAAGAAACAATATGAAGGAATTTACAATGCAATGAAACATTTTTACAAGTAATGAAATAGTTTTCCCAAAATTATGTACCGCCCTTTTAACTTTACCATAAACAAATCCAAGATATCAAACAAACAACAACACACAGCCAAGTCATCTCACCGTCAGCCACTCTGGTCTCTGTAAACAGTTGGTTTGAGCACAGCACTGCAATAGTACATGTTCCTATCACAGTGTGTTTGTTGAACTGTGAGACTGCCCTTTATAGGGAGTGGTGATTGTTCAGGTGAGGTGCTGGGTGATTAGTGAATTGACTTCAGCTGTGCAGGTCATGAGCTGCTGGGTGATTAGTGAATTGACTTCAGCTGTGCAGGCCATGACTGTCATCTCATGTCTCTCCTCTGGGGGGAAATGGGGGCCAAAACCCATGTTGGGATGGCTGAGTTTCTCTAGGGAGGGGAAATTGGGCTCTCCTTCCCTGTCTGTGAAGGAATGGCACTGTACTTGGTTTCTTGTTGAGTTTGCCAAGACACTCTCTCTCACCTAAGCTCTCTCACGTCGCTCACTGGAGGGCGTGCGCGAGTGCGCGCGCAACATCCATGTATCTTAAGGTAGCTACAGAGATTAGATCTATAAACAGCCAAAATTACTGATGGGTAAAAATGGCGGTCATCATGTGATCGTAAGTCATCGTCGTCAGCGAATCATAGCGCTACCTATGGCCGGAAAGGGCAGAACCTATGACCGGATCTGGTAGGGTCGGAAAAACCTCCAGGGTCGGAAACTCCGGTACTTACACCGGAATTGAGATTAGTTGTTTGGGTTAGCAATTTTCACAGCAGGTTGAGATGACCTGCTATCATAAATCCAAATAGGTAGACATCTGCGCTGGATCTCCTGACTTCGAGCAGTGAAGCAGTGAGCTTCTCTAATAAGTTTTCCATCTTGCGATTTAGTTCAGATATCAAAACAGTTTGATTACTCACTGCTCTGCCCATCTCGTTTAACATGACGGCCAGCTTAAGGGATGCAGCTGCCGTCTTTCCAATTTTCCGATAGACCAGGACAATGCTCAGGCCAAATAGCAGATGTCCTGCTATCATTAATCCAAATAGGTAGACGTCTTTGTTAAATTCTGCCTAGTCCTGTACTGTACTCTGACTAACAGAATTGACGATTAAAGCATTCTCTCAAGTTGCTTACACTTTTATTATAACTCCGTGTTGACCTTCTACATCCAGCTCTCCACATGGCTGTGTCACACTCAACTTCGTCCGTGCGGAAACAAACCTTATGTTTTAATACAATCCTATTGTAACATCCCTTTTCTTTTACTGAACTAAAAGATCCTATTGTAACATCCCTTTTCTTTTACTGAACTAACAGGGAGCTAAACAGTGAACAGTGAACAACATAAAAATCTTTCAAAACCATTTCTTTTTCTCTCTTTTTTTTCTTTTCTTCTTCTCTCGAACACACTGGGCCCTATTATGCACTTCTTAACTTGCCGTCTTAAGTCTTAATTAAGACGCACCGCCAGGTTAAGACCTACCGCCACCCTTATTATGCGCTTCATACGCGCTACTGCTATTATGCAGGTGTCGATAGGCGCCCACACATAAGACGTAAAACTCCCGTGCATATATTGCTCATTGTGGGAGTGTTCATATGTTAATGAAGTGCACTAGGCGCCCCTGCTATTATGCGATCTGACTTTGCTCCTAGCGCTAAGAAGTGGTTTGAAAAGTTCTTAAGTTTAGACTTCATGCACGTTTTGAAACACGAGCGCGCCTCCGCGGTTTGCGCATGCATGTGGGCACACATGAACACGCACGTGGCTACACGGCAAGACGTCAATTACGGTCACAGTATAAATGCTTTATTTCAGAAGGGAGAGGCCAGCGCTGTACAGTATGTTGCCTCCGCATACTGTGCACATACAGTACGAGCATGCCGTGCGTAATATAATGACATCAACATCTGTCATTCCTGCAGTCTTCCAGCGACCCCTCTGTAATACTTCTCAACTCACAAGCGGAGGTATTGCCGTGTTTATTCAGAAAATAATCATGCACGAGCTTGTTACTTTCTTCTGCAGAGAAGCGCGCTGACCTCCTTCTTAGGACTTCCATAATAGCATAGCGCTAATGACTCAACGCAGCCGGTTCTTAAAGGGAATGGCACCTGGCACGCTGATTGGGTTGATTGAGAAGACGCCCAAAACACACCCATGACTAATTTCTTTGCTTAGCGCCGGGTTTTAGGCGCCCACTACCGCACGCATAATAGCAAAGTGGCCTTGACCACGCCTCCACGTCTTAAGTTTAGATCTACCGCCTCGTCTTATTGCTTAAGACTTATGAAGTGCATAATAGGGCCCACTGTGCGCTACACAACTCAGCTCGCATAGTCCATGAGATATCCGGGTCTAGCAACTGCTCGACCCGATCTAGTGGTTACAGTCTGTGTGTCCCCTATGTCCCTGCCCGGAGTAGCAGTAGACTTTGGTGTGCTGTGGGTCTCTGGGCTCTGTGCCCCACTGGGCTCTGTGCCCCTGTCCCGTCTCAGGTGTCGTCGATTCCGTCGAAGGACAGCTCCGGTGTCCAGCTCCACTCTGTAGGATCTGTGGTCCACAGGCTGCACCACTGTCGCTTTTCTCCAGCTTGTGTGTGGTTCGAAGGGTTGAATTCTGACATGCTCTCCTGCTTTCAGCGTGTCCAAATCACTGGCTGTTCTGTCGTAGTACTTTGCTTGTCTCATTTGTCCTCGTCTCATCTGCTCTGGCGTTGTGCGTTTCACCTCCTGCTGCAGAAGACTATCCCTCGTTGGTAGCAGGGTTCTGGTCCTCCTACACACCAGTCTCTGAGCTGGGCTTGTATCTAGCCCTTGAGATGGAGTGTTGCGGTGATCCAACATTGCCAGGTATGGGTCCTCGCCTGCCACCTTGGCTTTCATCATGAGTCTCTTTGCCGTTTTGACCGCCGACTCGGCTTTCCCGTTGCTTTGAGGGTAGCCAGGGGATGACGTCCGGTGTTGAAATCCCCACAGCTGACTGAACCTATCGAACTCATGGGAAGAGTACTGTGGCCCATTATCTGAAACCACGACATCCGGGATCCCTTGACGAGCAAAGTGAGCCTTCAGCTTTCTTATCACTGTACTCGATTTTGTGTCAGGTAAATGGTCGACCTCCCAAAAGTTAGAATAGTAGTCAACCGTCAGTAGGTAATCCATGTTGTTATGGGTAAACAAGTCTGTCCCCACCTTGGCCCATGGCCTGCTCGGCACCTCGTGTGAGTGCAGTGTCTCTTTCCGCTGCTTTGTGTCCATTGCTCTGCAGACGTCACACTTGGATATGGCTGTCCTGATCTGCTCGGTCATTCCTGGCCAGTAGACGTATTCTCTCGCCCGTCTGAGACAACCCTCTACTCCCAGGTGAGTAGAGTGTATGCGGCGAGTGATGTCGCTTTGTAGTGTGTCTGGAATCACAACTCTCTCTCCTCTGAAGACGATTTCGTCCTGAACACTCAGCTCCTCTTGCACCGAGTGATAGTGTCTGATATCTATCGGTGTGTCTCTCTTATTCTTCGGCCATCCCTTCAGTATGATTTCACTTAACCTCTGTAGGGTGTCATCGTCTCGGGTCGCAGAGCGTATTGTGCGGAGTCTCGCCTCTGAGATTGGTACGTAGTCCACCATATTAACTGTCTCTATCTCAGCTTCCAATGACCCCGCGCCTGAGCTCTCAGGCAGGTACGCTCTGCTCAATGTATCTGCGAGCACCATGTCACGTCCGGGAACGTATGTCACCTCTATCTCATATGACTGAAGCCGCAGCAACATCCTCTGCAGTCGCTTGGGTGCAGTCAGCAGTGGCTTCCTGACGATGTTCTCCAGAGGCTTGTGGTCGCTCTGTACAGTCACTTTCCGGCCGTACGTGTACTGATGGAATTTTTCTGCGCCAAAGACGATGGCCAGACATTCTTTTTCAATTTGGGCGTAGCCCTTTTCTGTCTGAGTCAGCGCCCTGCTCGCAAACGCCACCGGTTTTCCACCTTGGGTCAGTGCTGCTCCGAGTCCCGTTTCTGACGCGTCACACTGCAGCGTAAGTTCCTGCTTGGGGTCATAGTACTTGAGTACTGGCGCTTTGGCTATCTTGTCCTTCAGCCTGCCGAATGCTTCCTCTTGCACATCTGTCCACTCCCATATGCTGTCTCTATGGGTGAGCTGTCTCAGTATCTCACAGTCGTCTGATAGGTGTTGGTAGAACTTAGCCAGGTAATTCACCATGCCGACTAGTCTCTGTATGCCTTTCACGTCTGTGGGCCTCGGCATGTCTCTCACTGCTCGAACCTTCTCAGCGTCGACTTTCAGCCCCTCTGCTGTCAGTACGTGTCCGATGTATGGTACCTCTTGCTGTCTCAATCTGAGCTTATCTGCATTCAGTTTTATGTTCCTCTCCCTGCATCTGGTGAGGAACTGTCTCAGTTTCCTGTCGTGGTCTTTGTCAGCCATCTCTTGTGTGTCCCCTTCTCCCGTGATGAGGATATCGTCTGCGATAATGTATATTCCTGGCAGCCCCTCCAGCGCCAGGGTCAGCTTCTGCTGGAATATCTCCGGAGCCGGACTTATCCCCATTGGCATCCTGAGCCACCTATATCTGCCAAATGGTGTGGCAAACGTTGTCAGATAGCTCGACTCCTCCTCCAGTTTCACATGCCAGAATCCATGTTTGACATCACAGACTGTAAACACCTTTGCTCTCGACAGGTCTGGGAGAACATCTTCTATAGTGGGCAGGGGAAAATGGCTGCGCTTCAGTGCCTTGTTGAGTGGTCGCGGGTCTATGCACACTCTTGTCTTTCCATTCGGCTTCTGCACCGTAACCAAACTACTAATCCAATCTGTGCTCTTTTCCACAGGAGTGATGATCTCTCTCTCTTGTAGATCTCTCAACTCTCCCTTGAGTGATGTCATCATAGCCACCGGAACTCGTCGTTTGGGGAGTTTAACTGGCTCCACCCTCTTGTCGATCTCGATTCGATACTCTCCGTCCAGGCAGCTGTCGCCTGTGAACACATCTCCATACTCCCTCTTTATTTGTTCCATAGTCAGTTCTCTCTCAGGTGTTGTTTCGTCCCTCACAATGCTGTCGATGGCTAGTATGTTCTCGTATTCCACTTTTATCAGCTTCATTGCTTCGTTCGCCTTCCTGCCAAGCAGTGGCAATTTGCAGTCCTCTTCTACTACTACTACTCTCACCGCCTTCACTACCGGACTGCAGTACTCACCGCCTTCACTACCGGACTGCAGTACTCACCGCCTCATCGTTCCTGTCCCCCGGCTCTGTGTTGCCGACCGACCCGCTGCGCACCGCTCTCAGACATCGCTGGCCTGGCCGTGCTGTGCTACTACCCTCGTCCCGGGAGGTAGCCACCGCTCCCTCCCCGGTTCGGGGGTTGCCATCTCCGCAGGTGAGTGTCAGTCCTTCCCAGCCTTCACTCACTGCTGCGCGATTTGGTCGCTGGCATGGCACGGCTAGGCTGGCCGGCCGCGCGGGTTCGGTCCCAGGCTGGCAATACTGATGACAATGGCAACGGCGGCACCGCGCTGTCGCTCTGGTTCACTGCCTGTCGTTTTGCCCTGGACTCCCGGCCATCTCACCTGCCCCCCAACTCCCCCTGCCCTTCTCTCGTCTCACCTACACTCACTGAACCACAACCATCGCCTCACTGCTGCTGCTGCCACCAAGGCAGGCATTCTCCGCTGCCGCCGCCACATCCATCGAGGCTCCCAGCAACATCAACACCGGACTCTACACCACCCCCCCCACTCCCCGTTCGCTGACTCTGTGTTCCATGTTACTTGTTGTTGTTACTTGTTGTTTTTGTGTTTCCCCACGTGTATCCTATATTGTCAGTGTCTTTGAGCCTCGGAAAAGCGCTATATAAATGTAATAAATTATTATTATTATTACTACTACAAACTCCAACTGGTACAGTTTATGGTTTCTTGGGTTCCTCACCTTAACCTTACATTTTCCCAGTGGGTGCAGCTTGGACTTGTTGTACATCACCAGCACTTTCTTTGTACTTTCTAGCTTTGTGTCTGGATTAAGCAGGTTAATCGGGATAACATTACATGTGGCCCCACAATCTATCTGGAACCTCACAAGCTCTCTGCCTACTAGCATTCCTGCAAACAGCTGGCTGTGCCTGGCCTTGTCATTTCGGTCTTCAGTAGTCTGTCTCCCTCTTGTGGTGATACTCATGACGTCCTCATATTCCTCTTCACTATCCTGGTCAGTCATCTGGTGCACTTTCCGTGTTCTTTTGTCATATTTTTTCTCTTTCTCCTGTTTGGCTTTACATTAACTGCAAAGTGATTTTCTTTACCACATTTCTTGCAGCTCTTTCCGTAGGCTGGACATTTTGCCTTGCTCCTTTCATGTGTCATCCCACAGAACTTGCATGACACTGTATCCAACTCCTGCCCTTCTGCCTGTTTCATCATGTGTACCTCCTCCACGCTATTCCCTGAGAGGGTTTTGCTATTTTCACGAGACAACTCTGTGGCCCTGCACATGTGTAGACATTTTTCCAGTGTTAACTTCTCTTCTCTTAGCAGCCTCTCTTTCAGCCCTGCATTGTTGCCAGCACATACTATTCTGTCACGTATGAGCGAGTCCTTTATTTCTCCAAAGTTACATGTACTGGCTAACACTTTGAGATCAGTAACATACGAGTCAATGCCTTCTTTCTGACCTTGATTTCTCGTGAAAAAACGATATCTTTCTACTGTCTCGTTCACTTTGGGATTGCAATGTTCATCAAATGCGGTGATCAAGTCCAACAGTTTCCTCCTAGCCGAAGTGCTGTCACTCATCAACGTTTCACAGAGCTCCCTACCCGCCTCTCCAATGAGGTAGTAGAACAGCTTCACACTCACATTTTCGGTCGCATCTGGCATAGAAAGTTCCAAGTAGAGTGTAAACTCCTCCTTCCACGATTTCCACGTCTTCGCCAGGTTTCCAGAGTCCAAGCATAGCGTCTGTGGAGGTCTCAGTCCTTCCATCTTTTCCGCTTTTACTGGAATCACTTCTGCGGGAGTTCGTTCTTCCCCTCTGTCCATCCGCCGTTATTGCTAACCAGCTAGTTAGCTCCGATGCTAGGCTATTCCTCACTGTAGCAAAGTTCGGTTTTCTCACGTCAGGAACGTGTCCACCTCGCTGTCACCATGTTAAATTCTGCCTAGTCCTGTACTGTACTCTGACTAAGTTGCTTACACTTTTATTATAACTCCGTGTTGACCTTCTACATCCAGCTCTCCACATGGCTGTGTCACACTCAACTTCGTCCGTGCGGAAACAAACCTTATGTTTTAATACAATCCTATTGTAGCAGTCTTTGACGTCCTCTGGTCAAACAGGTTCCCCGTATCCCGAGTTTCTTGAAATGTTTTTATCAATTGTGTTGAGAGACCAGCGTATCAATTCCATGTTTGTAGTTTCGAAAAGACAGTGCAAAGACTCCGGAGGCAGAAAGCAGACAAGACAAAGGTGGTGGGAGGGTAGAGAGGGAGCGAAAATGCGACCGCCTACGTCGAGAGAGACACTATTACTTGTTGGGGGATTTATTGAATGACAACATTGTGGTTACTAGGCAGCAATCATATGTGACATGACGTCATCGACTTGCTATGGGGGCGCAAACGGGAAAGGCTTCAAATCAGCGTTCAAAGTTTTTCAGAGCAAAAAATCTGATTTCGTTTTTTTGTCATCAGACACAAGTTAAGGTTTTGAACTACCCACTCGTTATTTTTTTGGGCAGTTTTACGATAGTTAAATACGTGTACTTAATCAACAAAATAAGCTTGTTTTTAGCCTGATTTCTCCCGGGAAATCTTCCCTTGTGGGAGTGGATAAACTGGTTCCAGGTTTTTTCTCATTGGTCGATCGATTTGGCCACGAGAAGCACTCGTGCATGTTTGTTCATTCCACTAAGACTCATAAGGTAAGATCTTCTATTTTATGTACATAGCGAATTTGTTAGTGTAGTGTATTTTCATATGACGTAGCCATGGCAACCCAACGGCCACGTAGTGAAAGCAACACAGTAGGAGACTCTGTTTGACTCCCTCTTTACTCATCCAGGGCTTGCTTGAGGGCAGAAACATATTTGTCATTTATCTGATTCGTTCCCCTATTCACTAGATAACCGTCCGTTTGTGTTGTTTCTGTTAGGAGAGATAGGGAGAGACACACGGTGGCCTTTTGACAATGCATGTGCAGAGGATGGAATGTCATCATGGGAGGATAATTGCATTGGGGTCCGAGTCAGCAAGACGGCCATAACATAGGTTACATTGGAATTGTATTAGACCATAGGGTGAGTTGCATTATAATAAGACAATGACATCCTATTTGCAGGACGGAGAATGGCCTCACCTACTACCAAATTAAAGTGACGTGGACTCTGTTTAGTTGGCTCAGCGAAATAATAGTGACAGGGTATAAAGCCCTGTACGCAGATGGACTCTGCCTCTTTATTTTTCTTCACATCCATCCTGTGACCGATTCGGACCATCAGCTCCATTGAGGGGCCATGCTGTGTAACCTGCTTTTTTTGAATAAACAAGTCTTAAATTTGCTCAGGAACTCTTCTTCATTTTTAGTAGTAACAGATACCAATATATACGAAATAATGGCGAGACTAGCCCACGAGTTAATTAATAGCTTATAAGTAATTATAGTGACCGTCAATTTTTACATCTCTTCATTCAGCGCCTGGAGGTAAGTACCATTCTCTCTTTCTCTGTCTCTCCCTCTCCCTCTGCCTCTCTCTCTCTCTCTCTCTCTGTCTCTCTCTCTCTCTCTCTCTCTCTCTCTCTCTCCCCCTCTCCCTCTGCCTTTCTCTCATTCTCTCTCTCTCTCTCTCTGTCTCCCTCCCTCTCTCTCTCTCCCTCTGCCTTTCTCAAATTGGTTCCCTTTCTCTCTCTCTCTAACTGTCCCTCTCTCTCTCTGTCAGACTTCCAGCTTTGATGTAATTAAATGGTTTTAAGCTGTAAACAAAAGAATTTAGATTTGTGTTGAGTATCTGTTAGAAATATAAGATAATTACAATTGGATTGAATTTAAAGAGCCGGATTTAGAAATCTGTAATTGTACATAAATGTGTAATTGTACGATATTGTAGAAGTATCGTGTGTATTGTGGAGCAAAGGATGAATTGCTTCAGTGCGCGTTTTGCGAATGCGCTGTCAGTAGAGTACTAAAGGAAGACGAACTTTAGTAAGTGTCTATATGAAAAGTGTAGGCTTGTCGACAGGAAATTAACGGAAGACGTTTTGTTAATGGGTCGGCAATATTGATATCTTGTGATAAATCAGAAGAGAGTCTGATAATTGTGTTATTGTAATTGTACGATACTTTATCGTGTGTGTGGTATAACAGGATTGTTATGAGTGTAAAGGAATCTGAATTCCTAGTTTGAAAGAGCATAGTCCGTGTTTGTGAGAAGACAAGAGGACCATTGTCAGCTAATTACTTTAGTGCCGTCGAGCCTTATGCCTGCAAGCGCTCAAGGCGTTCAAGTACAGAGGCTGTGGAAAAAAGGCATTAGAAAATGTTAGAATGAGATTGGTTTGGTTAGGCAGGGGATTAGGCACCCCGAACCTAGCCAAAAACAGGCGGCGGTGGAATTGCAAAGTTCCGAGGGCACGTTAAAATATCTCATATAGTGCTGGGGAGAGGACTGAAGGCCCCCGTGTCTGATGAAGTATGAATGAACATACTACCGTGGTACCGTCTAGTCGGCGCAGCTGTCGCATGTAGGTGTGTGGGCAGTGCGTGGTACGTGGGCGACAGCCCACACCTAGCGGGATGTGAGAGGAAGCTACACCCGTGAACAGGCAAGGCTGGTGTAAACGGTCAAAGTTTCTAGACCCATAGCAAAGTGGGCTAGGGATCAGACCGTCGGTTCCCACCTGGGCGGCTAATCACCGCTACAGGGCCAGTGTTATACATTGGCAGGGGGTCGCTATCGACTGGGTCACCGGCCGGTTGGGTCGCTCAAGAACGTAAGGCCATATGATATGGCAGTAGCGCTCAGCTCAATGTACAGTCAGGCCACCATAAGCTGAAAGCGACGTACAGCTAGTAGGCGAGTGGTGCTTTCTGTGATCAGGGCTCTGAAAAGGAGACGCCTGGGAAGCAGAGAGGCTGAGATGAGATGTCCTTTGGAAAGGACCTCAGCGGAAAGGGTTCCAGCCTGAGACTGCGCCCTGGGAAGAGGGGAGGTCTGAAGGAACAAAGTGGAATAATAAGCATTCCTTTAGAAAGGAACCTGAATTACATACTTATTCTTGCAGATAAAATTGGATTCATTTCGCATGGGTTGTGTCGTATTCTAAAAGATAAGGAAAGTGAATTGACCAGTGGGATAGAGTGGTTTGGAGAAATTTCATTGACAGGTCTGGGGAAGGAACTTGCTGCCATCTAGTGGACAGATTGTAATAGTCCAATGGTAACGTTTTCTTTCACAGGATTACATCAATGAAGTGTTAATGACTAAGTCTAATTAATTATGCATTCCTTTCAAATAACAAGTCGATTTCTTTACAGATTGTAATTAATAATTAATCATTTTATTCCTTCCAAAATAAATCGATTTCTTTACAGGTTGTTGTCACTATTCGTATTTTACATCTTTTTATTTCAAGTTAAGTTCTTTTTCACAGCTTTTGATTAAAGAAGAGCAGAACAGTTTATATCTGAGGATTGAGCAATCAAGGGTTTTGTGAATCAGAAAGCGTGACCTGCCTTTGTAATTTGATAAATTGTGTTGAACAGCCTTTGTAGTTTAATAATTAAAGTTGACCTGAACTATAATTAGTATTGATTGAGCAATTAAGTGATACACATTCATACACAATAAGGGAAAAACATTTAGATTAAAACTAAACTAAATTTGGATTGAATTGAATTGAAATTAAATTGAATTTAAATTTGAATTGAATGATTATTTAGTTATGATTATTAATAATTAATTAATATTAATTAATAGTGATAGTTGATTGTTAGTGATTAATTAGTTATAATTATTTAAATAATTTAAATTAAATTGAATTAAATTTTTTTAATTAAATTTAAATTAAAACACACACACACATAGATTACATTTAAGTCAATAATACACAATACCACTGAAACAATCCGTTGTTCTGAATTGTAATGTTCTGTGTAGACAGTTGACGCAGTTAAAAGTTGGACTAGCATCTGTTTAGCAGATACGGCAACAGAAGGTGGGTTGTAAGAAAAGTACACCTTATAGCATATTTTCAGCATATTAAACAGTATAAATATTTCAGACATGGGAGCCAAACCCAGTAACATTGTGAGGGCTGTTAATACAGACAAGGGAATATTAGCAAATTCATCCCCTGTGGCTATAGTGGAAAAAATGAATCCTCTTGTTAAGGAGATTAGCAAAATGTCAACGAAATGGAATATTCGTTGGGCAGACATTGAACAACCATGGCCAGAAGAGGGCACCTTTGACTTACAATTAATTGCAACATTGGAGATACTTATCAATGCACATAAGGCGCATCAAAAAGGAAAGATTAGATCAGAGAAACGCAGGTTAGAGTTAGCTATTTTAGACCTCTTCAAGGTAGAGGGGCAGAAAGTAGCATTAGCTTGGAATAAGAAAACAGCTCACATGGATCCAGAAAAAAGAGATGAATTGGCCAAAGCAATGGAAGAGAAAGTGAACATTCCATTCTCACACACAGCTCCAATCTCCAGTCCTCCTCCCTATGCCAAGATACTGGAGGACAATTCTCAGCGGATCTACCCTCAGGTCCCCGTCCTAAGTACGAACGGAGCCTTCACTATCAAAGATGGGGGTGATAATGTACTAGAGAGGGGAAGAGCGAAAGTGACCGTGGATTTCGAACCAGAGAACAAGACAGATGACAGTGAAGATGGCAGTGGAGGTGAAGGCGAATGTTCCGGTGCTGACAGCAATGCACAGGGAGGTTACAGTGCTCAGATCAGAAAACTAATAGCCAGGGCCGAAAAACAGGGAAGGACAAGACGCTATAAAAAGGGAAAAGAAGAAAGTGGTTCTGAAGATGAGCAGGAGTCTCTGAAGATAGAGAAGAAGAAAGAGAGCTTAAAGCAAAAGAAGAGGATGTCGGAGGAAGAGGAGGAAGAAAGGGTGAAAAAGGATAAGGAGGAGTTAAGAAAGAGGGCAAGAAAACTCCAGAGAAGCCTAAGAGAGGAGGAAAGTTGTATACGACAGATAGAGGAACTGGAAGAACAGATAGCTCAAGTGACATCATTTCATACATCCCAGCCGAACCTCTCAAGAGAATATCGTCAAGTGTCATCACATCATACATCCCAGCCGAACCTCCCAAGGTCTACAGCGACACCAAGGTGGGACGAAAGAACGGAGCCACTAGTAAGCAATTATGGCCTTAGACCAAGAGGGAAGGCATCGGAGGAAGAGGAAATTCAGGGGGTCTTCCCGGTGCTGTTTCGAGATAACAAGATAGAATATCGTCCTTGGGGTCATACAGATCTGTCTGAAGTGATCGAAAAACTCCCAGTCCTAGAAGATGGGGGTCACCCTTGGACTAACGAGATGGACGTGAGACTGACAGGGACGCAGGCCGCGATGGGAGACCTGAAAAGACTCTTAGCCTTTATTACAGGATTGGACACCATGCAGGAAATATTGACGAAGGCAGGACTTCATAAATATATCGGTACATCAGTTTATGACCCAGAGCTCTTCGCAGCAAACAGAGGCAGGCTGTGGAAGGCAATCAGAGAGACATACCCTACTCACATTCACCCAGACAATATCATTGTGATGCCACTGGGAGAAGATGAGAATCCCAGAGGTTATGTAGCCCGTGTGCACTCTCAATGGAGAAGTGTGACAGGGAAGGATGCCGAAGATAACCCGTTAGAAAAAGCCATAATCAGGGAAAAGATTCAACAAGGTCTCCCTACCCCAGTTAAGAACAAGTTAGCAGAAGTGGTGGGGCTACGACACATGAACAAGGCTGTTTATATAGACAACGTAGCACACCAAGTAGAATTATTTAGAAAGAAGATTCAGATACAGAAGGCACAAGACGAAGACTCACTCAGAAAACTAACTCAAGTACAATTGACTGAAGGCAAGAAAACCAGAGAGAGAGTGCAGACCATAGCCCTACAGGTCCCATCTCAGCCACAGCAACTGCAAACTGTCCCTCCCCAGTCATACCCACAGGGGCCACAAGGGGGGTATCCATACCCACAGGGGCCACCAGGGGTGCAAGTGGTTCCGTACCAGCCATACAACCAGCCTGGCCAAGGACCACCACAAGAGGGATGGACCGCAGCCGGGAAGAAGATGTTAGGACCATGTTTCCAATGCGGCCAGGATGGACACTTAGCCCGTACCTGCTGGAAGAAGAACCAGGGGGGCGCAGGGGGGAAACAAAAAGGAAGATATAGGCCCCCTGCTACACCGGCTCCAGGAGTGGTGAACCCCTACGGAGGCCCACCAGCTGGGCTATAGGGGTGCCCAGAAGATCCGAGAGGGGGGTGCCAGCTGGTGGTGACGAACAGGCCTGAAGATGAACCTACCATATGGGTGTCGGTCAACCAACGTCCATTAGAATTGATGGTGGACAGTGGAGCAGCCTACACCTGTCTGAAGCCTGAAGATGCCACGCACCTTCCTATGTCTGGGAAATATGTGAAGACAATCGGATTCGAGGGAATTAAACAGCTGATCCCTACTACTGAGCTTGTAAGCTTAGAGTACAAAGGACAGAGAGCAGATCTGTCAATACTTGTATCAGAACACACGCCAATAGGGCTACTAGGGAGAGATGCACTATGCCAATTGAACTGTACAGTGAAATGCACACCTGACGGCTGTCGGGTGACAGTGCCACAAGAGAACAGACAGCTGTCTGTCATGATGGACAACAACGCATCTATGGTGTATTGGGTGGGAGGGCTTAGCCCAGACCTAATGGAACCAGCAAGGATGTGGGACAATTATATCCTGGCACACATGTCCGAGGCCAGAAGGCCTACTGATCCATTGCATTGTACACTCCAGTATTTTAGAGAAGTTGCAGATGCAAACCCAGATGAGTGGCTGAAGCATCAGCCAAAACAGGTACAGCTTAGTACAAGTTGTATAATCCTAGGCCCTCAGGGAGTGGCTATGAAGATAAACAGTGACACTTATCTAGATCAGGAGCATAAGATTGAGGGTAGCATCCCTCATGTGACACTTATGATATCTGAACACTATAAACAGAAGCATTTAGGGGCAATGATGGCAGACTCAGAAAAAGCCAGATTTGTAACGACAAAAGAAAACCCTGCTATCTGGAGGAGCATTGATGGACAGTTCACAAAACTAATGATCTCTGCTCAAGGAATAGGACATCCGCAGACTGTGAAGCTAATGAACCAGCTAATCCTTCCTGTACAACCTGAAAAAGACCTCAGAGAAGAAATGATACAGAATGTGCCAGCAGACCTGTGGGCAAAGAACAGTACAGACATTGGATTTGTGAAATCAGCTCGTCCATTGAGAGTTGAACTCATACCGGGTGCAAAACCCCCTTGGAAAAACCAATACCCATTGAAACAGGAAGCAATTGATGGAATTGAGCCACAGATCAAAGGATTGTTAGAGGCAGGAGTCTTGAAGATAACTCAATATCCGTTAAGTAACACACCTCTTCTGCCAGTAACGAAACCTGATGGTTCATATCGTCTGGTACATGACCTACGGGCTGTGAATGAGGTAGTTGTCAGCTATCCAGCCGAAGTTCCTGATCCTCATGTGCTGTTGACTCAGATTCCATCTACAGCCAAAGTATTTACAGTGATTGATTTATGCGGGGCTTTCTTTTCTATACCTCTTAGTGTAGAAAGTCAAGGGTTATTTGGGTTTACCTACAAAGGTCAACATTATCAATATACCAGAATGCCACAAGGGTACAAACACAGTCCTCATGTTTTTAATCAGGTCTTGAAGGAGGACTTAGACGGGTTAGGGCAGACGATAAGTAGTACTGCCATTCAGTACATGGATGACATACTCCTTTGTGCCCCAGATGAAGAAACATGTCACAGGGATTCCGTTAAACTGTTAAAGGTTTTGGCGGAGAAGGGACACAAGGTGTCTAAAAAGAAGCTACAGTATTGCCAGGAAAAGGTAACTTACTTAGGACAATCTATTACACAGGGACATCGCAGTGTCACTAACGAACACTTGGAAGCTATTCAGAAGGCTCCAAAACCACGAACGGTTAGGGAAATGATGATGTTTTTGGGCATTACTGGGTATAGTTCAGCATGGGTGGAGGATTACACTAGACTGGTCGCTCCATTGAGGGGGATGATTAAGGAAACAGGTAGTGATAAACTCCAATGTTGCATTACTTGGACAAGGGAAGCTGATTTGGCGTTTGAGACAATTAAACACAAATTACAAGAAGCGCCAGCTTTAGCGCTTCCAGATTATTCCAAAGAATTTGGATTGTATGTTTCTTCTTCAGCCAAAGGGAAGTATGCCTGCGCTGTTCTTACGCAACCAACAGGCATTGGACCTAGTCCACAGCCCATAGCCTATTACTCTGTCGCATATTCAGAGGTAGAAATGGGTTTCGCGCCATGCTACAGAGCAATGGCCGGGGCATATCTTATGTACGAGAAGGCAACAACCTTAACAATGGGGTACCCAATTACCATTCTCTGCCACCACAGTCTAAGGAATCTTTTGAATCAAGGCAAGTATACTTTGACGATGCCTAGGATTAGGAATTATTACAGGATGTTGGAAAGAGAAGATGTAACATTACTAAGATGTAACACACTTAACCCAGCAGAGACCTTGCCAACCCCAGAAGATGGGGAACCACACGATTGTGTGAAGGAAGCTATGAGGTACTCTAAGCTTAGAGCAGATCTACTAGCTTTGCCTTTAAAGGAAGCTGACGTTGAGTATTGGACTGATGGATCTTGTTACCGGGTAGGAGAAAGTTTACGTGCTGGGTATGCCATAGTCCGATCCCAAAATTCAGGGTTCATTGTGGAACAAGCCGAGGCTGTTCCTCAGCCTTGTTCAGCTCAATTGGCTGAGTTAATTGCCCTCACAGAAGCATGCAACTTGGGAACCGGACGAAGAGTGACAGTATACACCGACTCTGCCTACGCCCATAATGTGTGTCATCTACATGGAGCTGTATGGAAGGGACGGGGTTTTAAGAAAACTGATGGTTCGCCTATTCAGCACCACGCTCAAATCATGAAGCTGTTACAAGCCATGATGAAACCAAGGGAATTAGCCATAGTGAAGTGTGCCGCACACAGATCTGACTCATCACATGTCACACAAGGTAACAGGGCTGCAGATGATGCAGCCAAAGCCATTACAGGAGCAGACAAAGCAGGTAAAGTTCTGCTGGTCACACATGAAGCACAGTTACAGGGCATGGTCACGCTTGAGGATTTGTTGATGTTACAGAGTGGGGCAAATGCGCTAGACAGAAACCTATGGTTAACAAGGGGGGCTAGTCAGGATGACACAGGTCTATGGAGAAATCATGAGGGACTGGTTGTGGCACCCCCAGATTTATTAGGCATGCTGATACAGGAAGCCCATGGATTAGCACATGTGGCCAGGGGGGAGGTAAGACGCAAGATCACCAAGGAATATGGTTTTTGGGCTCCATATTTATTGGAACAAATAGACCATATCCTTGGTCAATGTGTGGTCTGTTTGAAAAACAATATCAGACCTGGAATACCAGTGGGAACTGGGCATATCCCTACCCCAAACGGGCCAATGAAACACTTGGTGATTGACTATGTGGACATGATTCGTCCTGTTGCAGGATACAGGTACATGTTAGTTGTAGTGGACAGGTTCAGCAGATGGGTAGAAGCATGCCCCACTCGAAAAAAGGATGCTCAGTCTGTAGCAAAGTTCCTATGCAGGGAATTCATACCTAGGTTTGGAATTCCAGATAGGATAGCGTCAGACAATGGTAAGGAATTTGTGGATAAGACGGTAAAGCTTATACTACAAAAGTTGGGAATCAAGCAGAGATTTGGGTGTATTTACTCACCTCAAAGCCAGGGGATGGTAGAGAGGATGAACGGGGTCCTTAAGAACCGTCTTTCTAAGGTCTGTCAGCATACAGGTCTTAATTGGGTGGAAGGACTCCCTCTTGCATTGATGGCCTGTCGTTCCAGTGAGATTCGAGGGCTGCACTTGACTCCCCATGAACTGGCTATGGGGAGAATAATGACAGCTCCCTGTGCACGAACCAGTGGGAAAGGGCCAAGTTTGGCTCTCTTGGAGAGTGACATGAAAGCCTATGTACAGTACATGACTAACCGGCAAAAGAGTATCTCTTCTTATGTGCTCCACAAACAGGAACGTGAAGAGGAGGTGAACGCACAGGAGAGGAAGGACGCGTTGCAACCGGGTGACAAAGTATACGTGAAGGTCTACAGACGGAAGTGGCATGAGGCTCGACGGGAAGGACCATACGAGGTCGTTCGGTGCACTGGGACTGCCATCCAAATCAAGGGGTCCCCCACCTGGTACCACGTTCATCACTGCATCAAGGCACCCAATGAGGACGATGAGGGAGAGCCTCAGCAGGATGGTGAGGAGACCCCTGGGGACGAGGAAGTCCACAGCTTGGACATCCAGGCTGACGAAGATGTTGGTGAGTATCTGCGCCGTGATGCAGATGATGAGGGGGGCCTCGTCCCAGACCCTGTCCAGCCCAGAGACGAGTGGGCCAAGGGAGATCGTGAAGGATCCAGTGACTGCGACACCCCTCTTGGGGGTTCTACCAAGCCTGGTGTTGCCCCTGTTGTCACCCCTTCCGACCCTGACAATGCTCCAGACGGAGATGACAGCAACCCGGGCGGCTGCCCGGACCAAGGTACCATTGAGAGACACAGACCTGTCAGTGATACACCCCAACCAGACAGATCCCGTGATACACCAAGGCCAATTAGGAGGAAACTCAAGCCATGCCGTTTCAGAGACTAATATACCCCTTAGTGTTCCTACCCCATTGACTTCCTTGGACAATGCTACACTTCACTCACACACTGTTATGCCTGGACGTCAGAAAAGATTTATCACATTAGGTAGAGCTTTTATTTGCCCACATTCACGTTGTACTGTTGATGATTGTTTGATCTATGCCTCGACTGAAGCGGCTGAGTGGTACTTACTGGATGCCAAATATATTACACTTACACAACAGTTAATGTCAACACTTGTGACATTAACTAATGTTGACAATGAGGTGAACTCGTATTGGTGTGCTAGACGTAATATCGGTGAACAGGTGTTTGACAAATCCAACAATTTCAAGGACAAAGTTTGTAGTAACATTCCTGACTTTCCACACGACTTTTTGGTGGACTGTAGGGAATTTGTGCATGAATATATTTTTCCAGTTGAGTTACCAGGAAAGGTTAAAAATGTTACTGTAAAGGCTTCTACGAAGGCGATTGTAGTCGCTACTGACGATTATTTGTTGTATGATTCTAATCACCTGGGGACACGGTCCCACCCTAATTCTGCCACTAGTATCATGAAAGATTTTGCTTCAAAAATGAATTATTCTGATTGCTGGATTTGTCAACAGGTCCCTGTAAGTACATCTGCTCCTATGTTTTTCCCCATACCGTTAACTAAAGCAGAATGGTTTCATTATAATTGGCAGGGTTTAGCCCAATTTGTTTTACAGGGCAAGAACCAGAGCTCTTCTTGTCAGCCCAGCACGATTCTGGTTCCTTTAAATTCTTCCTATGCAGGTGTGGATATTGGTGTGTTGGAACGTCTGACAGCAGCAGTTAACGAACACCATAGGCCTAGCGGTGTGGGGAAGGTTATTATTGATAGGCTTACACATTTGTCACAACCAACAGGTCCGAAGAAGATATATATTATCCAAGCTATGTTCGTTCAATTGAATGGTACTGCATTGAGTCCTCATCTGTTATGTTCTGGGAGTGTGACTTCTACACGGTGGAGAGGATCAGTTGTTATTTCTGGATTGAAATGTAAAGTTGTTGATTGTGCTATGGTGCCTCAAATGAAATTACATGATACCAATACTACCAGACGGCAGAAAGGCACCACGCAGCTTAAGGTCATGCCTCTCGTAAATATTACAACCTGTATTGACATACAATCTCGGCTCAAGGGCAGCGCGCTTCGTCAGCTAGGGGCCGCGTCTTGTATAGGTGGTGTCATTTTCCCGTATCCTGGTACGGAGCTTCAACTTCCGGAGGGTGTGTTTCTTGTGTGTGATAATAATGCATTCTCTAAGCTTCCTGCTTTGAGTGAGGGTCTTTGTTATTTAGCTCATCTGATACCTTTGATTAGGAAAGTTACTCGGGAAGAGATGTCTGTACTTCACAAACAAGCAACCCATCGTAGTCGTAGGGCGTTATCTACCGCTCAGAAGTTTTTTGGCCTAATATTCCCAAGTTATGGTGTCTACAACTCTCAGACTGAATTAAGTGCCCTATCATCCGTTCTTGAAAAACACATTAATGCTTCGGATGCTGTAGTATCTGCCCTGGCTACTGAATTGACTGAAACTAAGAATGTAGCTCTCCAAAATAGAATGGCTTTGGACATTATTTTGGCCAGTCAGGGTGGTACTTGTGCTTTGATAGGCGGTGAATGTTGCAGTTATATTTCGGATTCTGGTAACGCTCTGTATGATTTCCATGAATCTAACAAGAAGGGTATAGAGGATTTACGTAAAGAACACGGTTGGAATACATTGGATTTCTTTGATTCTGCTTTTTCAGGTATTGGTAATATGATCAGGTCCGTCGCTATTATTCTTGTTGTCATTATCATCTGTATTATGTTACTTGGTATTTTAATCAAATGTTTTGGAAAGTGTATTTCTGATGTTCCGGTTAATGCTTTAATGATGGCCGACATAGCTGATGAGCAAAAGCTGGATTCTGCTTTGCTTTCTGATTTTGTTTCCTCTTTTGATGATTTGTTTATTAAGTGATGTTTTGTGATTGTTTGCTTCGGTTCCTGTTTGTTTCTTTCTATATCATGTGATTGATGTCGGTTGTGAAGTGATGTAATGGTTACGCGACAATGGAAGCTCCTGACTATGAAAGTGTTATCAATCTGAGACAGCGGTAAAGGCTGTTCTCCAACTGGGGCCATGTGCTAGCAACCTCTGACCCTGCCGCTTCGGACGAGGGAAACATCGGTCGTTGGAAATTTCTGTATCTCAGTTTTTGTATTATGCATGATGAACTGAGTGATGTGTTGATGTGTTGATGTGTTGATGTGTTGATGTGTTGATGTGTTGATGTGTTGATGTGTTGATGTGTTGATGTAGTTGATGGGTTGATGTAGTTTTTCTGTCTGTCGTTTAGTTTCGGAACACACTCTGCGTGTTCCGAGGGGGGCTGTGTAGTGTATTTTCATATGACGTAGCCATGGCAACCCAACGGCCACGTAGTGAAAGCAACACAGTAGGAGACTCTGTTTGACTCCCTCTTTACTCATCCAGGGCTTGCTTGAGGGCAGAAACATATTTGTCATTTATCTGATTCGTTCCCCTATTCACTAGATAACCGTCCGTTTGTGTTGTTTCTGTTAGGAGAGATAGGGAGAGACACACGGTGGCCTTTTGACAATGCATGTGCAGAGGATGGAATGTCATCATGGGAGGATAATTGCATTGGGGTCCGAGTCAGCAAGACGGCCATAACATAGGTTACATTGGAATTGTATTAGACCATAGGGTGAGTTGCATTATAATAAGACAATGACATCCTATTTGCAGGACGGAGAATGGCCTCACCTACTACCAAATTAAAGTGACGTGGACTCTGTTTAGTTGGCTCAGCGAAATAATAGTGACAGGGTATAAAGCCCTGTACGCAGATGGACTCTGCCTCTTTATTTTTCTTCACATCCATCCTGTGACCGATTCGGACCATCAGCTCCATTGAGGGGCCATGCTGTGTAACCTGCTTTTTTTGAATAAACAAGTCTTAAATTTGCTCAGGAACTCTTCTTCATTTTTAGTAGTAACAGATACCAATATATACGAAATTAGTTAAGTTAGTTACTAGTTGAAACCAGTGTGTTCGTGTATTTAGACATTTCTTTATTATTACCCACTAGCAACTAACTGAAACCAGTTCAGTCTGCAAGCTGAACCTTTTGTTTATTAGCATGCTAGCAGTATTGTTGTAGCTCGGTTTCTGTCTACGTTGTAAGTACGGTTAGTATGTCTACGCAGTGGCGGCTGGCCGATAGAGGGCGCTGGGGCGCCGCCCCCACCTTCACTTCCTAGTTGCAATTTGTAAACGTTTTTTTTTTTAAATAAACATTGTTTATTCACAAAATGCGGCTGATATTCTGTCGGCGCCTATCAGCATTTATTAAAAATCCTCCAATACAATAAACATTTTATCTGTGTGTGTGTAAAATTCACTGTTAAAATACATAGGGGAGGAGTTGGGACGCCGGTCAATGCATGTCTATGGCACTGCAAATACTTTTCTTTTACACGTGAGCTGTAGCAGCGCTCCAATTGGCTGTCTCTATTTCTTGGCCTGGGCGCAAAAATGTGCGTCCCGAAAGCTGGTTGTATTGCAGACAATGCATTGGTCCATCGAGCTTCCGAGTGATAGATTTGCTGTCCGCAGCTGGACCGCAGCTAGTTGTTTACAATGTAAGGATCATATCCGGATGGAGGCGGAGGGATCTCCGCCATAGCCAATTGATCACCCAGATGGAGGAAGGGGATGCAACTCCCCATAGCCAATTGTAGACCTCATTACTGTTACGTGACTTTGGCGCCTCACTTTGAGAGTGAAACAATGGAGTCTGCTGCATGTTCTACTGGGAGAAGTGCTTCTGAACTAAAAGACAATTCGGTTGTCTCGCTTAAAGAAAACCCGTTTTCAAGGCGTTCAATTCAACAACAGAAACGGATTAAAGAGCTTGGACCGGAACGACCCGATTTGCAAATAAAACACCAAGCAAGAGATCGGGGACGAGTTTACAACCGGGCGTTCACTGCTACGGTTTATGAGAAACGGAGTTGGCTAACTGGATGTGGTGTAAGTAATGCCTTTTATTGCTTTCCCTGTTTGCTTTTTCAAAGTGCCGGCACCGAGGCGTTGTGGACAAAGACGGGGGTAAACGACCTCAAACATCTTTCAGATAAATGCAAACGGCATCAGAGTACTCGCAGCCATATTGAAAATAGCATGAGGCTAAGTTTCTTTGGTAGGCTTAGCATTGCTGAACAGCTCGAAGGCTACAGAATTGGCATTAGAAAGCACAACGAAGAGGTGAGAAAAAATCGACACATCCTATCTAGAATTATAGACTGTGTGAAATTGTGTGGAGCCTTTGAGTTGGCTTTGCGTGGACATGATGAGAGTGAGACCTCAGCTAATCCAGGAATATTCCGTGGGTTGGTGAATTTTGTGGCCACCCTTGATGGAGTGTTGAAAGAACACCTTGAGAATGCCACTGTATTCAAGGGAACTTCAAAAATTGTCCAGAACGAGCTACTGCAATGTATGCTGTTTGTTGTGAAGGAACACATCATCAAAGAAGCCCAGAGCAGTGATTTTTTAGCAATCCAGGCAGATGAGACAATGGATATTGCCACAAATAACCAACTTGTGCTTGTGCTGCGCTACATTGATGACAAACACAATGTGCAAGAAAGATTTCTTGAGTTCATCCCTGTGCAGTCAGCTACAGCCAAGTCCATTGCCACAGCACCGAAAGAACGTCTTGCTGCCATCCTCCCTGATGCTCAGAAAGGGAAGCTCATCTGCCAGGCGTATGATGGAGCCAGCGTGATGAGGGGTGCCATTTCAGGTGTTCAGAGGAGAATACAAGATGTGTACCCAAATGCTCACTACATCCATTGCTATGCACATCAGCTCAACCTGATAATGCAACAGGCCACCTCTAGCATATCCAGAGTGAGAATTTTCTTTTCTGACCTCAGTGGATTTGCCAGTTTTTTTTCCAAGTCACCCAAAAGGACAGCTGTTCTTGATGAAGTAGTGGCCCATCGACTGCCAACATCCAGCAACGTCAGATGGAACTTTCACAGCCGTTCCATCAATACGGTGTTTGAGCACAGAGAGGACCTCATTCGCTGTTTTGAACGCATACGAGACTCAGATAACTTTGACCCCAAAACTGTCAGAGAAGCAGGAGCCTTCGCTATGCTACTGGAGAATCAGGATTTTAAGTTCTTTCTGGAACTTTTTCACCACATCATGCCACATGTGGACTTCCTCTATGCCAAGCTGCAGAAGAAGAAGATTGATTCAGTCCATATCCAGCAGTGCATCCAGCAGTTCCAGCAGGACATACAAAAGATCAGGTATGGGTATTCCTAATATGATTATTTTTATTATGATTATTATTAACGTGTGTGTGCATTTTGTTGTCTCAGTACCTGTACTATGTGCAATGACAAAGTTGAATCTAATCTATTATTATTATTCACTTTCTGTCTTATCTCTGTTTTATTCTTATTTTTAATTATTTGTCCTCGCAGAAATTCTCTCCATGCCATGGTTGAGCAAAGCAGTGCTGGGTCTCAGCCAACAAAGAGACGTCGGGCACTCAGTCTAGAGGACCATGAAAGGATTGCAGCCGAGGTGAGTTGTGTAAGAGAAAATTATTATATGCAACTAGAAATTTTTCAGTAAATTGAATGTCTAGTGAAAGGTATAGAAACTGAATTCCTGTTGTAAACTTCACAATGAAACCTGTTTTTCTCCATACATTTGAATATATGCAATTACCCTTTTGTCTGTATCCGACCCTAGAAAGCCAGAACAATGCTGAGTCACACCAGAGTGATTGCCCGGCATTGTTCACCCTATGGTCCCACTCCTCACTTTTGTAATACTGTAAGGAAGGGGACCATAGGGTGAACAATGCCGGGCAATCACTCTGGTGTGACTCAGCATTGTTCTGGCTTTCTAGGGTCGGATACAGACAAAAGGGTAATTGCATATATTCAAATGTATGGAGAAAAACAGGTTTCATTGTGAAGTTTACAACAGGAAAACAGTTTCTATAGGTTTCATTCAATTTACTGTTGTGTTTGAACCTTAAATGTAGAAAAATGTCTAGTTTCATATAATATTTTTCTCTTACATTTGATGTTGTGGAATCAGTCACAGTCCATGTTACACCGGAGGCCTTCGTTTAAATAAAATGAAGGCACACAATTTTGAGAAATGTGACTGTGGGGAGCATGGCGCCATCTGGCCTGCAGAGGGAGCCAGACTGCCGTAATGGGCTGATTACGGACAAGTGTCAGTGATCAGACTATTATTCCCCCCTCCAACGGCAGTCTGGCTCCCTCTGCAGGCCAGAACGCGCCATGCTCCCCACAGTGACTAAAAATAATTTTGATCCTGAGGCATCATTTACAATAAGGAGCTATTAAAAACAGAAAAGTACTATATTTGACATTTTGGAGAGGGAACTGTGCTCAGTATAGTTTTAACATTAAAGGTCCCATATATTATTTTATATATTAATTCACTTCCTGGTCATTGCTATGTTGCAAATACCCTGCGTTATTAAAATATGGAGAAATATGAATTAGGAAATTATGGAAATACTGTAATAGGTACAGATTTCTGATTTTCACAGTGTTGGCATAAGCCCTCTAGTACAAAAACAATAAACTGTTTTCAAAGGATATGGGACCTTTAACCTTTCAACGCTAGAATGCTAGAACTCCCAAAACACTAGCATGAAAAAAGAACAGGGTACATATTATTATTTATTATTTTTTAATTCTTCTTCTCTCTGTAGGTCTGTGATACCATACTTGGACACGCCAAGGAGCGCTTCTCCTTCACAAACCACCTGGTCAGTGCCACCTTGCTGCAGGGGGACAGGTTTGAAGAGTACAAGGGGGCCTTTCCGGAGGATGCACTGAACAGCACCTTGAAGGCCTACCCAATGCTCAGTGGAAGCCAGCTGAAGACCGAGCTCAATCTCCTCTACAGCAAGGAGGAGTTCAGAGCCTGTCGTGGTGCTGTGGACCTCTTCCAGCTTTTTATGGAGAACAATCTTGGAGAAGTGTTTTCAGAGACTGTCACTCTCCTAAAGATCCTCATAACCACACCCATGACCACGGCGGAGGCAGAGAGGTGCTTCTCGACCTTGAAAAGGATCAAAACCTTTCTCCGGAACACCATGACAGAGGACAGGCTGAATGCATTGGCCATGATGTCAATGGAGAAGACACTGGTGATTGAAATGACAGACTTTAACCAGAAAGTCATTGAGAGATTTGCAGGCCTGAAGGAACGAAGGGCAAAATTAATGTTCAAGTAGTGTAACTGGGGAGGGACACAGGGTTTGAAAGTAACAAAGAACACATTTATTATCACAATTGCATTGTGTTCCATGTCTTTCTCCATTGAATAAATAATGCCTAGTTGAATGGCTAAACAAGACAACTGTCTGGACAGTACAATCCATTTGAGCTGCTAGAATTATTCACCTTACCGCTGCACAGATAGACAAAGGGTTTAAGTCCATTCTGTTAACATTAGGTCTACTCTGCTAACAGTTGAGGACTTTTTTAAAAAGTCCTCAACTAGGGCAAAATCTTTTTTCAGTTTTTTCCGGATTATGAAAGGGTAGATTGTAAGCTATAAAATGATGTGTCATACATTGAAATCTGAAACAAGTTGAAGAAGTCATGGATAGTTTAATGGTGATACCCCCTGAACCACCGTACTGAGATATCTAGCCTCAAACTTCTTCAGAGACGTTTTTCACAGAGGTAATGGGTGGGAACAATAGCTGGTTAACTCCACCCTAATCACTCCCTCAAGACAACCACACCCTCAAGACAACCACTCCCCCATTATACTACCTGTCATTACTTACCTGTCATCTGTCAGTGCAACCTGGTCTCACACGGCAGCCGTCAGGATTCGACGTCTGTCGTTCGTCTCCAAACGTCGAATTCCGACGAGAAAACGAGCTCTGAAAGCGCAGGGGTGCGCCTGATATGTGCGCCTGTCGGGCTGCACGCCACATTTTGAGATACAAGCGCTTCAACGTTCATTCATTTGGAACTGCGAGAATGAGTAACATTAGCCCGATTGCACTTGCATTAATAAAGCGTTAATATATTTATTCTTTAAACAAACAAATCTGGGGGAGTGGTCGGAGTTAACGAGATATTGTTCCAATCCATTACCTGGCCATTCAAGTTTGCATTGCCTAGCGTGTAGGCCCGTGAGAAATTGAGAGCATATAAATCACTAGATGCCTACAACTACGCAATCTGTGGTCATGTACAGTACATCAAATACCATGACATAGATTCTAAATAAGAACAATATTCCATTTGCTTACAGATTCCGGGGTGGCGTTATTTGCCAATGTCCGTGTGAGTCGTCCGCGAATACATGCGTCTTCCTCTTTGCTGGATTTGTCTGCTTGACTGCATCACGTTGTTTAATTATAAATAAGAACAATATTCCATTTGTTCATTTGCTTTAATGAAATGACAATAATTAAACAAGTCCTGAGCAGGGCGAACGCAGGTGTAAACATTAGAACAGTCTATCTATTTCCTCTTCCGGTGCGTGCACCTAAACATAATATGACCGTAGTGCAATATTCCCTAGATTCAGACTTTTATGTCTTGAAATCAGAAGTCCTCCCAAGCCAAAGACAAGATAGGTTGTCTTACAATCCGTGCGTTTAATTGCAAACTAATTGCTCTCCTTTCCTCAACGCAACACCCCCCCCCCCCCCGTGACCTCCACCAATCACAGGAATGCATTTGCACACAACACAGCTCACAGTAACAGTGCTAACATTGAATTTCTGAGCATTAATTGCAACATTAATGAACATATTATTACACGGTTGCTACAATACTTTACCTGATATAAAATGGGCGGCACATGCACAAGCATTTTTTTTAAATCTTGTCCTCAGTCCAGTTGACGCCGCCTGTTGCTCTGAAATGGTCTGATCCTGATGGAATTCGGTAGAACTTGAGTCCGATAGTCGTGGAATATCGATTCTGACAACCGAACACGCAACAATCAGACATTTCTTTATGCTAGTAGCCGTTGTAAGCTATTTTAAGCGTACCTAACTCTATGGAGGGTGGATCGTGCCACATTTAAATGCAATACACACATCGGAATGCAATACACACATCGGAAAGCAATACACGTGTAACACTAAATACAATGCAAAAATACGGCATATTTGTGCCAAAATAAAATCAATGTGTATTACATTTGAGCGCAGCGTATTACATTTGGTCATGAGTGTATTCCATTGAGCATGTGTATTACATTTGGTCACGAGTGTGTTCCATTGAGCATGTGTATTACATTTGAGCGCAGCGTATTACATTTGGTCATGAGTGTATTCCATTCGAGTGTCGGTGGAAGAGTTTGAAGCAGCGGAGACAGGGTTGCCAGATGGGCTGTTTTTTGTGGATTTAGCTGTTTTTAGACTGGTTAGGCTCGAAATTGTCAATTCCATCTGGCAACCCTGAGCGGAGAGTCTACAGATAGTATGTTTACAGATATCGCACTGCTGGAGATGCACTCTACACGTTCTTAAAAGAAATAAAGCTTTATTGTACTTAAAACAATATTTCGTATGTGTTTTTTGAGAGTTCTTTACATCAAATTATATACAACATGTCAGCTGTGTGCCAATCAATCAGGGGGATGGCACCTGGGGTGGCCAATCAGATTTCAGGGGTGGCACGTGCTACCCCAGGCCACCCCCTGGACACGCCCCTGACTGCACTTGCATTAATTAGTTAGGCCACATCATTAGTTAGGCCACATCATTTTGAGATACAACCAACGGAGAACAGATTTTAATAGGCCACATTTTGAGATACAACCAACGGAGAACAGATTTTAATAGGCCACATTTTGAGATACAACCAACAGAGAGACAGATTTTAATAACAACAGCAGAAACAATTGTCATCTTCACTGTTTTATTCGCTGTCAATAGGCCTATCAAACTAGGCTATTTTACAACCCGACGGCAGTGCGCTTCAACATTCATTCATTTGGAACTGCGAGAATGAGTAACGTTAGCCCGATTGCACTTGCATTAATTATAGGCTACATTTTGAGACCGGTCGGATCTATTCATACAACAAGGGACACAGCACTTTCCCGTTTTCCCCATATTGTCAGGGTATTTGAGCCTCGGAAAAGCGCTATATAAATATAATTTATTTATCAAAGTGGGTGTGGCTTAGACAGTTAGGGGGAGTGGCCTGTATCAAAGTGGGTGTGGCCTGTCGGTGGGGCCGAGCCGAGTCGGAAAATATCTGAACCGTGTCTGTGGCACCTACGGTTGCGACGCTAAAGTCCTTTAACCTTTAATGTCACACTAGACTAGGCCCAAAAGCCTGAATTAAAGTGCTGGGGTACGTTTGGGCCCAGGGAACGGGCTGCGAATGAGTCACACTCACCAAACTTGACACACTCCTTCCCCTTCATGGGACATTGTACAATTTCAACTTTCACCCTCCTAGGCCATTCCCTAGAGGCCCTGCACGCGACGCGGCGGACAACTGTAGGGAGGTTCTAGTGCTTGATGTGAAGTGCCGTTTGGAATGAGACATCTTCTCACACGTACAGGCACACAACGAGTACAACATGTTGCATTTTCATGCCATTAGGCAACTTGCTTCCTAGCATAGCAGGTCCATTTGGACTTTGAAATACCTCCATGACTTTATATGGCCACTGTGTGTGTCTGTGGAGAAAAGGGTACGTTTGGGCCCAGGGAAGGGGCTGCGAAAGAGTCACACTCACCAAACTTTACACACTCCTTCCCCTTCATGGGACATTGTACCATGTCAAAAAATTACCCTCTCATGAGACTTGACAGATTATTCATACTGCCTTCTGATTATTGAAAGTATATTGTAGAAACTTATTGTACTTCATGCATTTTAAGCCGTACTCTTTTGTAAAAATGTATGCCGTGTCCTGCATTATTATATTCCAAAGAAATAGATTGCATTATGAATGTTGAGTTAAGACCATGGTCTGTTTACATTGTCAGCGTACCTCATAGGTAAGGGATTAAATTGATCCCTACTGATATTAACAAGGGCAAGAACCAATTAGTGACCGTCTTTTTGACTTTGGCCAACGGTGCGTAGCACGCAAGAGAACAAACCATCAAACCATGCATCCATCATGAAGTAGGCAAGCAGAGCCGCTGCTGGGATTGAAAACCCAGAATCTTCTGTTTATAAGACAACTGCTTTCACCAGCTAATCCACAGCACCGATAAAAACGTATCAAAGGGTTTCAAAGCAGTGTTTTTCATTAACCCTTGTGTGATGTTCACTTTTTGGACCCTTTCGTAGTGTTCGGGTCCAGTTGAAGATAGATTGATTTAACTCATGACCATTTTTTACTGACAATGGTATGGTGAACTATTATGGAGTGTATGGTGAACTATTATGGAGTGTACCGTGAACTATTTTTTTACTGACAATGGAGTGTATGGTCACCACTATGGTGAAAGATTATGATTGATGACAGGTAAGACAGATTTCATTTATAAAATATTGCTACTGCAGACTCGACAGTTAGATTGACATTCTTCCTCTTGTTGGCCTCAGATGGCGACCAAGAAGCACAGGGCCATGGGGTCCAGTGAGTGGCTGTCTCGCCTAAAAGCATTTGCCACCACTGGGGTATGGCCCTCTAATGTAGGGAACAAGCCAGCCCCCAGACAAAAGAGGTGGTGTACCCTCTACCAGAAGGTAATGTTTGTCTGTGAAATACACCAACTTCAGAGTGAACACAGGCTAGATTGTATATGCAAGGAAATTGAGCATTCCATTTGGTTACAGATTGAGAAATGTCCAGCGCAGGCACATGGCCAGACATTGCTGTTTGGTGGGCCACGGCGTTGTGTCTGTGGATTTCACTCCCAGAAGTTAATGAAATGTAACTATTTGTCATGCTGAAAAATTATCCCATTATCAGTCTCTCTTATTCTGGTAATTGATACTTGTATCTGTGTGTCTTCAGCAGTCATCCAGTGTTCCATCGGCACCCACGTCTGCCTCTGTGACTGCTGCTACTACGGTGCAGGGTCCAGCTCCACCTCCTGCCATGGCCCCTGCTGCTGCCACAGCCTCAGTCCCTGCCATGCCTGTGCAGAGTCCTCTCCGGCCTGGAAGAGCCTACAATCACATAGATACATGCACAATCTACAGCGTCTGTGAGGACCACCTCTATCACCTCTACCTCTCAGGCTACTGCCACCCCTGCTAGTGCCTCTGCAAGTGCCTCTGCAAGTGCCTCTGCTAGTGCCTCTGCTAGTGCCTCTGCAAGTGCCTCTGCAAGTGCCTCTGCTAGTGCCTCTGCTAGTGCCTCTGTAAGTGCGGCGAGGGGGTGTGACTAATGTGGCTTCTGCCTACAATCACATAGATACATGCACAATCACAATATCAACCAACTGAAAAATCACAATATACTCTCCTGGTGATGTACTCTACTTTACTCTCCCCCAGACTCTGTCCAGCCCCGCTACTACCTCCACTGGTCCTACCAGCAGTGCTATGGCCTCCGTGAGGACCACAACCTCCCCCATCTCCCAGCCCCCCTCCAGGCCTGCTATGGCCTCCGTGAGGACCCGTTCGCCTGTATCCAAGTCCCCCTCCAAGCATGCCTCCACCTATATTCAGAACATCTCCCCTTTCTCTCTGCCTCCATCCCCCTCTGCTACGGCGTCTGTGAGGACCTCTCAGGCTACTGCCAGCCCTGCAAGTGCCTCTGTAAGTGCTCTCCTTTGATGTGTATTTGTGTGTCTGTCTGTGTGAAATAACTATGATATGATATAGAACTATTATTATTGCAAATGCAATTTCCTGTATGTGCAAATATTCTAAAAGGTATACTTTCTTTTTTTTAAGGATGAATCCGATGTGGGTGGTTTCCCAACCACTGGTCCTCCTGGTCCTCCTGGTCCTCCTGGTCCTCCTGGTCCTCCTGGTCCTGCTGCCCCTCCTGGTCCTCCTGGTCCTGCTGCCCCTCTGGTCCTCCTGGTCCTGCTGCCCCTCCTGGTCCTCCTGGTCCTCCTGCCCCTCCTGGTCCTCCTGCCCCTCCTGTTCCTGCTGCCCCACCTGGTCCTTCTTTTCTTGGTCTGATGGCTGCTTCCTTCTGGCTACCTTCAAAGATGAAGAAGACCATTCCCCAGCAGGACCAGAGATGGATTGCCTCCACTCTGTGGCACAATCAGAGGCTGCGCCAGGACCTGAAGCTGTGGTACGAGCCACCAGTGCCAGCACTTGTGTATAATCAGGCCCCTACACCAGAGCGCTTTTTCACGCACAGGCTCCTGGTGTGGATGCCCTATCATTTGTGGAAGGTCAGGCTGTGCTGCCCAGTCTGCTTGAGGCAGCTGACAGGGTATGGAATCCACAAACGGGCAAGGCAGGTCCTGGACGTTGATAGGTACTACCTACTGGTCACAGAGACCCTTCGGTCATCCTGACGCGCAAGTGAGTTCTTAATCACATAGGCCAATGTAGTAATTCTATATTACTTTTATCAATAATTGTATTCCGATGATAAGACATGTGTAATGTAACTTATTACATGGAAGAGAATTTGATACAAGTCTTGTCTTTTTGTCACAAAGGTATGCATGTGACATACGTATGTTGCGGGAGAGGACGCTCTGCAACAGCTCCGCTCGCCTGGTAAAACAGGTGAGGGAGAATCACAGCGAGGAGTGGCTGCAGTGCCTTTCCCGCTACCTGGAAGTCTGTGCAGACTTTGTCGACCGCCCCAGCCTCTTCCCTGTGGTGTTTCCACAGCCCCCAGAGCCTGTGGCCATCCCCTCCCACAGGTGGCTGCTCACTGTGTATGGCAGAGACATGATGGACAGAATAGACCACATAAAGGCGAGGATCACCTCCACCTACGGGACCATTTTAAAAATGGACTCCACAAAGAAGGTAAATATTACAAATGTTAACATTTATGTTATGTTAATTGTTAATACCAAAGCAGAACATTTCAAAGCCTTCTTCACTACTGATGTGTATTCTCATGATGGTGTTTATTATGTGTCATTTCAGATCACCAGGAAGCTGGCTGGAACAGCGAAGGGGACCGCGTTGTGGATGTCCTCAGTGAGCAATGAGGTGGGAGAGGTCCTGATCAGTGTCCTGACTGCCCAGGAGGGACCTGGGCTGGACCTGATGGTGGCAGGCCTCATCCAGCGCTACAGCCAGGCGGGTGTGGCTCCTCCACACCTTCTCTATGTGGACTGTGGCTGCTGTGTCAACACAGGAGAGTCCAAATTGAAGGCCAGGTTCAGCGGATGGCCAGACCTCGTCGTCCGGCTGGACATTTTCCATTTCATGCGGCGCTTGGCAAACGGTTGCACAACCGATGCCCACCCCCTTTTCCCCATCTTCATGTCCCGTCTGTCTGTATGCATCTTCGAGTGGGACCCCACGGATGTGGCTCTGTTGCGTCGGGCCAAGAGGGAGCAGCTGCGGCAGAAGGGTCTGCCAACTATCACAGACGCTATAGTAGACAGGCAAATCACCAAGGCTGACCTGGGCCTGTACTGCAGGCGGAGGACCCGTGGGGAGGAGGCCACCATCCGTATGTTGGACCACCTGCTGCAGGAGCTGACGGGAGACAAAGGGAGGGACCTTCTTGGTGTTCCTCTGCTTGACCGGGTGCGAATGGAACACATCTGGAGAGTCCAGAAGAGGCACGTGAAGTGCATACAGGACCTGCCAGGCGTGCCTCTCTACACAGAGAAGAGAACCACAACTAAGGGGGGCATCGTGCTTACTAAGTACCGATGTGCACGAGGTTCCAACTCCCTGGAGTCCTTCCACCTCCACCTGAACAGGTTCATTCCAGGTGAGTTCAATTACATCATTGTTATTTTGAAATGTTCATATTGATTGCTTCTTTATTAGTGCTTTTGAAGAGACTGTGTGCAAATTAAAATAATAATTTTATGCTATAATTCATTCATGCATTCTCTTTTATTTTCAGGGACCCAGGCCAACAGCCTCAACTTCCAGCTGTACTTGCTGGAAGGCCTGAACAGGTGGAATCAGGACCGGGCTGCTGCAGCTGTGACAGAGAAGCCGTCAGCTCTCCTCAGCTACTCTGGAAAGCTGGTGCATTGTGTAAACACACACAGCACAAAGGTGTTTGGTCGGAAGTACGCCCCCTCCTTCCGTCCCCCCGCACAGTACACTGGTAAATTTCATTATTTAGAAATACATATATTTACTTAGAACTCACAATACTGGTGCATTGTATTTTGAACTGTACATATCTGTGCTTCTTTGTATGTTCATAACAGTTCATAACATGTTCGTTAACAGGAGAGCTTATTGGCATGGACTACTTATACAGGCAGACAGGGCAAGCCATGCAGGACATGGACCCTGAGGCAGATGAGACAGACCAGCTGCTGGAGGACGTGGCCATAGAAGAGGAACTGGAGGATGAAGGCTTCCAAGGGGATGCCATTGACTCCACCTCCATCAGCTGCCCAAGCCTCCTCCAGTGGCCTCCAGCATGCTCCACCACCTACCCAGTCCTCTGCCAGTGGTGCCTTTTTTACCCCACCGCCCACCCTGCTCTCTGAATGTGGTGCCTGGTCCCCTGCTCCACCTCCACCTCCATCAGCTGCCCAAGCCTCCACCAGTGGTCTCCAGCATGCTCCACCACATACCCAGTCCTCTGCTCTCACCACCCCCACCCCACAGCTGCCTGCAGAGTAGTTGGTAAGTAATTCTTCTTTTTCTTTTTCTCATTCTCTTTCTCCCTGTAAATCTACTGTTCTCCAAAAATGTTTCTGTTAATCTCCTATGTGTGTCTAACTCATGTTATTGGTATTATTTTTCAGGCAGTGGATGAGAACAATGTGGGGGGAATGGACCACGTGGACAGCATGGCACAGTATCTGGTAGGCCTGAGGACCCAGACCAGCCTAGTCCTCAGTAACCAGGCTGTCAGCACCATCCTCGGCTTGTAGCAGGCCCTGCCAGTATACGACAAGAGGCGGGTAGTATTTTCTGCCCGGCACCAGGACAGGCTGAAGACGGGGAGGTTCAGGTCCCCCAAAAAGAAGGCGGAGTTCACCCCTGGGGTGGAGAGCACAAGACACTGTGTGGTTTCTTCAAGCGGCTCTCCTGCGCAGTGGCCAGACTGCTGCCGACTGATAGTCCATCTTTGTCAGGCTCTGCCAGATTCACAGGTCACCAAAAAAGAAGGACGGTGTGACCCTGACAAGATGGACTCTCATCTTGCATGACTATAACATTATTCGGCAACTGATTCTGGCCAACGGGGCCCTCTTACAAGACACCACGTTGCAGCTGGTGCATGTCAACCAGACCACCCTCATCCAGTGGCACAACAAGAGGGTGGCCAGGGAGGATTTATCCTTGCTGCAGCAGGGCATTGATCTGCCTCCTTGCCTTTCTGTGGCTGCTGAGTCCCTTCCTCCAGGCAAGGTTCGCCTTGCCGTTGCCCCTCAACTGCCTGGAGTTCAACACTCCTACCACCTGCCACAGAGCACAGCAGGGAAGGCTCATAGAAAGAGGAAGGCCACAGCTTCAGCCACTGCAGCACCATCCGCACCCACAGTGAGACCCAGGCTGGCAGCCCAGAGGCAGCTGTTTCCTCACCCCACTACATTTACATTACATTTTTGGCATTTAGCAGACGCCTTATTCCAAAGCGACTTACAATCAATACATTTGAATATTAAGCATGTGAATCAGCAGTCCACTATTCGTTGCAGGAAGAGTACTCTAGCTCGGGCCCGGGGCCACTGATAGAAGGAAAAACCTTCTCCCTATTATCGCCTTCTACTAAAACGTTTTTATTTTTTATTTTTTATTACTGGAGAAACTGAGAAACAGTACAAGGGGGGCAGTAGAAGTTCTTAGGCACACAGTAAAGGGGAAAGTGGGTGTCTTTAGGAGACGTAGTGGTGAGGGTCAGAAGATGTCTCAGGAGGAGCAGTTAAGATGTAACCTGAAGAGATGGGTCTTCAGTCTACGACGGAAGATGGGTAGTGACTCTGCCGTTCTGACAGCCGTGGGGAGCTCATTCCACCAGCGGGGAGCCAGTGTTGTGAAGAGACGTGATCGGGCAGCCCGACTGCTGTGTAGAGGAGGTGGGGCCAGTCAGCCAGCCGAGGTGGAGGAACGGAGTGAGCGGGCAGGGGTTTGGGGGGTTACCATTTCCTTCAGGTAGGCAGGGGCTGTCCCTTTAGCTGCCTGGTATGCAAGCACCAGGGTCTTGAATCTGATGCGAGCTGCTATCGGGAGCCAGTGCAGGGTGCGAAGGAGAGGGGTGACATGCGAGTATTTGGGGAGGTTGAATACCAGCCGGGCAGCAGCATTCTGGATGAGCTGCAGAGGTCTAATGGCTGAAGCGGGGAGCCCAGCCAGGAGTACATTGCAGTAATCCAGGCGGGAGATGACCAGTGCCTGGGTCAAGAGTTGCGCTGCCTCTCTGGTAAGGAATGGTCGTATCCTTCTGATGTTGTAGAGGAGGAATCTGCAGGAGCGAGCCGTTGCTGCAATGTTCTCCGCACAGGATAGTCGGTTATCCAGGATCACTCCAAGGTTCTTGGCTGTCAGGGAGGGGGTTACAGTAGAGTTCTCCACTGTGATGGAGAAGTCTTGGAGAGGGCAGGCTTTCCCGGGGATGAAGAGGAGCTCGGTCTTGTTAAGATTGAGCTTGAGATGGTGGTCAGCCATCCAAGTTGAAATGTCAGCGAGACATGCTGAGATACGGGTTGCCACGTGTACATCAGACGGGGGGAAGGACAGGAAGAGTTGAGTGTCGTCTGCGTAGCTGTGGTAGGAGAGCCCATGTGAAGAGATTACCGAGCCAAGAGACTTGGTGTAGAGGGAGAAGAGTAGGGGCCCTAGGACGGAATCCTGGGGAACTCCAGTGGAGACGGTTCGTGGAGAAGACAGCGATTCTCTCCAGGTCACCTGGTAGGAGCGGCCCGCCAGGTAGGAATTATGAGAATAGAATTATGCACCAGGTGTTTGGGAATATAAACCCACCATTCACCAGTCCACTTTTTTCTTTCCCTCCAACCACCAACCCCACCCCTTCCCCCCTTGTGTTTGCTCTCCCTCCTCCTGTCATTCTCCAAACCCTGTTTGCTCCACCTGCCCCTCATCTGGCTGCCCCGAACGTCCGCAAACGGAGTGGAAAGCCTAACTTCTGCAAGAAGTGTGGGCAGCCCAAGGCATTGACTGGCCACAGCCATTATAACGGACACCCATATTGTCCTATGACTGAGTCTCTGACGAAGGTCCAGTGGATCGAGCAGATGAGAGAGAATGAGATGGAAGAGTAGCTCTTTTTTTCTCTGTAAATAGTTAGTAGTAAATAGTACCTCAGGTTAACTTGTTTATTTGTGTGTGAATGTGTGTTTATTTGTTAATATTTAATTAAAAGTTATATTTCATATATACATCTTATCACTTCTCTGTAAATAGTTATTTATTTGTGTGTGAGTATGTTTTTTGTGATTATTTAAATAAATAAAAATCTTTCACATTTAAATATTTTATCTGACATTTATGACATCAATCAGACACATTGCTAATAGCTAGTGATGCCCAGTCCACAAGAGAAAGAAACAGGTCTGATAATTGTATAACTAACAAAAAACAAGATTTTGGCTCACAGGATCTTGAATTTACACAAAACAACACTTTTGGAGACACTTTTTGTTTTTCTTGTTTCTGGCGGGATTTGAACCAGTGACCTTCGGATCCATTCTTCCCCCCATACAAAAATGGCAAAGGCAATTTTTTTTATTGTGCATTAATTGTGTATAATACATTGAGACTATTAAACATGTAGATAATGGAAAAGAAGCCTCAATTTCTCTCTTCCTTTTCTTTTCCCTCTTTTTTTCCCTCTTTTTCTCCCTCTTCCTCTTTTTCTCCCTCTTTTCCTCTCTTTTTCCTCTCTTTTCTTCTTCCCCCTTCTTCCCCCTCTTGCACTTTCTTGCCCACCCTTAACAGACTATTGTGCACCTCGCCTAGCTCAGTCGGTAGAGCATGAGACTCTTAATCTCAGGGTCGTGGGTTCGAGCCGCAAGTTGGGCGATGGTTTTCTCCAAATAAATGTCACTCTGTAAACTGCCATCAACCTCAGATCCCACAAAACCCAAGTGGTGGAAGGTGCGTGGGCCTTCAAGCATTCAGTTCAGTAATTCCAGCTAAATGCACAGAATAGCACTGTATCTGCATGGTCTCACTGAAGAGCAGGAAGTGTTGTCAAGTGGAATTTGCGTTTCTTTAATGAAACTCAAACCCTTTGATATGTTTTTATCGGTGCTGTGGATTAGCTGGTGAAAGCAGTTGTCTTATAAACAGAAGATTCTGGGTTTTCAATCCCAGCAGCGGCTCTGCTTGATGGATGCATGGTTTGATGGTTTGTTTTCTTGCGTGCTACGCACCGTTGGCCAAAGTCAAAAAGACGGTCACTAATTGGTTCTTGCCCTTGTTAATACCAGTGAGGATCAATTTAATTCCTTACAGATGAGGTACGCTGACAATGTAAACAGACCATGGCCTTAACTCAACATTCATAAGGCAATCTATTTCTTTGGAATATAATAATGCAGGACACAGCATACATTTTTACAAAAGAGTACAGCTTAAAATGCATGAAGTACAATACGTTTCTACAATATACTTTGAGTAATCAGAAGGCAGTATGAATAATCTGTCAAGTCTCATGAGAGGGTAATTTTCTCAAAATGTAGAGGTTAAACGAAAAGGTGTGCTCCAGGTGAGGCTCGAACTCACAACCTCGGCATTGCTCAACTGCATACTGTTGGAGAAGTACTGCGCGCTAAGCGATTGCGCCAAAGGAAAAGGAGCCTCTGCATCTTCAATTCCTAATCCTTGATCTCAAGGAGGTTCTGAAGGAGAACAAGTGGCTCGGCTAGCTCAGTCGTTAGAGCTTGCGTTTGGTCTGAGAAAGTTTTCAAGAGATTTTGGCAAATCAATCAAACTTTATAACATTTAAGTTTATGTGAGTTTTGGTTTTGAGTACCCCGACAGCTTCGTGCTGATCGGGTGCTTCTAGGACGGACGACATGGCAACAAATACAACGAACGAAATGGACAACGAAGAAAGGAATACGGATAAACGGTACGACGCGAGCCTGACGGTGGAGGTGGGACTGGAGTGGGGAAGTAATATTACCGTGAAGGAAATGTTACGAGGAATAAAGGAGGTGTGTGGAAATGTGGAGGGCTGTCGGCCGAAAGGAGACCGGAAATATGAGATTACCCTGTCATCGAGAGGAGGGAAGGACAAGCTCACAGATGGATTCCTGATTAAAGATGTAAGAATAATGGGAAAGGACTTGGCAGTGGATGAGATGGTGGTCTCGTTTTTGAATATCCCGGTATACTTGAAAGACGACGTGATCAGGCAGAGGCTGGAGTCGTGGGGGGTGAAAGCGGTGTCCCCGATCAAAAGAAGGACATGGCCGGGAACGGACATAGCAGACGGGACTCGGTACATGAAGGTGAAATTCACAGAAGAGGTGAGGTCTTTGCCGTACTCTACAAAGTTTGTGACCCTGGTTGGAGTGGATCACTTTAGGGTGATTCATGACTCGGTCATGATCGGGGTTCGATTCCCGCATGGGGCGAGTTACACTAGAAGATTCACGTTCGCTACACTGGTGAAAGATGGAAGGAAGGCCATCGGAGAGGCGTGTCCACGTGAGGGACTTGACATAGTGAAGCGTGAGGGCACGCTCTCCCGAACGGTGAGGATAGTGTAACGATCCTGTATGAGGCCCGTTAACAGCTCCACCAAGCGAGTTAACTCTCTTGGTCTAATGGTTAGCGCGGCCGTCGGTTATGCGGGAGATCGGGGTTCGATTCCCGCATGGGGCGAGTTACACTACCAAGTCTCCGTTCGCTACACGGAACTCTACAAGAGTTAACTTACACGTTCGCTACAAGAGTTAACTCCCTTGGTGGAGCTGTTAACGGGGCCTCATACAGGATCGTTACACTATCCTCACCGTTCGGGAGAGCGTGCCCTCACGCTTCACTATGTCAAGTCCCTCACGTGGACACGCCTCTCCGATGGCCTTCCTTCCATCCCAACTTTCTGACACCAGTGTAGCGAACGGGGGTATGTAGGCTGTGTATTAAGCCAGGACATGTATTGCGAGAATGCCCGGAGTTCATGTGTTTTAAGTGTAATAAACAAGGACATTATGCACGTGAATGCATTGGAAGGAGAGGAGGGGATGGAGGAGAGAGAGTGAGCAGTGGTGAGGAGGAGGAGGAGGAGGAGGTGGTGGAGGTGGAGGTGGAGGAGGTGGAGGTGGAGGGGGACGAAGAAGAGGAGATGGTGGGAGAGGAGGAAGAGGAGGTGGTGGAGGAGGAAGAGGTGGAGACACAAGGAGAAGGTGGGGAAAGGAGCCATGAAGACGTGACGGAGGGAGGAGGACAAGCTGAGGTGGTGGAGGAGACGCAGTTGGAGCCGGAAGTGGAGGGAGGAGCGGAGGGGCCTGGTTCGGTGGAGGGTAAAGAGAGAGAGGAGATTGGAGCCAGCTTCGATAATGCAGTAAGAGATGGAGAAATGGATGAGGCAGGGCCTTCAACAGGGGGCGTGGGAAAAAGAAAAGGTTCCGATGAAGAACTATATGCGGATGTACAGAGGGTGAGGACAAGATCGGGAAGGGGTGCAATAGCACGAGGGAGGAAGACCAAGGTGGCTATAGGAAAATGACATGGGGGTGCATGTGTTCCTTTTTTGTATCTTGACTATGGTCAGGGTTGTTGCTGTCAACACAAATGGACTCAGAGTTAGGAAGAAGATGGAGCTTGTGTTGGCAGCATACAAAGAAGAGATCATATGCCTCCAAGAGACGCATTGGACAGAGGACATAATGGAAGAGGTAAGAAGGAGGTGGAATGGACAAGTGTATGTAAGCAATGGAACAGTGTATGCTTGTGGGGTGGCTATTTTGGTAAAGAAAAGAATGGGGTGGTGAACAATGTAAGGAACATAATGAATGACAATGAGGGAAGAGTGGTGGGAGTGGGGTTTGAATATCAAGGGATTGAGTATGCACTGTATTGTATATATGCACCAAATGTGGATAAATATAGAACGTTTTTTTTTAAATCTTTGAAAGAGAAATGTGTAGGGAATTGTATTATGGTTGGGGATTATAATGTGGTGGTGGATAGGTTAGATGTAACAAGGGGGGTGAAATTTAGGAATTATCCGTCACGCCCAGTATTGCTAGAAATGATGCGCACAAGAGGAATGGTGGATATATGGAGGGAGGGGCACCCTGATGCACAGGTTTTTTCAAGGAGACAAATGGTGATGGGGGTTTTGAGACAATCAAGGATCGATTTGTGTTTAGTGAAGAGGGAGGTGAGGCACCTGGTTGGAAAGGTTGAGTATCGGTTTATGGCTTTTAGTGACCACGATGCTCAGTCTTTCCAGCTAGGTGCGGGGAACGTAGGGGGAAGAGGAGGGACATGGTGCTTTAATGCAAGTTTGCTTAAAGATATACGTTTTGGGGTGATAGTAAGAGAGTGTGTGAGTGTGGCTATGGAAGACCAGATGTATGAGAGTGATGTGTGTGTGTGTGGTGGGAAGGGATGAAGGATAAATTAAAAGCTGTAATAATAGCATTTGCAAAATGGAGAGGGAAAGAGAGGGTGAGGGAGGAAAGGGATTTGCAGAAAAGGTTAGCAATAGAACAGGAGAGAGTTGATAATATTCCAGGGCATAATTTAACAGAGTATTTGAGGTTGAGGGAAGATTTGAGGGAGTTAGAGAAGAGAAAGTGTGAAGGTGCTTTAGTAAGGAGTAGAGCAAGGTATGTGGTTGAGGGAGAAAGGAGTACAGCATTCTTTTTAGGTTTAGATAAGAGACAGAAAGAGAAAGGGAAAATTAAGGAATTAGAGAATGATAAAGGTGAAATAATAACAGACTTAGTGGGAATAATGGATACTGTGCAGTCATTTTATACAGACCTATATACATCTGGGGGGGTGAATGAGGAATGTATGAATAAAGTATTAGAAGCAGTGGAAGCTAGGGTGACAGAAGAAGAAGGGAAAATGTGTGATGCAGATCTAAGGGTGGAGGAGGTTAAGACAGCCATCATGGGGTTAAACCTAAATAAGAGTCCGGGTTCGGACGGGTTGACGGCTGAATTTTATAAAGCATTTGTTGACATCCTGGCCCCTATATTGTGCATAGTATATATGTGTATGGGGAATAAAAGGGTGGTTCCGGACTCTATGGGCTTGGGGGTGCTCACTTTATTGTATAAGGGTAAAGGCGACAGGAACAAATTACAGAATTATAGAGCATTATCATTACTTAATTGTGATTATAAAATTATAGCAAAAGTATTAGCTAATAGATTGAATGAAGTAATGAAAAACATGATTGCACCTACCCAGGCCTATGGAGTCCCAGGGAGTCCCAGAGAATATGTGCACATTAAGGGATGTTGTGAAGGACATGAGGGAGGGAGGGGGTTTATTGTTATCTTTGGATTTTAATGGCTTTTGACAGGGTGGAACATGTATTTTTATTGAAAACAATGGAACATTTTGGGATTGGGACTGTTATGAGGGATTGGATTGAATTATTATATAAGAATGCTAGAAGTAAAGTAAAGATAGATGGATTATTGACTGACTCCTTCCCTTATGGTAGATCAATAAGACAAGGGTGTCCACTGTCAGCATTGCTATATAGCATATCTGTGGAGCCATTGGCAGCTTATATTAAGCAGGAGAAAGAAATTAAGGGAATAAATATGCCGGGGGGAGGAGTTAGCATAGTCCATCAATATGCAGATGACACGACATACTGTACTCTCAGGGATGTAAATAGTGTGATCAAAATAATGGGGTGTGTAAACATATATGGAAAGGCTTCTGGTGCAAAAGTGAATGTTGACAAGTCTGAAATGTTGTGTATAGGGGGAGTGAATACAGACAATTGTGTTTTTGATTTGAAAATTGTGAAGGGGATGATAAAAGTGTTGGGGATATATCTTGGAGAGGATGACAGGGAGGCTGTTGATTACACATGGACAGGGGTTTTGAATAAAATAAGAACAACATTGAATTATTGGAAGCAAAGGAACATGAAACTGAAGCTAAAAGTTGTAATTGTTAATGCACTGTTAATGTCAAAATATGTTTATGTATTAGGTGTATTGAATGTACCAGAGTGGGTTCTAAAAGAAAGCAGGATGTTAGTGTCAGATTTTTTGTGGAGAGGAAAGGGGGTTAAAATAGCGTATGATGTACTACAGTAGTAGCAGATTATGACAAAGGAGGGTTGAAGCTGGTAGATCTGGAGGTAAAGATGAGGGCAATGAGAGTCAGAACAGTCAAAGGGTTTTTGTATGGGGAGGAAGGACATGGATGGAAAGGATACTTTAGGGAATGGGTACATAGATGTGGGGGGTGTGGGGATTATGGTTTGTTGATGTGCTTTAAAGCACGGATGTATGATAGGGTGCCGGAATTCTATAAAGAGGTGTTTAAAGCCTGGGGGAGTTTTTTGCCTGGGGTAGGATATGAGTGTGAGAAGAGAGGGGAGATACTAAATGTTCCAGTTTTATTGAACCCGCTAATAAGAAGAGAGGGGAACATGTTAGAGTCTAGGAGTTTTTGGAGGGCAGGACTGATTAGAGTAAGGGATTTTAGGTATGAGGTAGTGCCAGGGTTCCTATCAGAGCAGGCAATTATTGAAGTTGTTAGGGAAACAGATGAGGAGATGAGATGGGGAGAAATAGTGAGCATGTACTGTATATTAAAATAAAGCAGAGTATACCAGGGGAGTGGGTGAGGAGGTTAGATAGGGAGTTAAGAGGGAAGGAGCAAACAGAGTTACCTAGGTTAAGACTAGGGAAAGGGGAAACAGTGCGGGAGTTCTCAGCTGTTAAGGTGAAGGAGTGCTACTGGGCACTGTTGGAGAGCAGAGTGAAGGAGCCTGCGGCAGAGAAGGTGTGGAGGCAGGTGTTCCCAGGATTGGAGGTGAAGAATATATGGAGGAATTTATTTTTGAAATATAATAGTTTAGAATGTACACATTTTGATTTTATGCTCAGACATAACAGGGTTTATACTAAGGTGGTGTTGCATCAGGTAGACAGAACAGTTTCGAAGGAGTGTGATGTGTGTGGGATACAGGATGAGAACTTAATGCATATGCTTTTTGAATGTAGAGAAATTAAGGGATTTGAAGAAAGGTTGAAAGGACTAGTGAAGAAGCACTGGGGGGTGGAGGTGGTGGGGATGCAGGAGTGGAGGAGGTTGGTGGTTTTTGGGGTGGAGGGAAAGAGGAGGGGAGTGAATATATGGTGTTTAAATTATGTATTATCACAGGCTCGGTATGCAATTTATTTGAGGAGAAATTTAGCAAGATTTGAGGGAAAGTGGATAACGGTGTGGAAAGTTTTTGAAGGATTGGTCAGGAAGAATGTGGGACTGATGCACAAGACAGGGCAAAAATACTTTGAGAAGTTGTTTATTAGGGATTGTGGGTTTATAAGGGTGGGGGTGGATGGAGGGTTGGAGTTTGATTTAGATTTTTGAAGGTGGTTTTGTTTTTATTGTTGCATTCATTTGTTATTGATTTATATTAAAGGGTTATTTTGGTTATGAAGGACTGACTGAATAATAGATGGATTTATCTCATACCAAAATGGGTGTGTTTTTTATTTTATTTTATTTTTTTATTTTTTTGGTGTGATATCAACTAATCTAAACTAAACTACATTCTACCTAACAAAAACGTAATCCTAAACTAAACCCATAACTCCCAAATAAACCCCAAACAATTATCACCTCCATTTGGCCCCGCCTCGGCCACACCTCCTCAGGATATCTCCTCACAGGAGACTTACCATATTATTGTTTATTTGGCAGGGACAGTGTCCATCAAAGAATGCACCAGAATTAGCCAAGAAGGCTAGTTTTCATCCGTAGTTCCTGAACAGCTTAAAAGGAGAAACAGGCATTGGACATTACATTACATTGCATTACACATGTTTACACATCAGGAAAAATTAAATATATATATATACAGTTAATAAAAGGCATCAGCATGAAAAACATCATCATAGAAACAATAAAGACATCAGCACAACATAGAGATGCTAGTGGAATTAGTGACTACATTGTTGATTACTAATGACTCATTAGTAATGAGCCATGCTTTCAAGTGGTTGGAAAATTATCTGTAGGTGGTGCACTTCTTATGTTTTCAGGTAGTTTATTCCAATCATGAGATGCTTTGATTACACCCTACAACCTGGCTAATACTAGGGTCCTACACCCTACCCCCTGACTAATGCTAGGGTCCTACACCCTACCCCCTGGCTAATGCTAGGGTCCTACACCCTACCCCCTGACTAATACTAGGGTCCTACACCCTACCCCCTGACTAATGCTAGGGTCCTACACCCTACCCCCTGGCTAATGCTAGGGTCCTACACCCTACCCCCTGACTAATGCTAGGTTCCTACAACCTACCCCCTGGTTAAGGAGGCAAACATCTTTCGCAGAACTGCTTCCTAGAAGCTTCTCACAGTTCTACAACAGAGTAATAGTAAAAAAACAACAATATGCATTAGATAGTGGCACACATTTCAGGAACTCTATAATTATTCTCAGGCTGTCAAAAGATGAGGATGACCAAACCATATGGGAGATTTATGGGAAAATATTTAAACGGGATCACAGTGGGAAAGAAGGGTAAAATACGGGAGAATCCCGGGAAAAACGGGAGGGTTGACAGGTATGGGCTAGGGTCCTACACCCTACCCCCTGGCTAATGCTAGGTTCCTACACCGTACCCCCTGGCTAATGCTAGGTTCCTACACCCTACCCCCTGGCTAATGCTAGGGTCCTACATCCTACCCCCTGACTAATGCTAGGTTCCTACACCCTGCCCCCTGACTAATGCTAGGGTCCTACACCCTACCCCCTGGCTAATGCTAGGGTCCTACACCCTACCCCCTGACTAATGCTAGGTTCCTACACCCTGCCCCCTGACTAATGCTAGGTTCCTACACCCTACCCCCTGACTAATGCTAGGGTCCTACACCCTACCCCCTGGCTAATGCTAGGGTCCTACACCCTACCCCCTGGCTAATGCTAGGTTCCTACACCCTACCCCCTGGCTAATGCTAGGGTCCTACACCCTACCCCCTGGCTAATGCTAGGGTCCTAGGCGCCAGGGGTTGGGGCTGGGGTTCAGGCTAAGTTGTTAGCATTCCTCAGGAGGGCGACCAGCCTCTCCTGTGTTCAAGGGAAGTCTCAGTATGTTTTCCTTCTATTCTTTTAAATTATTCCAGAGTTTATCTTCCTCTGAAGACGTGATGTCCTGTTGGAGCACCTCAGACTGGCCTTAGTGGCTCTGGACCCGCGGAAAGTTCAATCTAAGAACCCATAATGTAGTCATTATTGAAGGTGTTTATTTGGATATTGTACATTCTTTATATTATTGTGAATATGAGCACTGTTTGATAATCAAATCTCCTCCTCGTTCTCCTCCTAACAAGACCCTGTTGTAACCATGACTACAGAATGTGATTATGAATGCCCAACTGTAGTCATGCCAACCTGCCGGCTGTATCATGTGACGTAACCTAACATGGCTCTCCTTTTAATATCTGTGGGGATTTCTTGTCAGCTGTACTGTTCATTATTATGACCATAATGCAATTCATCATATTTGTAAATAAAGTAGATACAGTGATGTCTAGAGTGATGTCTAGAGTGTTCTTTCTTACTCCTACTGTCCCTCCAGAGCGGGGAAGACCTGGGGAAGCCAGGGGAGGCTGGTGGAGGCCAGGGGAGGCTGGTGGAGGCCTGGGGAAGCCAAGGGAGGCTGGTGGAGGCCTGGGGAGGCCAGGGGAGGATGGTGGAGGCCTGGGGAGGCCAGGGGAGGATGGTGGAGGCCTGGGGAGGATGGTGGAGGCCAGGGGAGGCTGGTGGAGGCCAGGGGAGGATGGTGGAGGCAGAAGTCGGAGGACTGGCTCATTGACATGGAATGAGGAGTGGTATCACACACACATCCTCCGCCAGCCTTCCGGGGGTGAGGTCACCTGACCGTGACTGACAGAATGACCACCTTCAACATTCTCAGAACCTTCAACATTCTCAGAACCTGAGAGTGTCTAAAAACAGAGACTAAGACCGTGAACATTTACATTTTTTAAAGTTTATTTCATGGCACCAATCACACTTCATTAAGGAACACAGATTCAATGACATGTGAAAGTGCTGTTATAAAATGATTGTGAATCTTGTCAATAAGTTATTATATAATTATGTAAAACCTGTTTTAAAAGGCACCAGGAATACACATGAAGAAAGTGATTTTGCACACACACTTTAACACAACTAGTTTAGAGGTAGTGGTTACAAGCTCCAGGACACGGTACGTTATCACCCGTCCTGAGAGAGAAACACACACACACACACACACACACTCTGACAGGCCTCACGCTGCAGCTCCTACACACGCACGCACGCACGCACGCACGCACGCACGCACGCACGCACGCACGCACGCACGCACGCACGCACGCACGCACACACACACACACACACACACACACACACACACACACACACACACACACAGCCTCACAAAGACAGAGAGTCCAGAGAACAGGTCTGGGTCAGGACAGGTCCATCAGAGAACAGGTCTGGGTCTGGGGCGGGCCTCCCTCTCTGGGACAGCAGGGTCCAGTCTGACAGGCTCACAGCTGAGGGAGGGAGAGAAGGAGGGAGAGAAGGAGGGAGAGAGGGATGGAGAGAGGGAGGAGTGTCCCAGTAGCTGGTCCAATTTGTCCACTCGTCGACGGAGGCCCTGCAGACTCCCCTCCGTGTGCTGCCTGCGCAGACAGAGACACTCCTCCTGACTCCACATCCGCCTGCGCAGCTGAGCCTGGGGAGGGGGGGGCAGGGTGGTGTGGCGGAGGGGGCAGGGGAGGGTTATAAGTCATTTATAGAATAATATAATAATCTAACCATCTAACCTGGTCATCTAAACATCTAACCTGCCACACACTGGCCATGCCGTTCAGGGCCCTCCATGCAAGGGTTAACCCTAACCCTAACCCTAACCCTCACTTTAAGGTCTTGCTCGGACGAATTGACCCATGAGCCCAGGTATTTTAAGTCGTTGACTTCCTTCAGAGCAATGCCTCCTGTTGTTGTTAGAGGTGGGTGGTCCGGGAGGATGTTATTGGTGATAACCTCGGTTTTCTTGGCATTTAGCCGAAAGCCAACCTTGGCACACTCTGTTTCCACTCTGCACAGGAGCTCCTGTGCTTGCTCTAAGTGGTTGGAGAGCAGGCTGATGTCACCTGCGTAGTCCAGGTCTGTTACGACTACGGCACAGTGTCGTCTTGACCTCCTAGGTGTTATAGTGAGGCCGAGTTCCTGCTCCCGTCCATTGATGGCCTTCCTGAGTGCATAGCCTAGGACTATGATGAAGAGGAAGGGGGCCAGGGTGTCCCCTTACAACACACCAGCCAGGATGTAAAACTCCTCACTGTTGCCGTCTGGGGTCATCACCTTGGCTCTTGGACACATACACATGGTCTCTATGGCCCGGAGTAGATTGGGAGGGACACGGTAGGCCTTAAGTATCCTCATTGAACCTCTGTGTATCGAGTCAAATGCCTTTTTGAATGTGATGAAGCACTCAGTAGTCAGGTTGTTCTTTCTCACCTCCTCAATGATTCTCCTTAAGGCCAAGATCTGGGCCACGGTGGTCCTCTCCTCTCGAAAACCGTTTTGGTTTTCCCTCAGGTGAGGGTCGATGGCGCACCGTAGCCGGTTCAGTATCATGCGATTGTACATCTTCGCAATGATACATGTCAGACTGATGCCTGATCTAACCTGGTCATCTAACCATCTAACCTAGTGATCTACCCATCTAACCATGTCACCTAACCATCTAACCTGGTCATCTAACCATCTAACTTGGTCATCTAACCATCTAACCTGGTCATCTAACCTGGTCATCTAACCATCTAACCTGGTCATCTAACCATCTAACCTGGTCATCTAACCATCTAACCTGGTCATTTAACCATCTAACCTGGTCATCTAACCATCTAACTATTTAACCATCTAACCTGGTCATCTAACCTGGTCATCTAACCATCTAACCTGGTCATCTAACCTGGTCATCTAACCATCTAACCTGGCCATCTAACCATCTAACCTGGTCACCTAACCTGGTCATCTAACCATCTAACCTGGCCATCTAACCATCTAACCTGGTCACCTAACCATCTAACCTGGTCATCTAACCATCTAACCTGGTCACCTAACCTGGTCATCTAACCATCTAACCTGGTCACCTAACCATCTAACCTGGTCATCTAACCATCTAACCTGGTCATCAAACCATCTAACCTGGTCATCTGACCATCTAATCATCTGACCATCTAACTTGGTCATCTAACCATCTAACCTGGTCATCTGACCTGGTCATCTAACCTGGTCATCTAACCATCTAACCTGGTCATCTAACCTGGTCATCTAACCTGGTCATCTAACCATCTAACTATCTAACCATCTAACCTGGTCATCTAACCTGGTCATCTAACCATCTAACCTGGTCATCTAACCATCTAACCTGGTCATCTAACCTGGTCATCTAACCATCTAACCTGGCCATCTAACCTGGTCACCTAACCATCTAACCTGGTCATCTAACCATCTAACCTGATCATCAAACCATCTAACCTGGTCACCTAACCTGGTCATCTAACCATCTAACCTGGCCATCTAACCTGGTCACCTAACCATCTAACCTGGTCATCTAACCATCTAACCTGATCATCAAACCATCTAACCTGGTCATCTGACCATCTAACCATCTGACCATCTAACCTGGTCATCTAACCATCTAACCATCTAACCTGGTCATCTAACCATCTAACCATCTAACCTGGTCATCTAACCATCTAACATGGTCATCTAACCATCTAACCTGGTCATCTAACCATCTAACCATCTAACCTGGTCATCTAACCATCTAACCATCTAACCTGGTCATCTAACCTGGTCATCTAACCATCTAACCTGGTTATCTAACCATCTAACCTGGTCATCTAACCATCTAACCTGGTCACCTAACCTGGTCATCTAACCATCTAACCTGGTCATCTAACCATCTAACCTGGTTGTGGGGAACATGACGCGTTCCGACCGGCAGGGGGAGCTATAGGACAGTTGGTGAAGGGATGAGGGTCCAATTGGCATCGGCTGATGCCAATTGGATCCTCATCAACGCGCGCTCTTAACGTGTGGCTTTGTTCTCCAGAAGGAGTAGTCGGACTGAGTAGCCCAAGGACGGAGTAACGAGGAAACCAGTATACCAGAACGGAGGATACCAGAAACGGAGTATACCAGAACGGAGAAGCAGCGGAGTGTCAGGTGCCGAGGGACGGACGAGCGCTGCAGGGGAGCCGCGACCGAAAGGGTCGGGCTAGAAGCGGGCAGAGACGTTCTCGCCTGAGCAAGGCTCAGCCAGACTGAACTCCAAAACAGCTGTTCCCGAAATAAAAACCCGTTCGTAAAACTACCCAGCCTATTGTCTGTCTCCCTCTGTGCCCGAACGTGTTACAGTGGCGCCCGACGTGAGGCACAGAGGAGAGGCGGACCCGAAACACCAGAGAACAGACAGGCGGGGGCATGGAGTCGCCCCTGGGACATGTGCTCGCCCACCTGGCACAGCTGCAGGAGCAACAGGCGGCAATGGCACGGGCCAGCCACGACGCCCTGATGGACATGGCCCGCGTCCAGGCCGAGGACCGGGCGGACCTCCGGTCCATCATCCGCGACCGGGAGGGGTACGGGGAGGGGACTACGGCGTGCCAGGGGGGACCCGAGTCCGGATGCTGCGGATGACGGAGGGGGACGACCCGGAGGCATATATCGAGACATTCAAGCAGGTGGCCCCGAGACAGCGGTGGCCAGAAGACGAGTGGGCCCACCAGCTCCGGCCCCTGCTGATCGGGGAGGCGCAGCTCGCGCTGGCGGGTCTCCCGGCGGCCAGCCAGGCCGACTACCCGACAGTGGTCAGGGCCATCCGGGACCGGCTCGGGCTGAGCCCGGAAGAACACCGGCGCCGGCTCCGTGCCCTGACCCTGGAGCCCGGCGGGAGGCCGTTCCTGTACGCCCAGCAGGTGATGGACATGGCGCGGCGGTGGTTGCAGCCCGAGGAGAGATCGACGGCGGAGGTGGTGGAGCAGGTCGCCCTGGAGAGGTTCGTGACGGGCCTACCGGCGCGGACCGCGGCCTGGGTAGCCTACCACCGGCCCACCAACATCACCACCGCCATCGGGCTGGCCGAGAACCACCTGCCCTCTCCAGACGCGGGGGCGGCGGGACCCGCCGCGGTCCCGGTCCCAGCTCCCCGCCGCCAGGGGGGGTTGGCCATTCGGACTGGACCCGTGGCGGGGACACGGCGTGAGAGGCCGATGGCCGCTCCCCGGGGAGGGTGGCCGGAGGCAACGCAGGGGGGCGCGACCGTGGCCTTCACCCCACAGAGAGCCCCACAGGCGGCAGAGGAGGGGTGCTGGCGGTGCGGCCAGCCTGGCCACCGCCGCCGGGACTGCCCAGCTATGGAGGTCGGCCGGGCTGTCCGCACCGCCGACGAGGTCACCCCTCCCCCGGATCCGAGCGAGGTGTACCGTATCCGGGTAAGGATGCAGCGGGGTACGCACGAGGCGCTGCTGGATTCGGGCTGCCTACAGTCTATGATCCACCAGCGCCTGGTGCGACCAGAGGCATTGGTAGGGGCATCGAGGGTGTCAATACTGTGTGTGCATGGGGATGTTCACGTATACCCGGTGGTCCCCATCGAGATTAAACATAATGGGAGAGAATATAGAGTCAAGGCGGCGGTTAGTCCGAGCCTCATGCACCCCCTAATCTTGGGTCTAAACTGGGCGGGATTCCCACGGGCAGTAGCGGGGACGACAGGGGTGCACGCACGACGGGCAGGGACGCGTGGGGCGGGCGCCGTGCTCTGCGCTGATGCGGGGGCGGCCGACGCTGACGAGGGGCAGGAGGAGGCAGGGGCAGAGGCACCGCCACCCGAGGTGCCGCTGCCGGTGTTTCCTCCGGTGGGAGATTTTCCCCTCGAACAGTCTCGTGACGCTACCCTACGCTCAGCCTACGACCAGGTGATGGTGATTGATGGTGCACGGGTACGGCCAGACGCGGCGCTCGCTCCCCCATACTTTACGTTGGTTAGGGACAGACTATATAGAGTGAGTCGTGACACTCGCAGGGAAGAGGACGTCACCCAGTTGCTGGTTCCCCGGGGCCGCCGGGAATCGATATTCCAGGCGGCACATTATAACCCCATGGCGGGCCACCTAGGATATGATAAAACACTTAGTCGCATAATGGACCGATTCTACTGGCCGGGGATACGGGCGGAGGTGCGCCAGCTAGCCAACCCCCCGGCCGTCCCGCGGGCGCCGTTATACCCTCTCCCCCTGGTTGAGGCCCCGTTTGACCGTATTGGAATGGACATTATCGGCCCATTAGAGCGATGTGCACAAGGCTATCGGTTTGTGTTAGTGTTGATAGATTACGCAACCCGATACCCCGAGGCAATTCCCCTGCGCTCCATCTCCGCGAAGAGTGTGGCGCAGGCGTTGTTTCAGGTCATCTCCCGGGTGGGGATCCCGAAAGAGATCCTCACTGACCAAGGTACCAATTTTATGTCACGCACCCTCAAAGAGCTGTACGGATTATTGAATATTAAAGCGGTCCGGCTGAGCGTGTACCACCCGGCCAGCGATGGTCTGTGCGAGCGGTTCAACCGGACGCTTAAATCAATGATCCGTAAGTTCGTTCACGAGGATAGTCAAAATTGGCACCAATGGCTAGCCCCCCTGTTGTTCGCGGTGCGGGAAGTCCCCCAGGCTTCCACGGGGTTTTCCCCATTCGAGCTCTTATATGGGCGCAAGCCTCGCGGCGTCCTGGACCTCATTAAAGAAAGCTGGGAGGAGGGGTCCAGCGACAGTAAAAACGAGATTCAATACGTCCTGGACCTGCGGGCAAAACTCCACACGTTAGGGGTTATATCATGGGAGCATTTGCACCAGGCCCAGGAACGACAGAAGCGCCTGTACGACAGGGGGTCTAAGCTGCGCATCTTCGCACCGGGAGACAGGGTCCTTGTACTACTGCCCACTTCCAGCTCGAAATTACTCGCCAAGTGGCAAGGGCCGTTCACGGTCACACGGCGGGTGGGGGAGGTGGACTATGAGGTGGTGCGTTCAGATCGGGGGGATAGCACGCAGATATATCACGTGAACCTTCTTAAAAAATGGACCGAGGCGATCCCTGTCGCGCTGGCTACGCTACTTCCCGAGAGGGATGAGTTCGGACCGGAGGTCCCAAAGTCTAAAATTGGTACCCCGGCCCACTTGGGAGACCATCTTTCGGCGGCCCAGCGAGCGGACGTGGCCAAGTTGCAACGGAGGTTCGCTGATGTGTTTTCCCCCCTACCCGGGCGCACCACGCTGATAGAACACCACATAGAGACGCCACCGGGCGTTACGGTGCGGACACGGCCGTATAGGCTGCCGGCTCACAAACGCGACGTGGTGAGCCGGGAGTTAGAAGCGATGCTGGAACTGGGCGTGGTAGAAGAGTCCCACAGTGATTGGTGCAGCCCTATCGTGCTGGTGACCAAGCGAGATGGGGCTGTGCGGTTCTGTGTGGACTACCGACGGGTGAACGCGGTGTCTAAATTCGATGCCTATCCAATGCCCAGGGTCGACGAGCTCTTGGACCGGCTTGGCGCGGCGAAATTCTATACGACCCTGGACTGTACGAAGGGATACTGGCAGATTCCGCTGACGCCAGGGTCCCGCGAGAAAACGGCGTTCTCCACCCCGCGCGGTCTATACCAGTTCACCGCGCTGCCGTTCGGGTTGTTCGGGGCCCCGGCTACGTTCCAGCGGCTCATGGATCGTATCCTTCGGCCGCACTCTGCATACGCAGCGGCCTACCTCGACGACATCGTGATTTACAGCGATACATGGCCGCAGCATATGCAGCGGGTAGCGGCCGTGCTGCAGTCGCTGGGGCGAGCGGGGCTCACGGCCAACCCAGCGAAGTGCGTGATCGGGCGGGGGGAGATCCGCTTTCTGGGGTACATCCTGGGCGGTGGGGAGGTGCGCCCGCAGGTAGATAAGACCGCTGCGGTCGCCGCCGCCCCGCGGCCCAGGACCCGGAAGGAAGTGAGGCGGTTCCTGGGACTGGCGGGCTATTACCGGCAATTCGTGCCGGGGTTCGCGGAGCTGGCCAGCCCCCTGACCGACCTCACCCGGAAGGGTGCCCCAGACCCGGTCCAGTGGTCGGAGCCGTGCCAGGTGGCGTTTGAAGGTATTAAAGCGGCTCTCTGTGGTAAAACTGTCCTGCATGCTCCGGATTTTAACATCCCTTTTTCCCTGCAGACGGACGCATCGGATAGGGGGCTGGGAGCGGTGCTGACCCAGCAGGTGGAGGGAGCCGACCGTCCGGTGCTGTACCTGAGCCGCAAGTTATCGGAGCGAGAGGGCAGGTACAGCACGGTGGAGAAGGAGTGCCTGGCCATCCGGTGGGCGGTCGGCGCCCTCCGGTACTACCTGCTGGGGCGCGCGTTCACCCTCTACTCCGACCATGCTCCCCTCCAGTGGCTCCACCGTATGAAGGACTCTAACGCGAGGATCACACGCTGGTACCTCGCGCTACAGCCCTTCAATTTTGCGGTGGTGCACAGGCCGGGGACGCAGATGGTCGTGGCCGACTTCCTCTCCCGTGATGGGGGGGGGGGGGGAGTAGGCTGGCGGCCGGGCGCGCCCGGCCTTGATCTGGTGGTGGGGGTGTGTGGGGAACATGACACGTTCCGACCGGCAGGGGGAGCTATAGGACAGTTGGTGAAGGGATGAGGGTCCAATTGGCATCGGCTGATGCCAATTGGATCCTCATCAACGCGCGCTCTTAACGTGTGGCTTTGTTCTCCAGAAGGAGTAGTCGGACTGAGTAGCCCAAGGACGGAGTAACGAGGAAACCAGTATACCAGAACGGAGGATACCAGAAACGGAGTATACCAGAACGGAGAAGCAGCGGAGTGTCAGGTGCCGAGGGACGGACGAGCGCTGCAGGGGAGCCGCGACCGAAAGGGTCGGGCTAGAAGCGGGCAGAGACGTTCTCGCCTGAGCAAGGCTCAGCCAGACTGAACTCCAAAACAGCTGTTCCCGAAATAAAAACCCGTTCGTAAAACTACCCAGCCTATTGTCTGTCTCCCTCTGTGCCCGAACCTGTTACACTGGTCATCTAACCATCTAACCTGGTCGTCTAACCATCTAACTATCTAACCATCTAACCTGGTCATCTAACCATCTAACCTGGTCATCTAACCATCTAACAAGGTCATCTAAATGTCTAACCTGGTCATCTAACCATCTAACCTGGTTATCTAACCATCTAACCTGGTCATCTAACCATCTAACCTGGTCATCTAACCATCTAACCTGGTCATCTAACCATCTAACCTGGTCATCTAACCATCTAACCTGGTCATTTAACCAGCTAACCTGGTCATCTAACCATCTAATTATCTAACCATCTAACCATCTAACCTGGTCATCTAACCATCTAACCTGGTCATCTAACCATCTAACCTGGTCATCTAACCTGGTCATCTAACCATCTAACCTGGTCATCTAACCTGGTCATCTAACCATCTAACCTGGTCATCTAACCATCTAACCTGGTCATCTAACCATCTAACCTGGTCATTTAACCATCTAACCTGGTCATCTAACCATCTAACCTGGTCATCTAACCTGGTCATCTAACCATCTAACCTGGTCATCTAACCATCTAACCTGGTCATCTAACCATCTAACCTGGTCATCTACGGTGTCCCTCAGGGTTCAGTGCTAGGCCCCCTCCTCTTCATCCTGTACATCCTTCCCCTTGGACAGGTCCTCCGCCGCCACAGCCTCTGCTTCCACTGTGCCGATGACACCCAACTCTACCTCTCCTCCAAAACCATCACCCCTAACACCCTCTCCACCCTCACTACCTGCCTCAGTGACATAAAATCATGGATGCAACTGAATTTTCTGAAACTCAACTGCAATAAATCGGAAATCCTCATCATCGGCCCAAAGTCCCTCACCCGTTCCACCCAGAGGGAGTTGAGGCCATAGTTGAGGGAGGCCATAGTTGAGGGAGATGGGTAGGAAGGAAGGAGACAGGAAAGGACAGGGAGAAAAGGGGAGGGAGGAGAAGTGTACCTTCAGGTGGTCCTCTTTCTGTCTCAGTCTCTCTCTCAGCACCTCTCCTCGCCACTGTTCCTCCTAAGAGCACAAACACACAAGTTAAACACAGAGTTAAACACAGAGGTAACACAGAGTTAAACACAGAGTTAACCACAGAGGTAACACAGAGTTAAACACAGAGGTAACACAGAGTTAACACAGAGGTAACACAGAGTTAACCATAGAGTTAAACACAGAGGTAACACAGAGTTAACACATAGTTAAACACAGAGTTAACCACAGGGTTAAACACAGAGGTAACACAGAGTTAAACACAGTGGTAACACAGAGTTGAATACAGAGTTAACCACAGAGTTAACCACATAGTTAAACACAGAGGTAACACAGAGTTAACCAGAGTTAACCACAGAGTTAAACACAGAGGTAACACAGAGTTAAACACATAGTTAACCACAGGGTTAAACACAGAGGTAACACAGAGTTAAACACAGAGGTAACACAGAGTTGAATACAGAGTTAACCACAGAGTTAAACACAGAGGTAACACAGAGTTAACTAGAGTTAACCACAGAGTTAACCACAGAGTTAAACACAGAGGTAACACAGAGTTAACCACAGAGTTAAACACAGAGGTAACACAGAGTCAAACATAGAGTTAAACACAGAGTTAACCACAGAGTTAAACACAGAGGTAACACAGAGTTAACCACAGAGTTAAACACAGCATTAAACACAGAGTTAAACACAGAGTTAACCACAGGGTTAAACACAGAGTTAACCAGAGTTAAACACAGAGTTAAACACAGAGTTAACCACAGAGGTAACACATAGTTAAACACAGAGTTAACACGGAGTTAACCACAGAGTTAACCACAGAGTTAACCACAGAGTTAACCACAGAGGTAACACAGAGTTAACCACAGAGTTAAACACACAGTTAAACACAGAGTTAACCAAAGTTAAACACACAGTTAACCAGAGTAAAACACAGAGTTAAACAGAGTTGAACACAAGTTTAACACAGAGTTAAACACAAGTTAAACCGGTGTGTCCTCACTGGAGACATGAGATCGGATGTTGAGAAACTGGGAGATACTTCAAGGTCGAGACTGATGTGGTCTGGCCATATCATGGTATGAATGTATAGGAAGCTTTCTCTCCTATAAGTACTGTTATACCTATTATATCATATCATGGTATGAATGTATAGGAAGATTTCTCTCCTATAAGTACAGCGCCTATTTTCTTTGTTCTTTGACTTACTCAGGTTATCTCTTAGAGAGAGACACTATTGTACTCATGCAAGCTTGTATTAAAACACATTATTAATCATTGTTATTAGATTTGTCTTTGGAGTTTGACAACCAACTGATTAACCGATCTTTATTAGGAATACATTATTATTTTTCCTCCACAGTTAAACACAGAGTTAAACAGACTTCAACACACAAGTTAAACATAGAGTTAAACACATAAATTAAACAGACTTAACACAGTATTACTTTAGAGGTATGTGACAGACAGACAGGGAGTAGGGGGTATTAACGGGGAATCAACAGGGTATTAACAGGGTATTACTGTAGTGTTGTAGTCTGCTCTGGTCAGGGCTGGGGGGGTGGAGCCCTGGGCGTTGTTCTCTGTGTCCGAGGTCTCTCTATCAGGGGGCGTGTCTACCTGCACCATCCTGCTGTTAAGCTCCACCGTCATATCATCCCACCTGAGCGACCTCATGGTGTCTTTGATCTCCTTCACACGACTATGACCCTCCTCCTGACTACGCAGCTGGACACACACACACACACACACACACACACACACACTAGAATTACAACCAACACCACTGTAGCAACATAGTAAATGTGAGGATACATGTGTGTGTGTGTGTGTGTGTGTGTGTGTGTGTGGTCATGAGTGTGTGTGTGTGTGTTTGTGTGTGTGTGTGTGTGTTCATGAGTGTGTGTGTGTGTGTGTGTGTTCATGAGTGTTTTGTCTTTGGAGTTTGACAACCAACACCTTAACCAATCCTTATTAGGAAGAAAGCCCAGTATGGTGGGGGTCTGTAGTGTGTAGTGTGTAGTCCAGTATGGTGTGGGGGGTCTGTAGTATGTAGTGTGTAGTGTGTAGTGTGTAGTCCAGTATGGTGTGGGGGGTCTGTAGTGTGTAATAATAATAATAATAATTCATTGAATTTATATAGCGCTTTTCCGAGGCTCAAAGACGCTGACAATATAGGGGATACGGAAAACACAAAAACAACAAGTAACATGGAACACAGAGTCAGCGAACGGGGAGGGGGGGGGGTGGTGGGGACAGGGGAGGTGGTTAGGGGTAGGGGAGGCTGTATGCATATCAGGGGGGTGGCAGGGTTAGGGGAGATGGGTAGGGGTAGGGGAGGTTGTATGCGTGTCAAGGGGGGGGGGGGGGGGGGGCGGGGGCGCCGGGATGGGGGAGATGGCTTGGGGTAGGGGAGGCTGTAGGCATGGGAGAACAGGTAGGTTTTGAGGTGGGATTTAAAAGTGAGGAGTGAGGGTGAGTCTCTGAGTGGTTGGGGGAGAGAGTTCCAGAGGCGGGGTGCAGCTCGTGAAAAGGCACGGTGACCGAAGCCTTTGAGTTTTGAGGGTGGGACAGTGAGGGGAACAATGGATGAGGATCGGAGGGTACGGGTAGGGCGGTGGGGGAGAAGGAGGTCAGTCAGGTAAGGGGGGGCCAGGCTATGGAGGGCTTTGTATGTGAGGATGAGGATTTTGAATTGGATGCGTTCTTTGATGGGGAGCCAGTGGAGAGAGTGGAGGACAGGAGTGATGTGGTCACGGGAGCGGGTGTTTGAAAGGAGGCGTGCAGCAGACTTTTGGACCATCTGGAGTCTATGGAGGGAGCGGGAGGTGATGCCGGTGAGTAGTGTAAAGTCCAGTATGGTGTGGGGGGTCTGTAGTGTGTAGTGTGTAGTGTAAAGTCCAGTATGGTGTGGGGGGTCTGTAGTGTGTAGTGTGTAGTGTAAAGTCCAGTATGGTGTGGGGGGTCTGTAGTGTGTAGTGTGTAGTGTGAAGTCCAGTATGGTGTGGGGGGTCTGTAGTGTGTAGTGTGTAGTGTGCAGGCTGAAAAACTCAACCCTTCATACTGCAGTTAGGCTGTACAATGACAGTATCTAGACCCACAAAAAACACAGCATGGCCACCATGACTGCTACCTGCCCTTGCTTTGCCGCCTTGAAATATGTTTAACCTTAAAATTGTTGTGTACACTGCTAATATGTTTTGTCATGTATGAATTATCTCTTGTTAAGTTCTGCCGTTTTTCAGTGGGGCCTTGGCTCCACTGCAAGCATGATTTAATAAAATAAAATAAAATAAAATAAAATCATGTGTAGTGTAGGGTTGGGTACCGTTTGGTTTTATTCGATACAGGTGCCAAATCGGTACTTTAAAAACGGTACGGTACCGAAACGGTACTTAAATCGGTACTTTTGATTAAAAAAAAAAATCTATATAGAAATCCAGGATTTTTCACATCAGTGGTCACTGACGCGATTTTCCGAGTGCACGCCATTAATGCAGAGCGGCGATGTTTTATATAAGGTGATCAAATACCAACATATCCTGATGCTACAGCTGCAGCAGAACATGGGGAACTACAGCACTGAACATAGGTTACCGTATACATGTGACTGACAGATACGCCCAAGACACTGACACACACACACACACACACACACACACACACACACACACACACACACACACACACAGTGAAAGATAATCAGCTCATTGAATATGAAGTACACAAGAGTACACACAGAACCGGGAACGCGCATACAGCACTGAACAACATCCGTAGAATATAAACTTGTGACTGACAGTCACATACACACACATACACACACACACTGAAAGATTATCAGCTCATCAATATGAAGTAGGCCTACATGAGAGTACACGCACAAAACGGGCTAATTAACTGTTTACACAAGTAAAATCACAGTGTGACAGTCAGATGAAGCATTCGGTAAACAATCAACAGCAAGGTAATGCATCAGCTGAGTTAAAGAAAACCAACTTTTACCTTTGATGACACCAACATGAGCCCTGTTTACCCGTACCTCCGCCGTTCTGTTCGTGATGATTTTAGATTATTTTTGCACCGCGCATATTGCCCTGTAATTAGACCATGCGACCACAGCTTCCGTGTGTCTCTTATTGTCCAAATGTTCCCTGCTGTTTTTCCAGCATGTAAATCCGTTGTCAATAAAAAATCGACTCCAATTCTTTCCCCCTGCCAATAAAACGTTGTTAAAGTGACGGAGAGACGCAAAGGAGAGGGATTTCCTGAAATCCATATTTCCCGCTAAATTCACAAAACTGTTTTGCAAGCGCGTTGCCTCGCTCTTGTTGAGAGCGATTCAGTCTCGGATTACATGCACTGAGTGGTGCGGTTGCATGTAACGTCCGTTTCGGACACCAGGGGCGACAGAGGAACCGAAACGAGGCACCGAAATCTCTGTTGCAATTCGGTTCGGTATTTACCGAATGTAAAGTAACCAGTACCTACCGGTTGTCCAGTATGGGGGGGTCTGGTTGGGGGGGGTGTAGTCCAGTATGGGGGGGTCTGGTTGGGGGGGGTGTAGTCCAGTATGGGGGGGTCTGGTTGGGGGGGGGTGTAGTCCAGTATGGTGGGGGTCTGGTTGGGGGGGGTCTTGTTGGGGGGGTCTGGTTGGGGGGGTCTAGTTGGGGGGGGGGGTGTAGTCCAGTATGGTGGGGGTCTGGTTGGGGGGGGGTCTGGTTGGGGGGGGTCTGATTGGGGGGGTCTGGTTGGGGGGGTCTGGTTGCGGGGGTCTGGTTGGGGGGTCTGGTTGGGGGGTCTGGTTGGGGGGGTCTGGTTGGGGGGGTCTGGTTGGGGGGTCTGGTTGGGGGGGTCTGGTTGGGGGGTCTGGTTGGGGGGGTCTGGTTGGGGGGGTCTGGTTGGGGGGGTCTGGTTGGGGGGGTCTGGTTGGGGGGTCTGGTTGGGGGGGTCTGGTTGGGGGGGTCTGGTTGGGGGGGTCTGGTTGGGGGGGTCTGGTTGAGGGGGTCTGGTTGGGGGGGTGCTGACCTTCTCACACCTCTGCTGCAGATCAGCCTCCCGCTGACAAAGATCATCTCCTGAACACACACACAAACACACACACGCACACACACACGCACAAAGACACACACACAGTCATGAACACAGAATACAGAAACCTCCTCTCTATATGTAAACACAACCCTCTTTTATCTAATAATAATAAATCAACAAGGTCTAAAACAATCAACGAATCAGACTTTATTGATATCGCACAAGTCATGCATTCAATGTAGCTCCAAGCTCCAAGTAAACAAACCACAATACAAGACAAGGAGAGGTAGGAGATAAGACATAGTAATAATACCAAGAATAAAAACTAAGCAGGGGCCAGTTGCATAAAGATAGATTAAGACTGGTCTAACCCTTAGATTATTTTTATATTCTCATAAACATAGATTAAGACTGGTCTAACCCTTAGACTAGTCTCATATTCTCATAAACATAGATTAAGACTGGTCTAACCCTTAGACTAGTTTTATATTCTCAGGTTAGACGAGACTAAGACTGCCTGTTGCATAAAAAATAAGACTGACTTATTTTGTGGTTAGAAAGTTAGCCACCTCCCCCCCTGGCTAAGCTTGATTTAAGAGCTGTGTTGCTATGGGAACGAGTCAGGGCTAGCTAACACTGTAACTGTAAGCTACTTCACTGGTTGAAACTGCTAAGCAGTATACTTTTCACCACATTATATTCCTCCAATATAAATAGGTTTTCAGAGGAAGAAAAGGGAGTTGATCTCTCATATATTCCGTCGCTAGGTGTAGCTGTGTGATGTGTATTATTTTACCTAAAATGCATTGCGTGACAGGCTATCTAAGTCAGTCTTACTTTAGTCACTCATAGGTGAGCTTTATGCAACAGGAACATTTTAGAGTCTATAGCAAGACTGACGTAAAGTGAGATCTAAGTCTAAGACTGGGTCTATCTTTATTAAAGTGAGATCTAAGTCTAAGACTGGGTCTATCTTTATTAAAGTGAGATCTAAGTCTAAGACTGGGTCTATCTTTATTAAAGTGAGATCTAAGTCTAAGACTGGGTCTATCTTTATTAAAGTAGATCTAAGTCTAAGACTGGGTCTATCTTTATTAAAGAGAGATCTAAGGGTGAATCCCAATTCACCACTCTGGCTCCGTTTTCACCCCTAATCTCCGTTTTGCGCGTTCACGTGTAGCCGTAGTGGCGTCCCAATTCATTAATCATTTAGGGTTAGGGATAGGGTTAGAGTTGGCTCCAAACGGAGAAAATCTTGACCCTCGTTCGATTCGGAGCCATGAGACTCCCTTCCGGCATGCATTGCGAAACATCTACAGAAATGTTTTTTTCGCTCTCGTAATACGGAAGCGAGCCTGAAATGTCATTTATTTTTTCTGGAATTACTTGTAATTAAAGACTTGAAAAAATATGATAACCATCGTATTATCTTAGTTTAATGTCATTACAATGCATTATAGACCTTTTATTTATAACAAGCGTAACCCAAAAATCGCTTTTATGTCGGTGCTGTGTCTAACGTTACAGCAACGCTGCATGACAGTCGAGCATTTCAGAGATGTACCATCATAAATTGATAGATAAAAGTTATCTATCAAACGTTCGTCTGACTTGTACATGATGCGCATTTTGACCTATTTCCATGTAGCGGAACCCGCAATCTAATCCGAGCAGTTGTTATTAGGTAATATTATTAATGGGTTGTATCATTCATTTAAATGCATTATAGACCTTTTCTTTATAACAAGCACAACAACAACAAAACGTTATTATGCCGATGTGCTGTGTGTCTAACGTTACAAGCTGATTTGTGCATGACAGCCGCGCATTGACATATTTCCATGTCTGATGTCTAATGTCTAATGTCTGATGTACTAATGTCATTTCAATGCATTATAGACCTTTTCTTTACACGCTTCGCGCACTAGGTGGGCCGCAAATACTGTAGAGATTTGTAAAGTGGGCCGTGAGTCCAAAAAGGTTGGGAACCGCTGCATTAGACTATCAAAGCAGGAGCACTCATATCTGCGCTTTGTCACAAGGTGACAGTCCCTGTTCCTTTGCCCGGCGTCAGTCCAATGGAATCGTCAAGCAAAGCCTTCCCCATATAAATACATCGATGCGCGATTACAGAGATGTACAATCATGTTTATTTAAAAATAAATTGTGGTGTTTGACAGCGGATGATGGTAGACATTTAATGTAAAGTTATCTATCTAAAGTTATCTATCCACAGGCTGCGCATGATAGTGCTGCATTTTGACATATTTCATGTTTCCGCCCGTTGATGGTATATGACGCTATAGTCAGTCCCAATGGTCCAAAAGTCAAGCGCTTCGTAACACAGACGGGGTGAATTTTATGAATGAAAGTGAATGTTCTGTCACAAAACGCCGTTACGTATCCTCACACATTTTTAAGTGGGTATACGGAAATCCTTGGCCTTTCCTAGTGACTACACCACTGGAGCACAGGTTTCATACAGGTTAGAGCTTATTCTGTCATGGTCTGATAATGAAGCATTGTACTTTTTTTTTTTATGACTTGTTTGATCGATTGATAGCGTTCAAGTTCATTCAAGTTGTGAATGAATCGCGAATGTCAATGCTTTTCTACGATACTACGTGTAATGTCACTTGGACATAGAATAATAAGACACATTAGTCTGGGTTCAACAAAGGTATAACCAGTTTACTTCGGTTCTCTCGACACCTGTCAGTCACCTAGTGGTATATCATGAACTCTCTCTAAGGCGCATGCGCTGTCCTGACTATGAATTAACCCATTAATTACACTACGGATGACGTATTAGGGTTGTCCCATGAAGGGTTGTCCCATTTCCCCCGGGGAACCACTACGGCTATGGCTCCAAAACGAGTGACTCCAAAACGAGTGACTCCAAAACGAGTGACTCCAAAACGAGCCGAAGTGGTAAAAAAAGAGAATCGGGATTGGGCCTAAGACTGGGTCTATCTTTAATAAAGTGAGTTCTAAGTCTATCCTTATTAAAGTGAGATCTAAGTCTAAGACTAGGTCTATCTTTATTAAAGTGAGTTCTAAGTCTAAACTAATCTTTAGCTCCGCCCCCCCCTCACCCAGCTGTGCCACCCTCTCCTCCAGACGGCTCCTCTCCTCCTGGTCCCTCTGCAGCCGCTGGCTCCGCCTCTCCGTCAGCTGACCCAGGGCTAGCTCCTCCTCCTGGCTCCGCCCCTCCGTCAGCTGACCCAGGGCTAGCTCCTCCTCCTGGCTCCGCCCCTCCGTCAGCTGACCCAGGGCTAGCTCTTCCTCCTGGCACCGGGCCTGCAGCTGCTGCAGCCTCTGTCTCTGCTGCTCCTCCCTCTGACACGCCTCCCGCTGCAGCTCCTACACGCACACACACACACACACACACACACACACACACACACACACACACACACACACACACACACACACACACATACACGGACACACACACGCACACACACACACACACACACGCACACACAATGTCTTAATTGTATTTTCAACAACTATTTTCCATTCAACTGGTCTGTCTATGACACTAGTAAATCCTGCTTTCCTCCTGTTTTACAGAAGTCCTCTAAGGTGAAAAGTAAACGTTACAAAATATATATTTAAAAACAAAACAAATAATCCTCTCTTTTGAGCCTTGACTCCTTGTTGCACAGAATGTCACAGAATGTCAAAGCAACATGAACAACTATAAAAACTGCACAAAACTATATAGATAGTTTTATATAGATAATGGATAATTAATAATAGTATACTAACCCTAACCCAAGGCAAGGCTTTCAACTGGCTTCATAATTATGTCATTGATAGAGAGCAAATGTCTTTCTCATTTATATTATTGACCTTGCTATGGTATACTATATTCTCTATTCATAGTTTGCACGTGTCGTCACGGCATAATGGGAACGCCCACCTGGCGGGCAAAACAAATCTTTCTTCCCCTGCCTGCCAGCTATTTTATCAAGTTTTTAATTAGTTGTTTGACAAAATGCTGGATAGTTGCTGTGCAATCGGGTGCACTAACCGACGAGGAGACGACCCTGGGTTGTGCTTCTACAGAATTCCGTCAGAAAAAGAAAACCCAGAGAGGAGAAGATTGTGGATTTGTGCTATTAGACGTGCCTCAGTCCCTGTGGAGGGCAAACCATCAAAGTACACATGTCTCTGCAGCGAACATTTCAAAGATAAGCTCAAGTAAACATTTACGTAAGCTCAGTAATTATTTACGTAGCCACTTTACTCTATTACTCTATTATACTGAGCCAATTACCACTATTGCACTACGACTATGTTGTATTATATTGTTATTTATTGTTTTTGTTTGCTATGCACCGTGGATGAGAGGGATACGTAATTTCAGCCCTCTGTATGTCTGTACATATATTGGATTGACAATAAAGCTGACTTTGACTTTGACTAATTATTCTATTTTTAGTCATTATCTTTGCATAATCGTTCTGACATGGTTTGTTTTTGTGGACGCTACCAGCTTGGAGTTGGTTGTGTCGGCCCTTTAGCTAGCTAGCTAACATTATCATTATTGACCCATCCAGATCGAAAAAACAGATAACTGTCTGTACTTTTGTACGCTTTCATCCTGGTGGCAGTGTGAGGGGAACGATTCTCCACAAGATATATGTAAACATCACCGAACTGGAGCTCTGGCAGCAACTTCGCTGTTTTTAGTGATTTAAATACTGCAGCGGGTGCTTTATATGGATCGCAAGTGTCCAAAATGTGTACCGGTAGTTTGTTCACATATCTTTGTTTTTCTTCTTTTGAGAGGTGATCTAAATAATTTATGCTTGAAACAGGTGGTAAAATGACAAGTCAGTGCTGCAGTTCTATGGAGTTTCCACTATGTTTTGCCCGCCAGGGCTCTGTGCCAGTCACGTGTCTGCAAACTATGAATTGGGTTGGCAGGTGACACAAATCTTGTTTCTTCCCACAAAATCTTCAAAACTCAGTGAGGCAAACCTGTCTCCTTGCCTGTTCTATGGTTCCAACGGAATAAATGACCGCTAAATGTAGATGATGAAGAAATATAATGTCATTCTCTTTTCTGGGAGGACAAAGTGGAGTAAATAAGCTAAACTCTTTATTGAGGGCAAATACATTGTTCAGGTGTCATCCACAAGACTTTTGTGATTTGTGTTAATAGATGAAATCCAGTAGTTTTTGTGTGCAAATACTTTTTTTAGGAAATGGAAAATCTGTGCATTTATAAAAAGTAGTGCTGTCAATCGATTCAACATTTGAATCAAGTTAATAATAGGCTGATTAATCACAAGTTTAAAATATAAGTATTTACTTTTGAGGGGGGAGATGAACAGAAACACGTGTGGTGTTGGAATAAAGAAATGCATGACAAACTGGTTAGAGGAATGACAAACTGGTTAGAGGAATCAGTTTTTACTGATCCAACAGTATACCCTGGTCTATACTACCCTGTATCCATCTATCCATCCATCCATCAGTATACCCTGGTCTATACTACCCTATATCCATCCATCCATCCATCAGTATACCCTGGTCTATACTAACCTGTATCCATCCATCCATCCATCCATCCATCCATCCATCCATCAGTATACCCTGGTCTATACTACCCTGTATCCATCCATCCATCCATCCATCCATCAGTATATCCTGGTCTATACTACCCTGTATCATCCATCCATTTCTCAGTATACCCTGGTCTATACTACCCTGTATCCATCCATCCATCCATCCATCCATCCATCCATCCATCCATCCCTCAGTATACCCTGGTCTATGCTACCCTGCATCCACCCATCAATCCATCCATCCCTCAGTATACCCTGGTCTATACTACCCTGTATCCATCCATCCCTCAGTATACCCTGGTCTATATTACCCTGTATCCATCCATCCATCCACCCATCCATCAGTATACCCCAGTCTATACTACCTGTATCTATCTATCTACCCATCCATCCATCCATCCATCCATCTATGAATCTATCTATCCATCCATCCTCCATCTATCTATGAATCTATCTATCCATCCTCCATCTATCAATCCATCCATCTATGAATCCATCCATCTATGAATCCATCCATCCATCCA